>NC_139728.1:15699468-16299468 GCF_964211835.1 Anser anser
TAAGGCAGCGCTCTGACTAAGCTTACTGACATGTTGGGATGGACCCAGTTAAACCAGGAAATCTGGGCAAGTCAGTGATTCCTCCCCTCACACAGCACTTGAGCCTTGTCCTTTGCTGTGAGCTCCTGGGGACTTCACTCCTAGCCTTGAGGGATTTATTATCCTTCTTAGAAGAAGTGTATATATCTCCTTCTATCTTCTCTAGAGGCTTATGCTTTAATTGCCCATGAGATGGGCTTGGGAGGCTTTTCTTAACATAGTTCAGAAAACAATTGAGAGGAACTGAATTTTTATTCAGAGCAGTGCCCTGCCTTCTGCGTGGCATCAGATCAGCAAGCATGAAGAGACAACGCAGTCTGAGGAATGTCAGATGTCTGGAAAGGGGGGTCCAATTCTTGGCACTACTGCCCATTTGCATTTTGGTAGAGGCCTCCTGGGTCTCTGCTTCACAGTCTGTAAAATGCAGAACTACCCCATCTACAGATGGAAGGTGCTTCAATGATGGGAAAGGCAGCAGTAAATATTTTGGGGATTTTTTTCTACGCTTGCCTTTTTTAAGCAATAGTTAGCTAGTGTCCCGCAGCTCTTTGTGACCTGGGAACCAGGCCATGCAGTCCTTGCTCTTTTGAGAGATGATCAAGGTAACTGGGATTTACGTGCTTGAGTCAGAGTGAGTAAGGAGGTTGGAAGATTTCCTGCTGGAGTAAGAGAGGAGGAAGAATTTGGTTTCTCTCCCACTTTGAAAAACCGACAGGGAAAATGTAGTTATTTTAGCACTTAGGGTTAAATTTCAGACTGAATGCTGAAAGAGCTGAGCTCCAGATAATGCTGCCCTGTGGGGAGCAATTGGTTTGCGGTGGAGTCCTTCTTTGAAAGATTTCGGTGTTGTGAAGCTGGTCAAATCCTGCTTCCTTGCCATGCAGCTGAGAGCTGTGAGGAGGGTGTTGCTCAGGTTCCCATACTCACACACTCCCTGATGCTACTTGCTCCAAGATCACTCACAATTTTCCACTAATTATTCACAATTCCCATGCTCTGCATCTCTTCCAGGCCTTTAGCTGAAAGCACAGCAACATCTCCTGGAACCGGGTGGCTATTGCAAGTTCAGTTGTCAAAGTGCCGTCCTTAAATACCAAGCAGAGATGTTCACTCAGTTCCTGAGACTCCAGATTTGCTCCCGTTGTGCAGGTACCAGGGATGGCATGTGGCTCAGGGGTAGCGTGTCCAGCACATCTCCTCACCTTCGTGAGGATGAGGAGGGAACCAGCTATCAGAAACTGTTCATTATTCAGATGTCACTCAGAAGTTTTATTGCATCTAGTGATGCAGGTCACCATGTTATACCAGTGCTCATTATTTAGAGGGAAACCAAGGAGAGAGAACTGGAGAACAGGACTGTTGATGCGATAACGAAGGAGGTAGGCAGGATTCACCCCAGAAACAAGTACAGGAGCTGCCAAATGTCTGAATTTTACTACCAAGAAGCTGGTCTCCTATGAAGGAAAGCTACCAGGACCATGGGTATCCTTGAAATCTGAACAAAAAAACTGCTAAAAGAGGTTCTCTGCTCAGAAGTAAAGCTAACTACTGTCCTTGGTGACCTTATTTGTAAGATCAGATAGAACTGGAGAAAGAGACGTATGCAAAAGGGGAACAATTGCCTCCTCCAAGGCCTCCCATAAGAGAGCAGCAGCAGCAAGGTTGGGTGGGACTGGTCTTGTAACTACATCTTCACTGATTCCAGTGGCTGCGCTCCATGGGGCAGCACCTTGGTGCATACAGTATCTTGGAGCAGAGCCGAGATGGGTTGCAGCCCAAGCCCACATGCAGGCTTCCTCCCTTTTCCGTACAGAAAAAGGCGGAAGATACTGCAGGGGAAATGTTGCTCACATGGCACAGAGGAAACTGGAAGTCCAGGTTTGCTGTATGAGACCCACATACTACAGTGGAGGGCACTGGCTGAGAATAGTGGGGCACTTTGAGGTGGGCTCTGGCTTAGGAAGAAGGATTTTTCCCCTTGCATAGTGTGTCTGTTCTTTTGCAACATCTGTTGACATGGCAAACATCTTCTGTTTCCCAGCGTGGCTAGTCAGTGCCTGACACAAGTTCAAGCCTTTGTTTATTCTTTACATGGTATGGTTTCACCCGTCATATGCTGCTCCCTGGTGATTTTAGGTGCAGAAAATGGTTCAACTAACCCACTGACAATGCTCACTTTTTCCTCTACCCTGACCTCATTAGAGAAGCTGCGTTGGGTGTGACAGCTCTTTTTGAAGATGTATATATAAAAGAACAATGACAAGAAAAACAAACCCTTACACAAAACTGGAAACTTCCCCCCATTGAATCAGACCAGCACTCTTCCTGCTCTAAAATCCTTTTGGCTGTATTGAGTGAGACGAGGTATCTCCAAATTAGAGGTGCACAGTAGCAGCAGCTGTGGGTAACATGCACAGGAGTTCCCACCAACCCCAAACACAAATAGGGGATAAGTGAATTTCTGAATATCTTTACAGGTCTTTTTTGCCATTTTGGTGCAGTTTTGTAGGACAATGTGGCCAGCCCATAGGAGAGAGGAATGACAGCCTTTTGTGAGACCACAGGCTGAGGTGGTTCAAGTGGCTGATCTAACCTGGGGCTTTTGGTGAACTTGTGGCAAAGTTGTTGTTCAGCCTGTGCTGTTTGCATGATGGGATTCATCACGCTGTGAGTGAGCAAAGACTATTCCAATGTTGCGTTCGATGGATTGGGAAAAAAGTAACTTTCTACTGTTTTGGAGTCTTCTCCTTTTTTTCCCCCTCAAATAGAGAAAAAGGCAATACAAACAAAATGTTATTAGTGGAAATTTTTATTTTGCTTTTCTTCTGAAACTCCAGGAAACACATCAGAAAGGCAATGATGAGGCACAGGTAAGGCAGCTCACTGCTCCAGGATTTCATGGTGCAAGTTTCTTGCTGCCTCTGTGCCTTCTGTGCCCAGGTAAAGGAAAAAGAAGGGCTATGTATTATTTAAATAGAGCTGTGCTTTTTTGGAGAGGATACATCTTTCCCCTTGTTCTAACAATTAGCCAACAGGATCACGTTGCAGAAAAATATAAGAACTGGGATGGGGAGAGAGCATGGATGTGAATGTAGATTTCTCGTCTGGTGCAATACAAAGGCTCTGCTTGTATTACAGCAAGCCCAGCAGCATTAGCAGCCAGATTATTTGTTTAATTTTAACTGCTGTCCTTGTTACATCTTGACTTGCTAATTAGTATTTTAAGTACATGTGGAATAGTTTGGACGCATTCCTTCAGCTTTCACACACATCTCTATTGCTATTCCTTCTTCCTGCCCTGTGTGATCATCTAAGTAACATCATTTCTGCTTCCAGATGGGTTGAATTCTTTAAAAAGGGAGGAAAACCCAAACATCTCTGCTTATTCATCCATGGAGCACTGTTATTTGCATGAGAATAGATCAGGCTGTGCAGCAGCACTCCCTAAAGGCGGGGGAGAAGGGTACCTATGCTCACAAAGAAGAATAAAGGAGGCACAAATGTAGATGAGCTGCGTTTTTCTCCTGCATCTACTCTGGGTTTTCATATCCCATTTGCAACATTCAAACTGCTCTGCACAGATGAGGTGCAGAAGTAGTGGGTCAGTAACACCACTGGCAACTTCAGCCAGGTTTCACTGAACAATTGCTTTGGTGACATACACCACAATTAGTAAAACATCTGTAGAGAAGGATGTCCTAAATGACTGGATTTAAAAAATAGGCTCGGATTTCTAAATGGACACAGCATCACTTCCAGTGATGATGATGATGATGACCAGTGTGTTATAACGTGACACACCGCTAATCAGATGCAGCAGTAATGTTAGCAGGCATGGGTACAGTGATGAGAGCACCTGTTTGACCTGAACATTAGTTGATGAATTTATTGAAATGCTCCTGCAAGCAGATGAACTCCGCATTACACTCTCAGGGAACCTTAAATTACGCTTTTTATAGAAGTAATATCAAGCAGTTATGCAAATGACCAAAATAAACCAACTTAGTTTACAGATCTCCTTTTAGTTTCTTGAAATGTACCTTCCTGTAAGGATGCAGGTAGTAACTACTAAAAGCCATTTTCAGTAGTGACATTTTTCAAAGCACAGAGTCACCCTGGTTGCTATCTACTAATGATGTTTGGAAGGTTCTGCAAACTTAAGAATAAATACATTTTTGTACATGCGCAATTCTGGAGGCACTTCCCAAACATTTTGTGAGAACAAAAAGCCCTTTTCCTGACTGTTTACAGATGACTTGCAAAGAATAAGCGAGAGGTTTGAGCATGGCTGAACAGAACAGCTGCCGAGAATTCAGATCACAAACCCTGCTTTTTCCACAAGCTCTGCTTTGAAAGATACGGAAATGAGGCATGTTCCAAGCTAATGCTGCCCATCAAAGCAGTGGTGAGAAGGAAACCTTGTCTAATTTCCATTCTCCTGATTTGCTCTTTAAAAGTTCATTCTTTAAGTGTTATCATTTCTGAAAGCTTTTTAGTGTTTAGGTTCCAGCCGTGATCTCATGGGCTTTGGTGAGTTTTTTTGAGCTGAAAGGAGGTTGTAATGAAATGTAGATGATCACTTGCATCTGTATGCCGTGTGCACTGGGACATATCAATCCATATGATGAATAATGCACATATCACCACCTTTGATTTTCACAGAATTGATTTTCATCTCTTGCATATCCTCAGTGGGGCACAGTCTGACTTTACAAATTTTCTAGGCTCTCAAAATGTGTATTCCATATTTGTAAAGTACTGTGCTGAAGAACACAAATTTCCTCCAAAGCCAGCCTGGCCCCAAATCCTTGTGTTGCCAACATCTGCATTTGAAAGAGCTGAAAACAAAATCACCTGTAAGGTGTCATGTACATCCCCAGTCATCACAGTTAATGAGATAATGCTCAATGCCATTGGGGAGCTTTCTTATCTGACACCAGAAAAAGAGATATTAAATCACAGAAACATTACACTTCAATATCAGAAGTGGGTTTTTGTAAGTTTGTTTTACTTTTCCTTGATTCTTAACGAATTGGGAATCTCTGAAGTCCTATCCAGAAGCTGTTTGGGACATTTCTTTCTTTGCAGGTGGTTTTACTGAACCCTTGCGAATACTTGGCTCAGACTTTACAGCATGCAAACTAAGTACTCAAATGCTATGTAAAACAAAACAAATTCAAAGTAAAAATGCACACTTCTTATGGAGGTGTTTCTCCACAGCTGGTGTAGCATATGTGAAAGCCCTGAGTGGTGCTACAAAGCTTTCACAGGGCTCATTAGACTTGACCTACTTCTCTGTTGTGTTTTCAACTTGTGGATAGAAGCACCTTCAAACTCATGCTAACAACAGCGTGGTAGGGATGTCTTCCCACTTCTGAAACATAGTTTTGGCCTGTTCCAAGCTTCATCTTCACTATAGAGGCAAAGTCACCCTGAAGTAAGGGTGAATCAAAGGTGACTGCTTTCTCTAAAACATGTTTGTGCACCAATCTCTAACATAACATAAATATCACTGCCAGATGTAAGATATTTATTTTTTTCACTGTAGCTTGCTCAGAGTTCCCACTGGAATGTCTACTAGGGGAAAAAAAATGGACAGGTGGCAGTTGTACCCTACTGCCATGATGTAACAGGGAAGTGGACTAATGAAAATCTTAAATTTGCATTCTTTTTTTTTTCTTAAAATTTTATTTTTAAATAACAGTATTGACATTTTATGTCAACTTCTAGCTCCATCCATGAACTTCTCAGGGTAATAGAACTGACTAAATTTGGTCCAAACTGATGTCACTTGCGAATGGGTGAGACATTGGAAAGGGAGATCTGAGGGGCAGATCCAAGGGGTGTTGCTCTACCTTTTGTGGGCAACTTTGGGAATGTCTCTCTTTTTCTGGCCCTAGCACAGTAAATAACCAAGAAGTAGGCCATTATGAAGACCAAAAGAAGCAGAGGAATATGTCACCTTGAGACAGACCTTTCTAGACTGACAGGTCAAGTAGTAGTGAAATAACCATGGGAACTCATCAGGCCAAACTCATCTTGTTCGTGGGTAGAATTAATTGGAATACAGTTAGGCAAAACCTTTGTCATTGATTGTGTTTCATCTGGGGACTTCTCTGTAATTCAGTACAAGAAAAGGGAGTATACCTGCCCTGAAAAGCTGCCAGGGCTTCTATCTATTTTCTTGGAGTAAAACCGCCGTTTGTTCCACTGCCTCCAGGGAGTCTGTGCTGTAATGCACACTACTGTGTGTCTACTGCCTACACATGGCCACCCCTTTAGATTTATTCATGAAGGTATGCACGTATGCAGTGTGTGATTTTTGAGCTGACAGAGGATGGCTGCACTAGACTGAACCAAACCTGTTCACGTGGTGTAAGCTCATGTCATCCATTCTTTGGATCAAAG
The DNA here is from genome assembly GCF_964211835.1 of Anser anser. Lineage (NCBI taxonomy): Eukaryota > Metazoa > Chordata > Aves > Anseriformes > Anatidae > Anser > Anser anser. The sequence continues at coordinate 15,705,916 of NC_139728.1, forward strand.
GACTGATTGCAAAAGTGCATAATAATGAATTAATGGAGACCTAAGGGGACTTGGAAGCCATCTGCTTGACAGCAGAGGTCTGCTAGCCTGTTTTTCTAACAGTTTCCCTGTCAGACCTTATTATATGGTCATGTCTAAGTCTGAGGGATGACAAAGTGGATTAGCATGTCCAAGTTAGACAACGATGAAAACAAACATCTTTTATCAGCTAAGTATCCCCTTTTGGAGCCATTCCCATGCTGACGGCTGTAAGGGCCTTTCTGCTGGTTCTTCCTCCATCCAGTAATGGCATCCCAGAGCTGAGAAAGTTACTTGCCAGTTTGAGCTCTTATGCTGAGATTGTCATCTCTCCTGGGCTGCTTCTCACCACCTTGCAGCTCACAAGCTATACAGCTGGAGATAAGCAGCTCAAAGTGTTTTAGGGCTCCTTTGTTACCAAACAGGAAGACAGAAATAATTTGTAATGCACCACATTGCATTAACCAGCAAAGGTTGTAAAGGCTATTGGAGTCAGAGGGAAGGTGCTTTATAGGCTTGAAATACTATTGGGATGATCTTGAGTTCCCTGCTAAGTGCCTATTGCATCCATGCTCCCTCTGAAGTCAATAGGAGCTGACCTGTTATACTATAAGATTTTTCTTATATTTGTCTCAGAATAACCTTAAATACATATATATATATATTATATCCATGCACAGAGTGTTGATTTTGACATACGAATACTTAGTCTTGGTAAACAGGCAGCACTGCGGATTTACAACAGGATCTGAACTACACTGCTGTATGTGCCGGTGGTACCTCCCAGACCTGCTGGTTTTACAGAAAACCTTTTACAAAGAAAAGGATACGTGGGGTGAAACCTTGCAAGCCACCACAGAGGCAGCCAGGTTTAATTAGGAGAGTATTGAGGGGTATTGGAAACTGCATATTCGCTATTAATATGGAGGGATTCCCACCTCATGCAGTTGTGCAGGCCTGCCTGGCCACCCTGGCCTGTTTTGCCATGACCTTATCTCCATGCTGAACATATCTTTTCTTCTCACCTTTGTGGGGCTTTGAGGGGATGTTGTAACACATAGAGGTCTTTCTAGCCATTGCCCCTTTCACATTGCTGCCTGCAATGTTGTCAGTGCTCAGCAGCCTCTTCTGCTGGCCAGTACTGTCATGTTCTTTTGGTCTTTTGTGTTTGTAAGTGCTTTTCAGCTGGGACTACCATTTCCTCTGCTCAGACAGTTAAGACCATGTTTGAGCACCCCTAATAGGTGTGTGTCAGTAGAAAGTGTAACCATGCAAGCATTCATGCGAGTCCCTGCAAAATACAGCTTGGAAGTTCGTGCTTGGTCTGTAGTGTCTTGGCAGGCAAAGTGAGTGGTGGCACACCTGACAAGGAGCGCTTTGCCCTCAGTGAGACATGGCCTTTCCTAGCCCAGCCTTGCTTTGCCAACCAGTCTGCCCCAGGATTTATAGTTAAGGCGTTGCAAACAGAGAGCCAGGATCCTTGTCCTGACCCCTCTGTGCAGCTGGTGTTTTTGAAGTGATCCAGACCTAAACAAGGAAGCCCCATGCTGCCAGAGAGCATGCTTTCCCAAAGAATTGTATCAACGGGACCAAGAAATGGCAGAGTGAGCGAGGGAAAGGACAGCACGACCTAGATCTGCTGATAGTTCATAAAACAGATGCTTTCCCGCTCCAGGCTGGTGTATCACCTAGATGAGTTGTGTTGGAGCTTGAATTAGTTCATTGCAATCAGCATCTGTTAATAAACACAATGGTAAATGCAGGCGAAGACCCCAAACTGACTACAGAGTCCAAAGGTGAGCCACCAGTCAAGAAGACAAGGTTGTGTAAAGCAAGATTGACTGTCAGTTGAGTTGATGTCTCTGTTTGCTGGCCATTCCCTGCTGATAACTCGACTGATTCAGCTCATTTGCAACCACCTACATCTGCACTAACACCAGGGACATGCTCTCCATTCTCCACAAAGTGGCTCAAGCAGATGAGGTTTCAAACCTTGCCCTGAGTAATTCGGTGTAGGTCAGTGAAAGGCCAGCACCCGCAGGTCTATGAATAGAGAGTGCAAGCACGAGGTCTCAAACACTTTTGCATTTGTTAATGTGATCTCTCCACCAACCATCGCCAAGTCTTGTGTTTCTGCTGCGACCTGAAGTCTATTTGCAGGTATGTGAGGTATGACACAAGTAATTTGCTGCAGGCTGCCCCGTCCGATTCCGATTCCCAGTCCTGTATATGTGATGCCAGCATATCCCTGTGTGCTGGCAGCCGCGGGGATGGAAACGCCGTGTTTATTAAAAAGCTGAATTTGACTCTTGAGTCAAGGACTCACACCATCCCCCACCACTGGCACAGATATGCTGATACCATGCTGTGAAGAGAAAATCATCCAGGAGAAGTCAGTCACTTGGTGTGATAGTGCTTTTTTGGTACGGCTACCAATAGTGCCTCAGCTTGGATCAAACATCACAGAAGATGCATTCCCACACACTTGATCCATCAGACTTGTTCCAGCGCTGACAATAATAGGATTTTTTCAAGACAGAACTGACATTATAAATTAATTGTTGGTTAACTTGCTGCTTTCTGAACATCGATCCTATAGCTACATCCTTAAGCAGCTGTGTCCAAACATAAGCTAAACAGGAGTAAAATTATGACCCAATTTGGATGCAGAGTCAGACTTTCAATCCTGTCAAGAGTTTGAGCATTACTCATGAAAAAATAGCTTGTCTGCTTGAGTGAGTTTATGTGGGCTGTTCATCAGCACCGTAGGCAGAAGCATAAGCACTTGTGTTTGCAGTGGCCAGGAACTGTGGAGCAGCTCTCCTTTCAGAGCTGTATAAACCCAGCTTACAGGGAACTTCTTGCTGAGCTCAGAGAGATGAGAATGGGCCTGAGCATTTGCCCCATTTTCCACAGGCGACGCTGGCTCAGCTTGGTCAGGTCCTCACTCTGAATCTACGGTGGGTGTGCGGACCTGCTCCAGTGAGACAAAAGATGCCTAGACAACATGGCTCTCTAAAGGCACTGTGAATTTTGGCACATGTCAGTGGCTGCTCATACTTCTCAGCTGCTCAGTCCTCCATTCTGAACTTGCGGCGGTTTATAGGTCAAGGTTTTCTTTTGGACACATACAGAAGTGTGTGACATGCAGCAAGGAAATAGTGCAGGAGATAAAATTGAGGAAGAACCACAAGAAAGAAGTGTTGAGGCAGCAGAGCAAGGCTGAAAGACCAGCATGTAAGTCCTTTTAGGAGAAGGGAGTGCATTCCTTCCTTCTCTTTCTAGTTGAACTCTCCTGGGGGAGGTGAAAGAGGATGCCCAGCAGCCTTTTCTCAGGTTTGCTCTCAACACAGAGGCTTAACATCCTCTCTCCATCGACTTCTTCAGGGCTTGGTTTGCTTTGAGTGAGCAGAAGTGGAAGTTGATTTCTTCAGCCCCATTCAGAGGCTGGTAGAAACCCAGGGTTCCGGAACTGCTCTTGGAAAAGCTTCTGGGCAGAAAATTAAAGAAACTGGGTAAAAAGTGAAGGAATGTCCCTCACAGGGGGAGTAAGTGCAAAAAAGAGGGAGTATGAATAGCAAAGCAGAATGATGAGAACAGGTTAAGAGCCCATGACGTGAAGCTGAGCAGGGCTATAACACAATGCTAGGGCCAGCTTTTATTATTTAAGCTTAAACAGTTTGCCTTTCTTTCCAATGGAGAGCAAAAATAAATTTTTTCTCATTGTTGTGAGAAGTTACAAATGGGAGGTTAAGAAAAAAAGAGTATCAAACGTGATCTCGAGGAATAAAAAATATTTTTTTAAGTCATTTTTTGTGAGCAAGACAGAACAACCTTTATTCTGTCCAGGGATTTGGTTAGATAAATGCTTTTCTCCAGCTGAAAAAAAATAACTTATACAGCAAAATCTGTCAGCAAGCCACTGAGCAGCCTTAATGAAACATGAGATATTCAGATGTACTTTTGTTTTGCGTATTAAAAGTCTGCTTTTGATATAAATAACCCCTTTCTCTCATCTCTACCTGCATGTTTTTATGCACACCCACACACAGATATATACATGAATATAGATCTATTTATTCCTAAAATTTAAAACTGTTTTTAAAACACATGATAAGTAAGTACTCTTTCATGGGCTCATAGCAATGGCTGGAAAAGCAGGTCTGCCCCCACTAGCATGGCTGTGAACATCAAAATGTATAATGTCCCTGGGGCTGGGGCTGTTGCATAGTCCCACTACATAGGTACCTTAGTCCACCTGGGACCAACTGGTCTGGGCTAATTTTGGCAGAGGGTGAGCTGCCTTTGTACTTTGGGGGTGGACTGGTCTAACCCTGAAAGCCAGCCTGTTTGCAGGGAATGGTGCTGGCGGGGAAAAGGGCTCGTGAGAGCCTGGTGCTGGTATTAGCAATGGGAAATGTGTCTCCTGGGCTGTGGGAGCAATTGTGCAGGAAAACAGAAAAGTTTCAGATGCGACCTTGTTACCTTCTAGTTTGTCATCTTCATTGCTTTTGTTTTGTTTTGTTTTGTTAATTACATTTTAGAGATGCAATGCCATGCTAGGGACCTGGGACAAACTGGGTTATGAGCAGAGCCTGTACGCGTCCCCGGGGACAGCCAGAGACTTACTTATCTCTTGTAAATGGTCACAGAGTTTTCTTTTCCTGCAGAGCTGGATGTATTTAGCTGAGCAACTTCTCTTGCTGTTTTGTGCATCTTCGTACTTGATCTCTCAGATGGCAAGCAAGGGATGAGTAGTTCTTGGATCTACTCCTCTCCAAGCTACCCTACCCAAGTCATGGTTCCTTGGGAGCTGAGAAGTGGGAGAATAATATTCCTACTACAAGGGTACGTGCCCAGAGCACCAGCCCTTTAATTATGGAAGGAACTGGAGCCAGCTTCCTCCTGCCTTTACAGATAAGTGGTTTCACTGAGCTTGTAGGAGATTACAGCAAGAAAAATTTGGCACCTGGCTCCCTTGGCATGAAGGGGCTTTTTTGCCCACGCAGACTCCTGCCATGGAAATTTGTATTCAAGGATCCACCCAAGGGGATCCAGTTGCCATGTCAGCAGATTAGTGCCTACAAAAGAGCAGCAAATACTGGGCAGGAATTTAGCATCCCGTCTCCCATGCCTGTGAGCTGAATCCTAAAGACGTTTACTTGTCCTCTTCATCCCACGTGGGGAAAGTCGGCCTGAGCCCACCCCCCTGCAGGTCCTGTGGCTTTCAGAGCTGGGAAGGCAGCAAGCAAGCCTTCCCCAGAGCCGGGTGCCGCTGCAGGCTGTTCCACTGAAGAACAAGCCAGCTGTGTGTGTGAGGGAGCGATACCTGTGCCGTGACAAATTGCAGAAACCATACGAAATTCATTGCGCTCTATAGCACTGGCTTGGCAGCCTCAGAATAGCTTTCACTGTCTGGTAATTAGGCAAAACACGACCTTGTTTTCCTCCGTTGCAGTCTTGTAGTGGCTGGTGCAGTCTAAGCGAGGGGATGCTGCCCCATGCAGGGAGCTCTCGCGCCCAAATGGTTTCATATCCAGAGGGCTGAATTCAGCTGAGGAGAAATCAGATCTGTAAAAAGCGTTCAAGTTCCAGTGGATACCGTGAATTGTTGTGCTTGTGGTTCTTGTGCAGAATTTGTCTTCAGAGGCTTTGGGAGAAGAAATCCCAATACCAGAAACTTAGGTGGAGGCTTTGGAAATTGTCTCAGTGTTGGCCTAATGCTGCTAATTGCAGAGAACGCTAAAACTAATACAGACTTCAAGGGGAGCTGCTACCCCAAGGGTAAATCTTGAAGATAACTAGGGTGCTTGCTCCAGATCTGTTTACATGGAGGAAAGACTTCATAGCTGTGTATTTACCGTGACTGCGCAGGAGGGAGAGTGACATCTGAAGAAACATATGCAGACTTTCTTCTCCAAAGATAAAATTGGATGAAGACAAAAATGACCTAAATAAATATTGGAAGATCATAGGAAACTATTCCTTGGAGGCGGAGAGGAGGAATATATACATGTAGATAAGGGTTGCTTGCAAAAGTTGAGTGTTGTTCTTTGGGGAATTTCAGTGCATCAAAGGAGCCTGGTATCAGTCCTGGAATAACATCAGAAGAAATGTTTTCTGAAGAAAAGAAGTAAGGGGGTGAAAGACATTTATTTGGGAGGAAAAGGTATAATGGACTCTCCAGTGTTATATTAGGAGGTGTTTTCTGGCTTTTCCATATTTTGCTCACCAAGCTCAAATAAAGTAGAGTTTCTTTCTGTTGGGTGTGGGAGAAGTGGCTCAGCAGCCTTCATGGCAGGGGCAGAAAATCTGAAAAAATGTATCGAGTCTGTATGGCCTCAATTTTCTATCTCAAGCATAGGCTGAGGTAACTACGCTTGTGTCTGCTCTACCCTTGTATGATAATGGTCTGCTGCCATCAGCCCACTGTGCTGGTTCTGCGGCGTGCTGATGGACCCCTGTGCACAAAAAAAAACAAAAAAAAGGGGGGGGGGGGGGAATGAGGCTATGGACAGGGCTCCTCCAGGCCAGCACAGCCTGTTGATGCCCTGAGAAGAGGTCCCCAATGTGGCTGCAGCAGACACAGGACCTGGCTGTCTGCCAGGTGCTGGTCATGGGAATGCTGGAAAGCACTGCACGCCCAGGGTGTTCACCCTGTGGTCGGCCTGTGTGCGCCCTGGGCCCTGCAAGGAGCAGGGGGTGACAGGAATGGTCCTAGACCTGAGGGATAATTTAAGGAGGAGAAAGCCATTGAAGCAAATAAGTGATGGAATTCAGGAATACTTAAAGAGGGTGTACCTCACAGAGGGCTGATCTCAGAGAGAGATTGAAAAAGATATTGTGACAGAATTTAGAGTTTATTGCAAAAAAGGAAGAAAAGTCTGTGCAGGGCAGAATTTGCTTGCTCCTCCTCATCTCCGATTTTTAGACCAGGCTGCAGGTAAGCCAGATGGCAAGAGGGAAAGTGCAACAAGCCATCAGTGACCAGGTGGAAGTTGGTGTCCTGCCGGCAGCACAAGTGCAGCAGGAGGAGGATGACTTCCTGAGTAAGCTGCTGGTACTCATGAGCAAGTCCCCATGTAAAAACACTAAGAATTAAATAAAGCTTCCAGACGACACTGGGTTAAATGTATCATCTTCAGAGACATCCATGTGTTTTATATATCAATGAACTTACACTGCGAGCTACAAAAAGTGAATTAGCTTTTAAAAATAGACTGTGTGTCTGCACGCAGCTCTTCCACTTCGAGCCTTCGGTTTGGCTCAGCCAGGATGCTGGCAACATGGCAGGCGTGTGCGAGGGCCTGGAGGAAGTGCTGGGCTGTATTTTTAGCTTCAGGTTTCTCTGGTTCTCGTGCCCGAGCCTGATGGCACTGCACCATTTGTATATGTCGGGTGAGTCACTGCGCTGTCTGGTATGAATTGTGCTGCCATGGGCCTGGAGGTTGGCTTCGAAATAATGGAGGCAGCAAGCAAATTCTGCCCCACGTGGTATTTTCCTTCTTCATGGCAAAAAAAAAAAAAAAAAACAACAAAAAAAACCTAAAATGTGTCTCCATACTGATATGCTCTGATATCTCTGATATGCTCTGATATCCTGTTATTCCTCTGATATTCTGTTGAGAAGGACCACGTTGAACCCCAGAAGCATGCTGGTGTTTCAGATGTCACTTCTCTGCTTTTCCTCTCTCAGCTTCACTTGCTGCAGGAGCCTTGCAGGGTGTGCATCTTCCTCAATACCTCTCACAGCAAAGTCTTTGAAGGGCTTTGCATGAAAGATGTGGAAAGAAATAGGAGATTTAGATCCTTTTTGCAACCTGAAATCCTAGCCAAGTGTGCTGCCATGCTTTGTATTTCAGGGCTGCACTAGGTTAACAAGGTCACAAAACGGCTCTTCACACTGAAGAAAACACAGGAAAATTCTGTTGTTGTAGTTAGTATCTGAGAAGAAATTGCCACACCAAAGGCAAAAGTGCCTTTAATGCTGCCGTGGCTGGGTCTGCTTAAAAGGAAAACGGGTAATTTTGCTATCTAAAGAGATTCTCGGCGATACCCTCGAAAAAAGCCTTCCCTACAGAAGTACGTTTGCCAAACTCCAGCTGCAGGGGCTGGTTCCCCAGGCCAAGGCACAGAGGCAAAGGAGGGTGGACATGGGGTAGCCAGTGGGCATTCCATGGCCCCAACAAAGCCACGGGTGGTAGAGCTGGGCTGGGGTTCACCACGTCTGCTGGCCATTAACAGGCAGCTGTACGTCAGCTGTGGCAGCCGTAAGAGCTCTGCCCTCTCCTCCACAAGGTCCACGCAAGGTGCTCATGCCACAAGAGAGAATTTGAGTCTGTGATGGGAAGTTTAAGGATTGCAAAGCCCAGCACTAGGAAATCCCAGAACTGAGGCCGTGTGCATATCCTAAGTTTGATTTTCTTGTGGATAAGTGTTAAAACAGTCTTTTTTTATAGGTTTCAATACTATTTCTTTCCACCTGGTGAATGGAGAGTCACTCAATCATCCTTCTTATCCTTCCCATCGGTGTGTCACCTTATGGATTATCCATCAAACAGTGTCGGGACGCAGCAGCACTGAATACAGAACTCTTGCCTTTGGGGTGTTTCACCAGAATATCAAAACAATGCACAAGCATTAGTGAGCTGCAAGCATTGTAATCCTATATAATTAGCTGAGGAAATTAGACAGGGGTGATACTGCTCCCTTTTGCAGCTAGAGATCTGAGGAACAGAGATTAAGGCTGTAAGTGTCTATTAATTTCCAGCGTTCAGTTTCAGATAATGAGAGCTTAACTTTTTAATTTAATTTAATTTAATTTAATTTAATTGCTCATGCCTAGCAATTAAACTGTACCTCACTTGTTCAACCTGCCATGGAAGCAATAGCTAAGCTGAAACTCTCTGTACCTTGAAGTAATCCTCATTTTAGGGAGCTGAACCAAGATGCAGGGGAATTATTCGTGGCTCATATGCGCTCCCACCGCTTTGGGATGTAATGTGGTTCTTCTCCTGAAGACTCCAGCGTCATTAAGGCCACTTTGAAATAAGTGCAGCACACTGGTAAAGCCCTCTGTTATTATCTTTTCATCTCCGAGACAAACCGTGTGCATTAAGCGATGTAAAGTTAGCGACAGGTCATGGTCTCCTGCCTGGGCTTGGCACTCACTGTGTGTGGGCAGGGGCGCTGGGCTCCGGCAGAGCGTTGCCTCTCTCAGCACCCAACCTGGCATAAACATCTGTTTTTTCATAGGGTTGTTGTTCTGTCAGTATATTCAAATCTTGATGGCTTCTCAAGACCTTTCCAGCTCTGCTGGTTTTGTATTGGATTGTCTGTACCTGGCTCAGATGGTGGCTGCTCTGGGGTCTGCATGCAGTTTTGCTCAGGTCTGTTATTGCTTCTACACCGAAAAATCCCCCATGCACCCCAAATCACCCTATAGTGTCACAGTGAGATAAATGCCGCTTGCTTTCCCCTTTCCTTCCATAAGACCTTCCCAGCACTGATGGAGGGGAGGCAGAAGGTAAAGCCCAGTTTTGCCGCAGGTGTGTGTTGCAGCGAGCTGATCCAAATGAATGGTAGCTTCAGACATCTCCCATTGGATTCAACTTCTGAGCCTTGGCTTCATCTCTGCTGCCAACGTGTAGAACTCTGATATACATCTCCACATATATATGTAAACCCCGTTCTTTAATACCTCCTACAGCAGCAAGATGCTTCTCTTTTCCCAGCGTCTCCAGATGGTGCTGAAATCTTCAGATCTTTAGGGGTTTATTTGTTTGTTTATTTTTAGGTAACTTCTAAAGGCTCTCATCAGGATGCCTCAGTCTTTCCATTTACCAAAAGTCTTGATTTTAGTTCAGTTTTTATCCTCACTGACGGCTTCCTTCCCAGACAGGTCTACGATGAACTGTCATGTTTTATTATGCGCGTTGGTGCCAACGTTCATTTTCTAATTCTCTGTTGTTCTCCAAAATTTGCAATTTTGCCTTCTTTTTCTTCCTGTGTTGTGATCTTAGTTATTTGCTTACCTACACGCAGGATCCAGCCCCGGTCTCCATGTGGGTTTTCAGCAGCATGCCTTTTCAGCAGCATGAGCAGGGCTTAGCCCGACGCACTGTCCCCGCTGCTGCAGGCACCTTGAGGCTTGGCTATTGAAAAACAAAAGAAGAGTGTTTATTTGTTTGTTTGTTTGTTTTTGTTCAAAGTATAACCCCAAATTGCTGAGTCTCATTTGAGGTCTCTAGAACTAAGTGGATCCCACCTCTGCACTCGGGATGGGTTTTGGGATGGGGGAATGGATTTCAATCCCAGGCCCAATCCCAGCTGCCCTGCAGCTTCTCCAAGTGCAGCTGAGATAAAGACTCTTCCTCGTTGCTTTCCTCAAAACTTCCTTTTGGATCAGCTACCTTTCAGGTTTGCAGTGAACCTTCCTTTTTCTTGTTGAAGTAAGAAAAGTAAGTAATGCTTCTTAGTTGTTAAAAAGAGACAAGAAATCACAACCCCTCATCCTTTTGATTCTTTTTTTTTTTTGTTACATTCCCTTTATTTTTTTGCATGCCCCATAAAAGCTTTTGCCATACTTTAGTTACATCACCTCCTTTGGGATATAGCTGTAATAATATACAACAATAAATACCTTTGTGGCATGTCATCCCCCAAATTTTCTTTAAGGTTGCCTCTGCAGAAGCAGTCTGATAACCAGTTCTTCCTGTTAGCAAAGCACTAGCCTCATTTGCTCTTGCATAATTTTCAATTTGTGAGCTGACCTTCAGATTATACTGCTCCTGTTTTAATTTTAATTTTATTGTTATTGATGCTGCTAACTGGCGGAGAAGCTAGCCACCTACAAGCAATAAGCTGGTTTTTGCTTGCCGCTTTCAATGCTGGTGGTTAACAGTCCAAACTACCGCACCATGCTGACAAGACTGGTGTGGTGGTTTTACTCGGATGGGTGGCTGAGCTCCACCACAACCACTCTCTCACTCCCCCCCTCCTCAAAGGGAAAGGGGGAGAAAAATGCGATGCAAAGGGCTCAAAGGTTGAGATAAGGATGGGGAGATCACTCAACAATTATCATGACGGGCAAAACAGACTCAGAGCAGGGAGATAGTAAGATTTATTGCCTATTACTAACAAGCTAGAGAAGCGAGAAACAAAGGAAAGAAACCAAAAACGCCTTCCCCCCCATCCACCCTCTTCCACCTCCTCTCCCTGAGTGGCACAGGGCAATGGGGGAATGGGGGTTATGGTCAGTCAATAGCACTTTGTCTCTGCCGCCTCTTCTCGGTCACTCTCGTCCCCTGTGCTGTGGGGTCCCTCCCACGGGATGCCATCCTTGTCGAACTGATCTGGCATAGGCTTCCCACAGGCAGCAGCTCTTCAAGAACTGCTCCAGATATGGGTCCGTACCCCGGGGCCCATCCGTCAGGAGCAAACTGCTCCAACCTGGGTCCCCCATGGGCAGCAGCTCCTGCCAGGTCACCTGCTCCTGCGTGGGCTCCTCTCCACAGGCTGCAGCTCCGGCCTGGGGCCTGCTCTGGCGGGGACCCTCCACAGGTCGCAGCCTCCATCAGTGCAGGTCCACCTGCTCCACTGTGGTACGCCATGGGCTGCAGGGGGACAGCCTGCTTCACCATGGTCCTCACCACAGGCCACAGGGGGATCTTCTGCTCCGGTGCCTGGAGCACCTCTCCCCCTCCTTCTTCACTGACCTTGGCACCTGCAAGGCTGTTTCTCACTCCTCTCACTTTTTTTTTTTTTTTTTTCCCCTTTCTTAAATGTGCTCTCACAGAGGCGCAAACAACATCGCTTATTGGCTCGGCTCTGGTCAGCAGCGGGGCCCTTACCTAACATGGGGCAGCTTCTAGATTCTTCTCACAGAAGCCACCTCTGTGGCCCCCTGCTACCAAAACCTTGCCATGTAAACCCACTACAATTGGAAGTGCGGCTTTCTCAGCAATCCAAAATATTATGGTTACTGAAGTGCTCTGGGTTGCCAACAATCCATCTGTGCTGCTGCAGAAATAACCCTGGATATCCAACTATTTTGTTATGTTTAGCGAAAAAGGGCATTTTACCTGCAGCGCTGTGCCACAGAGATATTGTGAAGCCTGGGCAGATCCTGGTAAGGAAGGAGGTGCTGGCACCAGGTGAGCATCTGTCCCTCCAGGAGGTCTCCAGAAATGAAAGCCAGTGCTTGGGTGCTCGGGCTGTGCTGATCCAAGCTGTGCTCATCTGTGCAGTGGCACAGGTCACCCAGAGAGGCTCTGCCATCCCCAGCCTTGGGGGTTTTCAGTACCCAACTGGCTCAAGCCCTGAGCAGCTTGGTCTAACCCCAGAGCTGAGCTGCTTTGAGCAGGAGGGTGGACAGGATCACAGAATCACAGAATTGTAGGGGTTGGAAGGGACCTCAAGAGATCATTGGGTCCAACTCCCCTGCCAAAGCAGGCTCCTTAGAGCAGGCTGCCCGGGTAGGCATCCAGACAGGCCTTGAATATCTCCAGAGAAGGAGACTCCACAACCTCCCTGGGCAGCCTGTTCCAGTGCTCCGTCACCCTCACCGTGAAGAAGTTCTTTCGCGTGTTGGTGCAGAACTTCCTGTGATCCATTTTGTGGCCATTGCCCCTTGTCATATCCCCACAAACCACTGAAAAGAGGTTGGCCAAATCCCTCTGTCTCCCACACCTCAGGTATTTATAAACATTGATAAGATCCCCTCTCAGTCTTCTCTTCTCCAGGCTGAACGGACCCAGGTCTCTCAGCCTTTCCTCATAGGGAAGATGCTCCAGGCCCCGTATCATCTTTGTGGCCCTCCGCTGGCCTCTTTCCAGGAGATCCCTGTCTTTCTTGTACTGGGGAGCCCAGAACTGCACACAGTACTCCAGGTGACGCCTGACCAGGGCAGAGTAGAGGGGGAGGATCGCCTCCCTTGACCTGCTGGCCACGCTCCTTTTAATGCACGCCAGGATCCCATTGGCCCTCTTGGCCACCAGGGTACACTGCTGGCTCATGCTCAACCTGTCGTCCACCAGGACCCCCAGGTCCTTCTCCACAGAGCTCCTCTCCAGCAGGTCGCACCCCAGCCTGTACTGATATGTGCGGTTGTTCCTTCCCACGTGCAGGACTCTACACTTGATCTTGTTAAACCTCATTTGGTTTCTTCCTGCCCAGCTCTCCAGCCTGTCCAGGTCTCGCTGAATGGCAGCACAGACTTCTGGTGTGTCAGCCACTCCTCCCAGCTTCGTGTCATCGGCATACTTGCTGAGGGCAGACACTATTCCCTCATCAAGGTCGTTGATGAAGATGTTGAACAGGACTGGACCCAGCACCGACCCCTGGGGAACACCGCTTGTCACAGGTCTCCAGCCGGACTCTGCGCCGCCAGTCACCACCCTCTGAGCTTGGCCAGTCAGCCAGTTCTCAACCCACCTTACTGCCCACTCCTCTATCCCACACTTTCTCAGCTTTGCTAGCAGGATGTCGTGGGAGACAGTGTCAAAAGCCTTGCTAAAGTCAAGGTAGATGACATCCACTGCTCTCCCCCCATCTATCCAGCTGGTGATGCCATCATAGAAGGCAACGAGGTTGGTCGAGCACAACTTCCCCTTGGTGAATCCATGCTGACTACTCCTCATAACCTTCTTCTCTTCACGTTGCTTGGAGATGGCATCCAGAACAAGCTGTTCCAACACCTTTCCAGGGACAGAGGTGAGACTGACTGGCCTGTAGTTTCCCGGATCCTCTTTCTTGCCCTTCTTGAAGACTGGAGTGACAGTGGCTATCCTCCAGTCTTCAGGCACCTCTCCTGTTCTCCAGGACCTTGCAGAGATGATAGAGAGCGGTTTGGCGATCACCTCTCCCAACTCCCTTAGCACACATGGATGCATCCCGTCAGGGCCCATGGATTTGTGTGCATTGATCCCACTCAGACACTCCCGAAGGACGGGGACTTCCTGAGGTCTCCTCCAGCCTTGATGGCTGTATTGTGCTACAGATCTACTGCTTTGCCGATCTGACAGGTCAGGGAGATAATTTAATGCCCCCACATTGAAAGGATTCAGAGAAAGTTTGATTTTTACTGCTCGTGATCACTGGGATGGCTCCTGCAAAAGAGCTGCAGGCTTCCCCAAAGCCTCTGGCACTTCTTTCCTGTGCAGGCTGCAGTCCTGGCTCTCCTTAGTGCTTTCTGTCTCACAACCGAGTCAAAAAATACCCAAGTTACTGAGGTTTTCCCCATTTTTTTTGTTGTTTAATGAGCACCTCTGGAGGACTGAATGGGTGGTGTAGAGGGAGAACGGCTGTGACTGAAGAGCACTCCATCCACTGCTCTGCTCTGCCTTTCTGATTGATTAGTTCTGTTCCAGGTCTTCTCCCCAGCCCTTTTCCCAGTGTGCCCAATTGTAACACCAGGATTTTTCTGTCTCCTCTCATACTCCTAAAACCCATGATTTCGTGGAACAGGAGAGAAGCCTTTCTTTGACACATGCCAACAAAATTCAGCTCCCTGAAGGCAGCAAGAGAAGCGTGATTCCCCCCTGTGCCTTCACTGTGCAATGCAAACACTTCTTCCCTCTGGGTTCTTCCTTCTAACAATCCACCAGAGCAACATTATTTAAGCAAATAAATGTTTAAAAGGCCAGTCCCTGCAGACTGACAGCAAAGATGAGAGAAAAGCTAGGCTAATTATTATTTTCCTTCCCTTACACAGGCCTCTCTGTGAGGCCCTAGCAATTAAAGATGATGCTGGGGAACAAGCTAGATGGGAATTACTTTGACAGGGGGAAATTACCACCCAGAGGTTTTGGGGGGGTTTGTGCTGCTGTGTAAATTCCCTTTGCTCAGTGTAAGCTCTTTTAACCAAATACATTGCTTTGACAACACGTTTTAACAGCTGGTTTTAAAAAACAACAACAAAAAAAATTCTAAAATGTTCGCAGCCAGCTCTGATTCTAGCCTGTGTTTCTCCCAGTGGTCTTGCAATGCAGACACCCTCCTGAGCCTCTTCCCTAGCAAGCTCCCCTCACCAGGCCCATACAGACCAACCGAGATGCGGGAGCCAAGAGGAGAAACCTCTTGCCTGCTCATTCATGTACGCCAGCCATTTCCCTTCCTGTGAAAACAAACTCGTAATCCCAACATAACACCCACACTGTGTGAAATGGTGTGCATGCAGGAGCTGTTTTCTCTGGCCTCTGCCACCGTGACAAAGGTCTGTGTGTGTGTAATCCTCCAGGCACCTTCTCCTTCTCCAGCAGCAGCAGGGGCCAGCTGAATGTTGGCTGACGCGACGCCCTCGCTGCAGCGTAATAACGTGCTTCAGGTGGGCTCCTTCCTGGGCTCCCATGCAAGGATGGGTCTGACTCACTGGACAGTAAATGTGTTGGAAGATGCCATGACCTGCAAGCGATTCGCAAGTTTGATTTTTTCCATCCGCAAGGGTCCTCACAGCAGCAGAAGTCCTGGTCAGATGAAATTTTAAGGGCTTGGTGGAGAAAATAATATAAGCATGGAACTTAGCACAGAATCAAATATTCCTGGTGGAGAAGAGTTCTATGTTTCCATGAGAACTGGTTCTGATCAGATGGGAAATAAGCCTTTGAGCACATTCAGCCTCCTGTCTAAGGACCCATTTTGCGCTCGCTGATCCCCATCGCAGCTCCTTCACACGTCTCTTCCAGGAGGGATCCACCAGCACCCAGCTTGGCTGATGGGACGTGGATGCCCAACAGTGCCTACAGCATCCCAGAGATAGGGCAGGTGTCTTGTTCAGTGGCATCGGTGCTGGTAACTACTGGGTTACATGTCGCTGCTCAAATAGTTTGCCTGAGAGCTCCTAGAAAATGCATTTCTCTTTTCATAGCCATGCTATTTGGTGGCATTTCGCTGAGTCTGGCTAACACATTCAGATCCTGGTTTCCATCAGCCTGTTGGTAAACCAAAATATACAGCATAGGTTTGTACCTGGACGTGCAATGCTGCCAGATGGACAGAGGTATTTTCTTCTGTCTCTCAGTGTCATGTTCTCCTCCTCACATGATACTCTCCCTCCTCTTTTGTATCTTTTGCTGCCTTGTCACTTAATTGGCATTGTCCTTGGGTTTAGTCTAAGACCATCAGTAAGAATGAACAATACCAGATCCAAGGTCAGCCCTTGGACAAATCCGTGAGTAACTTCCTTCTACCACGATACATGCGTGCAACTCATGATTTATTTCCTAAACAGTTTCTCTTCTAGCTTTCTATCTCAGCTCCAAACCCATTTAGCCAGTAATTATGATTGCTCTCTGTTTTGTAATTTTGCTTTAGCAATAGGCTAGTCAGAGTATCAGCTGAGCCCATCCCTTTTTAGGACACTGATGTTTATAACTAGTAGCAAGCTGGCTCTAAGGAAAATAAGCAACATGTTTTCAGTGCTGGAGTTCCTAATCTTTGATTTATTACTTTCTTTCTATTTTCAATTTTGTTGTTGTTTTGTTTTGTTTTTCAGTAAACTAAATTTTATTGGGAGAATGACCGCTTTTTCTTTTGCTCTGCTGTTTTTCTGCAAAATGTACCGTATTTCTAAGAACAGTGCGTTTCTATTCTCAGCCACTTATTTTATAAGGCAGTATATTATTTATGTTGCATTATAGTCTTTTACATTAAATATGATCTTTTGTGACAGGATTCAAGCTGGATTTTCCCTCCGGATATCTATTCAAAGCTTTCAAAAGACGCATGCACAAACCTAGAAGTGTTCCTATAGCTCTACACAGGAGGTGGGCAGCTGGGATTACTCTCTTGCTAGCATCAACTTGCTGTCACAACTGATAACACTTTATGTTGTGTCATTCTTGAGGATATTCACTTGTGGAGAGAAACTTTTAATCATGATGATCAATGCAGTGCTTACGTCCTGAAAATTTGGTCCTGACTCTCTCCACAACCAGAGAGAAGGACAGAAGTAGCTCATATTTGCTGGAAGGGGGAATGAGATGGGAAAGAGTGAGGACTGGGGCGGGTTTTGAGAAGCTCACCATGCTGACTGTTTACTTAGAGGATACTACAGTATCTAACACGCAAACAGAGGAGGCAAAGTGTGCTGGCTGGCTTAAAGACCCTTTCCTGGTGTTTTGCTGTAAAGCTTGGCAAAGCTGCCCTTGCTTCGCACCCTGCCTCCCTTGCTGAGGCACCAGAGTGGGAGGATCAGCTGCAGAGGATCCAGACAGTAGGGAGGGATCTGAACACCGCAGGGACTTGTTCTTGTATTGTCTAAGAGATAGAGGACTGGGCAAAAGTCAGTGTCCTGAACCCTGTACCATTCAACATAACTAAGTTGTGTAATGCAATTAATAACTAGGGAGGCTTAGCTGAGCCTCCAGAGAGTACCAAAATCATGTTCTCTTTCACTCCACTATGTAAAAGTCAGACGTGATAGAAAACCGCATCCACCAGCTGGCTGGTGGTACCACAAGAAGGTAATACCAGCCGGCATGGGGAGGGCTGGGGGGGGCACAGGCCACGAGCAGGTTGGGCACATGCTTCCTGTGCTGATGGGTAGCACAGGCAGATACCTCGGGAAGCATTTGGTTTCCACAATTTTCAATGCATCTGTCTGGGAATACAAAAATATTACAGGAATGCCTCTAAAGTCATAAGAATAACTGAAGTATTGTGGACTGCATAGCTCAGGGTGCAGAATTTCACCTTGCGAACAAGCGCTGCACTGGGGAAGGGACGCGAACCCATTCCCTGCCAAGGATGTGTGCTTACGGGGTGTTTTTGTTTCCTCCTTTTGTTTGCAGGAACCGAGCAGCAGCGCAGGGCCTTTTGCAGAGCACCCAGAAGAGGAGGGCTCCAGCTCAGTAGTCTGTAAGCGCCCTCTGGTGCAAATACAGCTGGCTGGCTTCAACCCACTCCACGCCACAGCTTCACCCAGCAGCTGGCCTGAAAGCCTCCAAACAGGGCGTCTGTTTGGGTGTTTCAGAGAGCAGATGGGCGTCACAGCCACCCTGGACCATGGAGGCAACACTCTGCAAGAGAGAGGGCCTCCTCTGCAGGCTGGACATCGGCATGCTGCTGGTGAGAGCTGGCTTCCAGTTGTGCTGAGGTTTTGGGGTTGGTCTGGTGGAATCGAGATGCCTGGTTGGTACCTGGATTAGGACAAGGAAGTGGCATAGATGGCTTTTTAGAAAAAGTGCGGGCACCCCAGCAGAAGACAGTGGAAGCAGGAAGGTTGGAAAGAAAGGGGAGTATCTGGATAGGGCAAACGTCATCAAAAGATAAATTTGAGGGTAACAAAGGGCAAAAGTGTTACTTATGAAACATGTGCCAGAAAAGGGAAAAAGCTGCAAAAAAAAGGCTCAGAAGAGCCACTCAGGTTTGGCAAAAAAAGCTTGGTGGCCAGACAAGAAATGTGGGGAGAAGCTGGTAGCTGGGTGTGGATGCAAAGGGTGATTAATGAGAGATAAAGCATCAGGGCTATAAATTATGTCAGTTAGGTGCAGAGAAGACAACAGACAGCACGTAGCTAACAAGGAGTTGGAGCGTTCGTTAGTTCGCCCAAGCAGATGGGCTGTCAGTCAGGTTTGCTGACGGTAGTGGCCAAGTCCAGGTCTCCCCAGGCTCATTGCGCAATGGAAGTGGGAGCATCTGAGAAATATGGAAGGAAAATGAAAAAGAGATCACCTCCCTGGGATACTCTGAAAAATGAGGTGCAGCTGCAGCTATTTTTGAGGAGTTAGGCAAACCTAGTTGCTCATAATTTAATTTCTGGATGAGGATTGCCTGTTGGTGTGGCAATTTGCTGTCAGCTGGAGTGGTCGGAGATCTTCAGCAGTGCCTCGCGGGCTGGTACCTGCTGTAGCTGGGTCTGCTGAGGCAGGATACAAACCAGGGGTGCACCAAAGTGCTCGGTGTCCTGGGAAATCAGGGAGTGCTGAGCTGTGACAGTGATATGAACGGTGGTAAGAAAGCTGTTTAAAAAGCAAAACAGGAGGGAGGTGAAGAAAGTGGACAACTCTTAACAGAAGGGGTGGGAAGGACTGGAGTTTGGTGTAATTGCTTCAGCCCTGCAAAGTAAGGTTTATTGGTGGGATGATTAAAATGGAAGTAGAATTGGAATGAGAAAAGTAGAGGTGAAAGGCTATTCAGTCTGAGAAATTTCAGTTAGTAGGGCTTGAATTCATCCCAGTTTATTTGCTTTGGATAATGACTTAAGGAAGTTTAAAACTATTGGACTGTAATGGAAGACGGGAACATCCCTGGGGACCAGAGGGGGTTAATAGTAAGCCCATTTATATCAACCAGGACTTACAGGATAGCTGATGGAGTTTCAGATTCCTGAAAACTACTGAGACAACCTATTAAACAGCTAATTCCTACAGATCTGCAATACTAGTAGGATGCTTAGTAAATTCATATGGCTGTTTATTAGGGGAAAAAAAATATATAAATTAAACAAAGAAGCATCTTTGCTGGGTTGCTGACCAAGAAACGGGAAAGATTAAACTCATTTGGTGTTAGCAATGTAACTGATGTTTCCATGTTGTGTGCAAGCAAAAGATCCTGTGGAAAACCTTGCCCAGCTTGAGTTACAAGAGGAGACCATGTCTTTCTTCTAATGATTTCTGAAAAACAGAACTGTTTTGTAGGAAAGCTGAGGCCCAATCTGGAGGGCACGGGATCCTGCCCAGGGTGTGGTTTGGAAGCAACAAGCCTTCACCTGCTCACCGCGTGCCGAGCAGCACTGCCAGGCACTGCGCCGCTGCTGTGTAAGGGCGTTTCGAGCAGGGTCGGATCGCGAGCCATCCTTCGCCCGCCTGGCTGCTCCATGCTGAGGTTGCACACACCACACGCAGCCACGGGCACGTAGGGAGGAGCCCACCGCCCAAACACACGCACATGCCTCTGCTTATTCAGCACGCAGATGTGGAGAGTTGTGGTAGTTACTGACTTTCAGCAGCCCTCTGCTGCAGTGCGTGTTCCTGGCCGCTTCTTGCAGCCACAGCCCCTCCTTCTGCATCTGATGAGGCTTCCTGCTTCCTGACCAGTGTTTTTTTGCACAAAATGCTATGTGTGCATTGCATATGGTTAGACTGAGTACAGGACAGCTAGGGTAATGATGCCAATAATGCCTCAAGGAAACGAAGCTTGCATAAACAAAAGCAGACACTTATATAACTGGGCATCAAGTCTCGCCATCAAATCCACGCAAAAACATCACTGTGCTTTTCTATCTTTCTTTACTTGGTGAGGAAGTTTCAATGCAAATATCTCCCTTGAAGAGAAAAAATACTTGAAACAATAATCTACCAGAATGTGATACTCTCATTGTATGATTTTAAAACATGCCTTCTGTTGGTCAAGGGGGATCAGTAAAACAAATCAAGCTGTGCTTAGCAAATAAAACTTGAAAAAAAATATGAAAGGATGGCAAGATGTAGCCTGTAAAATCTTGGGGACTGAAAGGAGAGATTGAATTTGCGAAAGCTTTGAGGCCGGATGTCACAGGTCACAGAGTAACACTTGAATACTTTAGGCACAGCACCAAGATCCTATGGATTTAGGAATTTTAATGCGCTACTGTTCTGAACTGATACACTACCAAGGGAAGTCTCTTCCTATCTTCATTCAGTGCCTGGGACAACAGAAGCTCTGCTTTGTGTGCTTCTGAGTTGACACAGAGAAATAATACCAGACTTCAGTAAAGGAACAGCACAGCTGGCTCTGAATTTAATAAAAATCCCCATGTTCACATTGTAATACCTATGGGACAAACAGTGCAATGATACTACCTCTTCTTTTTTTTTTTTCCCTCAGAAATAAAGAACCACTGCAATCTTAAGGAGGCTGGAAAAAGGCCTATATCATCATTCTTCTGTGGGACACATGGCAGAAATCAAAGCCTTCAGACAGTTTCTCCAACAAAGCTCCTGAAGACTGGGTAAGCAGTTTTCAGTATATTAAAAAGAAGGCTCAAATTATGCTCCTCTTTCTGTGACTAGAAACTATAAAATGAAGGGAGGAAAGCTAGCATCAGTCACACAGCAAACTACAAAATGTCAATATTTTCTAGAAATGAAAGCACGTTTCTTTTGGAGTTAAGCATGTGTTGCTTAAAATTCTTCAACGTGTATGTTACAGCCTTCTTCACAAAAAAAAATACTCTTTTCCTGCACACACTCATGCTGGGGTTGAAGTATAACAGCTTATAACAAGGATGATTTACCTGATGGTATGTAGCCTAGCAAAGTGTTAAGATTTGCTTTATGGAATAAGTAGTAGAGTACATGAAATATAGATGGTAAGGTCAAACAGAGCATGCCAGGAGTCAACACACAGGTACCCTTTTAAGGCAGTGTGGCATTGGACCAAAATAAAATTACATTTGTCCTCCATGAAGGGAGCAAAACTGAGAAAAAGAGATTTTTTTCTTTGCATTTCTCGAAGGCCAAAGCCCACAGAGGTATGGTCTCCCCTTGCTCTCTGGAAAACAAAACAAAACAAAACAAAAAACAACCATTTTGTTTCTGACTGCATCAGAACATACATAGCCTCATGTATGGTTTGTCCAATTACCAGGTCAGGGTACATATCTGTACCGTTGTATCCCATCCAAACTCAGCCTGTGCAGGATCAGATTAATAGCTGAAAACAAAAACTGCAGGAAGCAAACCTTTCTGAGCCGGTATTAGCTGCCAAAGCTCTTACCTCAGTGCACCACAGCCCAAATGTGAGGAGCTAATCATTAAGATTGTATGGTCATAACTTACTACAGCAAGAAGTATTACCAATAAAAAGATCAGAAAAGCAAATTCCCCCAGTCAGCATTGCATGGTCCCCCTGGACGTTGGTGCTGGTGGCGAAGCGGAGAAAAATGTTTTTCCTCTCCGTCCAAGGGTGCCAAGCAGGGCTCCGGATGTCAGCACACCCTTCTCCCCTCCTCTACTTTTGCTGGCAAAGCTGGGAGGGCTCAACATGTGCTGCAAGCAGAGGAACACCCCAAGAGGGCTGAAGGCGAAGCGAGTCAGAGAAGGAGTTACGTCCCTGGCCCAGACTAGGCGGCTGCAAGACACTTGCAGAATCTACACCGAAATGTCACACATGGTGTGAGGGCCTTCCTGCCCTGAGCTCTCCCTGCCTCCCAGCATATTTGGCCTAAATAGATTCAAGCTCCACAATTGTAAAAACATCCACTCTTGTTGTAAGGATACCAATGCTTTAATGACCTTTCACGTCCAGCCTGATTTTTTGGATTCTCTCCCATTCTTATAACCCATAAAAAAAAAACAAAAAAAACTCTTGTGCTTCAAATTTTGAACGTGTGGTCCTTGACCACATAAATGTCATATGGACATTTTTGTATTCAAGAAGCTCCTTCTGGGATGGCATTTGATTGCCAAGAAATGCTAAGTTTAACCTGAAGAAGACTGTTATGTGAAAGACGTGGAAAATTCCTGCAGAAGAAACTGAAAGCCATTCAGCTACTCCTAGCTGAATCATCTCAAGCAGCCCGTTTAACTACCAGAAGCTATGTTTTAAAAAAAATAATTTAGAAATAACAATGGGTTTTGAAACCTGCTTGCTACGTTATGCAGATAACAGCTAGCATCCACTCATAGCGTAGGTGGTGACATGCTTTAGTGATGGCAAAAAACGTGCCCCATTGTCATGCTCCTCTTCAGAGATTTTAAGCACTACCTTAAAGTGAAGCACTAAAAGTGTGCTGAAGCTATTTCAGTCAGGAATCCCAAGGAGAGGGCAGGGCATCATTTAGCCAACTTCATCGCACTGGGATGCACACAAGGCACTTGCAGTTCTTGGACAGCTGTCCAACATTGTATTGGGAATAAGAGCCTGCCTGTGCTTTGGGATCGTGACCTTTACCTTGTGTGCATTCAACTACATGGGTCAACGCTTCCAGGCGTGGTTGATCCAGTCACAACTTACCTCCCCAGGAAGGGCCAGCCTCTCTGCTCACAGGTTCTTGAGGCAGACCTGGGGCCTCCTCTTTACTAGTCTACACTTTGTTCTAGTAGCCTCTAGTATTGCAGTAGTCAGTTTTCCCTCTACAGATAAAAATTTCAAATAAGGTATTTCTGGAGAAAAATCTCTTCTCCAAAAAGCAGGGGAGAGAAGGTTAAGCGTTCAAAAATGTAACCTGGGAGGTAGCACAAGCGTTTTCAACAGTGTTAAGATGTAGGAACTCTTTAAACTACAAAGCCCTTAAATCAGTAACAGTATTTCTGCCGGAAGCCATTAATATTTACCTTTAATAATTATTTATAATATAGGTAAGGATGTGTTTATTCTGTTATGTACCCAAACAGGTATCAATCAGAGACTAGCATTGCAAATTTCTCACAGGTATAATTATTAGTTAGGAGCAATCTGTCTCAAAAGCATGACCCATTTCATATTTCAAATGGTGTTTTATTACAGTGCAGCTGCACAAAACTCAATTCCCCATGAACATACACTTGATACGCAGAACACAGAGTTTTACACACTACTTATTTACATACGTAAGTTCCTGGATTTGTTTTGGTTTGAGGACAGTAGTTCAAGGAATGTCTGTTTGTCTTAATTATTTGGAAAGCTTCTTTCTTTTCTTCTTCCAGTGTTTATTGTCCACATCTTGAGTACTGTCAGGAGGCTCTGGTATTACAAAGCCATCAGTCATTTTGTAGTAGACTACTGTAGAATCTGACTCAACTATGGCCAAGGTAACTGACATTGGGGTGTCAGGATTGTCACATGAGAGAGAAGCTTTCTTCATGATTTCTCTTAACCTAGAAGAGAAAAACAGTTAGCAAGGACTCCGTAACACCCTACTGATGGCACAAAGGAACAAGTGCAGTATTGATGGGTTTTGTAGGTTTTGACACTGATGACATTCAAAGCAGAAAACAGTTTTTCATACTGTCATGTAGGATTCTCTAACTTGAGAGATGTTTTTACATACTATTTTATTTTCTGATCTTTAATACCATGCCTATAAAAAACATGCTTGCTCCCAGAAAGCACAAGAAAATTCATGCAAAGCTTGGAAGGATGGAGGAGTAATTAGAAACTTGTATTTGAGCCTTTCAAGAGGGCTTTAGCACAACTGCTATTTAAAAAGCTTCAAGAAGAAGAGATTAGTGAAGACAAAAACAGGCTTTTTATTGGATAAAGAAAGTGTAACATCTGTTCTAATAAAAATCCAAAGTCCTATAATCAAGCAGCAATCTCTTAAATAACAGTGAAGCTTATTTCTTCCTAAAAAATTCATTTGGATGCATACATCTCTGCTGCAAATAGTTCAACATGAGCTTCTAATCTTTCCTTAGCTGTACTACTGTGCACATACCTCGACCATCCTTTCACCACCAGAATCAGAGCACGGTGATCTCTAACGGCCATTGTTTTCATTAGAATAAAATAATCTAATTGAACACCATGTGTGAGGGAAAAAAAAAAAAAAAAGAGATATCTTCTATTTGTAGAGATAAGTCTTCCAGTCTGTGTGCTACAGTTCTCTGTGAGTCTGTGGAATACTCAGGAACCAAAGCCAGGTTTCTCTACCTCCCCGTCTAGACTAGAAGCCACAAGACTAACGATCTTCCTCAGGAAAGTCTGCTTAAATAATGTCTTCCTTAAAAATTCACAACAAAGTTACGCAATTTTTCCTGTGCCGTTTATTTTAAGAATAACAGGCTAGTTGCTTTTTAGTTCAGAGCTGAGAACAACATCGATTCTTGGTGTGTTACTGTTCTGAGCAGGGCACAAGCACTGAAGGAGCGTGGTACCCAGGGGCAGAAAGCAGCACTCCCCACAGCAAACATCACCATGGGGAGCTTCCTCCTTCACCCGGAGTCCAGGTACTGCAGGGTTCTCCCGGGACTGCCAGAGAGGGTATGCAGTGGGGAGAGATCAGCTCTGCACTGCAAAAAAACATCACCCCTCACATCACGTGCCCATGAGCT
This sequence comes from Anser anser, assembly GCF_964211835.1. Classification (NCBI taxonomy): domain Eukaryota; kingdom Metazoa; phylum Chordata; class Aves; order Anseriformes; family Anatidae; genus Anser; species Anser anser. The sequence goes on from NC_139728.1 coordinate 15,730,887, forward strand.
CTCTTCCCCCAGAAATGCATTTCTGAAGCTGGGCACTGTAGTTGAAAATAAGGCTCTTTCTAAATGTATCAGCTTTCAAACTTTATTCATCACCTTCCCTTCCAAACCACTCTGATCCCTTAATAAAAGCCAAACGGGAAGTGGCAGAGAAGCAGCAGCAGCCTGGAAAGCCCATGCTGTTAAGCCCATGGCCCTCTTATGTACCCATCTGTGTTCTGAACTGGTCATAACTCAACTTGCTGAAGTCAGTAGTGCCTTTCCTTTTCCTTTCACTGCTGGCCCATGTATAATGCAAGGCAAGACATCCAGTGCAGTCAGTCAGACTATGTAGCAGAGATACTGAGGCTGTGAAAAGCCATATTCTGGTCCCCCTACTGTCAGATTTTGTAACAAGAGAATAAGGAAAGATACTGCATTGGCCACCGTCAGAAGAGAGGCATCTGCAAAAGATTCCTGCTTCAAGCAGCGTGACACTAACTGCTCTGCTCCCTGCTGTCCTGGCACGTTTCTTTAGCTGGTGCCTCAGCCTGCAGCTGTGCTGTGGGAACACCAACTGCGCTGTGCGTAGCCAGGAGAGCGCAGATGCAAGCCTGCCTTCCAAAGCTGTAGGCAAGCCGTGGGTTGAGGTGCTCTGGAAGAGCAAGGAAAAGCATCCCCATATGAGCAATGCCTCAAATACACCGAGGCCTGCCAGTGGTGCGCTACCTGGTAAGAGGGGCATGCACCTGTGGTTGACAAGGACCTGGGAAAGGACTGCAGGCATCTTTCCGGACGCGCCACACATGTACGGAGCAAGAACCCACCCATCACACCTCGCATTTTCTGCCTTTCTGAATAAAAGTTGGTGGTGGGGCCAGTCTCCTGGCAGAGATACCATTAAGAAAGAGCTAGTTATTGGTTTTGTGGAGCAGTGGAGGTTAATCTCTTCCCCAGCCTGGGAATGAGAAACAGAACTATCATTAAAAAGTCAAATAACAAAGGGTACAGCTACCTGGGAGAGAGATTCTGGGACCCAAAGAAACCAAACCTGTGTTGAGTGTGGCCTGCGCTTACCTGTCAGCCAGGACAGAAGCTCCTTCACAATTTCCTTCATAACTATCACCATTTCTCTCCCTACTCTGTTCAGGGGATGAAGATACAGCAAGGATCTATGTTTCCCATCACTTGTGATCTCTTCTTACAATGCCAAGCACAGACACATGAACCTTTATTCCTCTTGCCATTTAGCACTTCGGCTTAGAAGATGCGCCATGATCACAAAAGCAGTCAGGTCCTCACAACGGATCAATGAGACTTCTTCAAGTCCCTGGCCTACTTTTCATGGGACTGAGTTTCAGGCTTTAAGTAGAGAGCACAAGGACATTCCGTTGCTTCAGGATGATCTGCTAACACTGCTGGTCACGGAGCCCAGTGCTCTCCACTGCAAACAGAGGATCAGCCTCTATCAGTTTACAGAATTAGAACTGCAAATGCAAGATTCTCCGCTACCCGCTTTTCTAGATACAAGCAGCACCAAAGCAAGAGCTCCCATTCATACAGACCACAATGAGCCATAATGCAACCAGCACATTTGCAGATTAGTGGAAGGTATCTTTTAAAAGAATAAGCTTTGGAATTCAGGAAGTCTGTATCAGACGCCTGCATTTCCTCCCCTCCCCTGAAGGCATCCTTGTTAGCCTCTGCATCCAGTGTGCTCACAAAGCTTCTTTGCAGCATCCGACCTCTCAAAGGAGGAGTCAGGGAAGAACATCTGGGTTTGCCCTGATTTCACTGCACTTGCTACCTGCCACAAAGATGAAACATTGCAGGAAAAGTTTATTTTTAAAATTCTTTTTGATGTGTCTAATGCTCTATATGGAAGGGGGAAAAAAGGGCAAGAAGTGTTCTTGGCCTCCTGAAATTAAAAGCAATGCATGTGCTTGTTCATCACCTCAGATTAGCTCACCCACAGGCTCAGCCTCATTAGGAAGATCAGGGACAGATACTCTGTACATGTTGCCACCTTCTTGGGATTTACACCAGTGTCTATCTGGTAAAAATTAAAAGGCATCTGGAGTCCCAAGAGAGCTCACAGATCAAGCACGTGTGCTGCTGCATACACAGTGGGAAGTCTAGAAGTCAAAATATTCTGCAGCCACTCCTTTCCCTCCTCTCCCCCTCTCCAGGAAGAAAAGCCATTGAATGTTAAAAGAGGCAACACTGAAGCTTTACATTTCCCCCACAAAAAGGTACGTTTGAACAAAGGCCTTATGAAAGGAAAATAACATATGTAAAGCTAGGCACCCCAAGAAGCACTGGAAAGCTTTATCTAAGTCCCGTAAATAGAGTAAGGTTAAACGTTTTTTTGAAAATATGAATTCTCAGTTGTAGATCACACAGTAAGAAATTCTCAGAATAGCTTGGAAACCCATCGCTAACGCTGATGGTGTCTGCATGTCCAGTGGAAGCCAAGATCTGTTCCCACCAAGACAAATCCAAGTAGGATGAAGTCCTCAGTTTCCACTGAGGAAGCAACCTCATATTCACCTCACATTGCAGAAGATGAAAGGGATTTAATTTCAATCATACGAAAGAGACACTATTATACAAAAGTAAATTTTTGGCATTGCTGAAGTCTTTCGCTTCAGAAAACTTTAAAGGGGCTTTCCAGATACCTACAAGCTACATTCAGCAATAATTGCTATTTTTCTACAAGAGAATTAATTGAAAGAGCAGACAACTTACTTAACATCATGCAAGGACCACTGCAGCCAAGGTAACATCACTACTAATGTCAGCCTGCATCTGCCCTTACTGCTGCCTTCAAACTAAATTGCAACAGGGAACTCACCTGGTCTTCTATTACTGTTGTAACTAACACCTTAAAAAACAAAACAAAATAAAAACAACAACCCCTCACCCACAAAAACAAAAGCAACACACACACACACAAAAGAAGAGGGGATTTTTCTACTCTTCCCCCATCTTGTTCTGACCAGGAGGCTTTTGTATCAGGCCTTTGGACACATATTAGAAATCCACAGTGTATTTCCTAATGACTTGCTCCTAACAAAGTGATAGTGCCCTTTTTGTTCCAGAGAAAGAAACCAGTATACGACTGGAGAACTTCGGGCAACTGTGGCTTGAATCTTCAACTGACTGTCCAAAACCTGGAAGGGAACAGAATCATAAAGGAAAGAAAATGTGCAGGAAGTTTTGCGCTGAACAAAAGTATTTCAGTGATGTATCCCATGCAAGTACTGCTGAGAAGCAGAGGAAATACTGGAAGCTCTGAGTAGTTTTATGGAGGTTGCATAGTGCTCCATTTAGCTGAAATGGAACTGCTGCCCTCCTTACCATAAAAGCCAAAGGCTTTCAATCTGCCCTTTGTACCGGGATGAATAATTCATTGCAGGCTTGGCCGGCCTGAATAGCTCCCTCCCCTCCATGCAAGGCAGGGCTGAAGAGTCAATACAAGTTGGTCTCTGTATTCTGCATCGGGTGCGCACCATTGTGCCAGACCAGCTCAGATAGGCCCCCTGACAAGAGAATCAAAGCAGAGGAAGCCTCCTATAAAGCACAATACCTTGAATTTTGCCAGCAGTATGCAAACAGAGCAGTACAGTCTCTTGCTCACGATGAGGAAAACACTGCTCCAGACGCTGCTGCCTGCCCCGAAGTTAGATGAAGCTAGGGCCTTGAAATATAGGGGAAGAAACGTGGTGTGGGGCAGGGGAGACGGTGTGTAAATGTACACCATTGTTTCTTGTGATTTGCTTCCTAACTACAGGAACATGAGATGCTAGAAAAAAATCATGTTTTTGTAATGGGAAATAAAATAGAACCAAAGAAAACACCACGTGCCTCACTGGTCAGAAAAGGAAATTGAAACCCCAAGGAATATAAAGTCGTTTTTTTCCACGGAAGTTGAAAAAGAAAACAAGATGAATTATGCAAAAGGGAGGAACTGGAGTTCAGCAAAATTCTACATGGTACACAAGCTATAGGAAGTTCAAAGGTAGTACTGCGTGCCTAACTCAGTTCTGTAAGCCACATCAATCACTTTTAAACTATTGATGAAGAATTTGTACTTAGAAGCCATTTTATTTGTACAGTAAACCACACATTAAAACTCAAATAATGCTAACAGCAGAACTACTGACAAAACTGTGAAAAGGCTGCAAGATGAAGAGCACGTCACACTCCCAGTGCATTTATAATAACAGTGCTGCTTATAAGCAAAATCACTTCAGATTTTGAGGAACAAAAGATTAGAGGAACATCTATTTCATACAAACTACAGACTTAGAAGAGGATAAACCACTTCCAACTGCCAGATTTGTTTCTAAGGCTGCTTATTAGCTCTAAAATGAAACATTTTTTCCCCAAAATTAAGTTACCATTTTAATGAAATAATCCTTTCCCTCTTAGCCTGAAACAAACTTCACAATCTTCATAACCAGATGTAACCAACTTCATTCTTCAGTTCCAACACTTGCACACAAAGAACAAACAGGACAGTGACGTATCATTTAATCTAATGGTGTATTAGTAACAGACATTTTGCTTGGACAATGTTATTTGTCCAGGATAGACAGCACCTAATTCCATTAGATCCAGCACCTAATTCCTTGATCCTGGAAGGCTCAAGGCTTTTAACGCTATCTAGCAAATCTAGCTGTCAACGCTACAAGCTCTCATACACTCTCTGAGCTTGGTTTATCCAAGTAATTTCTGCTGGCTTTGAAACAGGGCTACCTGTATTTAACTGCTTCAGCCCCTTTGGGGAGCCTCAATTCTGGAACGTACCTACAATTAGATAATCCCTGTGCACTAAGATGTCGTCTCTGGTAGGAGCAGGAAACACCTCTCACCCAATGGACCTCTGGATTCCTCCTGCAAGTATGTGTCACTGAATTCAAGGGAATACGTGCACAAGGTTCTCTGAACCTCGTGTGTTGGGAGAGCGGTCCAAGAGAGGAAGAAGTTGCATCTTATTCTCCAGGTCTTTACTCAGAGAAGATTCACCAATCTTCATTTTAAGAGCAGGTACACAAAGCACAAGACTATCATTTGCATTAGTGGTCACTTTGCTCCAGACCCCGTAATTCTGTGATTCAGTGAACTACCATGCGTGCCAGCAGCTCAGGATGATCAGCTTCCATCATGCTTTTTATGGAAGGCACTGAGCTTAGTTAAGTACAGCAGCTTCCGCCTTAAGCAGTTAACTGTAATGTGTAAGTTGGACACAATGAAATCTTATAACAGGCTAAAAAACATAGAGCGGATTGGTTTTTTTATGGCACTCTGATTTATCTTTTGCTCTAGTACCTTGCTGGTAATTTCCATATCAACTTTATTATGGCCTTTTACGGACACTTTCCTCTGAGTGTCGGCCAAACATGAACCTTCACAAGACACCTGGGAAGGCAGCGCGTGGCAGGTCTTTGCTGAAGTGGCTTCGAGAGGAAAACCACCCCTGCAGCTCCTACCCAGGCCTTACTGTTTAAGCAAGTAAATGCTGCCCATAAATGCTGCCAACCGCTGCACAACATTTCCAGGCCCAGCAATGAGGACAAAATATTTTCACGTTCCCAACCACCTCCAATGGCTTATGTTTCAATGTTAATTGAGCTGCATTTCTTCGTACTTCTACCTTAGAGCAAGTAACACAAAAACCCAGCACACTGCTTTTGAACAGAATAGCAAAGTAACTAAGTATGAATGCTTTCCTGTCTGCCTACAACTAGGTAAGTCAAATGAGAAAACATTAAGACATCAGATACCTAACAAAGCCTCCTGCTACCAACAATTGCAACAACAAAATATTCACAGCTGTCAGAACAAAGAGGCAGTAGCACTGTGACACTATGTTTTCTACTCCTTCTTTAGGATGCCTTTTTAATGAACTCCCTTCTGCACTGCCTATGGCTGAGGCACGGTTATCGTCCCTACCCCCTTTATTGCCTCCTGTTCCAGCAAAGGAGCTGAGTTGATTCTGTCCTTTCTCTATAAGATAGACCAGGCCTCTCTGATCAGCACTGCCCTACTAATGAAATTCCAAGCATGCATATGCACATGCACATACAACAACACAAATTCCCAAAGCTGTTGTGAGGCAGAAGGATAGTATACGCTTGTGTCAAGCACATACAGGCTTTAACGGACTCACCTGGCATCACAGCACTGTATTCAGCTCATTTTAGTGACAACATGCTCTATGTACTTGCTCTATAGCAAAACCTAGTCACAGACTGTACTTTTAATCAATGTGATGCATTCAGTCTGTGCTTCTCTAACACACATCCTTCCAGTAATGGATTCCATCCACACCTGGTGCCAGAAACAGAGCAAACAGTATCACCACAGTACAAACAAGATCAGAGGCTCCAAATGAAAAGCCCCAATGAAACAGTAAAAGATAGGACATACATGCAGTGTAGTATCTCCCTGTCATTAAAAACCGATTAGAACATAGTTGCTGGCACTGACCCAATGCCAGGAATCAAAGTTTCCAGCCTAGATGGAAACCTACTACATTAAACAAGCACAATTCATCATGTAGGAGTTACTTCTCAAAGGTCCCATATCCTAATTTGCTGCTGTCTTTTCCCATCCAAAATCCAGTTTGAACTCTTAACAGTGTGAACAGCAGTGTGTCCCTGTCACACGCATACAGCAATCAGCTGCTCACAGAGATGCTGAATGATGCTCAGTATTTCATCCTGGAAGACCTGTCAGCAGATTCACTCTATCACACTGTATTTCTCTGTAAAACTAAGCCCACAGGAATGACTGACCGCCAGTATTTGCAAATGGAAGATTTTTCAGCAGCTAGATAGTATGTGAATCCATCGATATGTAGTAAGTCATTTTCTTCTCCCTCACAAATGAATTGCTTCTGAACATAAGCTCTTGGGAAAACACATAGCAGAATTAAGGTGGAAGTTTATTTGCAAGAGACTTGTCACTTCTAAAACCTAAGGAAAAGCAAAAAAACATAGCATGTCTAAAATGTGCTATATCAAAATCACAGTTCAAAGGAGAGTTATATGTTGGATTCTGGAGAAGTAAGAGGCATTTCCGTTTGAAAGCAGCCAAATCATATTTTCAAACCAAAAAAGCTAAACAAATGAAACACACCACCAGGCTTATCCCTGAGATTCAACAATTAAAAAAAAAATCATTCTTAGACAGGTCTGGGGGGATTTCTTTTCCTATTTGGTACTTGAAAGCCCATTGACATAAAGAAGCACCATTAGATTTCCCAGACTACAAATATGCAACACAAGAATGTTCAAAACATAACCTGTGAAGGTCCTGAGTTCTAACCTTGTCCCTCAAATGCATACTTTGATATCCATTGTTACCTGCTAGAGCAAATGCAACTTCTAAACAATATGAAGTGTTTATCAACAGAAGGAGTCGATTGCTGTGGGAAGCTGACATCAAAAGCTTACCATTTCCAGAGAAGAAGAAGCAGAGACTGATGCAGCTTAGAAAAAGAAAGAAATCTCACCTTTAAATATATGTTTGCAGCATCCAAAATAATTCTGCTTACGGGCTGAGATATTACTTTTCTTGTGATATTCCTTGTTTTCTCCCACTTCCCCCTTAAGCAAATTATCAGCAGCCTGCTCTTCTTTTTGTCTTATTAGTAGTGGGATCCAAACACTGACCACAGCCTCACCTTTCGTGGCTTAATGATATGTCCACAGGTACTGGCACCATCACTTGGAGACTGTCCTGCTCTCTCTCACGTGCGTGTAAGCATATGAGCTGCAGTTCTGCTAATCCAACATGCTTCACTTCATGCCAGTTTCTCCCTAGAAAGGTTTGTCATCGATGAGATGGACCAGAACACAAAACACAAGTTCCAATCGTTCAAGTATCAAGTTTCAAATTCAATTTAACATCTTCTGTTGTTATCCCTCCCTCTCCTTACAGGGGAGACAACCACCCCATACAACTGGCAAGTTTTCTTTCTGAGAAACAAACCTGCTAAAGAAACCTGTGAGAGCACTACTACTGTGTTGAGTTCAGAGCTACACTGATGGATGGTGGCTGGGGATCTGTTTGACAAGACTTTGTTTCAAAAAGGTAAGAAGAAGACAAAAACTTATCTTTAGTCACCTGCTGCATAAAACTGTAAACCAAATCTGAAATTTATCAGTACCCAAAACTGTGTGAAACAGGTGCTACAGGCATGGTTATTGATGACACACAGTTCTTCCCTTCTGCTTGAAGAGATGAGGCTAAAAGTTTTCATTGCATAACTATAGGAGCATTCTCTTAGAGCTTATTAAGACATTTTCTTTAAGGGGTTTAACAATAATTATAACAGATGTGGTGCTTTCTGGCCTGTAATATTCCCCCATACCCTGACACTGAGAATCACCAGCCTCCAAGAGAAACTCATTATTGTTACTGGGCTGGCTGCCTGCCTACGTGCAGTCCCTTCTCAATAGGGCCCATCTGGGAGAATTGCAAGCAGAGGTTTATTATCACATAACACTATTCCACTCTTGTAAGGCATCAGAAGACTATGCTAAGTTTGTCATAATTACTGTCACCAGATTTCTAAGCAGTCTTCTTTCCTACAGGAATCCTTGCCCCTTCCAGAAACCAGCATCCTAATCAGACTGGCACACTTCAGGCATTTTCTAAACTGTAATCTTAGGGAGATGCTATGACTTAGTAGCTTTGACATTAACCTACAAAAGAGGATTCTATTACCAGTACAACCACTGAACTTATAACTTTGCCTTTCTATATCCCCTTTTCTTCCCCTACTCCTCTTTTACTTTTTTCCATGCCAAGTGTCTTTGCTCTGGAAGGCCTGCACCTGTAACTGTGACTGCTGGCTGAAGTGGGCCCTAATCTTTGTAAAGGCTCTGGGTAGGCACACGATAGAAAACTTTGGTTCTAAAATACCATGTTTCTTAGGTAACCATCGCTGCACGAAGTTTTAAAGCAAATGCCAAGGACTTTTGCAGGAAAGGCTCTGATAGTGCACAAACCTTAGTTAATGCCTAACATGTTAACACATTTTTGGTACATCTGTCCAGTCACTTCATCGAATTACCTTCTAAGAGGTCCAGGTATACCAGAAACGCAGCATAGATTTGACTACTGTCAGATATATCAAGGGACATCATTTCTGTGAACTGAAACCAAAAAGACGACATTGGTCAAAGGAAAATGAAGTTACATTAAAAACACAAAGACCTGATCCAGAATCTATACAGCTGTCTAATCTGTTGAGTCTGAAACCAGTTTTAAGGACTAACAGGGAATTAAAAGACAGGAGCGGTTTTCTGACAATATCTTAAGAGTTTTTTGCCACATCCCCCCTATTTAAGCACTTAAGAAAGCAAGCCAAATAAATAAGCAACAGAGGAAATGCAACTATATCTGGAACAGAACTGGCTTTGTGGACACCTATGAATTTTACCTATTTTTGCTGCAGCACATCAACACAAGATGACGGCCAAATTAAATACCTCCATGTTTTCAGCATGCTAAAAATTCAGATGGATTTAAAAGTTTACATTTGCATTTTCCAGCTACAGTTTCAGCATCTAAAACTTCACCCCCTGCTAAAGCCAGCATTCCCCCACAACCCCACTGGCTTTCATCACAGGCCAGGAGATAAGCTCCCCCAATGGACCCAAACTCCCCAAAACATGTTAGACTAAACCCCCCTCCCTGAGCACCAATTCTTGGTGAGGGAAGGGTGACCTGGCAGCTTCACTGGCCCCAGGGCCATGAAGATGTACACAAGATGCTCCTCAGAGCAACGGTGGCCCAAGGTAACAGAAAATGCCATCCAGAGGAACCTTGACAAGCTTGAGAAGTGGGCCCATGTGAACCTAATGAGGTTCAACAAGTCCAAGTGCAAGGTGCTGCACCTGGGTCAGGGCAATCCCAGGCACAAGCACAGGCTGTGGGGAGAACTCACTGACAGCAGCCCTGCAGGGAAGGACTTGGGGGTTCTGGTGGATGAAAAGCTCAACATGAGCCTGCAAGGGCAACTGCATCCGGGGCTGCACCAACAGAGGTGTGACCAGCAGGTCAAGGGAGGTGACTGTCCCCCTCTGCTCTGCCCTTGTGAGGCCCTACCTGGAGTCCTGCATCCATGTCTGGGGCCCCCAGCACAAGAAGGATGTGGGGCTGTTAGAGCGGGTCCAGAGGAGGGCCACAAAGATGCTCAGAGGCTGGAGCACCTCTCTTAGGAAGAAAGGCTGAGAGAGCTGGGGCTGTTTGGCCTGAAGAAAATAAGGCTCCGGGGTGACCTCATTGCATCTTTTCAGTACTTAAAGGGGGCTTATAAAAAAGATGGAGAGCAACATCTTGCTTGGGCAGATGACAACAGGACAAGGGGGAATGACTTTAAACTAAAAGAGGGGAGATTTAGATGAGGTGTTAGGAGGAAATCCTTCACTCAGAGGGAGGTGAGGGGCTGGAACCCACTGCCCAGAGAAGCCGCGGCTGCCCCGTCCCGGGGGTGCCCCAGGCCGGGCTGGATGGGGCTGGGGGCGGCCCAGCGCCGCGGGAGGCGCCTCCCCCCGGCAGGGGGCTGTAACCCACCCCCACCCCGGGCCCCCCCGGCCGCGGAGCTCAGCGCGGGCCCTACCACGGGGTGCGCCGCCATCCAGTTGCCGCCGGCCCCTCCCGCCCAGCGCCGGCCGCCGGCAGAGGAGCCCCCCGGCGGGCCGCAGCCCCCCTCCGCCCGGCCGGGCTGCGGCTCCGGCTCCGGCAGCAGCTGCGGCTCCGGCTCCGGCTCCATGCTGCCCCCGGTGCAACGCGACTCGGCTCCGGGCGGCGCCGCAGCGCCGCGCTCTCCCCGGCAGCCGCCGCAGTTCCGCCGCCGCCGCGTTCCGCCGGGGCCGGGCCCCTGCCGCGGGGGGTGCCGCAAGCAGCCTCGCCCGCTGCCGGGCTGGCGCCTACCTCGGCCGGCCTCTCGCGGCCCGGTTTTCCGCTCGCGAGGCCTGATACTGAGAAGGGAGGCAGGGGATTTCGAGTAACCGGCTCCGGCCCCCGGCGGTGGGGGGAGCGCAGAAGCGGTGCCCGAGGCGAGAGGAGGCCGCAGAGATGTGGAGCCTGGGGAAGTTTTAGGGGAGCACGACACGGAGCAAAATAGGAACAAAAGCAAATACTATATTATTAATGTATGGCGTCCAAAGTTTTTATAGACTGGTTAAGACATTTAGATTCAAGGTATCGTTATTAAAAGCATCTCAGACTGCTTTATTTAGGAATATCTCAGACTGCTGGTACAAGTATACATGCATACATACAACTGCTGGTCTGGCTTATCGGCTCTATCTGTCTTGGTGCCTCTTTTGGTAAATTCAGACACCGGTTTAAATGAAGTCAGGCCTGTGTCTTACAGCATTATGAATAGCTTCAAGCTGGTGTCCACGCAGGAAAAAGCTATGCAATTTTAACAGATACCTAGAGCATATTGTTGTCACAGCAGATGAGAAACTGCAAAGCCCCTCCTAGTGCACTGTGCTTGTTCTTAATCAGGCTACACCAAGGAAAATCTGGCTGACATTGAAAACAGGCTGACAACTACACTGATGAGAGGAAGCGCTGAGTATGATCTTGAGATGATCAAATTGATGCAGGGCCTAAATGAACAGTCTTTAACCCATCTTAGTATATTATAATCATTAAGCCTAGAAGTAAAGCATCAATGAAAAGAAATCAATATGTATCAAGTACCTGAATTGGTGTGTGGCTTGTAGCCACACAAAGACATATTGGAACCAATCTTACTCAAGAAGTTTTGAGGAGGTTGGTCTCTTCAAAAAGCATAGTTTTAGCCAGCATTCAGTTCCCTGGGCACAAAATTAAAAATAGAAATTCCAGTCTCTGAGACTTTCATGGAAGGGTTGGCAATGGTGGCATAGTTGGCTGCTTGGAAAAGAATTGGATGGATTTGAGACCTCAGGTGAAAATGCAAGTGAAAGAAAATAGACTTGTCTGTAGATTCTTCTAGGTGCGTATACATGCTGTGCTTTCTTCGAAAGATGGATCCTCTTTTTAGTGCTGGGTGGGAAAAAGAGTCTGAATCAGAAGAAGCTTGCCTCAGAGAATTTGTTACCTGCCTCGCTGCCAGAGTATGCTGCTGCTGGAGACAGTTCCCACAGCTGGACTATTCTTGTTTGGTCTGGATATTTAGAGGAGGCTGAGACAAATGTCCTAAAAAGTATTTCTGTGAGACTTCTACAAAAAGCTGTTTCTTCCCCAGAAGCTGGAATAGTTCACCACAGGGCGGTTAATTGTTCCGTCACAGCAAGACTGGGTCTTGGTTTATAAAAAAAACACAGGATACAACTTTGGCTACTAATAACTTAAAAGTGTATACATATTTATATATATATATTTGTAAAGATATATGCATTTATAGATGTAAGAATTATGTGCATTGTAAGGCTTACTGTTGACCTGAACTTTCCAAACTTTCACCTGGTTGGGAGTAGAAAATTAAGCTGAGTTGACTCCTTTCTCTTACGCGCTGAGAAACAGCTAATGTTTCAGTCATCTGCTGCCCCCTCTCCAGGGTATGGAAGGACTTTTTTCCTTTGTGTACCAACATGAGGAAGCCAGCAAAGTAACTGGTACGAGTGAGGAGAAAGTCATTTTGCAGAGAAAATTACTTGTTGTAGGATGCTGCTGGGGGCATTTTATTTGCCTCCAGCAAATTGTTAAGGTTCTGATGCTGTTCACAAAACAAAAAGAAAGGAGCAATCTGAAAAGTGTTGACACCACTTTAGATTTCACTGAAGACAGCAAGAGTAGGCACAGGCTAGACAGTACACTCCTCCTTCTACAAGCATGCTAACTGCACTAAGGCTGTGCTGGATTGTACCTTTGTGCTCAGCTTTGCACATCAGACAGAGCTGTGGCTCTGCAGTCTGCTTCCCACGTCTTCCCTTGTTTCTGGGAGAAAACTGTCTGTGCTTGGCCCTGATCCTGTGCTAACCTGGCCACGCTGGCTCTGCAGTATGGGGGCATGGCTGACCCTGCCTTCCCAAATGTCCCCATCTTCCGAATGCAAGTGGTCCTGCGGGTGACAGTGGTATTACATGCGTGTGGAATCGCCTGGCTCCTGAAAAACCCTAATCACTTTGTGCAGACTACAGCACTGTTCCTTCTATTCGATTAATGAATCAGAGCATAAAAGCAACATGTGGCGATTGAGCCATGAAAGCCTCATTAATGTATTGCTCCAGAAGGACAATTATAAAGGTGTTGTGAAGGGCAAGCAGGTAGAATATATTCTCCTTAATTGTTCAGGAGGACACGTACAAATTGCAGAAGCTTCCTGTATTTTAGTGCCATTGATGCGACCTCTGGAGATTCTTGATTGAAGTTCAGCTTTCCTAGGGTGATCCTTTTTGCGTGTGGGTGATAAATAACGTTCCATAAACCAAGAGCAGTGCAGACATGAGTTAGCTGTATGCTGCCTGGGCCGCAGACCATTCACAACGAGACAATGGATAATTAACGGACAGTTATTGGGTTGCTGGACGTTTCCTCCCGTTTGAGTCTTGCCGGCACACAGGCAGCAGCGCTGCCCGCCTGGGCTGGCTCTGTTCGGCTCGGGGGCACTGGCTGCTCACAGCAGGGCCCAGAGACACCGTGCTGGGGCCCTTAGAGTTAATGAAGGATTTCGTCTCAAAAAGGGTTTAACATGCCCAAATCCTATTAACTTCTAAGAGCGCTGTGATTATTATGCCTCTTTTAAGATGACGGCCCAATGATTTTAATTACCGTAACGTGTTTTATATGTTTCGTTGTTAAACCGTCACCTGTCCCGTAGCAGCAACGCTCTCCCCGCGCATGGGAGCGGCTGCGTGGCGGGTGTCGGTGCGGTGCGGGGAACACGAACACCTTCACCTTCACCTTCACTTTCCCGGCTGCAGCCCGGGCGGCCGCGCTCCTTGCCCCTCCTGCAGCTGGAGGGTGCCGGCCAGAGCCCCGAGCACCTCAGGCACGGCGGGGGTGAGCCTCCCGCCCGGGCGCTGCCTTCGGCTCCAGCCCAGGCTCCCCGCCGAGCCCCCGCTGCCCGATACCGGCGCCTTTCGCCGCTCCGCCCGGCGGCCTGCCGGGGGCGTGCCGAGCCGTGCCGAGCCGTGCTGCCCACAAAGGCCGGCTTTGGGGGCGCCGGGCCGGCACCGCTCCTCCCCGCGGCTCTGCTCCGGCACCCATCATGGCTCCGCGCGCCCCCCGTCCTCTCCTCCTCGTCCTCCTGCTGCTGCCGGGCGGCTGCGGGGCCGGCCTGCCCCCGGAGCCGCCGCCGCCGCCGAGCCCGCAGCTGCAGCCCCAGCCCCTGCCCGAGTCGGCTCCGCAGGAGCCCACCGTGCTCCTGGCCATCATCGCCCGCAACGCGGCGCACACGCTGCCCCACTTCCTCGGCTGCATCGAGAGGCTGCGCTACCCCAAGAGCAGGATCGCCCTCTGGTAAGGGGCTGCGGGGGGCCGGGGCCGCGCGGGCTGCGAGCGTCCCCCCCGCTGGGATGTGGGGCGAGAGGGGTCGGGGGGCTGGCGGCGGGGCCGTGCCTGGGAAGGGGCGAGGGACTCGGCTCAGCCCCCCCCGGCCGCCCCGCCGAGCCCCCGGGGCTTGGGGGCGAAGCTGGCCTGAAGCCGGGGAGCTTTCAGGTTGCCTCAGGTTATGCCAGGGGAGGTTTAGGCTGGAAATGAGGAGACGTTTGTGCTCAGAAAGAGTGGAACGGGTTGCCCAGGGAAGTAGTGGAGTCACCGTCCCTGGGGGTGTTTAAGGAAAGGTTGGACCTGGCGCTTAGGGACACGGTTTAGTGGGTGAAGGTGGTGGTAGGGTGGCGGCTGGACCAGATGATCTTGGAGGTCTTTTCCAACCTTAATGATCCTGTGTTTCTTTCAGCGCTTAGCGTTTGTCCAAACCCGCAGACACCAGGTACTCGCGGCTCAGTACGGAGAGCCGGGCTGCTAGAGCTAGTTCTGCTTGCTGGCTGCTAAATGCCAGGCTGCCTGGGGAGGCTGCCGGGGTCTGCCAGGGCTGCAGGGCGGATGTGCTGAGGAGGTGCTGGGGGGCATTGAAAAGGAGCATTGTTGCAAGGCTGTCCTCTGAAAGACGCATTCAAAGATGTATTCAGAAATCACAGCATGGGGGCAGCTGTGGCAATGAAGCGTGTGTCGGGACGGAGGAATTAGACCAATTTGGAAATTGGTCAGTCATTATCTGTAGGGATTAAAAAAAATTCTTTCCCTCTCAACTTGACATAAATGAGGGGAGCAACGGGACCTGCCTGGATGGGTCCAAAATAGTCTCATTATTTTAGGCATGGAAATCGTGGAAATTGTGTAAAAAATAAGAAATGCTGATGTAGGGCTTGATCACAAATCACTGAAGTCAGTGGGGAGACTCCTGTTAACTTGGAGTTGATAAAGTGTGTCTTTGCATAAAGGGATGTAGGGAGGATACATACCCTCCATACAGCCCCTGGTCATTCATTGATGCTGAAGTAGCATTAAGTCCGCAGGACTAGATGTTTCTGCCTGTATTCCAGGAACGTGCTTGTTACTTGTCCTCAGGTCCTCTGTGGGTCTTTACAGAGAATTAGCGACAGCTTTATTTATTTAGTTATTTTAAGTTTAGTGTGCACAAAAAAATGTCATGATAGCAGCACAGACATGGTGTGCTGCACAGACAAGGTGGCTGTGCAGTTACAAGTGGATGTTTAGTAGTGGGTGAATGCAAGACTCACCTGTGTGTAGGTATGTGACCCTGCTTTCATTTCTATCAGTAGGAGTTTTGCTGGTTTGGATTTCATCGTATCAGATGAGGGGCAACGTAGCTGGTGAAGGGTCTAGAGGACAAGTCTTACAGGGAACTTGGGTTGTTTATCCCCGAGAAAAGGAGGCTCAGGGAGTCCTCATCACGCTCTACAATTACCTTAAAGGAGGCGATGGTGAGATGTGGGTCACTTTCTTCTCCCAAGCACTAAGTGCTAAGACAAGAGGAAATGGCCTTAAGTTGTGCCAGGGGAGGTTTAAGTTGGATATTAGGAAAAATTTCTTCACTGAAAGAGTTGTGAGGCATTGACAAAGGCTGCCCAGGGAAGTGGTTAAGTCACCATTCCTGGAGGTCTTCAAAAAATGTGTAGATGTGGTGCTTAGGGATATGGGCTAGTGGTGAACATGAAAATGTTGAACTAAAGGTTGGACTGGATGATCTTGGAAGTCTTTTCCAACCTAAATGATTCTGTGCTTCTGTAAGATATATATGAGTAGATATTGTCAGACCCTACATATATAGCCTGTGATTGAACCAAGAGTGCTTGCCTGAATGTCTGTAAGCATAGACCTGTTCACTAAAGCAAGGCAGATCCTGGAATGCTTCTCACTGTAGAAGCTCAGAAGTGTTTGGTTTTGTGTTTTCTTTGATTGCTTATTTAAGTCCTGCAAAGCATTAACTGCCCCTACAGCTTTTAAAATGGAGTGGTATCCCTAGGAGGATTGTGTGCAAACACAAGGAGTGGATAAACTAGAAAAACTGCTGTTGAACGTGGCAGGCTTTTGGAAATCAGAATGACTAAAATGTCATGGCACCTGAAAAGGGACTTCTGTAGACCCTGTGAGTTGCATCAGAGGGAGAGGGAGCAGCGCATGCCAGGCGGCACCAGTTCCTGGGTGAACGTTAGTCCTGGTCACTTCAGCTCCCCAGTGACAGGCTTTTTCAGACCTGCGGACATTCGGGACACAAGCACCCACCGAGAGAAGGCTTACAGATTGTATCTGTCAAGTCTCTTGAGAACAAATGAAACAATAAAATCAATTTCTGGAAGCATATTGTGTTTCAGCCTCCGTACCCGACAGTGCTTTCAATAGCTGAATTCCAGATTTACCTGTGTCCGTGTGCCATGGCTTGTGGGGCTACTTTGGTTGGAGTGGCAGTGAAGTGGTGGCTGTTAAAGAGCTGCATTCCTTCACTGCCACTTGTATTCCACTTAACAGTTTCTTGAGTCAGCATTTAAAAATGCGCAAATGCAGGTCTTGAGAATGAAAATTAAAAAGATATATAATCTCTTTAACTTCCATATGGTCTCTGTATTGCTTGAGGGCTTAAATTCTATAGTGGATTTCTCAGACAGATCTCTTGGAGGAAGTTTTATTACTGACAGCAAAGATGGGTCAAGAGACAGTGAATGAGTTTGAAGCAGACACTGAATTTTCTGTAAGCATCCTGCGTCAGTAAGTCTCAATCCTTGTTAGCCTGATACCAAATGAAGGGTGCATGCTGGACAGTCCTGTACTCCCTTGTTCCCTTTGGTCTTAATTCTGACTCGTTCAGCGTCTGTAGTTGTGAGGAAGGACTTGCTGGCCACATGCATCCTAATGCATTGAGCAGGCCATTTGGTCTGGGGCCAACTGGCATGTCGTGTCCCTGGTCCGTTCAGTTAAATGCTTCCTTCCTTCCTTCCCCCTCCAAGAGTCAGGAGGTCTGTTGGGAATGGCCCCTAGCCTGCCTTAACCCCAGCTGTCCTTGTCTTCTGGAGCCTGGTTGGCACCAGCCAGGGCTGCCTTAATGCCGCAGTGGCGGGGACGTCTGTGAACTACTCAGGTCTTTGACCAGGCCTCGCTTAGTCTGCACTGCCCGCAGCCTGTCTGGAGCCCTGGTGCTGACCACCCGGCCTGGGACCTGCCAAGTCCCTGCCTTAGCAGCAGAAGCCCGCTCCCCAGGCAGGCCAAAGCCGTGAGGCTGCCTCAGGCTCACCCTGGGGGTGGCAGCGGGGGCCTCCTGCAGCCCTCCGGTGCTGGGCTCCCCAGTGCGTGGCACTGCGAGAGGCAGGCCAGAGACCTGCGACACTGGAGAGCACTCAGGAAAACAAGGCTCTTGGATCCAAATCAGTCTGTTTTTTTGGCTGGGGGGTGTTCTAATGTGCTCCCGGTGTGTGTGCAGTTGGCATGTTTACTGGGGTGGGCTGAGCTTTTCTCAGGGCCGAGTCAGCGGCGTTGTGCTGTGAACCCAGCCTAGCCGAGCAGGAGACTGGGGCACGTTCTGGAGACTTGCTGCAATCCTGCGCTGGGGTCAGAGGAGAGCTGCAGAGGGGGGGAAGAGTGTTCCTCTGTCTTGGACAAGAATGACCAAGAAGCTACACAGTGGGCATGCCCCAACCCCTCTTTTAGCTGGTTTGGGGTGTTTTTCCCGTTTTGAAGAGTAGCAGTGCAGAGATTTGTTTATTTAATTATTGAGCTCCACTCAGTTAAGGAGCACCTTGGCTGTAGTAAGCAAATTAAAAGTGTGTGTATTTAGCAGTTTATCATGTCAGTTTACACTTTTCCTTACCCCCAGATTAGGTGACAGTGTAGCAAAGAAAGTTGTCTGTAATTCCGTCTTTAAATACCTGTTCATTTTGGGCCTTCTGCTGTCTCATCTTTCACTAACCTGGGGATTTAAGTACCTACCTAAATGAGTTGGTACTTGGAAGCAATAATTAGGTTCTTTTGTGCTTGAAAATCTGTGCCTGTCTTGCTGATTAGAACATGCTTACACTTCAGAAATGAAAACAAGAGCCATAGTTCAGATGGTGGGAGCTGGGAGAGATCCTGGATGATAGAGCGCTGGATGTTCTGTAACTGTTCCCAGTGAGTGAATGGTTTAGACTTAGAGGAGCTAGTTGTAGCCAAAAATAGAAACTGATGAGATCAGTACAGTAATGATAACTTTCATAATTATACATCATTAGTCTACAACTAGCTCATGATACTATAGCTACATATTTTCTTGTTCTTCAACAATTTACTTTTAAATGTGAGAAGTTCTACGTGAAGCTGCTTTCTGGTAAAATGCAGGGATCATTTGAGACCTTAATAGCGTTATTACTCACTGGGAAGCATTGGCTTTCAAATATGCTGTGTTTTCTGTGCTTGTGTCTGTTTGTGCAGCGAGGCCACACTTATCTTTACGGTCAGTATCAATCCCTCAGGAATGCTGAAGTTTTGGTCCCCGGCTCTGTGTGCGTTCCTTCTGTCCACCCATGTCTGGTACCTGTTTACAAATCGCTCACCTGTGCTGTGACTTGCACATCACAATATTAAAACTGAAGTTTTAGAAATCAAATTGACTTTTCACTTGGTTTGCAATTTAAACCTACTGGATTTAGTTTCCCATTCATGTTTGTAGATTTTTAAAAAATTAGATAGCTTTAGTTAGCTTTAATAGCATAGTCATAGAGGGCGATTATCTTGTTGTGCAGGATGTCATGTCGAGTCTTTCCTCCAAAGAACTTGCACTTAAGTTACAACATCAAAAGAAAGACTGGGAGTAAAATGCTTTTAATTCCTAGCTGGGGAAATGAGGGAAGAAAGGTTAGGTAACCTATACAAGATTCTTGGATCTGTGAGGACCAGAGACAATATTCAAAATTGACATTTTTTGAAACTTCTTTCTTAGTGAGGTCATTTTTACACTTCAGTCCTGTAAATTATGTAAGAAATGAAAAATCAGGGAAGACTAAAGAAATGATCCTATCCCAATATCCACAGAAACTTTTTTTGTCTTTTGGGTCTGCCTCCCTCATATAAGTCTTGGCAAACTTACGCAAATGACATCGTAAAATCCTTCAATGGAAGCATATGAAGGGAAGCTGAAAGTGACTGCTGTGCCTAACCGAGGTCTGCACAGCAAGACTTATCTACTCTTCAGCTAAACACTTTGCAGTGCTGCAGAGAAATGTTACAATAAGCATCAGCTGTATGATGGCAAACATTTGCTGGGTAGCAGCAGTTTCTGTATTATTTTTTTCCCACTGTGCTCTTAAATTGCCAGATTATGATGCCTCTGATTGTGTTAAAGAACATTGTGAACCACATCTTTTATTAGGGTCTGCTAGACATGAATTTGAATACCGGGATTTTACATAAAAATTAATAATGAGTCCTCTTGGGAAAGAGGGAGGGAATTATAACACAAAAATGACATCTTGAAATGCATAAATGTTCTGTGAAACTAGTTAATACAATACAGTGTGTTTGTTTTTGGTTTTGGTCTAAATTCTGCATACTTTGTGTGTTTGAAAATGAGAGTTTGTTATCAGCTGTTGCTTTTTATTATAAGCTTTTGCATGCTTTCAAAGGTCAGGGATATATATTTTTTTAATAGGTACAAGGTAGGGATGAAAAGACCTCAAGGAGTCATCTAGTTCATTGCTGCCCAGGGCAGGATCTCACATTATGCCTTGTCTGTCAAGCTGGCTCTGAAGTTCCCCGTAGTGGGGATTTTTTGTCTAGGCAAGGCTGCAGACTATCAGGGTTTTGTACCGTCATGTCTTCTGAAGTCTGTGCAGTGTGGGAGAAGTGGGAGGCAGCTGTGGGAGTGTTGGTGAACCAGCTGCAACCAATGTTGGCTGTAAAGTACTGGAGTTAATTCTTTCTTTAGAAAAAAAGAAAAAAAAAGTTTCATTTGTGTATTTCTGGTGTGCAAGCTATTTCAGCTCCTTAACTTCTGGTGAATCTGGAAGTATGGATCAGTTAGGAATGATCCAGATGAAGTCTGCCCCGTTCCTGCTGTCCTCCTCCAACTACGAGGACAAACACCTCTTCCCTTCTGCATTGCTCCGCCAGCTGGAGCCTGCTCCCTAGGCTGATGTGCAGTTAAGGTTGGAAGGTGCCAGTGGAGGTCATCTAGTCCCAACTCCTGCTCAAAGCAGGCTCAGCTGGAGCAGGCTGCCCAGTAGCATTTCATTTCAAGTGCTGAGTATCCCCAGGGAGGGAAACTCCACAGTCTGTGGGCAACCTGTTCCAGGGAGCCAAGCACTAGCAAGAAGCGTCTTGGAAATTTTTATCAGCTGAGCGTGAGTCTAGGAGGGTGGCAGACCTTGGGGGAAAGACAAACTTGCATGAAGACTGTTGCTCCAGTGGATTTTTTCCCCCTTTTGCTTGTTCTTTCTGCTCCATTAAGCATGCCTACTTTTCAGAACGGTGCCAGATCTCTTCTTCAGAAGTCTGAGAGGGGGCAGCAGGGCAGCTACGCTGTTGCTCATCAGGATGAACTCTCTATTTAAGGCATTTTTTAACTTTTATGTAAAGTACCACAGCACCTGCAGTTATTTATCTGAATCCCCTGAGACTGAAAGCCTTCATGTACTGGGTCAGGATTTTCTAAAAATAGATCAGTGATACACATGGTGTGCAGAGCACTGGGAGCTGCCCGTTGCCAGCACTCGCTGTCGTCCTTCAGTCGCTTGGGACCCCCAGAAAGGCCATATGGGCTGTAGCAGCAAGGCAGGACCGAGACGAGTGAGTGCAGGGTACTGTGTCTGTCAGAACCTGGTATTTCCTTCCTGTGGGATGATGTCTCAGACTTAGTGTTATTTCAACCTATTTGTGTGCATTTCATTTCCTTTATTTTAATGATGCATAGCTTATGCTGATGATGTTTTTAGCTTCATCTTCAAAGGTGGATTAGGGCTAATGGGGCCCACATGCATCAAAATTTCAGGCTAAAGAAAGGAAGAAAAAATGTTAGTATTTTCCACATCTGCCAAAATGCCCAGCTTCTCCAGACAATCATGTGGCACGGCTAACAGGCCCATCAGTAAAGAAAAAGGACATTTTTAAAAATGGAAATGCGCTATTTGCTTCATATAGCACAAGAATCCAGTTTTTAAACACTGAAATAATTGCTTTTGGAGTTTGTGTGTTCGTTTATGTATATAAATAAAATAAAAGTTCCCAAGCTTGAAGTAATGGGACCAGAGTACCACTGTTACTGTAGAATGACTCTGGTTTTCTTCTTGGGAAGCTAACAGGGGGCCTAGCAAATAAGTGGCGATTTGAACTTTTGCTGGCTGACTAGAATTGATACGTGCTTTCACATGGGGTTTAGTTGCCCCTGTTTTCTGAGAACCACCTTGGTTGTGATAATGTTTGATAATGTAATGTAACATGTTGATCTCCATCTGGACAGATGTGGCACTGCCGAATAAATGGCTTAATGAGACTGCAATAGGAGTTTCACTGCAGAGGGCCTGAGTTATGCTCAGGCACTTTCTTTGAGAGGGGATTCAGGAATGAAAGCTGGTATGTCACCAGTTATTTACATGATCAGTATGTCTTCCCCACTTACTAATACGTAACTCTGCAATCAGGTAAAACAGCATAAAAAATGAGAGTGTTATTTTGGGATTGGAATATGTTTTTGCCAAAATCAGTCCATGCTCTTTTCCAGGGACTTTTCAAATGCTGGAAGTGCTGAAGGTGTCTGGTTCAGTGTTGTTCCTATTCCCCTTGTGGATGTGGTACATGAAATTGAACAAGTTTCTAACTTAACTTTTTGTTCTGCCTGTATGTGCTGGTAGGAATAATATATCTCTTCATAAGCATAAGCAGATCCTGAACTGGACCAGAAAATACATTAAGCTTGGAACTGTCCCACATGCTCCCTAGGACTTAGGAGGATCTAAACTCATGCTGAAGCAGAAGACGGGGGGGGAGTCCGTGGAAACCGAAATGACCTGACAGGGCTCACAAAAACTCTTTCACGATAGTTTTGAAAGTCTTTAGTTCCAAAAGAAATGGATTTTTCAATCTCCCTTCATTATTAAAGGATTGTTTACTTATTTTTGCTCTTTGATCCCTCTGCAGGGGAAGGGTTATGTATGGCTGCAGAATGGTTTGAATTTTTCCCACTGGCAAACTAGGTTGCATTAAGTGTGATGTGTTGGTTTGTCTTGAAGCTGATAGCAGGTGGCTCTCTTTTGTTAGCAGATCAGAATCTTCTTGTGGCTCAACAGCTGCTCCTGAAAGAGAGAACTGCACTGAGCCTTTGGGAGTAGCCCAGGAATTCAGAGCTGTCGTTTGCGTTATTTCCTCAGTGTTTTCAATCATTCCTGTCCTTAAAAGGTACTTAACAAAATTGGAGGAAAAGGCTGGTTTCCAGCACTTATACTTTGAACCGCTAATTATGACGTGGATGTTAAACTCTGCCAAATGCAAGCACCGATTTTTTTTTTTTTTTCCCCGTGTATTAGTTTGAAGCCATGAATTATTCCCCACCAGACTTCAGCCAAACAAACCTAAGTTCCTGTAGTCAGACTAGTAAGTGAATTGTGTTGTTAGTCAAAAGCCACCTTGTCGCAGTCCTAGAATGAGGTTAACTAGGAAGCTTGAGTTTTAGGCAACCAGAAGGAGTAGTGAGAAATTTTTTGTTCCTCTAGTTGCTCTGAGAAACATGAAATAGGAAGTCTTGCTAATGTTAATGGCAGCAGCAGGGCTTTTCTCTCTCCTTTAATTATCAGCACTTAACCAGTTTATGGAAGGATGCAGGGATATTAAGTCAGCATTGCATCAAAAAAAAATCAGTGTGTTTAAGTGAGATTAAAAACTCTTTGGAGAGGAGCCAATGTGGGTTTTTTGGTTCATTTTTTTAAAAATGTTTGTGGCAGAGAAGAGGAGCACAGGTGCAGAGCATTGACCTCAGCTGCACTGACTTGGGCTGCTGTAGCTAGTTAGCTGTTTTCCCTGATGAGTGCTGGAGTGTGGTCCTTGGCTGCCTCATCTCGTGTCCTGCCAGCAGGGAAGTGACTGTTTGGGGGAGTTATGTCTCCCAGCTGCAGCTCTGTGTGAGAAGATAAATAAATTCTTCAGCAGCGACACAGCCCCCGGAGAGGCATGATGGAGGCACAGGCAGGTGTACTGATACAGTAATACACCGGGGTCCCTGCTTTCAGAGCTGTTTCAGGTATGAAATCCCACGATCCTGACATTTAGCTGCAGATTAGCTGCTCAAGGGAGTTTCAGCATTGGGATGCATATTAATGCTATTAACTTCCCAAGAGGTTTAATGAGGAATGTGTGTTTGCTCTCAAAAATTCTTAAATTATTAGTGTCCGTTCCTGTAGTCTAACAAGAATTTGTAACAGATGCTATAACCCGTAAAGGCAGTGACAAAAATGATCTAAAGAGAAGTGAGAAGCACAGCAGTTATGTGTACGAGTCACTGCAGGGATGCTAACAAAAGGGGAATAATGAAGGATGAAGGGTCGGGGTGGGAACTGCATGTCTAGGGCAAAGGCGTCTGTGGTTTGGAAAACAACAGAAGCTGCACTATTGCTCTTTTCTGCACACTGGGAAGTTAAAACGAGTACTGGTGTCTTCAGGAACCGATGGCCCATGTTTTATTTTCCATTAATTCTTGTCTAGGATTGGCTAGAAAGATGACATGAAAGGCTGTGGTTGTTCCATCATTTTAGATCAACCACAGTGATCACAAGGGGTTGGAGCTGAGGTTGCAGTTAGCGCTTGGGAGAAAAAGGTCCGAGCAGTCATTGTTTTAGAAAACTGCTGCTGTGAAGGACCAAAGTATTTGTCTTATGTTAATATAGGATTGATTCTCTATGCATAACTGGAAAAGTCAGTTACAGACAGAGGGGGGTAAAGTTCAGATTTTATGCAGAGATCTCTGCTGCTAATGAGCAGTGGGGTGAGGAGCTTGAATTCTGTTACTGTGAGATGTAATGGGACTTGGGTGTAGAAGTTTTTTTTTTTTACTTCGGAAGCATGTTTATTGCTAATCGTGCAGGGCCCACAGTTTTCAGGAGGAGGCAGTCGCCTTGTGGGCATGGTACCTTACGCTCTATTTTACTTGAGAGATTGGTCTCCTCTGTACGAGTAGGATTGGGAGTAGGTTTGGGGATTAGATTTATGACTGAGGAGTGTAGAGTTCTAAGGTTGTTCTTGTCTGTGGTCAGCAAGAGGGTAATACCTTACTCTCTTTTATGATGTAGTTCATAGTATGGCTGAGAAATTTGGAAGTTCAGACACTCAGGTCACTGCTGGGTTCTGCTGCTTCTGCAAAGTTGAGAGCTTTGTCCAGGAAAACCAAAGCTGTATGCTGTTCTTTTATAGTTTGGTGGGGTTTTCTAGTTCTAGAATATTTCTATTACAAACTCCAAACAAATCCTAGTTGAAAAGCCTTGTCTTGCTGCTGGATTCTACAAGCAATAGCCTTTCTAATTATTTTAGCTCCCTCTTTGTCAGTGCCATGTGTTCTTTTTGTTTTGAATGGATCTACTAGTTATAATTGAGGCTAGTGTTAGATATGAGCACAGATCCTGCAAAACCCGGCAGGAAGAGATGGGAAGAGAGTTGGTGTCAGCAGGTAGCAGTGTTTTTTGGTTTGATGTATACAAGGGACCTCTGTGTGACACAGCTGGAATAGATTGGAGGTTAGCTTTCGGGTTTTGAAATCTGAATATTCAAGGACCTGCTTTATTGATGGGTTGCACAGGCTTAAAAAGTCAGGGAGTTGTCAGTGAGGGGCCAATGTCTGATAGATATTTATTTTTTTTTTTTGCTGTGGATATCATCCCTTACTTGGTTAGGGTTAGAGCTGAGTTTGTCTTGGGACTTTGAACTCCAGTTACTTCTCACCCGTGCAGAACCTATAGATGTAGAGGAGCTTGTATTGGTGGAGCACTTGCGTTATGATCTTATGTTTTTGAGTGAACTGAGATTTGGGGGAGGGGCAGTATGGTTAGGGGTAAGACTTGGAAATTGTAATTTACTACTGAATTTTTTTGTGGCCAGTAGAGTTAGGAAGAAGGTTGGCATTGACTGTGCACGTGCCTGGAACTCTGTAGCTTCTATGATTTGTCTTGGTTGCGTTACTCGGTGCTGTCAGGTGGGATGTTGGAAGAGGTGAGTTCCTTCTATTTTCACTTGCTACGTGGAACAGCTCGGGTCAGGTTTGGGTTCTGGGAGTTGCAGGCTGCTGCAGGCTGAGGTACCAGCAGATATTCACGTCCCAGAGGTTCAGAAAGAGGCCTGTTGCTGATAGCACAGACAAGCATGATGCACTCAGCTCCTGATGTGTATGTACCCTGTTTGTGATCTGCTTTCAGGGCAAGGCTGGGGAGCCCAGAGCTTCCAGGCCCCAGAATGTTGTAGAGCTGACAAAATTAGGAAGAGGCTGGTGTGGGCTGAGGGCTGATGTTCTCCTGACAAAGCAAAAGAAATTTCTTTGGACCTGAAATGAAACAGGCAGTCCTAGTGACTGCTGGGAAGAGGCAGCAGCACAGCCAGTTCTTGTAACTAAGCAAGGGTGGTAGACCTAAGCAGGGGTGGTACCCTAAGACCCTAAGCAAGGGTGGTACCACCCTAACAGCAGGGTGGTAGACCAGAACCATGCTTCTTTTTCCCAGTAATGTGCCATTAGATTTACTTGACTCACTGGCATAAATCAGTTTCTGGATACAGCCGGTGTGCTCCAAATGATACATGCGTTGTCAGTAGGAAGTTCTGGGTGAAGTTTCCACTTAGTTGTCATCTATGACTGGCCTCAGGGCTCTGGAGGAGCCTACCCCGACTCTTCTAAATAGGTTAGCAGAGAATAATAATTGCTTTTGGGTATTTTGCCTCTTCAGATATTTTTTTCTCCAGCTCTGGCTGTTGGAGGCATTGGTTACACTATTTTTCAAAACATTAATCTGAAATGAGTTCAGTGTGTGTGAATGGAATTTGAAAATGTCACTGCTGCTAAATATCTTAATTTATTATTTTCTGAATGTAAAGCAGGATTTAAATATAAATTATCATCGTTAAACCATGGAGTGGGCTTATGTTACACATTTAATCCCTCCTAGCACCGATGCACTCACCCCTTTGCCTCCCCCCATCCTTATTTCTCTCACAAACAAGTGAGTTGTGTCCACAAAAAGTCTTGTCAATGAGTTGTTATTTCAGACTAGTGAGCTCATAGCTGTCTGCTGGCAGAACACTGCTCTGACTTCTTCACACAAACTAAGGCTGTTGCCAGGATTTTTTGTTGAATACCTGGGCCTTGAAGGGAGCTCTGTTTTACAGAACAAGAATCAAACTGCTATCGGTGGGATTTCCTCATGTTGTGACTACAAACATCACACCTGCCTTTTTGGACCACCTAGTCTTCATAAATATAGATACAGGTTTAAAGGATAAAGAAAGGGTGTTCAGAGCTAGGCTAGAGCTAAGTAAAGCAGCCACTTCTTTCCTACACTTAGCCAGCTGCAAACCTGGTGCAACCACGTTGGTAGCAAAGATCACATACTCAACCTGCAGATAGCTTCACTCACTTTCGAGTTTGCTCGATTGTCTGTTGCAAGGCGGGTGCTGCGTGGACTGTCATCTCTTGCTGCACTCACTCGGGCTGCAGACTGCATCTTTGAATGCAGACTGCCCAGCCCCTGCAGAGCAGGTGGATATAAATCACAAATGCTAGCAAGCATAAATTCAATGTACCATGGAGGAGACTTGCTGAGGGGAAACCTGGTTCAAGTCTTTCTCAGTTATTTTTTTACCTCTCCAGTTGAGTGAGAACTCTGAGGGAAAGCAATTACGTATTAGAGCAGTTATCGCCCGCCTGACAAATCTGACCAGCTCCTGTTGCGGCTGCAGAGTGCGTGGCCAAGTTGGTTACTACACATATGATTTGGGACAGCCTGCAGATAAAGAAAAACATCTGGTTATAAGAGCTTGGGCACATAGCTGTTCAACCACACAGCACATAGACCAAAACCCCAGCATTTTCTGCTCTGGTAGACATATTTCTTCCAGATCTACTCGACCAACAAAGATACATTTCCTCCAGGTCTCCTGAACTGACAGCACAGATGGAGCAATAAAACAGTGCTAACTCTGGCATCGAAGTTATGAATACGCTTGGAAGAGACCAAGTAAGGAGCCAAAGAAACTGAGTTTTCAGCTTGTTAGATCTTATATCAGGTTACTCAATCTGAATGGGCTAATGAAACTCTTTAGCACAAACGGTCTACTTAATCGTGACAGGCCAGAAACAGTTTATGCTGAAATGGTCTTGCAAGGTGTCTGCTGTCTGCCTCAGATGCTAAGTTTGGAGCATGAGAAAAAAGGGCTACAGACTGGAAAACATCCTCAGCAGACTGATAGCTCAGAAACCTGTTATCTGTTCTTTGGGTTCTCCCAGACAGAGGCCGAGCGAGAAACTTGGCAGATGTTTAGGAGAGACCAAATGATTTTTCAACTGAGACAAAACTTGTCTCAGTTTTTCCATGAAGAAATTAACTGATTACTTCTGTTTCATTTATTTAAGAAATCCCTCTAGTGGCCAGTTACTTACATGACACGTTGGCAGTTTGCAGACCATGTGACACATCAGTTGCTGTTGTTGCATGGATTTCAGGTGAAACTCTTGATGGCTTATATGAAAGCCTTCAGAAAAAGAGCCTGAGCCGGTTTCAGATGAAACCTTTTTTTTTTTTTTTTGAGTGGCAAGCAGGTGATGCTAAAATTTTCAAATTACTTACGGTGACGCTAAGTGATGCTTTGCCTGCGGTATATAGCAGGTTAAATGTTCTGTGGGATACCTTGGAGTGTAACTTCTAAGCAACTTGGTAAAGAAAAGCTGAATAAGGAATTAGGTTTCAGTTTATGTCTCCTTATATATCACATTGCTATTTAAAACCCAAAGCACCCTATGTTATTTTACATTAAGAGGATACTTGATTTGTCTGTTTTTAATGTTTTATTGTTTTATGCTGTCTGCCGTTCTGTATTGTAGTACTGGAATCATGGTGTGGATGGTGTTTTTCACTAAAAGGGCGAGCTTGGGATTGGCTTCCTACACACTCAGCTGACGCTTCTCCTTATTTTCATCCCAACCCCAGCAGTGCCTTGTGATCAGCTTGTCAGATGTTCCAAAAATTTAGACTTCTAGCCTTTGAAATTGCCTCAGAGCCCTAGGGAACTCAAATGTCTAGGCATAAGGACGCTGCTGAACAAGTACTGTGATACAAGCAAGGGCTGTTTGGGTCAGTGCATGTCCTTGTTGGATCTGATGCCTGCAGATGTGTGTGGGAGTCTCTCCAGTGATGGTAGAAAGCTCTGTCTTTGCCCTTATCTTGTGCAGTTCATTCCCTGGCTATAGCTATTTTAATGCTGTGAATGCCTCACACTGGTGGCGGCACAGATGGAAAGCACACTTGGCAAAATAAAGGTAAATGTGTATTTTATGGAGCTTCCAATTATCCAATAAATTCAGTAATAAGTGGCTGCTGAGATTAAGTGCTCATTTCCTTTCTTTATTTACAACCCCACAATGAAGGGAAAAAAAATATTTATCCTCAGAATGTGTCTCTGTGGTCAGGATTAAGCCTTAAGAAGTCAGACTAAATGGGGCATGCACATTCTTCTGCTCTCAAACCTGCACAGAGAGGGCAGACCAGCAGAGTGAGAATGGCCACATGGTGTAAGGTCCTGTAGTATAATGGGAACAATCCCATGCTTTGTTTAAATGCCACTTAATTTAAACAATCCCATTTCCTTATTGGGAATGAGAAAGACACAGCTTTTCTCATATTACTCTGCATTCCTTTTTATGTATGAGACTAGGGAAATGCCGTGAGCTTGTTTGTGTTTCTTTCACTCTTTAGAGTTAAGTTAGCCATCAGTGTAGCATCACCTTCCATCAGTTTGAGTGCAGAATTGGACCTTTCCCAGAGAAAACAGGTTATAACTCAGAAATCCATAGTATGGCACACATGGTGTAGCCATGTATCATGCAAATGTGTGTGTCTGTGCCTCCCTCCATAGGAGAGGCCATATGGATTCCTATATGTGTGAGCAAAATATGAGGTGACAAATAAAAGAGATTCAGACTCAGAAGTTTTAGCTACCCCGAAGTATTTAAAATTTTAAAGTAGAAATGCCTTGCTTGCACACTGCCCTGTTACATGATGAGGTTGTGGATTATCTAGCCGTAGTTTGGAGGATCTGCTCTCAGAGCATGTTCTGTGCTGCGGTGTGTGTCTGAGGTGACAAACAGTCCTGCCCAGCTGGGCAAACTCGAGTGGCAAAACTAAAAACAGGTTTCGCTGCCCACTTGGACAGCTTGCTTAGAGACAAGACCTTCAAAGCACAAAAAGACGTGAGGCAGTTAATGAACCACCTCACAGCTGCAGCCCACTGCGCCTTTTCAGCCTGTGAGGATGGAACCACGGCCAGATCACAAGGTCGGCAAGGGGAGCGGTCTTGTGACCAATGAACTCGGCAGATACGGGTGCCCTACTGAGATGCTAAGAGAGTAGTAAGTCATGTTGAGTAATGCCACTGCGGGTGCTGGACTCTAAGTGCAAGCGCTTCACTGCTTTAAAAAATAAATCTAGAAGTACATCTCCAAAAACCTAGAGCTGTTTTCAGTGATGAAAGCAAAATACTTGAGCAGGTAGGGAGGCTTTGCCTTAGAGCTTCTGTGAGATTCTTGAAAGCTACATGGAGGAAAATTTGCTCTTGAGATTGCCATGGCTGCAAATTTACCACTAGAATGACAAATACTCTGTGAATGTGTTAAGTAAACAGCCCTACAGAAGCTGAATGTTTGTAATTTATTTGTGTATATACCAGAAGGGAGGGTAGGCTTGGTTTATCATTCCCAGCCCTGACACCCACTCATCTTTTGTGACTTGTAAAAATCCATTAATCTCTTTGCTTTTGTTTCCCTCTCTGCAAAATGGAGCTCTAATGCTGCCTCAGTGCCGTGCCCATGGAGGCTGTGACCTTTGCTGGAGGTTTCAGGGGCCTCTAGGCATGCCCTCTAACCCACCTGATTCATGTTGCCTAATTCCCAGAGGCACCTAGAAGATGAGTACACCCAGCCATCAAAGTGAGAAACTGTAAAAATCTGTCTCTGGTAGAAATTCAGAAAGTTTTGAATTGATACATTGACTATTTCTTGTTCACACAGTGCTGTGCCTTTTTTTTATATTCATAACCCTCTCAGTATAGAAGGTGTTGCCTTTCCAGCTGTTTCTTCATCTAAAACATGATGGACAAAATTACAGATGGCATCCACCAAAACTTTTTCATACACAAGCGTTGAATATTTTTTTCCAGCTTGGCAGAAGTGGTTGTTTTCCTAATCTCTTAATTATATATAAATAATTTTCAGCCAGTTGCCAGCAAATATGACATAATCCATTCATTTTGAAGCCCTGTACCATTCCCTGTAGTTCAGAAAAGTTCTGTTTTTCCAGTCTAACTGGCTACTTAAAGGTTAGGCCAAAATTATGAAGTCCCAAGTTCCATGCTGGCTTCTGCAAAGTGCAACTGTAAAATAACTTAGTCATGACTGCTTAATGTTGGTGAAACCAAAATTTGGTGTAAAGTACTTTTTACCAAGTGAAACCTGTGCCAGTGAGAGGATAATGAAGTGCACTATGTTTTAGTTTGCTGAGAATTTGCGATAGATCAAGACAAAAGTACAGTCTGATGTCATTAGATACTGTGTGTGGTTAACCTTATCTTGTATGTTCATGGGAATTACGCATTGCTTGGGCTGCTGGAGGGCGGGGATTGGCCTTGCTGGGTGGGATGGGCTAGTTTTATCTCCAGCATTAATGCTTTGGGTTTGATTTTTTTATTGTGCATTCCTTGATCCTGGAGTATAGGAGATTAAATGAGTTATTTCTCATTGTGTTCTTTTCAAGGGCACTCTCCAAGGCTCTGATAATCCCAGAAAATCAGGAGCTAGTGCAGGAGCTAGCAGGACTTGTGGAGAGAGCTTTGAACTAGCTATGATGGGGAGGGGGATAAAACAGGGCTCACCAGAGAGGTGCCTAGGGGAACAGTGCTGAAGCTGGGCGTGAGGCAGATGTCTCATCTGAAGTGCATCTACACCAATGCACGCAGCATGGGCAGCAAACAGGAGGAGCTAGAAGCGATTGTGAGATAGACTAACTACGGCCTAGTTGCAATAACTGAAACATGGTGGGATTACTTCTACAACTGGAGTACTGTGATGGATGGCTACAAGCTCTTCAGAAGGGATAGACAAGGTAGTGTGGCTCTTTATGTTAAAGAGTGTTTTGGTGTTGAAGAGCTTGCGGTTGGGAATGATAAAGTTGAGTGTCTATGGATAAGGATCAGGGGGAAGGTCTGTAGGGGTGACATGTTGGGGGGGGTCTGTTATAGACTGCCTCATCAGGATGAAGAGGTGGATGAGGCATTCTATGAGCAGCTTGCAAAAATTACATGATCATCAGCACTCGTTCTCATGGGAGACTTCAACTTCCCTGATATATGCTGGAAGTATAATACTGCGCAGAGGAACCAGTCCAGGAGGATTTTAGAGTGTGTAGAAGATAGCTTCCTGACACAGCTGGTTCAAGAGCCTACCAGGGGAGGTGCCCCACTAGACCTGCTCTTCACTAACAGAGAAGGAGTGGTGGGAGATGTGAAAGTTGGGGACTGTCTTGGGCAGAGTGACCATGAAATTGTAGAGTTTTCTATTCTTGGTGATGTCAGAAGGGTAAGTAGCAAAACTGCTGTCTTGAACTTCCGGAGGGCGGGCTTTGACCTATTTAGGACACTTGTTGCAGGGGTCCCTTGGGAGTCACTCCTGAAGGGCAAAGGGGTCCAGGAAGCCTGAATGCTCCTCAAAAAGGAAATCTTAAAGGCACAGGATCAGGCTGTTCCTGTGTCCTGTAAGGCAAGCTGGAGGGGAAGAAGACTGCTATGGGTAAACCGGGAACTTTTATTGAGACTCCGGTAGAAAAAGAGAGTCTACATCAGCTGGAAGAAAGGACAGGCTACTTGGGGCGACTACAAGGAAGTTGCTAAGATATGCAGAGAGGAAGTTAGAAAGGCAAAAGCCCAGCTTGAACTCAGATTGGCCACTGCAGTAAAAGAGAACAAGAAATCCTTTTACAAATATCTTAACAGCAAGAGAAGAACCAAGGAAAATTTCCGTCCTTTACTTGATGCAGCAGGGAATGTGATCACTGAGGATAAGGATAAGGCTGAGGTTCTCAACGCTTTCTTTACATCTGTCATCTGTCTTTAATAGTCGGATCAGTTATCCTCAGGGTACTTTACTCCCTGACCTGGACGTCCCCTGTAATTCAGGTAGAGAATCACCCGCTGCGATCCAGGAAGAGACAGAGACCTGCTCCTCCATCTGGAATGTCACAAGTCCATGGGACCAGAGGAGCTCCACCCCAGGGTGCTGAGGGAGCTGGCGGAGGTAATTGCCAGGCCACTTTACACCATCTATCAGTGTTCATGATTGTCTGGAGAGGTCCCAGAGGGTTAGAGGCTTGCTGATGTGACTCCCATCTACAAGAAGGGCCATAGGGAGGACCAGGGGAATTACAGGCCTGTCAGCCAGACCTTGGTTCCACGGAAAGTTATGGAGCAAATCATCTTGGGTGAGATCACACGGCACTTGCGTGGCATCCAGGAGATCAGGCCTAGCCAACATGGGTTAACGAAAGGCAGGTCGTGCTTGTCCAACCTCATCTCCTTCTATGATCAGGCTGGTAGAGGAGGGAAAGGCTGTTGATGTAGTCTACTTAGACTTCAGCAAAGCCTTTGACATGGTCTCCCACAGTATTCTCCTGGGGAAACTGGCTGCCTGTGGCCTGGACAGGTATATTCTTCTCTGGGTAAAGAACTGGCTGGAGGGCCGTGCCCAGTGGGTATTGGTTAATGGAGCTAAGTCCAGCTGGCATCCTGTTACAAGTGGTGTCCCCCAGGGACCGAGTCAGGCCTAGATTGCCAGTCTTACTGTGTTGATAGCACATGAAGATGTTGTACGGCAGACACTGAGCTTCTTGGAGCCAGTGGAGTGCCTCAAAGCAGGGAGTAAAGCCCATGAAGGGGGGTGTGAATGGGGAGTGCAATATAACATAAGGTGCAGGCTTATCTACGGGTGGGTACTGAGCAATAGCTAAAGAGCAAACCTGCCCTTCTGGGGCTGCTCTGCTGACCAGGAAAACCTCTTCCATGTTGCAGAGAGGGCAGCTCTGTAGCCATTCTCTGCCTTACCCTTTGGAGACAGTAACTAATGAGTTGGAGTTCTGCTGAATGCTTGAATTATTTTTAATTTTCTTGTACTACCTTCACTGTATGGCCCTTTATAATGTTCATGCAAGCAGTAAAGGCAGTGCACATGCCTTGCTTTGAAGACAGATTGCCCTGGCCTGCACATGTTGGGCCCTTCTCATTTCCTCACCATGTGGCAGGCAGCGACATCTTAGGAGCAGCTGCCCAGGAGCAGCCTCGTGCTGTGGCTGGCCTCCTACTTGTGTTTTCTGCCTTCTCCAGCAGCAGCAGCTGTCACGGACACCTTGGATGTCTTTGGAAGTATCTGGAGATGGTGGTGGGTGGATTTCATGCTTCAGTCTTCCCTTCCTACTGTGAAGGGGCATCCAATACACTGCTAATATTTTTCTATTTTGTTTTGAAGCTTACTTTTGATGTTGTGAGTCAGATTCAGACCTGTTGTAAAAAGCAGAAACTTTTCCTTCGGTGGAGGGAGGTGTTAGCTCTGTGATTTCACAGCTGGCTGTGCTGTTTCCCACTAGCCGTGTACCTGAATGGCTAAGGATGCGCCTCAGCACACAGCAATGCCAGATGTTTCCACATGATGGATAAACAACACAAATCCTCAATCAGTTTTGATGCGTGGGGCATCCCAAGCTCTTGGCCGAGCTGTGGAGCAGTGCTGTGTCCAGTGTTAAGCTGGCATCAGGAGCTTCTAGGCCCCTGTGGCAAGTTCCCCGGCAGTTCTGCCCTGTGGGAGGGTGATAAGGCCTGCCTGCTGATGCCTCTGCCTCTGGTTC
The DNA here is from genome assembly GCF_964211835.1 of Anser anser. NCBI lineage: Eukaryota > Metazoa > Chordata > Aves > Anseriformes > Anatidae > Anser > Anser anser. The sequence goes on from NC_139728.1 coordinate 15,765,491, forward strand.
TCTGTGGATGGGGCACTGTGCAGACGAGAGCCTTCTAAGTCTGTGGCTGGGCCTCGTGTGAAGGGAAGACAAAGCTGTGGCAAGTTTCCTTCCTGCCAGGAGTTTGTTAGAGCCCCCTAATTGACTTTTACTTGCTGTACCTCCATTTTAAAAGCATATTCTCTGACAACACTTAACATCCCACAGGATGCTGACTTGCTAGTACAGGGGAAACAGCCAAGAAATTTATTTCTGTTTTTATTCCTTTGTACTAAATGTTATAAGCACCTGGGGTTTTATCTTCCTTCTGCTTGCCTAGATTGCCTGTAGGCAGAGAGTAATTCCCTGACCTCCCAGGAAAGCAGGAGTGTTTACTACATGCCCATGCCAGCATTAATCCAGTTATCTGGCACTGTAAGAATAAACTTGCATTACTGGTAGTGACAGAAGTTATATGAGTTTCTAGGTACACGGATTAATTTTGCTGCCTGCTTAGATTACACTGTGGATCACATAATGAAGATTAAATAAAGGCATTGATTATGATAAGGGTCTTGATACTGATTCTTCTAGAGCAAGTGAAAGAGGAATGATAGTTTGTGGGCTGAGTGCAAACCCATTGCATTTTTCCTGTGGGATTGCAGACCCCTGTAGAGCAAACTTTGACTTATGTACACTAGACATGCTTTTCTCTTAAGTTACTTTTCAGAAACACATAAGAAATAATTTCCAGGTGTCTGCTGATCACAGTCTGAAAACTGCTGCTCTGGAGCAATAGTGAAGATGTATTCCTTTGAAAAAGTCTTACTGACTTTGTCTGTTTCTGTAAGTCTAATGCCTGATATAGTACAGCCAGGTACCTCATACTGATCTGCTCTAAGAATCAGGAAGGAATTACCCTTCCTGACTGGGTTCAAGTTTGTATTTTTATTCCACTCCTGGTCCATTGCAGATCATCAGAGTGGAAAAAGACTCCTGTGCATAAATAATAAGAGGAAATAAATGTTAATTTAATTGTTGGAAGTGCTTTTGCCTGTGCAAAGCAAATCTGGAGCTCTACATCAAAGTCTAAACTTTTAAACTTGGCAAAATTATCCGTGGGAGAGCATGGCAAAAAGAGAGCTTTGCCTTTGACAACAATACTTTGCGCTCTGACAGCAGGGCTAAGATTTCTCTGTGACTCTAGTGATCTGTTCAGCTGGTGCCTGCTCCTACCACAGCCCGCTCCCTCCCCAAACAGTGCGTCCTTTCATGAAGGAGAAATGCAGAGTCATATTTCTGAGCGTAAATTGGCCAGGGGGTGTATTTGTAGTGCAGGCTCTGCCAAGCTCCTTCCTTTCAGCAGCTACCGAGGGAGAGAGCTCTGTGGAGCTGGAAGGGGGAGAGAGCCGGTGAGCAGCTGTGTGTGTGTGGCTGGTGGGCAGAGCAGCCCTGGGCTGCTCCTCACCTCCTGGAGCCTGTCCTCCTTCAGCCAAACGCTGTGTGCTCTGCTTTGTCTCGGCATCTGTCTTGATCAGATGCTACATAGTATGGTGCAACTGAAGTAGAATACTTTCCTTGGTCAGCCTGCATGCCCCAGGAACAGGATGTTCCAACAGCCCACTCCTCAGGAGCTAGATGGGATACTTCTCCGGTGGCTGCATTGCCACTGGGCGGCTGCTCGCTCAGGGTGCTGCTCTTGGCCAGCCCTGAACTTGGTGTGGTGACCAAGTCCAGCCTTCCTTCCTGCCTGTCTCTGCCCTATTCCAAGCCTTTGCAGGCAAAGCTGGATGGCTGTGCCTGGCAGAATGGATGTGCGCCCATGGGGCATGTTTCTGTCTCAGCTTCTTCCAGCTCCGTGCGGCTGCCGACCAAGGAAGCCTTCTCAGTATGTGGGGCTGGTTGCAGAACAGGTCCTCCATTCAGCTGTGCAGGTTTAGTACAGAGCAACATGACTGCTGTCCAAAAGACTGAAGAGGTGATATTTTGCAGGCTGTAGCACAGCAAGCGTGTACGTGAATCCATGAAGTTCTCCAAACCTGCTGAACTGGAAGATTTCTCTTAGTACTTGTGCCACGTTTTCCAGAAATCACTGCACAGACATGAAAGGCTTACTGTTGGGATTTTCTTTGTCATGTCTCTGTGCACCTGAGTATGTAGGCAGGTAGCAGCTTGCTGGAGATGAGGCCTGGAGGGCTTGGTGCTATTTTTCTATTGACAGTACTGTTCGGTCTGCAGCGATAGCGAAGGATTTCCTGGGTCCGCCAGAGAGGTGCAGGGTCTGGCTGGTGTTCTAGCTTCAGACAAGTATGTTGGGGTGATGGTTACTGTTGCTTCATCTCCATTAGGATTGTTGAAAGACAGCTAAGACAAAGTAGCTGCTTTGCTGCAGAGCAGGCCTTGTTTATTTAAACAAGGCTAGAAGATGACCTGGTGGCAGGGAATGCATGTCCCTCCAGTTCAAGAGCATCAGGGATTCTCATCATCATGTTTGCTTGGTGGCTCCTTCAGTTGTCTGTGCTTGGGATTGCCCGGGCCCAGATGCAGGACATTGCGCTTGGCCTTATTGAACCTCATGAGGTTCGCACAGGCCCACCTCTCAAGCCTGTCCAGGTCCCTTTGGATGGCATCCCTTCCCTCCAGTGTCGACCACACCACACACCTTGGTGGAGAGGGATACTTGGTTTTCTTTCCTGGCACACTGCGAAACCCACTTCTACATTTTTTTAAGTCTGAATAATGTATATGTAGAATTATGAAGAGTGTAAGACGTACCTCCAGATGAAAGCCCTAATGGGGTTGTACAGGAGCTGGGGGCAGGCACTGCATACTTTCTCCCATACGTAGGACCAGCTTATAACTTGGGGATGGTAAGGGGGAAAAAATATGAAAGTAAACTGCTGAGTGCAGTGACTTGGGTCTGCCTCTCCCTCCTGTTCTAGGCATCTGGTGGTGCCTGGTCTGAGGCTTTTTGCTGGAGTCAAGGCAGTCAGTGGGAGCCTAGCAGTCATTCTTAAGCAAGCTTGGTACAGGGACTGAGAACTTTTCAGATGTTCCTGTTTTGGGGAACCCTTGGTAAGGGGGTATGGGCTCAACATGCTTATTGAAAAATCAGTACTGGGCATTTGAGCAGATTCTGACCTTCAAAATCTATCTTGTTGTTATCAGAACCAAAATATTTCTAAATATCACTGTTCCTTCCCAGGTGTTTACACACTTTCATTAATCTTGGGTTAGCTGGGGCCTCAACTAGCATTGAGGAGCAAGCTATCTAACTAGCTAGGGAACAAGCTATCCCTTCAGAAATTATGGAACTGTTGCAATTAATTCCTTATTTGAGCAAATTGATTTCAGAGGCCAGTCACAGCCCTGATCCTGTGCATATGGGATTTCCTGGGCTTTCTTCATGGGAATTGTTCCTTTGAAGCCGGGTCTGCTTGGTTTAAACACTTGCAAGGCCAGATGCAGATGTTCTTTTTGTATGCTTGAAAGCTCTGTCCATGCTGAAGCTATCATGGGGAGAACTAAAGCAAGACAAAGAAGGGACTTGGGAATGAAGTAGCTGGAACTTCTGTTGCACTGCAGAAGAATCCCTCGTGTATGGATGTCAGAGAAGCCATTACACATGGATTTCTGACTCTGAGGCATCTGTGAGCAGCCCTAGTCTGATGGCTTTTCTGTGGAGATGTTGATTCCCTCATGTGCTTTCTAGAGGCTGTTCACTGTGTCCACTGGGCTTAAGCGTGTATCTGTCATGGCACTGTGCTATTAGCAGCAACCCCAGAATCTGGGGGAGTGAGACACTACTACTGTGTCCTACAGTGTGACTACATTAGTGTGACTGGGAAACTGCACTTCAGAGGTCAGTCTCCAGGTACTTAATCTTTTCTTTCTTTATATGCTAAATCCAGCCGTAGAGCTGTGTCATGCCTCTCTGCGGTTCTATTGCTCTGGGTTGAGAGCCGAGAATGTCTGGGAGATTTATTGAGGTAGTGTGGAAAGAGCAAAGACCCTGGTGCCTTTTCATATGTGTACATTTATACACATCTGCGAATCATTCTCTCACTTAGGCTTGGAACATCACTGAAGGAATCACTGCTGCTGCCAGCAAAATCTGTTATCCACAGTTTGCTGAGGGGCAAGGAGAATGAGTTAGAGGGGAGACACATTTGTTGCATTCTTGTACTGTGAGGTCCTGTTCTTGTACAGCTGCCCAGCCTGGAGAGCCTCACTGCTCTTGTGACTGGCTTTACGCTCCCACCATTCCCTGCCACGGCTCCAGGCCCCAGCTGCCTCTCCACTGGGAACTCACATCTGAGGACCCAGTTCAAATGAGGGGAAAAAAAAAAAAAGAAAAGAAGAATATAAACCATAAACAAAATAACAAAAAATCCAAGACCAAAAACAAGGTATGCCAAAAAGCCTGTCCTTAATTAAGGAAAACCCTAGAACATATGGTGATTCCCTGTAGAGCCAAGAAGTCTTATGAACACAGTTGAATTTTTAACAACCTCATTAAATGCTTAAACAGTTCTTTGAATGTGGGCCTGAATGTTGAGTCCTTACTAATGAAGTGTTGTGAGCATAATTGTTCAAAATTTAGCAGTGGCAAGAAAAGTTTACATCTGTTCAGTCTCTGAACTGCATTGTTGTGAGCTGGCTTGGCTGGGTCCCAGGCTGTGTTATTATCTGATCCCACTGGTGTCAGAGGGACTTGAGGTATCTGTTGCAGGTTAATCGCTGCAAGGTAGGGCTGGCAGTCCACCGAGCAGTGCCACTGTCTACAAAGCAACAGAGCATTTCTAATGAAACAAAAATTAGCGGAGTCCCCTCGATGCTGAGTGAATGAGAGCCATACTTTTCTGTAAATGGGGCAGTATCTGAAAGGTGTAGTGAGTCCTGTTTGGCTCGCTGTGCTGTTGAGAAGATCCTGCACAGGAGACTGTCAAAGTAGTTGATAGTAGCAACTCCACTTTGTTCTCTTTGGTAGATAAAGATGTTTTCACAGCTGAAATGAAGCATTAGAGTTGCCTAACTGGATGTTGAACAGCTCTTTCCCTACACATGAAGTTGTACAAGAGGCAGTGGAAGCCACCTGCACTGGGGTGGGAGGGAGACTGCTTTTTCACTGGGTTTCCAAAGTGTTTTGCCTCAGTTTTGTTTTGAATGTTTTTTTCCTCCCCTTTAGGATCCATACCTTCTCTTCTGGTCTCTCTCAGCTGCACTGCCTCCTAGTCAAGGTAATTCATCTCTGCTTCACAGTGGAAATTGCCAGTTCAGTGGTTTTTGTATTTTTGAATTCATTTTCTAAGTCTGGCAGTGTTCAAACAAAAAGACAGGGAGAAATGACTCTTCTGTTACTTTATTTACCATTTGTTTTGGGAAATCTGTGTTCATATTTGTATTTGACTCACATTAGGACTCTACTGCTGGATTTTGTTTCTTCAGTTACTTTTGGCAGGGCTGAATTCCCGCCCAGAATAAGCTCTGTCATCAGTCAGGATAGCCTCTTTGACACTGAGCTCCGTTCTCTGCTCAGACCAGGGAGCTCTTTCTGAGCTGCCAAAGGTGACTGGAAGCTGCAGTGGGCTTTTGCTGCAAGATCCAAACAAGTCAGAGACTCAACACGTCTTACAAACTCACGGAGCTTGCTGTCTTCCCTAGCTCTGCTTTCCCCTTAGTTCAGCTTAAACTGTTAAATTCATGCCCCCTGCTCCATCCTCCATGTGCGAACCATTGTAGCACCTCATTAGCAATGGCTACGGCTTGTTGAAGTTGCATGGCCTTTCTAATTCTGCAGGGTTTGAATTACAGGGTTATTTCCCAGGGCAGAAACCGGCATGAGCACGCCGAACCCTGCTGCAAGGGCTGTGCATTAAGGCCCTCTCAGAGCATCTCCTAGGCGTCTTTGGCCACAGCCTTCGGGCCTGTTGGCATGTGGCTCTGCTGGCTTGGAGCAAGCCATTCGGCAACGGCACTTTGGTCTCTCAGGCTTCTCCAGAGACTAGCCAGATTCCTGATGAGGGTTTGTGCTGGTGGGAGGTGGCTTCGTTATGGATGACCGTAGAACTCCACGTTTCTTAATATGCTGGAAGGTGGCAGGCTAAGTGGCCATGCTGGTCTTTAATCTGAGCAGAAAGAGAGCCGTGCCTGAGGTGTCACATTCCTTGCGGGTGTGTAATTGCCTGCAATGAAACAGAAGTAGGGGACCGTGCCTCAAGACTTCCTCCAACAAGAAGGAAAGAAGAGTAATGGTCATAGGTGACTCACTTCTGAAGGGAACAGAGGGTCCCATATGTCAGCCGGACCCTACCCATACGGAAGTCTGCTGCCTCCATGGGGCCCGGTCAGGGACGTTACCAGGAAACTTTCTGACCTTGTTCACCCCTCCGATTATTACCCCTGGCTGGCAGTGATGAAATATCAGAGGGAAGACTGAAGGCTATCAAAAGGGACTTCAGGGGACTGGGGTGGTTACTGGATGGAATGAGTGTGCAGGTGGTGTTTTCCTCTATCCCTTCGGTGGTTGGGGGGGGTATTGAGCAGACCTGGAAGGCCCAGCTGATCAATACATGGCTGAGAGGCTGGTGCTGTTGCAGGATTTTTTTTTTTTTTTGATCATGGGGAGGTTTACTCAGCACCTGGCCTGATGGCTACTGATGGGACCCACCTGTCCCAAAGGGGGAAACGGACTCTAGCTTGGGAGCTGGCAGGGCTCATTGAGAGGGCTTTAAATTAGGTACAAAGGAGGACAGGGGGGAAATAAGACTCAATAGAGATGAGCCTGGGGGAGCAGTCTCAGGGTTAAGGGTGAGGGCAATGGTGTGACTCAAGTGCATCTACACCAATGCGTGCAGCATGCGCAACAAACAGGAGGAGCTGGAAGCCATTGTGCAGCAGGCAAACTGTGGCCTAGTCGCCATCACTGAAATGTGGTGGTGGGACCGCTCCCATGACTGGAGTGCTGCAATGGATGGCTACAAGTTCTTCAGAAGGGACAGGAAGCTAAGGAGTGGCGGTGGCGTGGCTGTCTATATTAGAGCGTGTTTTGATGCCATTGAGATTGGGGTTGGGAATGAAAAGGTTCTTGTGGATAAGGATCAGGGGGTTGGCCAACAAGGCAGACATCTGATGGGGGTCTGATATAGACCGCCAGACCAGGATAAAGAGACAGATGAGGTGTTCTATAAGCAGCTGGTGGAAGTCACTCAATTGCCAGCGCTCGTCCTCATGGGCAACTTTAACTTCCCAGACATATGCTGGAAATACGATACAGCCCTGAGGAAGCAGCCTAGGAGCTGATAGGACTAGAGGGAATGGCCTCAAGTTGTGCCAGGGGAGGAAATTAGGAGACATTTCTTCTCAGAAAGAGTGGTCAGGCATTGGAACAGGTTGCTTGGGGAAGTAGTGGAGTCACCATCCCTGGGGGTGTTTAATGAAAGGTTGGACATGGTTTAGTGGGTGACATCGGTAGTAGGGTGATGGCTGGACCAGATGATCTTGGAGGTCTTTTCCAACCCTTATGATTCTATGACCACGGTGAACCTGCTTCCCATCCTTTCTCAGTGCTTCAGATGTGAGAGGCTATGGAGGGAGGGGCTCTGCAGCTGACAGAAGGAAACCTCCATCACTGTTTGTTTTGCTGTGTAACCTCTCTCTGAATGCTTGATCGCTTCTCTCTTCTGTATTATTTCACACTGGGATGGGCGGAGAACCCCATACCCTCAAATCCTGCAGTCCTCAAAGCACTGAGGGAAGGAGAGGGATCCTCATAGCTTCAATGTTTGCAAACCAGCTGCCTCCAGTCTTAACTCTGCTTTGTGGTGTGTAGATTTTGAATATGAAATACTTACCAGTGTTCAAAGTGCTTCTCCCCTGGCTGTTTGCCAGAGGGTAGAGTTGTTAATGTTAAGCTCAGTAGGAAAATTACTGCAAGCCTCTGGCTATGGAGTTTCCCAAAACTTGTGTCACAATGTGACCCGTACTCTTGAGCCAGGGGCACAGTGTTGTTTTTGTCCTGTAGTACTTTTCCTCTAGTGATGGTGAAGGTTAAAAAAAAAAAAAATCTCTGACCCAGTGCCTGAGGTGTAAATAAACTGTAAATAGCTTGGGAGGGCACACTGGGAAGTGAAAAAATGGTGATTTTTTTATTTTTATTTTGGGGATGAAAATAGGAGAACCATCAGAGCCCAAATTAACTCCCTCTTGTAAACATAGAGTTTGAAGAGACATTACCAGGCTAAAAATACAAGCAGTCTGTAAAAGGCACATTTTTCCTCATATGCTGCTACTCACGTTTTACTTAATTAAAACAGTAGGCGCTTAATGTTGCGCTTACTTTTCCACTCTTTATGGTACTTGAGTTTTTTGGGGAGGGGCTACTTTGCTGTGTGTGGACAATGAGGGCTTGTGCCCATGGTAAGACTCCTGTTAAAAGCCAAAATAAATATTGAAGTGGTTATAGTTATGCCGACATATGCCCCTATACGAAAATTCTTCCTCAAACTTTTTTTTTAAACTTTTTTATTGGAAATGGGTTTAAATCTGAGTGGAAAAGCTACCGTCTTACTTGAATACAAGTGTTCTTCTGGAGGTCTACTCTACCTTTACTACTCTTTTCTTATTCTGAAAAGTGTGGCAGGAGATTTTTATTTTTTTTCGTGTCGTTCTGCCAGATTTTCCTGTTTACGTCACACAGGCTTTAGGTTGTAAATCCTACAGGAGGCCTTTTTTTTTTTAATCAAATTTGACTTATTTTTAATCAGCTCTTGAACATGAAGTTGCCTCTCTTTTAGTGCAAAGGTCACTGATGTAACTTGTCCATCTTTACTGAAATTCACTTTTAAAATCTTCAGTTAATAGTTGCAGGCAGAGTGCATTGGCTTTCAATTGAGTAGCCTGCGGGGAATCTCTTGAACTTCATCAAGTCCTGTTCCTGGGATGAAAGAACCCTTTGCAACGATGTGGGCTGGGGACTAGCTCTGCTGGGAGGCCTTGGGCTCTGTGGGCTATGGTGTACCCCTTGAACATGTTCCAGTTGTGTGCCCTGCAGGCAAAGGCCAGCTGCGGCCTGGGCGGGCTGAACAGGAGCACAGCCAGGAGGTCAAGGGGAAGGATTGCTCCCCCTTTGCTAGATGTGATTGTTTGACCACATCTGCGACACTGTGTCTGGCTTCAAGCCCCTCTTGATGCAAAAAAGGTGTTGACGGGTGTGAACAAGTCCAGCAGAGAGCCATGAAGATGGCGAGGGGTTGGAGGATGATTGGTAAGGATCGTACTCCTCCTTCCTTGCCAGCCAGCTCTGTATCTTCTCTTCCTCTGACTCTCTTGTAGCTCCTGCTTGGTCTCAACTGCACAGATGTTTCAAACACTTCCAGCACAGCTCTGCGATGCTTTCTTACCATTGATTTTTCACAAGAGCAGACCCATCTTGTGGCCCTGTCTTGCTGTACTGGATGCAGCAAAGTGTTGGCTGCTCTCTCTGTGTCTCAGTCCTTCCTGACTGTCATCACTCATGGAAAGGACAGCCAGTTTTCCAGAACTGGAGAGGTATGCATTTCCAGAACTGGGGAGGTATGCACCATGGACAATAGGCTGGTGGTGGTGGTGGTATCTACAGCAGAGGTGGCCTTAGTGTCATCAAAAGAGTTTAAGAATGAAAAGGATCCAACTGGTCCGTCCAGCCAAGCCAGAGCACTGGAGCTTTGACTGTGATACTCAGCCACTTCAAGTCCTACAGATCATCCATTACAGAAGTGTTTATTGACAGAATATCCTGTTGAGCCTCTTACAGATTGAGAAGCTGTTGCTGCCAGTGGGAAGTCCTGCTCATATTTTTATTTGCCTGTTTTCCTCGTGTGGAAGTTGTCATTAAAAATAAATAAATAAATAAATTTGCGTGTTTTTCCCCATGCAGTGGTATTGCAAGCACCATAGTAGCTACTTTTTCTGGGGGACTAGGTGGACTATAGTGGCTCAGGTACTACAATAGCCGTAAGTGCTGATTTTCTTTTCAAGTTAAATGTGAATTGTCCTGAAACTAATAGTAATAATTGCCTTTTCGAATGTGGGTGAGTTTTCTTTTCTTCTTTGTTTCTTCCTTAAAGCTGGAAAAACGAACATTTGCCAAATTGCTAGTCATAGGGCATGTTTTATCTAGGGTGTGACAAACTGTATTGCCTTTGAGAACTCTGGGCTTAGAAACGCTGCTGGGTGGATAGCCCTGAAGGCAACAGTCCTTTATTTGTCAGAGCTTTCTCTCATCTGTTTCTTTGTAAAGGTCTGCTGGGCTGGGAATTTACCTTCTAGCTAACACCACCATTATGGCCTGGGCAGTGAAATGCCATTTTCCTTCTAGCAGTTCCCTCGTAGGCAGCTCTAGAGATTCCTCTGGGTTGCCATTCACATGTCTCACTTCTGGCTGGAGGCTGTGAGCTCTTGGGGTCTTCGGGGGACAGCTTAGTCAAGGGCACGCTGCCCCACCAGGAGCAGGATGGAGAGTCCCAGCTGCGTGTACAGCGCTGAATGAAGACAAATCTCCAGGCCAAGACAGAGAAGCAGCCAGCACAATGCCAGGACTAACATGACTCACCCATCCACCCACCTTCTCCTTTTCCTCTCCAGGCTTTAACAAACCCCTCCACATCTCCCACCTCAGCTTCTTTGAGCTAGAGAGACTGGGATGGGGTTTGCTGAGGGAAATGTGCACATGCTGAGCTGTGTGATTATTTTAAGGGACTAGCCTGGATGTGGCAAAAAGCATGGAGTGAGCTGGGCTCCATCATTCTTCAGGATGGCCCCTGTCATCTTCACTCGGTTTGCATGACGCCCAGTTGCTTTGTGGTCCCACTGTATAACAGGAGCTTCTTGATGCACTGCCGCTCCCATGATAGCCATGAACAAAAAGCCCTTTTCTCAGTTCTCTGTGGAATTTGAGGAGTTTTGGAGCTGTTGTTCAGTGCCTGTGCAGCTGGAGTGTAGGAGGAAAGCAGAATAAGACTGATGAAGTGAGCAGTAGCTGTGGGACGCCCAAGCAAGTGTCCTCAGCCAGGGGTCTGAGTCTGTGATCTGAAATCCATACAATACATGGGACAAGTTTGGGTAGTCTGTTCTACCCGGTCAGCAGTGACTGGCAGTTTTCATCTGGTTAAACATCCATGAAAACTAGATTTGCAGTGTGGTCTAAGTAAGATTTTGGTCAAAAGCAAATCCCACAGTTATAACTAAACCCAGCCTTCCTCTGTCAGGAGAGAACAGTTGATAGGAGCAAGAAACCAACATCCATTTGCTTGCTGAACTTTCCTTATTTATTGTTTTAATAAACAGGAATCAATGGTCAATAAATAAGCTTCCTGTCCTTAAGTTATTGTGTTCTTCTGATTATAAATAAGCTTTAAATCTGAGTTCTTGGTTGTGTTTTTGAATTTAAACCAGTATTTGTACTCCCAAAGGAATATAAAGGGACTGTGAATTCCCCATGGAGTTTGCAGAGCTGTGGCCGAACCGGCTGTATCCTGCCATGGAGCTGTGCTTTCCTACCTCCCGGCCAGGAAAAATGAGCAGCCCTTCAGCTAAAGGGAGTTAGCTGTGGGAGTGGCTGTGCCCGTGGGAGTTGCTGGATGTCCTGTGGCAGAGGTCCCAGTCCCCAGGAAGCGCATACTGGGAGGGAGCAGCTGGGAGGTGACTAGGCTCGCTCCCCCTGTGACCCTGAGGCTCCCAGGCAGACATGAGCTTGGGGCTCCTAGGGCTCCTTTCCATGTGATGACCTTCAGGGATGTGTCTCTGAGCATCCTGTTCGGTTTGTGAAGCTATACTACCCAACCCCTCGGAAATAACATCCTTTGGATGCTGCTTTCTGGGAGGGTGCAGAGGCTAGAGGGTAAGCAGGCAGGTTTCTCCTATCCCATAGTTTGAGATGGAGTGCTGTTACTGGCTTTTAACATGGCGTCTGCACAAAGCTCCTCTGGGTGTTTTGTACAAATTCATGACCTCTGTGTCACAGTAAGAAAGCGAGATATCTCTCTGAGGCTCAGTGTTGCTGCTTGCTGGCTATAGCTGGGGGTGAAGGTCCTGATCCTGCTGTACATCAGATCAGGCATTCCTGCCTTCCCCCACCACCTCCGTGTCAGCTTGACCACGCAGGGGACAGTTGTGAGCGGCTGGGCAGGTTGCAGACCGGAGACAAGTGGATTTCTAGGCCATCATTCCCTGTGCTGCTGAGCAGCAGGCAAGGCGTTCCTTCTCCTCACTTGCTGTGTGTCTCAGCAGAGCCTCCATCTTGACAAGAGTGATTCCTGAGGTGGGAGGCAGCGGAGCATGCCGTGCAGCTTAAGTGGTGTACTTGCAGGGCAGTACAGCATGCAGACTAAAATCCTGGGGCTTCCAAAGTTGCGACCTTTGTGGCTGGCTCACCACAGGCCATTCATTCGTCATGCAATGCCGTCCTGTCTTTTCCAGAGGATGAACTGAACACAGTTGAAGGGATGTGTTCCTGACAGTCAGCAAGGGGAGTTCAGCACGTGGGCATTACCAGCAGAGTTCAGACCTGTGCCAGCTTAATGACAAAGCTGCTGGGGTTCCAGGGAGGCAGGGGACCAGTGAGAGCGGAGTGGTGTGCAAGGTTGCCTTCGTCAAGGGAGTGTTTTTGCAGGAGTGAGGCTCTGCTGTGTGCCTTAACATCTGTGGAGCTGCAATGAGTTTTACCGGGAGCTGGAAGTGCTTGTAAGAAATAGGTTCTTTCTCTGTTCAACTCATTTACCACCTGGGAAAAGGTGGTGAGCATAACCTTCCTCGTACCATCCTAGGCCACTGCAAACAGGCAGACTCAGGGATTTAACTACTCTTCGTGCCTAAATCTTGTATGAACAGTGGTATTTGTGTTTTTTATTTTTCTAGGGCAGCCACTGACCACAATGCTGATAACACCACAGCAATCCTTAGAGAGTGGCTGAAGAATGTGCAGAACCTCTACCATGATGTGGAGTGGAGGCCAATGGAAGACCCGCAGTGAGTACTGCGTGAGGGGCTGGCTGAAGCTGTTTAAACTATGTATCAAATTTTGTAGGTTTTTTCTTTTTTTTTTCTTTTTTTTTTTGGTGGGGTCTGTTCTATTGAAACTGTGTTCTGGTGGAACACACAAAAAGGTCTTTGATTTCAGTGAAGCAATTCATGCAGAACTTTGGAGAAAAAAGCATTTTCCATTCAGTTATACAGCATCTGCAGTTGCTCGCTTTGCATGGTAAAGAAATCACATCAAAAGCTACAGGGATTAAAAACTGCTATTCTTTATCTGCAAGGGAGCAGAGAAATCATAGCCTATTCCCATAGTTTCTGTGAAAGTTCTGTCCCTGGCATCAAACACTCAATAAATTCTGAGCCAGGGAACTATGTTTAATTCAGCATATTATGCCTTTGCATATGACTTGCAGGATTATTCCTCTGAAATATACTGTTAGGTTTAAAGACAATCCTCTTTCAGGGAATTAAGGACTACACCTACTTAAATACATGATTTTGAAGTAGAAGAAACATGTTTAGGTTTTTATTATTAAGATCAGCTGTTCCTTGGTCTTGTTCTATTTTCTATTTATTCTATTTATAATATTATTTATTATACTTTCCCTTTGGTTTAAGCTTGCTTTTACTTTCAAGGTCTTTAGTGTGGTGGTGTGACATTTGTTGTGCAAACCTACAGGAACTGGTTGTTTTACTGATTTATTTTTTATTTTTTATTTTTTTTTAATACTTGCATTGGAATTGATGTTTCTTAATCTTGTTGAATTTTTTTTTTTTCTTTTTAAGTTCTGTAAAAAAATTTCTGCAATTCTTAGCTCCTTCAGTGGCTTATGCTGGCACTGTTTCAAAGCCATGAATTATATCTCACATAAGGATTTGTCTCTAAGTTTCCTTCCATCTCTGTTGCAAAGATTGTGCTTTTGGACCTGATCCTGAAAACAGAGAGATTCACATAACTTTGTTCCCATGATTCGGCCCCTGGGCTTGGGTGTTGGGTGTTTGTTGGTTTAAGAGGTGTTACCAGAATATGTTAACAGTTACTAATAATACCCAGAGCCTGAGGGAATCTAAAGTGCTCTTCATATTCACATCCTCAGCTGTGTTGATTCTGCTGTCTTTATAGACTTAAAGCCTAGCAGAGGACAGAGACTTTCTACCAGAGGGTCAGATGAGGTAAATTAGCTTCAGTTCATTTTAGGAGGGTAACCTCTGCTTACCTCAGGTGAGGGCCTGCCTGCTGCAGGACAAACTGCTGGTTTTCATAGTGCAGTTTTGCTTGTGGCCACTTGGTCAGCAGGAAATGCTGTAATGCTGCTTGTTTTCTGCTGTCTTGTGTACACATGCCAGCGTGAAACTTGGAATCATTTTCCCTCAGAACCACTTTTTGCTTGTTTGTTTTGTTTTGTTTTGACCTCTCCTGAGTTGCCTGAGGTGACTCTGATGCTGCTTTTCTTTTTCACAGAAGGCAGTAAGGGAACTAGACTTTTTTGATTGCTTTCTCTGCTAGGTCTTACCCAGAAGAAATTGGGCCAAAGCATTGGCCAAGCTCCCGGTTCACCCATGTGATGAAACTCCGACAGGCTGCCCTGCGTGCTGCGCGAGAGAAGTGGTCAGACTACATCCTGGTAAATACAGTGTTTGATTTATTAACTGTCCTCAGGCAAAAGCTTTTCAGGTAGTCAGTCACTCTGATACGTGGAGAGGAAACCTTCAGACAGCCCCAAGTAAAGTAAAAGCTCTGTGCAGTGAGATGCCTTGTATCATTTCATGTTCTGATGAGCAAGACTTTGCAGTTAGAGGGACAGGTCCCTGGGTAAGCCAAAGGCTTTATCCACAGGGTTAGGGGTGCAGGCTAAGCTGTGTTTGTCAGGACTGAATATAGTCTGGGTGGTGGGTAAGTACCTGCAAAGAGTCCCACAGACTGAAACGTTGCCTGTTTCTGGTGAAATATAAGGGGAATAGATGAGCAGAAAAGCTGTGGAAAGATGTGTGCCTTTTGGTCACTACAGCAGCAATTAATGGTGGTGTTTCTGCAGCCTCTGAAGAAGGTGAGGGTGTGGGGCCTGTTTTTTCAAGAGTTCTTCCTGATCCTCTTCACAGAATAGACTTAGCTGACTTTTCAGCATTGTTATTTTCCCTTGCATCTCCCGTGCCCTCTGCTGGAGTAGTTCTGTGGAGTCCTCTGAAAGCTCCACATCTTTTCCCATCCCATATTTCTGTCCCAGGGGCAGCTACTCCTGCGTTTACCTATAACAGACATGTACTGTGGTATCAAAACCACCAGCTCAGTGGTTTTTGCCAATACCTCATGCCTCTGGTCACCTAATTCCCAAGAAAATGTCATGGGAAGCATATTGTTTCATCTAATAACAAATTTCTTTTTCTCTTCCCCTCTTCTTTAGTTTGTTGATACAGATAACTTACTGACCAACCCACAAACCCTGAACCTGATGATAGCAGAGAACAAGACATTGGTGGCACCAATGCTCGAGTCTCGCTTTCTCTATTCTAACTTCTGGTGTGGCATCACCCCCCAGGCAAGTGACCTCATGAATGGTGACAGATGACGGTGTAAGCTGTGCTTTCAGAGGCTCCTGTGCTGTGTCTGTGAAGCAGTGGGCGTAGTTTCTGTTTTGTAGAATTTACCACCTGTGTTTGTAATATAGACCGCTCCCTCTTCTGAAAAGCAGCTGCTGTTGCTATGAGGCATGTCATGAGGATAGCGGTGTCACACAGTCATCTAAGCTTGCACCTCTCTCAGTGGTGGGACCCAAACCTTGGGTGTGGGTATCTTTGGGAAAGGACCGTACGTTTATGGGGAGTCTGGGAATACAGGTAGAGGGGACACTGCAGTCTATAACTGTTTTTCACGCTTTGTTTTCTAACTGAGCTGTATGTATGAGCAAAGCAATACATGTTCTGCATTGGGTGTGCAGACAAGTTTGCCTCCTGCTCTGAGATTCCTCACTTTTAAAAAGCCGTATCTGGAGGAAGCTGAGCTTGATCTGAGTGATGTTGTTCCTAACCAAAAGTCTGGGGATGTGATACAATCACAGTAATTATGTTTTTAAAAAAAAAAAGAAAAAAAGCCACGATACCCACAATTGCACCAGTATTTATATGAGGTGGTTCCATATGTTTGTGTAATGGCCTTAAAACTCTTGGTACATAATTTTAGACCAGCTTTCCTGTATATTGATGCTAATCTGAGAGGAATATGCTTTTCTTACTACAGCTCTCTGTTTTATATAGGTTATTTTTCTCACATGTGAACGAGATTTATGTGGTGGACCAACACCCTTTGCTTTGAATGGAGTGTGTATGTGCTGAAGTGCATATGTAAAGGACAGAAGTGCCTAGCCTAGAAATAAGAGTTTTGTGTTACCTTTTCAAATCACATGTACTACATGAAGAATAAGATACAAAAATGTGTTAGTAGAAATAGCATTCTTTCTTTAGAGACAGAATGAGGTGAAGCTGTCACCTGTAAGTTGCTTGTGCAGTATTGTGGTGGGCTGACTACAGCTGGCAGGAAAGTCCCCCTGCAGTCACTCCCCCCAAGGCAGGATGGAGAAGAGAACTGGAAGGGCAAAAGTGAGGGGAATAAAACATGGGTTAAGATACAGACAGTTTTATAAGTGGCGAAGGAAATAAAACAAACGATGCACAAACAGTAACTCACCACCAGCAAAACAGTGCCCAGCCGGTCCCTGAGCAATTTTGGATAAACTTTGGAAAATCTCCCCCCGGGAGATTTTTTCCAAAGCACACGTTGGTGCGCTGTCAACGTTGGTTTGGTCACCAGTCTAAAACATAGCAGTATATGGGCTTCTGTGAAGAAAATAATCTGCATCCCAGTCAAACCCAGTACAGTCACCTTGTTTATCAAAGGATTTTAATAAGAGAATCAGTTATATAGAGGGGCAGATCTATCACCACAGTCATTTTAAATTTTTTTTCCCTACTGTTTTCTTTTGCAATGTTTTTGACTAAGCTCTAGATGGGCTTTCCAAGACATTGAAGCTGAGATAAGGAATGTAGTTAGTGCTTTTTTTCTCCCAGGCCACAGGTAAACCTCAATAACGAGATGATTTCTTCGTTCTCCAGTCGGCTGCCATCATATATTTTGTCATGTTTTGGGGAGATGGGATCTGTGTATCTCCTAACCTAGCGAGAATTTTTTCTGCTCATGTTTGCCCTGGAAAGTTTCAGGATTTGCATTTTCCTTCCATCCCCAAATTTTGTCTTTCCTTCATTGTAAATACAGTAGACAAATGTGCTTAAGCCAGAGCTGCAGATATATCTTTAAACAACCCTGGGGCATGTGAATATGAGTACTTCAGAGGGGATCCACAGTCCTAACCTTCCCTTTCCTCTTGCTTTATTCTGGAGAGCTAATTGGATACTAATTGTCATTATTCCTGGAATGAAGCACGCTCCCCTCTTGCATTTACCTGATGTAAAACATAATTGTTTCTGGTGTTACAAGCAAAGTGAAAACATAGCAACTGTTCTGTAAATCAGAAAATGGGTTGCTTGCATTGCTTGTACAATATGTAAATCAGCTTTGCTTCACAGACTGAAGTGGATCCCTGCCTGTGTACACCAGCCTCAGCCCTGGCCCCTAGTGTCACCTGTTCAATAGTAAGTTTCCATCAATTAGCATTAGCTAATTGAATTAGCTGCAAAGAGAAGAAGGGGAAAAAAAAGTAGCAGCAAAAGCATCTTGCAGAATTTGAGGAGAAAAAGCTGCTCAAATGAAAAGGAAAGTTCCCACTTTTATTCTCATTCTCCTCTCATTCTCTCATTCTCCTCTCATTCTCTCATTCTCCTCTCATTCTCTCATTCTCCTCTCATTCTCTCATTCTCCTCTCATTCTCTCATTCTTATTCTTTTAGTTGCTGCTGGCTTGCTTCTGTGCTTGCAGTCCCACATCTTCGCTCTTCTCTCTCAGCCTTGCTCTCCCTGGGGAGCTGGGGAGGGAATAACAGCTGGAACACGCCCTGCACCATGGCCTGCAGCACTGAGCAACAACAAGCCAAACCCAGCTCCAGACAGCTTAATGTTTAGTTGTCATGAAGCTAACCTTAAGAAAGCAGGGCAACGGTGCTGACAAGTTGGAGTCTGTCTTGATTACACATGATTTACAATCAGTGAAAAGCCCTAAAACCCTGTAGTGAGTGATTGGAGGAAGAAAGGTCAGTTTCCAGCATCTTTTACCAGTGGACAGTCTCCAATGTCTGTTAAAGGTTCAGTGTCTTAATCTTTCCTTCGGTGAGAATGCTAGTAAGGTCTGTACCTGCTCGCTTTTCAAATCAGGCTGGCTGTGTTTGAGATACCTGGTCCTCACAATGTGGTCAGAAGGTATTTGAAGGGGAGACGGGGGACCACAGACGCATAAACAAACAGATGCACCACTGTCCTACACAATACCAGGGTAAAGTGGTTTTGCAGCGATCTGCTTGGCTGCTGTTTCTAGAATCCTCATGGAAAATGTAACGTAGAAATAACATCAACTTATTTTAGTGACTCATCATTTCTGTAAAGACCAGTGTCTACTCTGGATTCAACTGTCGGACGTGTTCATATGTCTAACTGGTGCCTTAGGACTTTCTTTCTGAAGGAATTCTGTGTATTTATTTCCAAAACTGATAGCTTTAGATATATTGCACCTGCAAAACCAGCTGTGAGCTGCACACTATGGGTGATGCACCCACAGGGCTGGAAGGCTAGCAAAGCTTGTGGGTCCAGAGAAAGGAGCTGACTGAAGTGCCTCCCCAGAATGACTCTGTGGGGAGAGCTCAGGAGTTGGTATTAAGCCTGTTTGCCTTGGGATGGAGGAAGCAGGGATTATTACACAGCTGATGGAGACACAGATGATGTCTTCCCAGAAGTCAAGTAAACGTTTTTTGAAGTCATAGTCAGAAATAATTTGTAGGTCCTATTTTGAGAGACTGTGAATGCCCTTTGTGTGTGTTGAACCTGGGGGATGCCACACATGCTCAGCAGCCTCCAGGATCAGACCTGAGAGTCTGAGTGCAAAAAATGTTTTTGGAGAGCTGGGGTAAAATAGTCCCGGGTTTGAAGCTCTATTACAAGGTGATTTTGCAGTGGAGAGGCTCGGATTTCCATTAACTACTAAAAGACAGGGTCAAGCTTTACCTTCTGAGATGGGAATTCTTTATAAATACTTGACTGAGCCCTTTTCAAATGGGGTATACTTCAAAATCTGAGAATTGGGCACTGATTCATCCCTGCTGGGGAGGGCTAACGGTGAGAGCTTTTGCTGGGGAGCATCTATGAAACAAATCTCTTGTAACAAGCAGCCTGCTCATTGTGTTTGCAGGGCTATTACAAAAGGACCCTGGATTATCCCCTGATTCGGGAATGGAAGAGGACAGGCTGTTTTGCTGTCCCAATGATTCATTCCACATTCCTCATTGACTTGAGGAAAGAGGCCTCTACCAAGCTGATGTTCTACCCGCCCCACCAGGACTACACCTGGAGCTTTGATGATATCATGGTCTTTGCCTTCTCCAGTCGCCAAGCAGGTATGTCTGGAACCTTTGCTGGGGAGGATTCACTAGTAGACATGCAGATCTCTTCTTGGAGTTTAGAGGCCAAAAGCCATGTGTTGACTTCAGTGGTGAGTCTGTACCCTGTTCCTTTGCTCTTTTGAATCTACTCAAGGATAACCAACAAGTGATTGGCAATGCAGTGTCAAACCACAGCTAGTTTCAAAGGCCATAGGAGCAACTCTTGGGATGGGGGCAGTGTTTCAGAGTCTAAATGTGTGGCATCTGTCCTTGATTTGTGTTGCAGCAAGGCAGTAGAGAACACAGGTGAGTGCTGTGAAAGTGGAAGTCTGTTGGTAAGGTATCTAAAGTCACCACTTCAGGAGACTCCTGAGGAAGGGAGACTTGGCAAGAGACTCTATAGATGTAGCAGTCATTGTGGAAAACAAACAAAAAAACAAGTTGCTTACCCACAGTGCTCATGAGGCCTTGGTTCATGGCAGCTCAGCAGTTGTACATGAGTTGTTGGATTTTTTTGTCTTAAAGCAAAGCCAGTGCAACTTTCAGGCTGTGTTGAGAGGAAATCATAGCCAGGCAACGGTGGGTTGGAGCTGATTCGTGAGTAGTAAAATCTTTGCATAGTTGGCACTGTTCCTTTGGTATATGAGGAGAACCAGTCAAGCGCTGAGCTGTCTTGAAACCCTTGGAGCACAGTGGAGAGAGAATGTGCACCACTCTGGCTGATACTGGGGTCTTTGACGGTGGGAGGTTGTCAGTTGGACCTGAAATACAGGAGTCCTTTTAGGCTGAGCCACAACCTTGGTGTCCTCATCCTTGTTCAGGAATGGCTGTTGGTGTTAGCAAAGAGCTCCAAGTGTCTCAGAGGAAATGTTGTGTCTCTAAAATGCAAGATGCTACTGCTGCTTGTACTTGTGGTGAGGATGTTAAGTCCCATTTATTCTCGGAGAATGGATCTGATGAGTATTCTGCCTCCAGCAATGTCCTGGGTAGCAGCAGGCCTATATGTAGCAGTGTCAGAGCTGAGGGTTGCTCCTGGAAAGCCTATGTCTTTAAAGGCTATTTGTACTTTTCTTTGCCTTGTTGTGTTGGAAGGAGAAAGTTTAAGGCTTTGTAAGATAAAAGGGACTGAAGAAACTTCAGCAGCACCAGTGAAATGCACTTCTATCCAGAGCTTCATGACTAGTTTTGCTGGCTTGCTGAGGTGAAATAGTATTGTCAGCCCTCTCCCTCATCACAGCATGGGGCTTTAAAAAAGAGAAAAGTTGTTTGTGGGTCCTCTGAGTGATGGGCATGCAGCTGGTGTTACCTTTATTTATTTATTTATTTTGCAAAAGAGGCAAAGTTACGGTGAGAAGAAAGGGCTGTTCTTGTGGGACAGACAAGTGGAGAGAAAGTGAAGAAGAATAGCGTGTTGTTGGTAGTGACCTCTGAAGAACAGACAGGGTGAGCAGGCCACTTTTCCCACCAGCACAGCATCCACCAGCTGTTTACAGCTTTTCTTTTAGTGATCCTTTTGGTTTGAAGCTCTTGACAGCACTGCAAAAGATGGTGTTGTCTTTGCAGACTAAGCAGGGTTTTTTAAAACTTAGCTAAAAGGGTATGAGGGGCTTGAAGTGAGAAAGGCAAATGATAGAGGAGTGGCAGCAAGAGCTGAAATTACAACCCTTGGGAGACAGAAGAAGATAGGGGAAGTGAGAGTTAAACCTGCAGGGCCTTTGGAGCCCTGATGTTGAGAGTCAGGACTTCAGTACCTTGGCTCCAGAGAAGTCTGAATAGCAAAGCGGGCTCCTTCAGATCTACCTGCCCTACTTGTTCCCTCTGACAGGTTTCCCAGAGATGTACCATCCAATGAGAGTGGTAACTGCATTGCAGTAGCTCCGGCTGTTTAAGAAATATTTCAGGGATTTAAACCCATCATTTTTTCCTTTGATTCTAGAACATTTTAATTTTTTCCAGTACTGACCCATGACATGAAAGCCAGTGCTTTGGTATTCTGGCCCGTCAGTCTGTTCAGATTGTTGGCTTTTGTCCTGGGCTGAGTTTTGCACCCTGGATAAACGGATAACATCCAAGTTCAGAAATGTGCAAAATGTATGGACTGTGAGGCAAATTTCTCTTTGGAGGAATTTCACTTACTTGACTAAAGTCACAGTGATGTTGGGTTTTGTCCAGCCCAACTACTACATTTAACACCATATATCAAACCAGCAGTTTTCAGCAGTGAATCTATTGCTTGACACAGCTGTTCCGTGATGCTCCAGGGAGACTGTCCCACTTTTGCTGAGAGGACGTGGCCCTTGATGAGACTACTGACTTGCAACAAAGCTCAGTGCAGGTGTTTTGTTGAGTGATGGGCCTGCATACTGAGAATAAGAGACAATCAGAGATCTTTCTCTTCTTCCTTTCTTCTTCCTGCAAAGGTGTGAGAGGCACAGCTGAGAACAGAGGGAGGTTGACACTGTAGAGCTGCTTGCACTTGCAAGATATCATTTTGTCAGTCATATCTCCTGAGCTTCCTTTCAGGCTCTGAGGACCTAAAGCCAGCCAGCAGGAAGGTCCAGTTACAGGGGTGGGGAGGAAATTTAGGTTGCCTGAGTATGGCTGTGGATTTGGTCACTGCCTCACAAAGGCTAATACTATAATAATAATAATACTATAATAATAATCTGTGGCTTTTCTGTCCCTTGTAGCAGTAGTTGTTTTTATCAGAAAAAAAAACAGAGCTGGAGAGTGAGTCCCCCTCCCTGTTTTAAGGCAGTTTTACTATTTTGAAGTAGCCTTTATCCCAGAAGGAACAGAAATATTGGTATGAGTCTACACAGATTAACTGTGTTTAAGCCAGCGGAAGATAAGAACAGAGATCAGTGAGCCAGATAAGATGAGTTGATTAGATCAGTGCCAAATCCATTAATGTCAGCAGGTCATACTTTTTTATTCTGCCATTTACCTAAACTACAGCTGACAGCTGAATGTGTTTTGGCAAGTAGTGCAGCCAGCAATTTACTTGCAGAACTTAAAATGGTGTAAACATTGGAGTTGTAATGCAGACAGTTCTGCTCTGCTAAAAATACCAGGGATTAAGGGACCAATACATGAAAGCATCAATACACCAGGTAGTGTCTGCTTTTCATTTATTTTCTAGAGAGAGGTTAGTGGTTGTGCTTGCTTCATTAAATAGGGGAAAAAAATGCAGAAAAGCTTCCAGGTTTGAATTTATTTATTTATTTTAAATCTGTTTGGCCAGTTGAATGGGCTTTAGCAGCTTTAAGATGGTGGTTAATTAATAAAGGACCTTGCCAGAGCTCAATGTTGATCATGCGTTGCTGGGACATTCCCGATGAAGAAGCTCAGCAGTGGGTGGGTCTCTCCCTTGCAAAGGGCTCTGGTCTAAGAATCATAGAATTGCTAAGGTTGGAAAAGACCTCCAAGATCATCAGCAGCACGTCCAACCTTTCCTTGAACACCCCCAGGGATGGTGACTCCACCACCTCCTTGGGCAACCCGTTCCAATGCCTGACCACTCTTTCTGAGAAGAAATGTCTCCTCATTTCCAACCTGAACCTCCCCTGGCACAAATTGAGGCCATTCCCTCTAGTCCTATCACTAGATAACTGTGAGAAGAAGCTGACCCCCAGCTCCCCACACCTTCCTTTCAGGTAGTTGTAGAGAGCAATGAGGTCTCCCCCGAGCCTCCTCTTCCCCAGACTAAACAACCCCAGTGCCCTCAGCCGCTCCTCACAGGACTTGTGTTCCAGGCCCTTCTCTGGACACGTTCCAGGGCCTCGATGTCCTTCTTGTAGTGAGGGGCCCAAAGCTGAACACAGCACTCGAGGTGCGGCCTCACCAGAGCCGAGTACAGGGGAACGATCACCTCCCTCGTCCTGCTGGCTGCGCTGTTCCTGATACAAGCCAGGATGCCGCTGGCTTTCTTGGCCACCTGGGCACACTGCCGGCTCATGTTCAGGCGAGCATCAATCATCACCCCCAGATCCTTTTCCTCTGCACAGCTTTCCAGCTGCTCTCCCCCAAGCCTGTAGCACTGCTGCATGGGGTGGTTGTGGCCAAAGTGCAGGACTCAGCACTTAGCCATGTTGAACCTCATCCCACTGGCCTCTGCCCATTGATCCAACCTGTCCAGGTCCCTCTGAAGGTCCTTCCTACCCTCCGGCAGATCGATGTTTCCCCTCAACTTGGTGTCATCTGCATACTTACCGAGGGTGCACTCAATTCCCTCATCCAAATCATCAATAAGTATATTAAAGAGGATGCGCCCCAACACTGACACCTGGGGAACACCACTTGTGACCGGTCGTCAGCTGGATTTCACTCTCTTTGTTGGATATCTTCAGATTCAGCTCCTTGAGCAAGCAGTTGTGAAAGCTTTCAGGTAGAAGGAAATGACATTATCAATTTTTTGAAAGTATCTTTCCTCCTCACTGGTACCTCTCTGTATGATTTTCCTCTCATCTTCAGGCCACTCTAAAAAGTATTCCTAGAGAGGAGAGTGGTGGCAGACTTGACATTTCCAAGATGGTTATCAAACATATTCCTCAGAGTTCTTTGCCAACACGGGTGAAAGTATCTTGTTTTTATGTTCTAGCCAAAGCACGCAGAAGTGGGAAGATATTTGACTGCAAAACTCAGACTGATTTCCTTGCTAAGCTAGTAACAAACCCTGTAGCTATACTGATACCTTGGGCTTGGGCTTTGCAACTTCATCCTGTATGATTCCAGGCAGGGCCTCCTCTCACCACAGAGAGGTGGGGTGTCCAATAGGACTACTTCCCTTTCACCTGAACCCCTTCACCCTGTGCAGGTTTGTAACAAATGCAGCCCTCCTGTGTTTCAAGGGGGAGTCCTGCCCACTCATGAGTAGAAATGCTTTCATCCTGAGCTTTGAATCCTGCATGCTTTTCCTGTCTTTGAGACCTATTTTCCCGCTCCTGGTTTGGAGGCTGTTGCTGAGCCCTGGATCTGTGCAGGGAGAGAGGCTCCAAGCCATGTGTTCGCTGTTGCTTCTCCTTTAGCACATCTGCAGTCGGAAGCCCATTTGACTTCTGTGCTAGCCATTTTATCACCTGAGGCCGGCTTACTCAGAGGTTGAAAGCCTGTCCCAGTACCCTGTTTCTGGCTCTGGGTCTGTGAGGGGATCGTGTTAGGTGAGGTACCAGGTGTGAGCAGTGCAGTTGTGGTTTTGGGGATGGGGGTTTCTGTGGTACTCTCCAATTTTCTACAGTAGTCCTACAGAGTTTATCAGTCACTGCTTTTGCTAAAGGCCAGTTCTGCCCTCTGCTGTAGGATTGCTTTTATGCTGTGAAGGCGACAGCCAGAAGAGGCCCTTTCTCTGGTCTAAGATGTGGGTTCCCAGTCTCTTCTAGGAGAAAACTGATTGCAGTTAAAAACCCTTGCTGTTAGGGAGCAAGTAGAAATTATTTACATAGGAGAGGCCAGTTGCTGTCATACGGTACAACAGAAAATGGCACAGTGATTTTTATTGACTCATGAAATATCACAAGTTGGAAGGGACCCATAAGGGTTGTTGAGTCCAACTCCTGGCTCCATGCAGGACCACCCAAAAACCAGACGCTGTGTCTGAGAGCATTGTCCAAACACTCACTGAACTCCAGCAGGCTCAGTGCCATGACCACTGCCCTGGGGAGCCTGTTCCAGTGCCCGACCACCTCTGGGTGCAGAACCTGTCCCTAACACCCAGCCTGACCCTCCCCTGTCCCAGCCCCATGCCGTTCCCTTGGGTCCTGTTGCTGTCCCCAGAGAGCAGAGTTCGGTGCCTGCCCCTCTGCTCCCCTCGTGAGGGAGCTGCAGGCCGCCATCAGGCCTCCCCTCAGCCTGCTCTGCTCTGGGCTGAACAAACCAAAGCACCTCAGCCGCTCCTCACACGTCTTCCCCTCTAGACCCTTCACCATCTTCATAGCCCCCCTTTGGACGCTAATAGCTCTATGTCCTTTTTATGTTGTGGTGCCCAAAGCTGCACCCAGTGCTCGAGGTGAGGCCGCCCCAGGCAGAGCAGAGCAGAGCAGCCCTCCCCCAGCCAGACGGCAGGGCCGTGCCTGAGGCCCTCCAGGGCACGGTTGGCCCTTTGGCTGCCAGGGCCCGCTGCTGGCTCATGATCAGCTTGACATCGACCAGAACCCCCAGATCCCTTTCTGTAGGGCTGCTCTCCTGCCTCTCGTCCCCCATCTGTACGTACAGCTGGGGTCGCTCCATCCCAGGTGCAGAATGTTTTTGAATTGTTTGCTGATGAAGCAGAACCTGTTGAGATTGAGGTCCAGGCGTAGGTTTGGTTATGGTTATATATCAACAGAGCAGTGAAATCTGCTGACAAAAGACCTGACTCTGTTTTCTGTTTTTCTGTGATCCTCAGGAATTCAGATGTACATCTGCAACCGTGAGCACTATGGTTTCCTTCCCATGCCCCTGAAATCACATCAGACGCTGCAAGAAGAAGCTGAGAACTTTGTGCACACGTTAATTGAAGCTATGAGTAAGTCGCTGTGCCCTGCTGTGATGGAGCTCCCCAGTTAATGATGGTAGAGCTCTCCTGCCAGTGGCCCAGCTCTTCCCCTTGGGAGTCTGGGAGAATTTGCATCCTGATCTGTTCTCACACAGTTTTGATATGCAGGTTTTCCGATTTCCACAGCTTTTCTACATAGAGGTGTAATCATGGCTGGGTCAACTCCGTTCACAAAACCCCTCAACTTCCCCAGATCAATTGCAAAATTGCATCTTTAATGGGGAAAGGATGCTGCAGAACCTCGTCTTTATCATGAGGTCTGTTTGGCACATAGGTGCTCCCTTCTGCTGCGCAGTGTGGATGCTTTCTGCTGCACCCACTGCTGCCCTGACTGCACATCCCAGCTCCCGGGGCTTTAGGCCCAGTGATGAAGACATATGCAGATACATTATATCAATTAAGCGCATACATCAAAGTGATGGTTGGGATTTCTCCTCTCTTACAGTTGATCGTCCTCCCATTGAACCTTCTCAGTATGTCTCTGTTCCTCCAAAGCACCCTGACAAGATGGGATTTGATGAAGTAAGAAACTTAATTTGCTGTCCTTGTTTTCCCATTCATTACTTAGAGGACGTGGGTTCTCCAGGTAGCTGAGCTTCCAGATGTTTCTCTTGGAGTATATTATCTTTTCACACAATTAGTTCTTTCCCAATTATTCATTTTTGGACTTAAACTTAATGCAAGGAGAAAGCTATCCTTAGCTATTCTTATCTGGGGAGAAGTTCTGTTGAGCACACATGAGGCCAGCCAGGTCTGTGAGCACTTAGCACCCGCTGCATGGCTTCTGATTAAAAGTGCTGGTTTGTGTGCAGGGGCAGTGCCCAGCAAATCTTTGGGATTCATGTCTGTTAATGGTGTGGATGTTTAAATCCAGACAAAAGAAGATGGCAGAACCGAGGGTGGAAAGCAGGTTACTACCTCCACGTTTCTTGTCCTGTTTCTTCTAAATCTGACTCTACAGAGCAGCTTGGCAGTCCCTTCATTCTGTGATAAAAAATGGTCTTTTAGGAAGGCTCTCCTGCTCTGAAGTGACAGAGGAGAATGATTTCTGTAACCTGAGAGACACGTTGTAGAGCCCAGAGCAGCTGAGGGAGACAGGCCTTGAGCTAGGCTCTAGCCAAAGCTGAGTATGTCCATGAGAGATGAAGATCACTCGTGGCCACCTTACTGTGGCAGCTGTCCCCCGGTTGTGTTTAACTGCCACATTTTTCTGCTACAGCCTTAAGTAAAAAATATCTAGAAAGATCATTGCTGACGCTGGTAGTGCCCCCAAGACCTTGCAGAAATTCCTCTCACATCTCTTTCTCACATTGTGGAGAGAGTAGGCATTGAGGGGAGAGGGCTGGACAGGGATCTGCTGTGCTAGCGATTAGCTAGTGTCCGTGTTTTTCACAGAGCCATAACCCCCTTGTGTATACAGCTGCCAGGGTTGCAGTGGCACCGTGACTGAGGGAGTTGTGGTGATCAGGGGAGCCTTTGTTTTCATTGCTTATTTTGCTACATCTGTTTATATGACTTGTATAGTGAAGTCTGAACCTGATTTGGCTATGTGTGTTTGAGTGTCTGTGTTTAGAACACAGCTGGCATAGTTTTTTTCCATGTTGTCCTTTGTGGCTGCACTTTATTTATCCAATTTATTATTTTTGCATTTGTACTGGGCTGGAATTTGATCTGCTTCTTACTGGGATGAGGTTTTGCTCCACAACCTACAAGGCTTCGATTGTACTTGTCTGTCTGTGACTGAAAAATATCCCTGACCCTCTGAAGTTTACCTGCAAGTGAGGCTTCAGTCCTCAGCCCTCCACCAAGGAGTCTGTTTCTTCCAGGCTTGGACTGAGCCCTACCCAGACATCTCTGTTCCAGGTCTTGGCTTTTCGCTAGGCTTTCTAGTCTGGCAAGGATAACAGCGTTTTCAATGCCTGAAGTAATTACAAAAATGTTCTCTTTACTGTGTCTTTGTACTTTTATAGTGACCCCGCTGGTAATCCTAAATATGGGCAATTGCATCTTTGTGGAAAGACACATGGGTCAACGTTCTTCTGGAACTGGAGCTGGCAAACCAAATTTTACTTTGTGTTTAATAAAAATCAAAACATCCTTTATCTGTGGAAAATACGGGCTTGGCTCTAGCTGTCCTTCTCTCATCTTTATTCATCATTGAAGAGCAACTTTCCCTTGTTCCATAAAAGGTAGTTGTTGGACAAAGAACAAGCCTCTAACCTTTCAGCTCAAAACCAATCCTAATTTTTTGACAAATTCTAAACAGTCTCGAATGAAAACACAGCTGGTATTTTCAGAACATCCGCTTTTCTTATGGGGCTGCTAGAAAAGAGTGGATCAGGACTTCCTGTTCTTACTCCCTCCCATACCCGGATGCTAACGTCTTTCTCTTCAACCTAGATTTTCATGATCAATCTGAAGCGTCGGAAAGACAGACGGGATCGGATGCTGCGGACTCTCTATGAACAGGAGATTGCAGTCAAGATAGTGGAGGCTGTGGATGGAAAGTGAGTTTCAGCTGGGGTTGCTGAAGTTTGCAAAACGTGGATTGTGCTTAAGTGCTTTGCACCATCTCCTTGGATGCCCTGACCTTCCTTCTGGTGAGGAAGGGTGGGCTGAGGGGAGAGGTGAATGTCACTTCTATTCACGGGTCTGATGGTCTAAGTGAGGCAGTTCTGCTGTTTCTTCCTTCTCTTGAAATCAGTCATTCTACACGAGAGAACCAGGACAGTGTGGTTCAGGTGTGGTTAGGAACCATCTACTGGTCCTGAGTCTTGGGTACCCATCAAGACCTCTTAGAAAAATATTCTAAGCCAAGCAACTAACAAGTAAATGGTCCCACAAGAAGTTACTGGCAACATTAAGGGTATGACTTGTCTGTCCTTAGGTCGTGCTCTGCCTTGTGGATTTCTCTAACACGGTATATTAGGGAAACAGTTTGTAAGCAAAAGTGGTTGTGACTGATCTGATTTCAGCTTCAGCACTGGTAGTCTCAAAGCAGTTAGGTCACAGAAAGTGAGGGTGGCTGTTTGGGGTGAAGGCTTTCACGGTGGTAGGCAAGCTTGAAGGGGAATGCTGCTGGAAGGCTGCAGCTTTCTGTGGACATTTGTCTTCAGACATTTTCAGCGTTCAGTTAGATTTAGAAATGTAAATTAAGATTTTTTTCTTTAGGTTTTTGAGCAAAACAAATACAAGAATTCCACAACATACGACTTTTCCCTGAACGTCAGCAGCATTTCCTGTGTTGCTTCTGTGTCTGACTTGTAATTGACTTTTTTTTTTTTAAATGGTGATAGATACTCTCTTTCCCAGAGCACTGAACACGAGTCAGCTCAAAGCTCTCAGCATTGATATGCTTCCGGGTTACCGTGACCCGTATTCCTCCAGGCCACTAACCAGGGGAGAGATCGGCTGCTTCCTTAGTCACTATTACATCTGGAAGGAGGTAAGAAGTTTTTGGGTGCTCAGGGTTCCTGCAGGACATAATAGGAAAGTACACAGCTAGTCTTAAGGCAGAGCATCAAATATGGTATAGGTTTCTGGAAGCATAGCATGGAAATGTTTTCCTCAGTTTATAGAGGATCATACATAAAGTTTTTCTTGAAAGCAGTGTTCAGCTTTCCCTTCTCTGTATTCTATTTGCCAACGGCTTTGAAGGATTTTATCAAAATGCTTTCATGACTGTTTTTGCAGACCATCCAATAGCATGCTTGAAGCAAATTTGTTTAGGAGAAAGGCTGGAAGGTTTTGAAGAACAAATGATACTAAAAAACTCCTCTCTATCTTTTTTGTTGTTGATGTTGTTGTCTTTGTTTCTACATCTGTGCTGGAGCAAGTTCCAATGGCTCTGCTGACTGGCTTTTTCAAGTTGATGTGTTATAATTATTCTTACCAGCAGGGACCTCTGTTACTTGAGCTAGGAGAATCTTCTTTGGGTAGTAAAAGCTGTGTCTCCTGGCTGTCCCTGGTCACCTGGGGAGTGATGTGCGAGAAAATCCGGGCCGCACTGGTCAGAGATGCTGCAATTACATGTCCTGACATCAACAGGGGACGCTGCGTCAATGAGATGTGGTGGAGGCAGGAAGAAAGACTTGATAATAAAAGAAGAATGGGCAGTGGCAGTGGTTGTCCAGATCTGACAGTGAGGATTGCACCTGCTGGTGCAGGGTCCTATATGGATGTATAAGGAGACAACCCTCTGCACGCAGAGGTTTTAGTTATAGCACATCTCCCCAGGGCAGGGCATTGATCTGAAAAGCCTAGGGCCAGCAGGAGTCATCCTGCCTTGACCTCAGTCAAGGCAGGCTGAGCTTTTGGGCTTGAGACTTCCAAATCACTAACAGTCAGATAATAATGGGAGCTAGTATGCAGGATGCATTGCATCAATATTCTCTAACTGGTCAGGGTCAGAGTTAGGAAATGCTGGATTGTCCCCCTTCCCAGGCAGCAGGAGGTGGTGGCTGTGGTTGTGCTAGTTGGTAGCTCATGGTGCAGCATCAGATGGAGGGTTTCTCTAGGGGCACCACGTTACAGGTGCTCAGCCTGAAGGATATTTTCAGGCCTGTTCTCACTGGCTCTTGCAGTCTCTCCCAGCTGAGCTATGAATTTGAGAGTGGTTCTCCTGCCTCCCTGCCGGCAAGGTCTAGAAGGTACTGTCAGGTCACGATGACCCCAGCAAGGTCAGGGTGCAAGGAGTGGCCCAAATGGGTTGCTGTGATCACTTCAGTACCCTCTCATTTCAGGTGGTGAACAGAGAACTGGAGAAGACACTTGTTATCGAGGACGATGTGCGCTTTGAACACCAGTTTAAAAGGAAGCTCATGAAGCTGATGGATGACATTGAAGAAGCACAGCTAGATTGGGAGCTTATGTAAGTAACTGGCCCTCAGCCACCTGGGAACTCCTGGGCACACATACTGTGTCACGGTAGAGATGCAGGTTAGTGCCAGCCAGAGTGACTTCTCAGTGGGCTCTTCCCATAAGGAGAGATTTGCCTCCTGGGGCAGGCTACTGCTGAAGTGACCGAACTGTAATGGGTACCGTTACTGCCCTCTGTGGGCAGTCCGGAGATGCTGCTGTGACAGGGGAGCTGCCACAGCCCTGTCCTGGGGTTTGGGCAGTGGCAGCCCAACTCCCTGAGTCTTTCACAGCTGTGCCGCCGCTGGGTTAAGGCACAGCTGTGAAAGACTCAGGGAGTCTTTCAAATTCACTCTCAAATTCACAGCTCAGCTGGGAGAGACTGCAAGAGCCAGTGAGAACAGGCCTGAAAATATCCTTCAGGCTGAGCACCGGTAACGTGGTGCCCCTAGAGAAACCCTCCATCTGATGTTGCACCACAAGCTACCAACTAGCACAGCCACAGCAACCCAGTCTGACAGTGATGCTGGACAGAAATCTGTGAGCGGGGATTACTTCTTGGAATTGACTCTTTGCCCTGTCCGGGTCAAAATAAACAGTTGTGTGGTTGTAATCGCTGCAGATTCACTTCAGCTCAAAATTCTGTGTTCTTTTCACCCTTTCAGATACATTGGACGGAAAAGGATGCAGGTGCAGCAGCCTGAAAAAGCAGTTCCCAATGTCATGAACCTCGTGGAAGCTGATTACTCTTACTGGACCCTGGGGTATGCAATCTCTTTCCAAGGTGCTCAGAAACTAATTGGAGCTGAGCCTTTCGGCAAGATGCTGCCTGTAGATGAATTTCTGCCGGTCATGTACAACAAGCACCCTGTGTAAGTAGGATGCCTTTGTTGCTCAGGTTGACGCGAGCTGGGTCTTGCTGAATGATCTCAAACCAGTTGATGATGTGTCTCACTTCTGTAGCCTGGGCGGTGGGGAACAGGGCTAATCCTTGTACTTTTTGGTTGTTTGCAGCAGAGCTGACACAGGTCAAAAGAGGTGACAGACCTGCTGCAGAGGGGTTATTTTGCCCACCCGGTGCAGGGCTTGCAGGCTGGTTCTGAGACATGTGACTGTCCGCAAGAGAGGCTTTATGTAGGGTGTCTGTGGTTGTAAGGCTGTAGAGTGTCAGACCTGCTTTAGACCCACCCCAGCAACTACCTCCCTGCCCCAGGACCTGTTTGCTCAGTGGATTGACTTGCATCTCAAAGTTATAACCAGTGGCACTGATGAACATTCACTCTGTTTCTGATGATTTTTCTCGCCCCTTAGAGCAAAGTACATGGAATACTATGAGTCCAGAGACTTGAAAGCCTTTTCAGCAGAACCACTGCTTGTTTACCCCACCCACTACACAGGGCAGCCAGGCTACCTCAGCGACACAGAGACCTCTACTATCTGGGACAATGAGACCGTGTCAACTGACTGGGACCGAACACACTCCTGGAAGTCCCGGCAGCAGGGCAAGATCCATAGCGATGCCCAGAACAAGGATGCCCTGCCTCCTCAGTCATCTCTCAACACGCCATCCTCCAGGGATGAGCTATGACTGCCTGCTTCCCCTGGGCTCTGTTGACAGCTGAACCTGCCTCACACTGCTTTGCACCCTTGAAAGTTGTAGAGCAGCCGTTCATGTGGTCTCCTTCCTGCTACCTGGAATGGCAAAGCAGGGTGGTTGGACCTGGTTGTGTTACAACTTACCAGGCTGCTTTTCCAGGACTGCAGGGAGAGGAAGGAGGAAAAAGTGTTCCAAACTGGCTGAAAAAAGGCAGAGATCTGAACAAAAGCCTTTGCAAGCTTTTGTAAACAAACAAACAAAACAAAAACCTTGAACGACGTCTTTCTACAGTACATTGTGTAGAATACTGTATTTATAAAGATTAATATATAGAGGTGTACAAGTGTTAATACCTTTCTGGATAGCTGTAACTGGGCTGCTGTGTAACTGTTACTTCTTGTAGGTTTGTAGGCTTTTATAACCCTGTTTGCTGAGAGAAACTGCAGGCAAGTGTTCGGGTTATTTGGTTTTGTTTTTCAAAGGAATCCCTGTCAGAATCAAGATGGTTTCCAAAAATGTTCAGTGCGCTGGAGCGGTGCTCCAGTGTAGTGTCTTCTCCTTCATCGCACTTCTGCAGAATAACATTTCTGACTCCCCTCTAAATTTAAAGACTTCCTAGATCCCATCCAGGTAGGTCTGCCAGTCTGGAACTGATACCTTGGCATGTCTGGAATCTTGGAAACCAGCAGATAAAGTGGTGGTTGCCCCTTCTGTTTTTCTCTGCACTGTCTGAAGGGAACATGCCTTGCTTTCTCCCTGCTTCAATTTATTCCTTCGGGAAAAGAAAGCCTGACAACCTTTTTGCAGGCCTGTTTAAGTAGGCCACAAAAACAAGCATAGGACTTCTAGGAAATTTGATTTTTATAGTTCTGGTTACAAACTTCTTATACTATCCTAATAGAACAACCGACCAAAATGTTAGTGCTGTCAACTGTACTGTTCTCAACAGCCTTGATAGAATTGTGTTACAGGACGGAAAGGCAACTTGTCTTGATATTTTTTCAAGTGAGGAGCAAACTGACTTGCTGTTGGCTAGCATGTCAGCAGAGTGTGATTTTTTTTTTTTAAAGGTTTCTTAGAGGCCAGGTGATTGTGGACTACACTGCTTAGGTTTAGCTGGCACAGGTCTCAACCTGCAGGCTCTTGTTGCAGGGGACAATGTTCTCCTGCACTGGCAAACTGGAGACTCACCTGCTGGCTATTCTGTACAGTTGAGTATGTGTGGTTGTTTGTTTTTTATTGTTGTTTGTTTTTAATAATTACTGATCAAAGTTGTGCTTTCTGCTAAAGAAGACATGTTATTATTACCTGTCAGCGGGTCTGATAATACATAGAACCTGGTGCAAGACAAGCCGCTGTGTGTACTCTTCATTGGGTGGGAGCAGGCCCCAGCTGGGGAGGCCAGTTCTCTGCCTCTGGGCTGGCTCACGCTCAGCTGTGTCAAAGTGAAGTGGTTTCCAACAAGCCTGCTTTGGCTCTGGGAAGACATTGAAGTCCAAGCTAGTGAAGTCAAGAGTGCTTTCAGCTATGTTACTGTACCATGGAGTTGTTGGCCATTTGTTTGTACTGCAGCTATTGCCTTGAAGCCGTGTTCCTTCTGCTGTTCAGGATGGAGCAGGTGGCCCTGCGACATGGTGAGTATGGAGGGCAGGTCTGCCATGTGCCACCATGCATAGCCTGGACTGTTCCTCTTTGACAAGCCCTCCTGCCTCTTCCTTAGGCCTTGCTTTACCAGCAGCAACTCCGACCCATTTCAAGCGTTGTTGACCATGGCGATCCCAGAGACATTGGTAAGAAGCTTAATGTGGCCTTCAGAAGTAGATCTCTGAGCTGGTGAGCACCCAGCGTGTTGTCCGTGTCGCGATGTGTAAGAGTACAGTGTTATGAAGTTTTTCAGTTACGTCATGCTTCCCTTGGGACTGGGGCCGATTCCTTCAGGCCTTTGGTAGTGCTTTTTGAGAGCTGGGTAGCTGCTGGAGCCGTGTTGGGAAGGGTGCATGAGAGGAGCAGGGCCCCAACTTGGTGTCACTCCCTGTGTGCTTGCAGCCTTGCTAACTACTGTGCGTGCGTATCTGAGACTGGCAGAACAGTGGGGATGAGCCAGTGTGGGATGGGTGAGTGCCTGTGTCTTGGTGCCGTTTCCCTAATCTAACTGTGGCTGCCTCAAAGGTTTGTTACAGTTATGCTGCATATCTCCTCCAGCCTCGTGTGCTTTTTTGGTCAGTGTTGGACCCATCTGTGTCTGAGCGAGGCCCGTCTTCCCCCAGCCATGGGAGTGACTTACCCCTGTGAGCACTGCTTTGGCCAGCCCTTCTCCTGACCTTTCATGACCATATTGAAGCAGTTGCTCCATGAACGTCTTGGCTGAAAACATACCTTGTGCTGCTCACGGTACTCTCCACTCCGTGGTGGGGGCTGGAGGGGGCTGGCAATGGGGGCACGTGCAGCATCCCAGCTCCCAGACCCGCTCGCTGGGCGGGGGTCCTGCTGGGCTCGAGGGGGGGTGGACAGCAGAGCCTGGCAGCTCTCCTTCCTTCCGCCCCTTCCCTGGGTGCCAGGCTCGGGGCCGCGCAGCAGGAGCATCACTGTGTGTCAGGGAGGGAGGATGGTTTCTTGCCTCCGTGGGGGCTTGATCCTGTAGCTCATAGTGAGGGGGAGTGTTGTCTGAGGAAGGTCTGCACAAGGAGGCAGCTAGTGAAGCCATTGCTGCGCTGGCCAGGCAGGAAATGTATCGTGGACTAAAAAAATCGAGGTTGGGTCCCCTCTGCTTTTTTTAACCTTACTGTAGCTCATTCAAATGATTTAAAAAAAAAAAAAAAGGTCTCTGCATCACCACTACAGCCTTTTGTGTTGGAGCACTGGGCTTCCCCAGCTTCACAGCAAGCCCTGCTGATGTGCAGGGGGAAAGGACGTGCGCCTGGGTGAGGCTGGCTCCGGTCAGCGGTAGGTGCTGCGCGGCCGCTCGGGCACGGCTGCCTCTCAGCGGCTGGGCTGGCAAGCGTGGCTGGTGCTGTCTGGAAGTGGTGCTGCTGGTGGAGGTGCTTTGGAAGCTCAGGTAAGCTTAGTTTTATTTAACTTTGATTTCCTGGAGCCGAGCAGTAGCAGTTTATTAAAAAATGACAGCTGGGTTGGGTTTGTTTTTGTATTTCTTGTGTGTATTTTCTTTTAGTCGACTCTGGAAGTGCGTGTACAGGAGTTTGGTATTTTTGAGGGGGAGTGAAACAAATTAAGAATGAAAGTTATAATTAATGAATTAATGTGTGTTAATGAATTAAGTGAATGCATCCATTTCAGAGCAGACCTGGTCTCGCTCTAGCTCATTATTATTTTACCTATAGACACCTGTGTGTGTACATGCACAATTTTTTATTTCTATGTGCCAGATGTGGTAGATGGCAGTGGTTCTGCCTGCTATGACAAGTGCTGTTTTTCCTTGCCTCGGTTCCTTGGCAGGTGGTGCTCAGGCTTTGCCCTACTCAGAATGAGCTGTGTTTTGGAGACATAGGAGCCAGTCGAAACACTTCTGCTGTTTTTCCACTTTTCACGTACTTATTTTTTTGCCTAATATCCTGAGCTTCAAAACGAGTGGAAGCAGGAGCCAGCTTGAAGCAGCCTCCTGGCCCTGGCTGAGACCCTACTTTGCTATGGGCAGTGCAGGACACTGGGGCGCGGCACGGCGCACGCGTGAAAGGGGTGTCCCTGCTGCATCTTGCATGGGCAAGGGGGTGCCTCGTGGTGCAGCCCTGGGCTTGGGAGGCCTGGCTCAGAGCAGGCAGGCGATGTGGTCAGACTCGGGATGCAGCGTGTGAAGTTGCAGGGTGAGGAGAGCGCAGCCCCTGTTGTCTGTATGCCAGTTATGCATCTTGAAACTGGGTTTCTGTCAGCAGAACTTAAGTGGTAGGAATTTGCCAGGCAGCTTGGGGAAGCAAGGAAGGCTTTTTTTTTTTTTTCTCTCCCTTCCTCACCTCGGGTTTTTGCTCTGCTGGGGAACATCTGTGCTAAGCCCCAGGAGGCGCCAGCTGATGAAAACCACCCAGCAAGTGCCTACCGTGCTGAGGCTGGTGACAGACCAGAGGAAGCTAGAAACAAGTTTGACAAAGAACAGGTAGCATGACAGCTGAAAAAAGCAGCTTGTTTGCAAGAAAGGTTACAATGACAGGCCCTAAAAATGATTATCTGCAATAAGACTGCTTATAACCTAACGACTCTGTCTTTGCTTGTTTAAGAAGTGCTGTTTATAGTGAAAAATAGGGCAATACGAAATTCGTAGTTCACAAATATAGTGTGTATGTCCTGAAGGAAGCCGAACAGGCTTTGCTGTTGTTGGTTCCTAACCCTGCGTCCATCTCCCCTCTCCCCCCACCCCTAGGTTGTTTAAGGAGAAAAAGAAAAAAGCTGCAGCATAAATTGAGAGTATTCCTTCTTTTGCCTTGGCTTTGCAACACGTGAGTGGCTCTTCAGTGACAAAGACAACTTCCCCACCTCAGCCTGCGGCAGATGACTGCCGGTAGTTTTAC
This sequence comes from Anser anser, assembly GCF_964211835.1. Classification (NCBI taxonomy): domain Eukaryota; kingdom Metazoa; phylum Chordata; class Aves; order Anseriformes; family Anatidae; genus Anser; species Anser anser. The sequence goes on from NC_139728.1 coordinate 15,802,502, forward strand.
GCATCTTGCCCGATGAGGAATGGCAGGTCAGCTGCAGGGGGGCCACGAGGGGAAGAGGCAAAGCAGCTGTGACGCAAACGCCCCGTTTTTGTACTGTTGTGCAGGCAGCAACAACAAAGGGTCGTGAGGCCAGGAGAAAACATGACATGGTGGTAAAAAGGGGCAAAGATGGACCACTCAAAGCATTCTTTTTTTTGGTATTAACTTGCTGCAGAAATCATTCAGTGACCCAAAAGAGAATGCGGTAATGAAAAAGTAAAATTTGTGCATAGTCGGTGTTCCCCAGTTAGCTGCAACAGAAACATTAAACAGAAAGCTCAGGAAACAGTATAAAATATTCCATAGAAAGCAGCAGATTGGTGTGTTTGTGATGGATGTGCTGGGATGGCTTTTGCTTTGCTGACATTTACCTTTAGCCCTCAGCAAGTTCCTTGCGTTCCTGCAGTGTGACTATGGAGGGCTCATGTGCAGCTGCTGCCACTCAATGGGCAACGCAGGTGGGAGAACGGTGGCTCAGAAGCTGTCATGGTAAGGTGTTGGTTTTTTTTAAAGCACTGCTGTGATTCTGGTGGTGGTCACAAACAATATAGAACTGCTACTTAGGGGGATGTCAAAGAGTGGAACAATGCTGAAGGAAGATTGTAGCTAAAAAGTTACAGCTAAAGGTAAGAATAAGCTGAAACCCTCTCTTCCCAGGGCTGTGAGTGGCAGATGGGTTGTGGGAGCTGGAAGAAGCTGAGAACAGTTAAAACAATAAATGTGATGATGTTGAAGATGTGACAGAAGGTGGTGTGTAAAACGTGAAAAAAAAAAAAATTAAAAAAACCAGCACAAGTCATAAAATCTAAGAGAAGAAAGTAGATTAACGTCAGACAACTATTAGTGAAAAAATGTTTATATACTTACTGTATAAAGATTACAGATAAGCAGTTAATTTTCTTTAAAAAATATATAACCTTTTTTTTTGGCGGGGGCTGTCATTTAAAAATCACTTTCAGCTTAATATGGGCACACAACCTCAGAGTTAGCAATGCTGTAATTTACAAAGGATACGGTACAGACATCAATGCACGCTTATACAATAATGCGAAGAAAACAACTTCTTTTGTAAACTTGTGCTAACTCTGGGCAAAGGTTAAGGCTCAGTTGTAAACTCAACATCTTCACCCTCTCACCAGAAATAGTTTGAGTTTTTGAACTACTCAGGCTATGACCTGTACGGTGCTGCTTGTGACTAGAGGTCACAGTCGTGTAGTCACATCTTTGTGTAGTGCAGAACACAGCACAACCCACTGCTGCTTGTATCATGAGTTTACCACTGATTCTTAAAGTAATCTGAGCCCAGTTTTGAAAATGGCAGCTACAGAACTGGTGGAAAAAAAGCCTCAGGCATGTGTAAAATTCAGTATTTGAGTTTATTTTAACTCATACTAATGTATCTCAAAGACAGCCTGTTCTGTAAGGGCTGTTTACAATCCATTGTCTCATTTATGGCTTTTTAAAATCAAACCTCTGTCCTTTCAAGGAAGCCTGTGTTCTGGGAAGAGACTCTAGAAAGATGTTACTTAACGTTTCACAGAGAGCAGATGCTTAAATTCTTTATTCCAGCTGAAAGAATGTACCATGTCAGGAAATTCATTTAATAGATGTGTATAAAGAGCAAGAGAGGTGGCTGGAGATTATGCATAATAATGCTACAACTATATAAAATCTCTGTTTGGTTGGTAATGCTAAAAACCTGGCTATTTCCTCTCAATAGCCACTTTTAAAATAAAGGGTTTGTAGTTGCCTCTCATGGAATGAAACTTGGATTAATGCAGGCAAAATTTTGTTCCTGAAGAGTGATTGCACATTACAAAGAGGTACATCAGTCATTTCAGAGTACATGCAAAAGGCATCGGTTTCTGTTGAATGGGTTAGCAAAGCAAAAGGAGAACCGCACCGTAGTGGCATTAAGACAAGCCCAAAATCCCTACAAGTAGTGTTTGTTGCCTTGTTCATTAACAAATCCTGACATTCATCTGAAAGCAAGTGCGGTCCGTTCTCTTAATGTTCTTTGGGGGGGGGGGGGGGTAATTTTCTGGCTTTGAACAAGTGCAAAAAAGAAGGGTGCCAGCAGTGTGACAGCAATATGCGCACTTGCAGTTACTTCTTCCTTCTCCAGAGATGAGTATTTTGGGGACATACCCACATTGCTTTTTCATGAATGCAAATGCCTCCGGAGGCAGCAGTGGCTAGTGGCACCCAGATCACCCACACATTCCGCACACCAGTGCTCCCCTCCGGCAGCTGGAGGCTGGCTGGGACCTCCTGCTTGGTTCTGGCAGAACTGCATTGTGGCTTTTCTTCTCCAGTTTTACAAAAATAAATGTAGGCGTTCTTGTTCTGTGTAATACTGGCACAACAAAAATGTTTTTTTCACAAGAAAAGTTAGGCGTATGTGGTGTTCTGAAGACAAATGTTGCAGTCCTGTTTTCCCCTCTAAATGGGGCTCTCACCTTCCTAGGCTAATGTGCAAAACAAAACAAAAATCTTAGTCCAGACTGTCTCAGAAATCCATGTCTGTCCAGCTCCAGGGGAGGAGACACATCTCTGGCTGTAGGTCTGCCAAATGCTCACTTTGCATTTGTCGCAAATATTTTCAAAGTTGAATACTGACACATTCATCTGCTGCAATTCTGTAATACTGGATGGTAGCAAAGGTACAGTCCTCATTCAGTTCGCCTCAGTGTGGCCTTGCTCCCCCTCAGAGCGTAATTTTGCTGTTCCTGTTACTCCAGCACCCCCGTTTGGCAGTTCTGGGGAGGGTCAGGCTTGACCGACTCCTCATTTTCACCTGCTCATCAACTGAAGCTTTTTTCCGCAGGATGAAATCGAAGTTCACCTGGCTGTTCATGGCATAGAACACGTTGGCGCTGTCTGGTATCACCAGCTCTGCAAAAAAGGGACAAGAGCGAGTGTGAATTTGTGGCATTGCAAACTGCAGAAGGAAAGGCAGGGAAGAAAGGGAAGCCGGTGAGTAGATGCGCACCCAGACAGCTGGGGCAGTGCTGCCCCCCTCCTTATTCTGCTGCCCCTCTTCAGCTGTGCCACAAAAAAAGCAGGTGAAGAGTTAGAGAGGACAAGAGACAGAGGCCAGACCAAGTCCAGCTGGGCAGAGGCCCTGGCAGCCACTCCCAGAGGAGGCTGTGCCAAAAACTACCTGTCTGCATGGCCTGACAGCGCAGCAGGGATCTGGGCCTGCCCTGACTGCCAGCAGCCCCTTTGGCCACGCTGCTCAGGGAGCGCGAGCAGCTGCGCTTCAGTAGGTCACTCTGCCACCGCCGCACACACACACAGGGGCCTGCCTGTAGCAAGTGGTGCGCTGACACGGGCTGTGCGAAACCACCCCCACGCATCAGTTATCTAGGGGGTTATTCTCACTGGCAGCTATAGCAACATGGCTGTGGCATTTCCACGGTTGCTTCACATTTTACCCCTTGCTTCAAAATGAAGCACAACTTTTCAAGCAGCATCAGAGTTCCGCTTCCCTACCTTTATCCTCGGAGATGACCTGTACAAGCTCGTACTCCTCAGCTGCATCAGCTTCCAGGTTGTGCTTCGACATAGCTCTCTGGATGACAGCAGGAGTTTTGTCTTGGCTAGTTAGCTGGAAAGATAGATTTGTAATGAGAAATTCTGCTTACTCACTTATTATATAACAATTTAATGATTAGTAAAGGCCTGTCTTTTTGTAGCCCACTTGGTCTTGCAAAAGATTTTAGGGAACTGAGAAATTACAATGGATCAGTAATGAAGGAGATGTGATATGTGGGACATTTGGTGGTGGTGTTTTTTCTAATTCAAGACAACAGATACCGTACTAGCAGGCACAGCACTAAATCACAGTGTCTGCTCCTCTGAGCAACCACTCTGAGAGATTTTTTTCTTATTAGCCATAAACTTCCACATAAATAACTGTCCCATTTGTTGTTTGCAGACATCAATTAATCTGGAGTGTCATGTGCTAAATACCTTCTTTGACATTCTGCAAAGAATTTTGGCCTTGTAACTTAGTGTGCTGTCTGCTGTGGAGGTGCATTGTGTCCAGAGCAGACACAAGGCTTGCTCCAAAAAGGGAAGATTTGGCTCTTGGTGGCAGAATGTGTCAGGCCCCCGGGGAACTGCTCTTTGTCATTTGGAGAGGTCAGACCATTAAAATTGTGAAATAATAGCTGAATGTGGGAAAAAAAGTGTTTTTTTTTTTTTTCCCCAAAGGCCTGAGGGACACAAGAGAATTTGCTCAGCAGCTGAATCTCTGTCTGGTGAGATCAGCAGTGGGCAAGTCATGTCACCCCAGGCCCTGCACTCTCCCTGCTCTTGGCCCGGCCCTGGCAGTGTCCATCCGTGGAACCACATCAAGGGCAAGGTGGGAGCTGGTGCATTGTGTGCCCACAGCTGCAGCCTTTCAGCTGCTCCTCACAGCTGCAGGCAGCACTGCCTCCCTCTCACAGCAGGGAGTAGTGAGGGTGTCAGTCAATAGGGGCAGAGGGGCATCCTGGGCCAGGAAGAGTCCTAATTTAAAGATTAGAAAGTGCCACGATACTCTATTATATTCAAACCTCTTGTTTGTACCATGCTCCATATATTTTGAATTTTAACATTTGTCAATTTTACTTTCAAGCCAGTTCTGATTAGTTGGTTCAGCAAACCGGTGTTTTCAAAACTAAAAAAAAACACTTTGTGTTTTAGCAGTCACCCAGAATGAAAAACTTAATGCGTGATAAGAGTAGTTTGCTGTTTCACACTGCTCACCATGATGCTCTTGTACATATTGCCGTTGTTGTCTTCTACACTGATTCGGATGATGCACGTGTCTTCGTTCTGCTGGTTGTAAACAGGAGGCAGTACTGTTGAGGTAATGGATGTCACGGAGATAGAGCGCTTGTGGATCTTGGGGTTGGAGGACAAGAAGGGAGGGGATGAAATTACGTTGGTTAAAGATGACACCCCTGAGGAAGATGTGTCCATGGAGTGGATGGAGGAACAGGAAGAGGAGGATTCTGAGAGCTGTACAACAGAAAGAAAGAAAAAACACAGAAACTTGACATTGTGTGTGCAGGGCGTCATTCTGGAGGAAGAAGCTGAGAAAGCAGGAGGTGCGTACGAAACCTCAGTGATCTGCACTTTGTCCAGGCTGGCAGGGGTATTCAACACTTCCAAAAAATTAACTTGATTAATTTCACTGTTTTAATGCAAACTTGCTTCCAGGTCTGTGTACTGGACGCACTGTGTGCTGCTTGCTCTCCCACCGCTCTCAGGAAGAGCAGGCCAGGAGGTGGCAGCAGAAACAACGACTGAAATGAAGTTGTGGGCTCCCAGCTGGGGACAGATGTGGGAAGAGCAGAGTGCCCTGCCACCGCTGCTTTGCAGCGAGTCCCAGCCTTTACATGGGGAACTGGACTCAAAACTGGTATGAAACACTGTCCCACCTCCCTGTCCCCCCCACCACTACCTTTCCCTTCATCTGCCTTGCTCAAAACCTGCTGACAGGATGGTGCCTCTCCAACTTGATCATCAAATCCACCATAACAACTCATCAGCTAAACTGTTTGAATAGTTTAGATGTATGCCAATGTCTGGAACCTCATCTTCCATTTGGTTTAAGAACAGTAAGTGCAATTTAATTTAAAATATCCATCAGCTAAAACCCAATATACCACTCTTAACCAAAACATCCCTAAAACAGTCTTCAAAGCATTTTAGTACAAAAAAGGAAGTATCTGCTGGTAGGAGAGACCTTGTTGTGGATCACCCCCATCAGATCCTGTCTGCTGTTTTCCTGCCTTTATAATTTACCTTTATAATTTATAAAATGGAGCACGCCTGGCCCAGCTGCTGTCAGCATGGACACACAGCTTCATCGTTACACGCGTGTTGCTGGGGGATGTCCTGGCTGCCAGTGTGCAGGGTGTGGGGCTCTGCCAACCTCCCCCCGCTAAAAAAAAACAACAATAAAAAGGCTGGTGAGCTGTGACCTCTCTGCCAATCACATGGCCAAGCGCAGCTGCGCTGCTGCCCCAGGGTTACAGGGTTACAGGGCTGCTGCTGACACACACCAGCTCCCCACCTGGAGACACCACCTTTGCCAGAGCGCAGGCAGATCTGTACTGCAGGCAGGCTTTCCTCAGGGAGTACACAGCTGCTAAAATCATGTGGGCTTACCCAGATACAACCGCTTCAGCATGATGAATGTGGCAGCAGGCTGATAGCCACAGTGCAACTCGTCACACTTAAGCTATCCTAGGAGAAAATGAGCAGCTGCTGCTCTTAACTCATATTCAGATGATCCCAGCTCGTGTTTCCTTTGTTTTTGTTTGAGCTTATAAAGCCTCCTGTCCCTACCACTGCTAACGTCACACTGCTGTGTGCTGGCGAAAAGTGCTGCCATCTGCAAGCGTGATGCTGAGGCTCCTCACCCCAATTCCTGTGGGCTCCAAGGTAGAAATGCTGCTAGTCTGCCCCCATCCCTCTCAAACACTGTGGTGGGGGTCTAAGAGAAAAATTAACCTCATGCTCTTCCAGGGCCTCATCTAAAACAAAAAAACATCATCAGGAACCACACAAAAATATGGTTTTAGGGAAGGAAAACTGTAGTCTGCCTTGTATCCTGGCAACAGAAAAGGGATCATGCAAAAACTGACTGGACTGCTTCCATTTTTACACATTTATTTTTAGACTCTCTCCATTCCACTAAAAGCAGCACTCTAGTCAGGACTAACAGGCCTGGGAAAACATCTAGTTCCTGCCCGCAGTATGGACAGGCTGTCTTGGTGTAATGTATGCCAGCAATGAGTGCCAGACTGTACCTTTTTCTGAGGCTCATCAGGAGTGTCTATGGGTGTGATGCAAACTTCCTCAGACTCCGAGTGATTAGACTCGCATGACGAAACACTGACCGAGTCCATGCTTTCACCAGAGCTCCCACTTGGAGTAGATTTGGGTTGCTCTTTGGTGGGCGTACTATTGGTGATCACCTCGGATCCTAGGAACAGTCTAGAATAGAAAACAAAGCATAACAGTCAGTGAGTAAAAGTGGAACGGAGCTGGGCTGAACAAAGCTGTCCTTTGGTTCACAATCTTTTGTACCATTTTGTTTTTCTGTCTTGAGTGGCCTATTGTTTTCATTTCCTCTACATTGTTTATATGGTTTGTCAAGAGAGTTTGTTTAACACAATACTTTCTTGACCATAAGTTCCAGCTGCAAGACCAAAATCAGAGCTAATGCCTTAATATCGTAAGTGAGGCTTCTTTTCAGTCTTTTTAAATTTTGGACTCGCTTGCCAGAAAATGATTGATTGTAAATCGTCCATTTACAAACCTAGTTAAGAGGCTTGGCAGCTCGCTCTGCCTTACCGACTTGTGCATGCTGCTGTCACAGCCCTGGTCCTCTGACACAGGTCAGCTCCAGACATACTCAATGCTGCAAGTAACTGAAAAAGCATGTGACAGGTAATGTAGGCCATATACTGGAGAAAGGTCTTCAAAAGGCAGGTTCATCTCTGCTGCAAATTTTTTTCACTCAATTAAGGTGCCACAGATACCAGTTTCTCTCTGTCTAAACGGACATGTACACAATGAGGAGATCACAAGAAAGTGTAAATTACAGGCTCGCCCTCTCCGAAACTCATTTCTAAATGCACGTCAAGTAATTTTAAAGGAGTGTCAAAGGAAACAAGTTTGTATAATATATAAGGTAGAGAAACAAGGTGACTTGGATATTATGTCAGCAAGCAGTTAATTATTTAAAACACTTTAGAGTGGTGTCACTTGGTAGTTCCAGGATAAATTATGTCAGTCTTTTCTGCACTATTTATTTGCAAAATACATTCAGACTGCAGATGAAACAGTTCTTTAAACAAAGACTGCACAGTGCAAACAAAGTTGATAGTACGGTAAATTAAAATACTAGAGCCCTGAAACACAGTCAGAAATGAGAGCCTAATCAGCAGGGATGATTGTTACACACGATTTAGGCATGCACCAAAAGAGAGACTTGTGCAAGGCCACTGAGAGTTGAGGCACTGCTTTCAAAGCTCATGGTCTTTATCACAACCAACTTGCATGGACTAAACAAAACACTTTCCAAACAGCTGCCCACGTTTCATTTTTACTGTTTTGCAGATCAGAACACAAAACTCTTGATCGAAAAAGCTTTTTTTCTTTCAGAGCCTAACCTGCAGTAGTGCTGCTCTGAAATGAATGGCTGCTCGTTCTTATGAGGAAGCCAGGTACAAGAACCAAGTGCTCTTAAATTCATTTTCTTCCTCATTTTGATGATGCCACTGATACATGGGAGTCTCTTTATATCTCCTCTCACAACAGGTTCAAAATTCTCACCTTTAAGATATTTTTCCTTTAGCTCTTGATCTCTGCTTTCATTGCCTGTAGCTTTCCCTAAATTCCTGCTAGTCCGTTGTTTCCTGTGTCTGCTTAGCTGCATGCCCCTGTTCTTCACCCACCTCCTGTCTGAATCTTTAAGGTATTAGACTAAATTGGACCATGGCCCTATGATTATTTCCTTCTCTAACCTGAAGGCAGTTAGGCTGATTGTTTCTATTATCAATGCCTTTTTGCCAACCTTAATTATCACATTAAAATCCTGCAAGAAGTTTTTGCATGTGTGTAGTAAATTCGACTAATGATAGGCCAAACTTCATTCTCATTAACTCTGTTTTGCTACTGCATTCAGAGAAGTTATTACACAACAGATACTGAATTTATAATCCACCATTAAAACTGTTCCTTCTTTTGACACTTTAAAAAGGCTTATTTGTTTCTAATCTCTTTCATCATTAATAAGCCTTATGATTAGTTATAGCAATAGAAAAGGACAACTTCAGACAGAACTATGAGTTTATAGTTGATGGTGTCTCCTTAAAGTAATGCAGTGACCAGGTTTTTCAGCTGGTGAAATGAGTACTGCTTGCTTAATTTATTCTGGTTTGTATTAACCCACCAGAGGCCACTAGCCCAGTCATACTCACAGGCTGAGCCTCTTCACCATGCTTTTCCGAGGTTTTGGTGACGTGGTGCTGGTGTCAACAGCTGCTTCAATCTCGCATGAAAGGCTGTAGCTGCAGAACAGAGGCCACTGGGTTAATTTTTACAGCTAATACCATTAGTTATGTATATCAAAGTAGCAATATTCAAGAAATTTGAGAAGTCTTCAGTTATTTCCACTTCACAGAAGGCTGCAACCCCTCAAAGAGGAACATAGCTCTGTCCACATTTTACCACAGTAAAGGGGCTATTTCAATCTGTTAAAATAGTTTTAAAAACTAAAAATCTACTTTTTTTGAGTGACGCTCATCATTTTATTAAAAAAAAAAAAAACAAAAAAAACCCAAAACTTACAAACAAACAAATATTTAACATGAATCTAGGACAAGCTGACCTGGTTTTTGACCACAACTCTTAGTACAATACAGTATGCATAAGACTGTGCTTATTCTCTAAGACAGTGCAGCGGCATGGTATTCAAATATTTGATGGAGGTATTAAAATGCTGTAAGTAAGTTGTATTAGGTTCGTCTAGCAGTGTGTACAATAGCACAGAACTCAACAGGGCTGCAAAAGCGAGCCCAAACGCCCAGGATCCATTATCCATGTCTGTGGTGAGTGCTCAGTGAGGTCTGTGTTGCCGTGGCTACCTGCTATCTGCATCCGCCAGCCCAGCGCTTGGGGACTGCATCTCGACATCCCTTGGGATCACCTTCTGAGTGTGCGTCTGGGAGTACAGACAGGCCAGACACAACAGACTCATATTTCAAAGACAGAAACCACATTTCCAATCTCAAAACTAAACCCTGCTAAGTGTTGGACAGGTTTTCTACAACTGTTTAGCAGCAAGCAGATGTATTTCCATATTTCCACTATCATCTGGGAGCAGCAGTATATTTAAGTTCCTGTATGAGGATATCTAAAAGCTGACGTAACTCATCCAGGTGGACATGGGGTAAGAAAAGCCTGCTTCGCCAGCTGGATTGGGAACCTTACCTCTCCTCCTCGGTTAAAAGCTGCTGTCTCCTGAACCACTGTATGAATTTTTGGTCTGGTGTCATGCAATAACTGTTACATGCAGATTGCAAGAGCTTAATTTGGGCAATTACTTCAAATTCCTAAGAAATAAACAAACAAGAATGCTATTTAGAAAACAAGATAAAAACAGACTCATTCATATACTAAACACATGCAACAACAAGATCCAGGAGAAACTTAGTATGACCAGGTTCAGTTTCAGTTGAGTAACTATTTCAACAATCAGTTTACAAACAATGAAGTCTGCCTTTTTTTTTCCCAGCATCCTTAACATGCATTGAAATATGAACATTTTATCAAAGACACACAAATTAGAAGACAAATACATGGAATCATACTTCACCACAGACCTTTTCCCAAGTACTAACCCAAGTGCAGCATCAGCGCAAATCGGCCAAACAGCAGCACTGCAGTTTGTCCTCCAGGAGCAAGGGTAGCACAGGTCACAAGTTCTTCAAATTACCCCACCTGCTCATCTCAGCCCTGCACTGGCTGGACCAGGGCTGAGAGAAGAGCTCTGTACTTGGGTGGTTCTCAGCCAGGGAGCAGGGGTAACAATTAGGGTGCCTGTGATGAAAGTCAAGTCCTTGGCTTTGAACTTGAGCGCTCACACTTGCACCAGGTAAAGATAAAATGCTACCCTTGATGTGTGTGAATGGAATGTATCACTCTTACATAACTCCATTTGTACACACACTTTGCCAAAATAATTCTTAAAAACTTCTCATGTCAGAGGGGTTTATAGGATCAGGATACAGCAATGGAGCTGAGCACTCAGCATGGTTCAGAGGGCAGCTTTGCTGCTGGTTTGAACGAAGCTGAACTGATGACCAAAGAGAAGCTCATGTATCGCACCACTGATATCCTGAGCTGTGCCGTTATACGTAAAAGACAAGTCCAAGAAGTGGTCTAAACATCTGGGAATCCTTTAAGGAAGGAAATAACTCCATCGTAGCCAAATCCAAGTCTGCTTTCAGGCCCCAGAACGGAGATTTGGCACAACTTTATTCAGACAGATGTGACCCTAGTACCTCTACTCCTACATAGCATTACTTCTCTCTGACCAACAGGGATCAGGCTGAAAGAAAAGACTAATACCATGCATTTCCCAGTCCCATGTACCTAGTTCACTCTCTGCAGCCTTTTACCTACAAAACAGTTTATTGCAGTAAATAGAAGATGTTTACAAACTGTATTTTCTGAAAAGCAAAGGTCTCGTGCTACCAGGTCTGATTCATTTGTGACACATAGGGCGCAGGCATACACGTAGAACATAATCCCATGAAATGAACATCAAACTGAGGGAATGTGTATGCCCCAGATCTAAAACCATGGAAGTGGCCTGCAGCTCTTCTTCCTTGTACTGTACACATCTGAAAACAAGGTTCTCTTTCTGCACCACCTGTCACAGCTCGGTGTGGGCTCACAGCATTTCAGGGATCTATTCTTTCCTCACATACAAGTAACTTCCATTAAAATTAGTAGCTGTTGTATACACCTGAGCAAAGATAACAGGCCTCACCAAAAGAATTCTCTAGATGAGGGCATCAGTAAACTAAAAATCACAGAACATTCAACTTACCCTTCGTCTCTTCTCAAAATTAATCAGGCCACCCTGTTGGAAGCAAAGAGAAAGGATCAGAGTAGAAGAGCACGTGCTCGGTTGAATTTAATCACAAACAGGATGAAGTAGCTACACTAACATAAAGCACAGACCTGCCCTGAGCAAGGACCTTCTAAAAATACCTGTTTCCCAATCAGGTAAAAGCCACAGCACTCATATATATATATATATATATATATATATATGAGTCTCCAAACAATATCTGTCCTCGTGCCTAAAATGCATGCAAGAAACAAACTGGGCTTTTGCCTATACTGTAAGTTTAGCAGTGTTCCAGTGGGCTTGAGGAACACCGGCTCAACACAAAGCACGGACAAATGGGAAATTGCCAAAAAGAAAATGGATATATAGCAACTCTACTCAGGCCTGCCTTACTGCAGTTCTGCAAAACAAACTGCAAACAAACAAATCATCAACAGTTACCAGCTCAGACTGAAGTGTATTTGCTCATTCCTTTCATAACTACCAGCCCAATGAAGGCTGAGTGCCTGCAACACGGCTCCTCAAGTATCTGCATTAATTGGGGCCCAATTTTCAAAGGTGTCTAAAAACCTTTGAAACAAACACTTGAAAATTGGCCCCATCCTCAGTTAAATCCTCTGTTAAATGACCAGACTCCCTCGCAATCCTTTTTCCCTTCCTGTGCTCAGTTGGTGTCCCCCTGCTTGTTCAGCTAAAGAGAAATGAGAAAAGAAAAGTCTTTAACCACTTTAGGGCTCAAATACATCTGAGTAAATACTGAAGCGCTTCAGCGATCCCTCTGAAGCATCAGATTTGTGATTCTGTGTGCTTTACCAATTCTTCACAGACATTTTTACACCTAAAACCTTGTTTTAGAAAAATAAAATAGAATAATGGAATGCCACTTTCTTTCTTTCTTCAAATTTTCTAACCTAAGATGATAAGACAAAATGCAATGCTGAGCTTGTCTGTTGAATTAAATGGCATTCTTAAATTCACGCAAGGTTCTTGGTGCTAATAAAAATGCATATTCCCTCCTCTTTTTGGAACCAGATTCTTCCAGTTTTGAGAACCACACAAGAACACAGTAAAAGATACAGGAACACATGCAGACAACACCGTAGAAGATACACAAATACATGCAGTCAGTGCCAAGCAGGCAGGGAGAATAGTTAGGATTCAAAAAATTGCCTCAAAATACCTCAATATAGTCCTGAAGGGCTGTGTCCAGCATGGTGAGATCAGTGAGAAAGGTACCCAGGTACGGCACTGTGCCTTGCATTACTCCCTGGAAATGATCAGAGCAATGTTGGATTGACTGAGAAATGGTAATAATTAGAATGCCAGAATATTACTGTATAAAAAAAATAAATTAATTAATTAAAGTAGTTTGTTTAACAAAACAGTGGTCTTATAAATGAAGTTTTCTTTCATTGTAATTCCCTTGGTATCAAACCTAGAATTTAAATGAAATCCTAATGAGAAGCAGGATGCTCTCATTAGTGCCTTTCTATTGCAATATTGTCACCATACATTGATTTTTAATGATCACGAGGAAACCTGGCTTGTGGAAGGAGCATTGAGCACTGGTGGAAGCGTTCCTCAGTTACCTGCTACAAGAGAGAGGGATGGGGAATGGTCCTGGCTAGCTTGTGTGTAGGGTTTCTCTTTTTGCTTCATCCAGTGGGTTTTTAATGATGTTGCTTTAGCATATGACAGTCCAGTCACATGGAGTCACAGATTTTTTTTTTTGTCCAAGAAAAATGAACTTCTTCCCCTGCTATTCCCTGCATTTTAATTACTTAGCATTCACATTTTAACTTTCTAGTCTGCTACCAGTTGTACAGTTCAGGCTGTTTCTACACTTGTGAAGGGAATGCCTGTTTCTACCATCCAAAAGAATCTGTATTTTTTCCAGTCAAACTAAAAGACAAATAAAAAATCATATTCAGCAGTTTTGCCTCCCTATCCCGGATTTCTCTTCCCTGTCCTTTAAAATCTTTGCCAACTTTGAGACAAAAGCCATTTTCACCAGCAGACTGGAAACCAGATTTTACAAAGCAATCTCTTTAAAAGTCCATATAATTTTCAAACTATCATGTCAGAAGCTTCATGAGTCTGTTTAAAAGTAAACAAGACTTCTGCTCTAGCCAGAGCTGATTCTCTTTATCGCAAGGATCCCATTATTTACATTACATCTTCTACTAAATGAAAACTGTAGCTTTCCCCCGTTACTCTCTGAAGGATAACAGGAGTAGTTGATAGGCTTGTAGGAGAGAAACAAGACAGTTGAAAGTGATGAGTACATGTTTATATTCATCAATCATTTGTTACTCTTTTATATGACAAGGTTAGTAAATCTCAGGGCAACCTGAAACTAAGCCAACCCTTGGCTCAGCATCCATCCTGACCAGCTGGTTTGGATGTGAAACAAATGCAGGCGGGACAGGAGTAGCACCCGTTTATCCCCTGTCAGGGAACAGGAGAAGCTTGGTGCCAGGGAACATACCGTGGTGCCCACATACATCCAACAAATCCTGAAATTTTGGAGTTTTCTCAGTATGAGATTACTGAACACACTGGACCTGCTGATGCTTTGCACAGCCATTTCCTTCAGCACTTCAATACCAGGCAGGCACTACTGGAGTAAAAGGAGAGCTGGGTTGCACTGCAACCCGCAGCTGGCACAGCTTGGCAGCATGGCACAGGCCACGCAGCGTGTGCTGGACGCAGCAGTGTACCACCAATGCAGTTCTGTAATTGTTTATACATCCAGATGTTTGCATGTGTGAGGTGGCCTATACATATACATATACACACACACACACTTATGTATATATCACAGAATCACAGAATCATCTAGGTTGGAAGAGACCTCCAAGATCACCTAGTCCAACCTCTGACCTAACACTAACAAGTCCTCCACTAAACCATATCACCAAACTCTAAATCTAAATGTCTTTTAAGACCTCCAGGGATGGTGACTCAACCACCTCCCTGGGCAGCCCATTCCAATGCCTAACAACCCTTTCGGTAAAGAAGTTCTTCCTAATATCCAACCTAAACCTCCCCTGGTGCAACTTTAGCCCATTCTCCCCAGTCCTGTCACCAGGCACGTGGGAGAACAGACCAACCCCCACCTCGCTACAGCCTCCTTTAAGGTACCTGTAGAGTGCGATAAGGTCGCTCCTGAGCCTCCTCTTCTCCAGGCTGAACAATCCCAGCTCCCTCAGCCGCTCCTTGTAAGACTTGTTCTCCAGACCCCTCACCAGCTTCGTTGCACTTCTCTGGACTCGCTCCAGCACCTCGATGTCCTTCTTGTAGCGAGGGGCCCAAAACCAAACACAGTACTCGAGGTGCGGCCTCACCAGAGCTGAGTAAAGGGGGACAATCACTTCCCTAGCCCTGCTGGCCACACTGTTCCTTGTGCAAGCCAGGATGCTGTTGGCCTTCTTGGCCACCTGGGCACACTGCTGGCTCATATTCAGCCGACTATCCACCAATACTCCCAGGTCCTTCTCTGCCAGGCAGCTTTCCGACCACTCATCTCCCAGCCTGTAGCTCTGCTTGGGGTTGTTGTGCCCCAGGTGCAGGACCCGGCACTTGGCCTTGTTGAACTTCATACAGTTGGCCTCAGCCCATGGGTCCAGCCTATCCAGATCCTCCTGCAGAGCCTTCCTGCCCCCGAGCAGATCGACACACGCACCTAACTTGGTGTCGTCTGCAAACTTACTGAGGGTGCACTCGATTCCCTCATCCAGGTCATTGATAAAGATGTTAAAGAGAACTGGCCCTAGTACTGAGCACTAGGGGACTCCACTAGTGACCGGCCCCCAACTGGATTTCACTCCATTCACCACGACTCTTTGGGCCCAGCTATCCAGCCAGTTTCTAACCCAAAGAAGCATACACCAGTCCAAGCCATGAGCAGCCAGTTTCCTGAGGAGAATGCTGTGGGAAACGGTGTCAAACGCATTACTGAAATCAAGGTAGACCACATCCACAGCCTTTCCCTCATCCACCAAGCGCGTCACTTGGTCATAGATCCTTAGGTTCGTCAAGCAGGACCTGCCTTTCATAAACCCATGCTGACTGGGCCTGATCACCTGGTTGCCCTGCAAGTGCCGCCTGATGACACTCAAGATAATCTGCTCCATGAGCTTCCCTGGCACTGAGGTCAAACTGACAGGCCTATAGTTCCCCGGGTCTACCCTCCGACCCTTCTTGTAGATGGGCGTCACATTTGCTAGCCGCCAGTCGACTGGGACCTCCCCTGATAGCCAGGACTGCTGATAAATGATGGAAAGTGGCTTGGCCAGCTCCTCCACCAGTTCTCTCAGTACCCTCAGGTGGATCCCATCCGGCCCCATCGACTTGCGCACATCCAAGTGCTGTAGCAGGTCGTCAGCCATTTCCTTGTGGATTGTGAGGGCCACATCCTGCTCCCCATCCCCTTCCACCAGCTCAGGGTACTGGGTATCCAGAGAACAACTCATCTTGCCGCTAGAGACTGAGGCAAAGAAGGCATTAAGCACCTCAGCCTTTTCCTCATCTCTCGTCACTAAGTTTCCCCCTGCATCCAGTAAAGGATGGAGATTCTCCTTAGTCCTCCTTTTTGTGTTAATGTATTTATGAGAACTTTTTCTGTTGTCTTTAACAGCAGTAGCCAGACGGAGCTCCAGATGAGCTTTGGCCTTTCTAATTTTGTCCCTGCACATCCTTACAATATCCTTATAATCCTTTTGAGTGGCCTGCCCTCTTTTCCAAAGATCATAAACCCTCTTTTTTTTTTCCTAAACTCTAGCCACAACTCTCTGTTCAGCCAGGCCCATCTTCTTCCACGCCAGCCCATCTTTGGGCACATGGGGACAGACCGCTCCTGAGCCATTAAGATTTCCTTCTTGAGGAGTGCCCAGCCTTCCTGGACTACTCTGCCCTTCAGAACCTCCTCCCAAGGGACTCTGCCAACCAGTGTTCTGAACAGCTCAAAGTCAGCCCTCCAGAAGTCCAAGACAGCGGTTTTACTGATCCCCTTCCTGACTTCACCAAGAATAGAGAACTCTACCATTTCGTGGTCGCTCTGCCCAAGACAGCTCCTGACCACCACATCTCCCACCAGTCCTTCTCTGTTTGTGAACAGAAGGTCCAGCGGGGCACCTCCCCTGGTAGACTCAATAACCAGCTGCATCAGGGAACTATCTTCCATGCTCTCCAGAAACCTCCTAGACTGCTTCCTCTGAGCTGTACTGCATTTCCAGGATATGTCTGGGAAGTTGAAGTCCCCCATGAGGACAAGAGCCGATGATTTCACAACTTTTGCCAGCTGCCTGTAGAATTCCCCACCAGTCTCCTCATCCTGGTTTGGCAGTCTGTAACAGACCCCCACCAGGATGGCTGCCTTGTTGGCCTTCCCGCCAATCCTAACCCATAGAGACTCAACCTTATCATTCCCAGACTCAGTCTCGAGTTCCACAACATCAAAACACTCTCCAATATAGAGAGCCACACCACCACCCCTTCTGTGTTGCCTGTCCTTTCTGAAGAGCCTATAGCCAGTCATTGCAGCACTCCAGTCATGGGAGTGGTCCCACCACGTTTCAGTGATGGCAACCAAGTCATAGCTAGCCTGCTGCATGGTGGCTTCCAGCTCCTCCTGTTTGTTGCCCATGCTGCGTGCATTAGTGTAGATGCACTTCAGCTGGGCCATTGCCTGCTCCCCAGACCCTGACATTGTTCCCCTTGGCACACCTCTAACAAGCCTTATTCTCTCCCTGTCCCCCTTCCTACCTAGTTTAAAGCCCTCTCAATGAGCCCCGCCAGCTCCTGCACTAGCATCCATTTTCCCCTTAGAGACAGGTGGGACCCATCTGCAGTTAGCAGGCCAGGTGCCGAGTAAAGCACCCCGTGGTCAAAAAAAACAAAATTTCTGTGTTGGCACCAGCCTCTGAGCCACGTGTTTATCAGATGGGCTTTCCAGGTCCTCTCTGTACCCTTCCCTGCCACTGTAGGGATGGAGGAAAGCACGACCTGTGCCTCCTGCTCCATCTACTAATCGCCCCAGTCCCCTAAAGTCCCGTTTGATAGCCTTCAGGCTTCTCTCTTCAATATCATCTCTGCCAGCCTGGACTATCAAAAGAGTATAGTAGTCAGAGGGGCGAACCAGGTTGGGAAGCTTTCTGGCAATGTCCCTGACCCTGGCCCCAGGGAGGCAGCAGACTTCCCTACGGGTAGGGTCAGGTCGACAAATAGGGCCCTCCGTTCCCTTAAGAAGAGAGTCGCTTACAGTGATCACCCTTCTTTCTTTCTTAGTGGAGGCAGTCCTGAGGCGTGGAGTCAACTTCCTCACCCTAGGCATCCTCCAGGGTAAACTTTTCACCTCATCCTCACCCACCCATCTCTCAAACTCCAGGGCCTCAAACCTGTTGTGGAAGGGCACCTGGGAAGGCAGGGCCGGTAGGGAGGGGGGTTGCCTGCAACGTCGAGCAGGGACCTGTTTCCATTCTTCCTCATCTCCTAGGTCCCCTCCCTCTGCTTGACAGGTCAGGGGGTCCACCACTGTCTGGGGTGTCTCACTCTGCTACCTCTCCTTCAAGCCTTGCAGGGAGTTGCTCCACCTGCCTATCTCCCACTCGCACTCCCTGATGGCCCTCAACCTCTCCACCTCCTCCTTGAGCTCTGCCACCAGGCTGAGCAGGTCGCCCACCTGCTCACACCTCACACACACGACACAGTACGTATTACTTGCTTACTGTGATCCATGGCATAAGGGAAATACAGCTTTGGGCATATATCTACAGGGACAAACATTTTGACTGCCTTTTCAGTCTAAACTTTTCAGTTCACTTGCTTAGTATCAGTTAATCAACAGTACTGATGTTTTAGCAATTGCTTTGCACAACAGAAGGCATATTCAAGAGCATTACCTATTGCTCACTCGCTTTCTTAAATACCTTTCCAGATTTTGCTTCTCATATATCTAGATTTTTGTTTCTTTCATATCTACCTAGATTTTGCTTCTCTCATATCACCAATTCTAGGGTTAATCACATTACCAGTTCAGAAAGGGGAGGAAAAGGACACCAGACGCACCATATCTTTTTGAAGTTGAAGTCGCCTCTGAGTTCTTTTCTGATTTTCTTTCACACTGCTGTCCAGATTTGCAAATTTGGATGTTCCTTCCTGTAAGGGAAGTAAAAGGCAATTAATGGAGGAGCAAAGTGGTAAGCTGGCAACTGCATTTGTGTAAAATAATTGGAAATGCATTTAACCAGGCAAGCTAGATTAGCAAAACTATTTGCTATGCAAGTAAATGTGTGTATATGTGCACGTGATGATTTTCTGTGTCTCAAGCACTGCTTGGGAATTTTGGAAAAATCCCACAGGATGACCATAGGGGAACTTTTCTGCAAAATACTTCTACTCTGACCAAATCTAAATGCTATTGCAAATCTCCTAAGAGTTTAAATCAGAGAAGCTTAGGTATACTTCAGGTGTCCAGATGCTTCTCTGAACTCCATCCTGACACTCAAGCTCAAGATTTCTGTTTAATTTCCTAATCAGGACTGCTACAAGTAAACATCTCTATCTTACGTAATGCTTTGTTGTTTTTCTTATGCCGCAACACAGAGATCCAGCAACTAACCTCTGTGGCTTATTGACTAATCCAAAAACATGCAGGAAATTGAAGTAATAGGTTTTGATCTCCACAATTCCTATGAATGGATGAGCTATTTCACAATAGATCTGTACCCTTTATTTCCCTGGATCCATATGGGATGCTGCGAGTTACTGTTATTTTTTCCAGTGGCCAGATAGATGTGGCATGAATCATCAATGTCTTTTTAAGCTTGCAAAAAACAACAGCCTGCACTTGTAAAGAGCCTCTCATTACGCTTACTTCTCTCAGTCACAGTTAATGAACAGATCAATTAAACTCTGCCTTTCCTTCCTCGGCTGAAAAACAGAAGCAAATGAAGAAGGAATATCAATGTCCTGAAGATACTGACAGGTAAATGAGATTCCCTAGCAGCAGCAAATGGCAGGCAGGCCCAGAAGCAGCTGCAGCTCGCAGCAGAGACGTTGTTTGGGGAGAACAGAGCTCTCCCTCTGTGCCGGACAACCCATTTCATATGGCGCTTTGTCTGCTCTGCACTTTTATTTGCAGGTTGGGTAGGCAAGATCAAATACAGCTTCCCTGCAGAGACTATTTATAGTGAAACAAAACAAAGACTTTAAGGATACAGTGGACATTAATCCTCCAATCATTATAAATTGGTCCAAGATGAGAACTAGGAGAGGGGTGCGAGCTAATTCCTTGGAATTTTCCTCCTCTGCTTTCAAAATGTTTGGCAAATCTACTTACAGCAGCTGAAGAGAATGATTTGGTGGGAGTCAGAAGGTCTGGGCTTGGATTGGGCTGTTATTCTCTCTTTTTAATATTTAGTTCTATAAGCTGTTCCAAACACACATTTCTAAAATTGAGCTACAGGTCGATCATAAGTGGATGATAAACAACAGACTGACAGGTTTGAATGCGCTCACTCACCATTCCTGAGCAAAATACAGTGTTTCAGATATCAAGGCAACGGGGTAAAGTACAAATGCCAAATAGACTGGACAGAACTGCCAAAAAGTAAACCAGTTAACTTGTTTACAGAAATTTTTTATGTAAAAAGAAAACTTTGCCACTGACACATTCCCTAGTTTCCAGATAATATAACCTTTCCTTGCTATTATTTCTCACCCCTTTCAAGCTCCTGAGCTTGTTGGGGTTTGCCCTGGGTAGCATACAAGTCACACTGTTTCAGACAGAGCCTGCTTTGTTGGCCATCTGGCCACACACAGAGCAGGAAGCCTGTTCCTTCGAGATTCCCAGCCCTGTTTTCTAGTTCCAAGAAAGGTACGGGATAGTTGGATAAACATCTTAGTATAATTCCTCAGTGGTGTTGTTCCAGTGAAGTAAAAGGCACTACAGTGGTGCAACCCAGTTGAGTTGTTTGGAGCTGCTTTCTACTCATCAGTGCAGACTTGAGCCTTTCCAGAACTGCTCAGAGGGTGCATAAGCTAGCAGCTCGTCTCTCTGTACAGAGCACTACAAAGCCAACATGCTAATTTGTAGCTCATCTCAATAAAATTACACTGTGCAGCACCTGTTAACTCTGGTTGTGGCTCTGGTGCTATCCACAGGTACAACGCGGCACACACAGCTGTCCTTGAGCTAGACATTTCTGTGCCCAAGGGAGCATGACCCACCACTGAACCACAGCAGCTTGACATTCAATCTGGGGGGCTCCAAGAGTGATGACAGTCCTGACCCATTTTATTGTGAACAAATCAATACAGGATCTGTGCAGCTGCAGCCTGCTGTTTGTGGGTATCCAAGTTCAACAGGCTAATGCTGGTATAGCATTATTTCAGGGACAATGAAATCACTTCTCATCCAAGCAGAAAACCCCAAACTTACAAGCTACAGACCAATCTTCCCTGAAGCACTGCATACAGTAGCTTAGGAATAGATGAGCTTTGGCAGCTGGCTGGAAAAGTGGCTAACTTGAGCTTTGCGATTACAAACCTTGCAACTCAAGCTAATTCTCACCTTCATTAGCAGCTCCCTACTTGTCAAATAATTGTCATGATCTGAGAAGATATCAGACAGCTCTTCGAACATCAGCATCCTGTCCCTGTACAGGAAAAGAGTTGAATCATTCAGATTATTAGTATTTTAAATCAGACCATATTACTGTGCAGCTCTTTTTCTTCATGAACTGGTAACAGCAAAGCGTGTAAAAGATAACAACACCATGATGCATTCAAGGAGATGCTGCGCATCTCCTAGGAACCTTTCTGAGACCTGGTGCTCTCAGTAAAGCCTGAGCTCTATTTGA
This sequence comes from Anser anser, assembly GCF_964211835.1. Lineage (NCBI taxonomy): Eukaryota > Metazoa > Chordata > Aves > Anseriformes > Anatidae > Anser > Anser anser. Next base: position 15,824,051 of record NC_139728.1, read on the forward strand.
CAGTGTCATAAAACCTATAGGTACTCAAACTCTGAGCAGGATTTTCAATCACGCTAAGATACAAAATTCTTGTAAGAAAGTGGATAAATAGATACACAAAGGAACAGAATACTAGCTGAGATCTGTATTCCAAATACTTCATTTTCGCCTTGCTTCATGCCCTCAGTAGAGCTATACGAATTTACTATGTAAGTCCCTTTCTATTGCCCAGCACTACAAACTCAAGACAGCACTATTTTGAACATTTCAGTGGAACATTTTGAACATCCAGTGGAAGGAAAAAAAACAGCTCTCTTTCGGGGAAATGCAGAAGCACACTTCATGGCAGGGTGACAGTTTTCTTTGTTTATTGAAGAAAAAGGAGAGAAATCTATTCTTCCCAACAGAATAAGCAGAACAACATCTTTCCTACACAGAGATTTCCGGTAGCATGCTGTAAATACTCCAATTGCACCAAAAGGCATTCCACTGTAAGAAATATTATTTTAAATACAGATCTGAATTTTGTAGTTTGGGGATATATTTTAAGGAAATCTCAGGATAAGGAGAGAGGTTGTAGGAACCTGCACCTCCTCCAACTTCATGGCAGAGAAAACAACAGGCAGCTATCGTGGTGCCGTTCTGCTGACCTGAGAGCAGTGTGCATGAGCTGGGAAAGCAGCTAGTCCCATATTTTTCAAAATAGGCTGTGGAAGATCCAATATGCTATAAAGTGGCTATACGCCACTGTCCCTGAAGGCAGGCTGTTCTCTCAATATCAAAGAGGAGCTCACAGCATTCAGACCCAAAAAAGGGTTCTGAGCCTCACAAGAATGACAGGTTCTTCTGAAGGAGAACAGATGTTCACGAAGGAGAGTGGGAAGACTGAGAAGAACATGATGAAAAGAAAGAGCCCTGAACTTTTTGTCTTTGTCTGGGGCTAGCCACAGGAGCAAGGGGAGAGGGGGAGGCTTACTTTGGAACAGACGCCCAGGTCTTCTTTAGCCGATAGATGGAGTTGGACTGCAGTGCTGAAACGATGGCCCTCAAGGAGGAAAAATTCTTCAGGATCCTACATTCCTGTGAAAGGAGTGGTTAGAAGTACAGGAGCGTTAAAAATCAGTATTATGGCTAGGTTAGTGCTTTTCTGTTTGACCAGTGTCATGCTTCCTACATATTCTTACTCCAAAGCAGGCAGCTGCACAAATACTGAGCATCAAAAATATCACCCCCCTTCCATTCACTGAACACTTTATGGGCTTTGACACTTATTTCTTGTTTTCCTCACTTTCACATATTTGTGGTGATGTTGCAGTGTTATGGGTTCCAGTTCTATAAAAAATAAAAGTTGAAATGAGCCCATGAAGCCAGGCTAAAGAGCACAAATGTTACACTTCTCAAAAAGCCCTTTATAATTACCAATCCCTTTTACCCTTTAGGGAGAAAAAACAAGCTTTGCCTCTTTGTTTGTTGCATTTAAAATATAAACCTTCAATCATCTAAATGTCAATTAAAAAAAAAAAAGACATGCAAAGGAATAACCTGTTATTCAAGTATGTGCACCTTGTTAAAGAGAAAACCTTCCAAGTTTTTCCAGAGTTTCAAATCCTGACAGAGATTGGTTCATAGACATTTCTTATAGAGCTTCTCTATGGCAAAAGTTCCTGTGGAAAAAGACACAGAAAAACCTCGTCCTCCAAAAGAAGAGCACAGCTTCCCATTAAAACAGATGGAAGCAAGGAGGGGGAAAGTCTGGCCTGTGACTCTTCAAGGGACTCCTGCAAATCCATTGGTGGTTCATGAACCACAGCATGGGTGCCACAGATGTAAGACAACTCTTGCAAATATAAGCTCTCACAAACAGGTGTCTGTACATGCAAATTAAGCAGACAAAACACATGCTGACTTGCCTGCTGCACGTAAATGACTGTATTCAAACTACAGTTCTGATTTTGCAAATTTTTACGGGCCTGATTATTTGCACTAATAAGACTAATTATGTCAAGTGTCCTTACAGTGAAAATAGACATAATTTATTCCTTTTAGAGTGATTTCTGCACAGGACTGAAAAAATGTAGAGCAAACTTTATATAAACTGAAGTCAGACCTTAATATACCAGTAACTCTGCTCATGAGTCGCATTAAAATTGACAGAACAACTAAGGGAAGTATTTTTACTCTCATATATTTACTTAATACATATATATTTTTAAAACTCTGTGCAACTTACGAGGTTACATTTAACAAAATACGGCTTAGAAGATGACTGACTAGGCAGACTTTACTTGAAGCAGGTTTGCAGTTAGGCTAGATAAAGACCAACTTAAAGAGCATGTGGCAGGACACCCAAGACCTGAAAGCTGTTCTTGCATGGTCTGGAGCCAAAAAAGCCACATAACAGTTCTTCTTGCTGGGTGACAGACACATGCAAGAAGGAGACCCTTCTTTCTTCATGTTCAACTTGAAATTCAGGCTGGGGAGAATAATGGATTCAGAGACAAATTCTTTTTTTTTTTTTTTTTTTTAAAGTATGACAGGAGTTTGGACTAAAGGCTCCAAGTTCGATCCACTGTGACTTAAAATGCATGTATAATTAAAACCTCATTAGGAATTCAATATTGGACTTCGTGTTCTCAATGTTTTAACTCACTGCTAAACTCCACCATACTTCCACTCATATATATGTTTTTTTTAAACTGCTTTGAACAACTTTGTTTCATGCTGCGTCTTTCACAAGGGGAAAACCAGAAAGAATCCTACACAGTGCTCAAAAAGAACTTGAGTTTAAAAGTTAAGCATAACACGATATTAATGATTTTTACTTTTTATTTTTAAAGAAAATATTGTGTGCATAAAATTGGCTGCTTCTGCTCAGGAACCTTAGAGGTAGGTGGAACGGGGAGAGCTAGCAGTTTATTCAATTTTCCTTGTAATCTAAGAAACTCAGTCCAGAAGTCACAGATAAGTAATGTAGAACTCCATGCTGCTAAGTTACAGTCAGTTGTCAGTGAATAACTGCACTTTAATGAGTGGATTATTTTCTAATTTGGGCTACTAACTATTCAAAACACTCATTTGCATGCACAAAGCAAGCAACCTTCTTCAGAATTGGGCAGCTAAGTATATCTGCAAGTAGCTATTCTACATATGTAATTATTTTGTATAGCATGCACATGCATTTTTCATGTGCTTAGCTAAGATGGAGAATTTAATTATGCGTGTGAACTAAGTAAAGGGAGAAGTATTGGCTTAACAGAGGTGGAGAACAAGGTTCTCCATTCACAGAACAAGGACCATGAGCGTGATGCCTGGCCTGGCTTCCCTGGGCCTTCCTGATGTCCCATGATGAGCAAGAAGCTGCCCCATGCTGGCTCACCCAGACTGCAGCCCAGCGTGCCCCCAGAAGACCCCTGTAGCTGGTACCTCTGCAAGCCGGAGATCTGCACACAGAAAATAGGAACCAAACTCCCTAATCCATTCACACGGACTATAAAGCAGGCATCAGATGATAACAAAAACGAGTCAGCATAAGTGCCAAAACAGAGGTGAAAGACTACTTCCCCATACCAGTTTCCTGAACCATGCAGTTGCCAGAGCTTAGGTGCCAGTACTAACAATGCTGCCTCTGGAAGGATAGAAGTGCATTGTCAAGGCTGGAAGGCCTCTGTCTGGCTTGAGCTTTTTACGACTGCTTATTTTGTATAGCTTTGAAAGAATCCATGTGATTCTTAAAACAAAGTCAACACACATCCATATTAAAGTGCTTTAATGTTCTTTTCATAAAGGAGACCTAGTTTAGTGCCAGCTGCCCAGTGCTTTGAAGGGGAGTTAAAAAGGTTACAGTGAAATGTAAGAGATAAAATCTAAGAAATTAGCAAACTTAGCAAACTAGAGTTATGTAAAGGTGTGCTAAACTCTTGTGCAAAGATTATGAAACACAGAATCTCTTATAAAACAAAGGAATTGAAGCAAAAAGTAATAACTTGTTAAAGAGAAATACAAGACAATGACAAAGCAGAAAAGCAAGAAGATGAGAGTGGTGCCATAGTATACCTCTACTTGTTCCTTCTGGTCACTGTTTCTACCTCTTTCTGCGCCCTCCCTTCCTTCCATCCTTCCCCCCCCTCCCCCCCTTCCCCCCCAATTCATTTGTATATATAATGTAAACAGTAAGTCAGTAAGTAAATGACTTTTTGAACTTTTTTGTTCTGGAAACTTCTTCAGTCCAAACAATATTTCATTTTTCCCATGTTAAAAAGCTTACTATTTCTTCGAAGTTAGTTTTGTCTGCACTTACTTAAAATCTAGTATTTATTTGACTTTCATATAAACATACACACATATATAAATGTGTGTGTATGAAAACACAAACAGTTGTGCTATCTCCCACCATTCCGATTTCAGCTCCAACAGGGCTCACAGATGCAGGGGAGGGAGCACGACGCTCACTCACTGAATATTAATGGCCAAAGGCTGAATAAAGTGCAAAGCTCATTCTGACTGCCTACTGCCTGCACCACTGCCAGTTCTTCATTCTTGTCCAACCTTCCCCTAACATTTGGGTGATATCACAGAATCAGACTGGTTTGGGTTAGAAGGGACTTTAAAGACCATCTGGTTCCAACACCCTGCCATGGGCAGGGACACCTCCCACCAGCCCACGCTGCCCACAGCCCCTGGCCTTTTACACTTCCAGGGATGGGGCATGCACAGCTTCTCTGGGCAACCTGTGCCAGTGCCTCGCTTCCCTCACAGTAAAGAATGTCTTCCCAATATCTAATCTAAATCTACTCTCTTTTAATTTAAAGCCATCACTGCTTGTCCTATCACTTCACTCCCTGACAAAGAGTCCCTCCTCAGCTCTCCTGTAGCTCCCTTTTGGCACTGGAAGGCCACTAAAGGTCTCCCTGGAGCCATCTCTTCTCCAGGCTGAACAATCCCATTTAAACAATGGTTTAAAACCATTACCTCTTGTCCTGTCACTACACTGTCTGATAAAGTGAGTGTAACAGGGATCAAACACCACGTCACTTCTTTCACTAATACAAGCAGTATTTTCTTCCTAGGGAATTGAACTGGTTGAATTTATACCCGTCTTACCATCAATGTTATATTATCAAGTATATGGCACTCTCCATCTGCAGGGCACAGTATCTGTCTCATCAATTAATTAGCACTCCCAACCACGCAGAGACCAGCATCAATTCCATTTCCACAGAGGGGGAGGAACTAGGGAAAGGGGTGGCGATATTTCATCTCCTATTACCAGGAAAGCTGGTCCAAACCAGAAAGAATTGGAGCTAAGATGTTCACTGGCCTGGGGCCAACGCATACAACCCCTTCCTCCCCTCCCAACAAATTCCCTCACTCCAAAGCACTTGCACAAGGAACATCAACAATCTAGAATAAATGCTTTACATGTGCAATATGAATCCACTTCTCAATGATCTTGGCTCTCTGCTGTGTTTTGAGTTCCTTGCTCTTCAGGATAGTGCTGACAACACATTTGGTAACTGCATTGAACTGAGCAATGGTGGCTCTGATGGTAGGTGCCAGGTGCTTGTTTTCTTTCTTATCCCTTCGAGACCAGATGCATCCCAAACAGTGGTGGGGCACAACTTTCTTGAAGAGTTTCTAGAGTGAAATAGAGGTGTCTAAGTCAGCAGGATTCTCCTAGATCTCTATTGTCCACAAGAAACACATGCTCACAGTACAAATTAGATCTCATACTGTATTACAATGTAAATATTTGTTTTCTCTTAGATTAAAATATACACTTTGGCATACTCTTCATAGGCTTGATGCCCTAGAAGAATTGCCAGCTTAGTCGTCCTGGGAAGATAAGAGACATCTTTATACAAGTTGCATGACAAAGGGGGAAAAAAAATTATATAGTGATATTGTGAAGCAAAATGAAACAGACAAACCAAATCAGAGTACTACAATTAGAGTACCTCTACATCTTTAGGCCAGGCAGCGATATATAGTCAAAATGTGGTATTTTTTGGTGTCAAATGTTGAACTTTGAAAAAAAGACTACATAGTATACATTCAAATTTATTTTTTTTTTAAACCTGCAGAATGACGGAAGGAAAAAGCCCTGTGAATAAAGCAAGCAGATAACCAAGCAGAGCTGTGTTCTCTGGCCCAAAAACAGACCTGTTCTGGAACACTATACTTATATTGAGATCATTTTAAAAAAATTTAGAAGCCCAGCACTATTTCCCCTAGCATTTCAAGTAGTACATATACTCTACATACTGCATCCATGTAAGTCAGCTGCTCTGCCACAAGGTCTTCTCGGAAAAAAGAGAATTCTTCTGGACTGCTAATCTCCATTTCCTCTTCATCATAGAGGTTACAGGGGGAAGTGCTATGGAATCCATCTGTTCAGGATGGAAAATATGGCTTAGTAAATTTACAAAGCAAACAGTAAATCAAAGCAACTGTTAACTTATTTCAAAACATCAAACTTCACAGTATATATAATAGTAGAACCCCCAGAAGGTTCTGTATGATGTAATGTCCCACTGCGCTACATATTTCAGCAAGAAAAATGATGACCAGAAGAGTAAGTTAAGCAAAAAAAAAAAGGTGGAAGAAAAAGAAATAAAGTTAGGAAGAAATGATCTGCCCAAGGTCTGTTAGCTGCGAAGTGGCTCAGCCCACCATTCTTTTGAAAAAACAAACAACCACCCAACAAAATAACTCCTCCATCCCCCTGCCCCCATATTTGGAAAAAAAAAATCTTATTAAGATTGTAGAATTTTGTTATTCTTTTTCAGTATTTATGCGGATTTTTAATAATATGAAAAAAATCAATTGGCAAAGGGACTAGAGTTTGATTATATACTCAAAATATTACATTAGGAATGTTCTTATATCCAGATTACTTCTCCCATACACAGAAGGAAAAGGAGACACCAGATTTTACTGGCGCCATTTACACTTTCACAGGACTACACAGACAATATTAAAGAGAGGCTGTTCCAGCATTGGACATCGTCCCTCTCTGGGAATTTTTCCCACAAAAGGGAATACACTGAGCATCTACAGCATTTAGCTGAATGTTTCTTTCAGTTTGCACTGAGCAGCAGCAAAAAGGTGCAAGAGGACAGCTCTCCTCACCAAGGGACCAGATCCTGTGCCGAAGGGAAGGGATTTCACAGATGTTCCCATGTTACCTTTTGGCTCCCACATGGAACAAAGCTACATTAAAAAAATAAATAAATATGCCCTTATTTCCCATGGTACAGGAGGAAGTCAAACAGAAAATCCTTAAAATAAATCCTCTTCTTAATCCCTTTTACTGGAGGGCAACAGTAAGCACCAAAGAACGAAAAAAATGGGACTTTCCCTCTTGTTGAAGATGAACAACAAAAGTACTGAGTTTACTACCAGTGAAATTCCATTAACAAAAACAAGCAGTGCATGTCAGAGTACATTATGCAATACTTCGTATCCAATTAAAGCAGAACAAACATTAAAGCAATAAAAGCAGATAGTGGTTCTTCATCATTGTTTTTCAAAATACTTGTTCTTCCTTTCTTCATTCATCTGAGCATCAAAACCTGCTACAGTTCTGATACAGCAAGTTATAACTACTGGCTGTATCCAATTTCCATCTGTCCATTCCAACTGTACAATTTATTGACAGAGCTAAATGTGATAAATGGAGACCTCCATTTCAGTCTTATTTTTCTGTGGGTGTTTCATAACAATATGAATAGTTAAATGGACTTCTACTCAGCTGTTACAAGAGTTACACATTTTGGCCACGTAACTCCTCATTCTCCTTTCAGCTCATGAAATTCATCTGAAAATCCTCACCACTGAGTTGCAATCCTACTCAAAAACTCACTGTTGCCTTAAAATTAGGTCCTTGAGTGCAACCCAAGATTTTCCTTTCGTTTTTTTCATGCCTGTTTCTCCTTTCACTTTCACGTTCATAAACGTGTAACCAGTCTTCTCCCTACTTCCTAGAAAGCTGGGACCCCTCTTGTACCAGAGTATCTCCACTTCTTCAGATCTCTCTGATCCAGTCAGCCCTCTCAAAGGCCCACTGCACTCTTGACTTCACAGAGAGGGACGATGCACCCTGTCAGAACTGCAGTCTGTGGCTCACCTTGCTTTGTATTGCTCAGGCTGGAAGCACCGAGGCTGGGAATAGCTTTTATCTATGCATCTGGGACTGCAATCTAATCTACTGGGATGGCTGATAGCAGCATTGAATGGAGGTTTGATTATTTGATTGCGCAAACCAAACTGTAGGATTAGGACCACGTTTGTAAGATTACAGTACAATATGAATGCTTTAGAACAATAATTATCAGCTAATCTTCAAATCTGATTGCAGGCAACACATAAGGAGTTTTGCAAGAAATCTCTGAAATGAACAAAGATGGAGCATCAATAAAATAAGTGACTACTCTAAAACTCTTCTCTGTAGAACCCTCAGGTTAATTGCATTCCCCTCCTCTTCTTTTATTCTAAATAACAGCCTCTGTTCTGCCACAAATTGGAAAATGTTATCATTCAAATTGACCTGTCCATAACTCAGAAAAGAGCCTTTTCAACTGTTACTTCTGGAAACAAGTGCAGAAGCCGGGCTGCTGGGAACTTGTGCTCGCTTTGAACAACAGATGAATCTAAATATAGCTCTTTTAGGCTCTCTTTGTTTGACATGTGGGAACCAAACCCAGGAAAGAACATCAATAGGCACACATCAGCAACCTTGTTCACTTACCTGTGTTCAGTAAGGAGACCACTTGAGCTCTGTGCAGTACTCCTTTTTATGTTTGTTTTGATGGCAGTGTTAATTTGGCAATTCACCATAATTATGCATTGACACGGTATTTCTGGAACATCCGGCAGACAAGCCAGGGATGAAATGTTTCTTTTCTGTCATTTCCTTTATCCTTTATTTCATGAATTACTCCCTCTTGCCCCTCTGCCAAACCTGGAAGTTGTTTTTAGTTCTCATTCACACACTGTGTGAGTTCCTAGGACTTTTCAGCTTATGCCACAGGAAACTTTCTGACCAGGATAAGGCTATGTGTCAGGCTTGACACTGCACACAGCGTATTTGTGTTACTACAGTTCACTATTGTTTCAGTAGATTGCAACCCCCAATAACGTAAGCTTTTCCTCTGTCCTTGGATACCAGCAGCCAGCCACTCAAATAGGAAAAAACAGCCACAGACACTTCCTTTGACATGATGGTAACTAGGAAGAAAAGCTTCATGGCAACACAGCTTGTGACTCAAGATTTATTTTGTTGCAGCCCAGTAGGATGAGCTTTTCATTTTTTTTTTTTAATTGATTTGTTTGTTTGTTTTGGGGATGGGTTTTAAGTGAGAAAACCTGAGGAGCAGCTGTGTGTTTTAAGTCAATGACACGGGGAATATGCTGACAGTTAGCTACTTGACTGCTGTAACAATCTTGAGACTTTGGCCGAATATTAGAAGTGCTGGAACTCCCAGTCCTCCTTTGAATGAGCAAGAAAGGGCACCTACACTGCACTGTACTGTTCACACAGAACCTGCAGTCTCATTCAGAGATTAAAAAAATAATAATTGGTGAGCCTCATAATATTGCTTACAATTAGGATGAGCGTTAATGAATGCACTCCACATAAATCCCTGTGGTATCACACAGCCTGGGAAAACAGAAAGAAAGAAGGAAAGGAAGCTCACTGTCGTTTTCCACTTCTTGCTTCTGGAACTGCTCCAAAAGGTTCTGCGCCCTCCTCTCCGGGTCAGAGCCAGGCATGCTCCTCTTCAGGTAATCCAGCAACTTCAGCAAGCACGGGTAGTTGGGCGACTCTCTGAAATCCTCAGAGCACTGATCGAGCCACGCTCGCAAGATTGATGCTATCGCACTGAAAACAAATACACAGAGAACACACTGGTTGCATACAGTTTGTATCAATACAACTGCACGTATCCTTAAAATAAAAACACCGAGACATTCGCACCCCTCGTCAAGGCACTATGAAGAAGCTTATGAGCATGGAATTGCATTTGTTCTTTTATTATGCATGCAATCTTATTAAGATACCACTCAGATTTTGCCAGTGACCTCAGTGAAGTTGCTGCTGATTCACTCTACTGCAAGTGGATCCAATTACAGCCCCAAAATGCGTAGCAATGAAGAATCAAATCCACTTAAGCTACATGGAGTCCCTTCTATTAAATTCAGGATACCAAGTAATGATGGATAAAGCAATTAAGATAACTAATAGAAATAACTCCCTACCAAGCATGGAAAGTCAGTACCTTGAATACAACAAAGTAATTTTCTGTCACTGGCATTCATTATTTGCCTTTGTCAAGCGAGCAAGGCAAGACTTGCAAATTATCTTGGAGTTACGCTTTTTTTGAATAGCTGAAGTATCTTTGCTTAGCTGTACTACGTCCATGTTTGACTAATACTAGACATCATGAACACAACCAAAAGCAGAACATGATTTCTTAATTCACTGTTGTGCCAGTGGGAAAAGCTGTGGCCTGGTGCGGCTGCAATGTTTGCTCAGTTACTGCTCCCTGGGATGCTGTGGAAAAATACAAGGGAGGAAGCAAGGTATTCGTGGTTCCTTCAGGGCAGCAGCTTCCCAGTGGAAGTGCTAAATCAAATACTTCCTCCAGTGCCCTTCCTCTCATCTATCACCACCGCCCAGCCTGGGGACTCAATCCTAAGCTGTGTAGTCCCACACCCCACATTACTCAGACGTGTCTGCTCTCTTAGTAGAGAGACTGCCCATTGATCGAGTCTTGGGGTTTACGTATGCTGCAAAACAGCAGCCTAAGCCTGATCCTAAGCCCCAAGGGCACAGACTGTTAGCGAGGTTACCATGTCTGTGAAGATAAAACTCTAATCGTGGCATGTGCAGCCTGGGCAGCGCTATGTTGCCAGTGCTCCGTGCCAGGCTTGAAGAGCAGAGAGAGCTGAACCCAGGAGACAGATTGTTTTTGTATGAACTGTATGAACTGCAAAACAAAAACACATTAGCAGAATTTGGATTTTACCCTTAGCCCAAAGACAAGGAGGTGCCATCAGATTATACCACAAAAGACTGTATATCTCTCTTGTGCAAGGAAAGAATGCCTGAAAGTTATAGCAGTGGTTTAAGAAAGATAAGACTAGGAGATCTTTGATTCTTCATAGCAGTGTGTCAATAGATCAGCATGTATATTTTGCTGCACCAATTAGAACTGACCACAGCACAAACCTCAAGCTGGGGAGTCACAGATGGCATATGAAAATACTTCTAACAGAGAATTTAGTTTACCTGAACTGACAGAGGGATTAAGGGACCATAACCGTTGGGTGCAGCCACATAACTCGACACACCAGCCAAGGCCACTGCTTTATGATCACCTACTGTGGTACTGAGAACAGGATGTAACACGAGAGAAAAATACCACGTTCCAGAAGAAAACGTGCAATTAACATCAAGCTTCCAGAGAAAAGAAAGCCCTGGAGATTTTCTCGAGGACACTGAAACCATCCCTGTATTTCAAACCTCTTCTAGCCAGCAGCCATAAGGGCTGCAGCGGGGAAGAGAGGTGAGCTACAGTTCCTGCTTTCATCGAAATTGGGTGAAGATGTTTAGGAGAGAAGAAATGCCACTTTTTAGGGAAGCAGCTCTCATGAGCTCCACTGGGCTATGCTTTCAGCAAACCCCCCTATCTTAGGGTATCCAGTCTGAGACAGCCCCGTGTCAGCCCAGTGAGCGCCTGGGCTCTGGGCTCACGACAGTCAGGCACTCGGCTTCTGAAGTTCAAATTCTCAAACACACAGAACACCGAAGCAGTGGCTCTGGGTCTATCATGTTCACAGCTGCAAAATACCCAGGGACAAGCCTGCCAGGAGGACCAATCTCTCCTCAATTTATGAGCCTGTGAGAAGAGTTCAGTACGAACATGGATTTCGCATTCAGACTCCTGTGCAATGAAGAACCCAAAAGCCAGCCAAGAAAGCTGTTGCAGCAGAGCCGCACACAGATGCCGGTACATTTGCTCTGCAGAAAGGGAACTACAACAACATCTGGTTAAGTCAGCTGCTCAGTGACACTCAGAACAAGCTGATAGTTAAGAAAGAGTAAAGATCGCCTCTCCCGCTCGCCTGGTCTCAGCTCAAGCATATTGTTTCTTCCTCAAAACTCAGTTTAACTTTTAATCCCATAGAGATGTCATTTTCCAAGTCCCATCCAGTTTAGTCTGTTGTTTTTTCTATTTCCTTCTCTGATATTGTGGCAACTTCAAACTTCTAATTACTGAGAGTATTTGGAAAGCTGTCAGTAATACTGTTTGGTTAGGCTAGCTGACAGGAGAAACTCTGCAATTACAATTTTAGAGCCACGAAGAGTACTTACAACCAAAAATTAACATGCAAACACAGTCTGGGTTTCAGGTTTCACTGCAAACATGGAACAGATGGTGCAGCGAGGAAGACTCTTCACATTTGAAAGCCATTTTGGACTGGGTTTTCACAACTCCGCTCCGACAAGCTTCCACTGCGCATGCAACCAGTCAGGGCTTTGCTGTTTAGGCCAGTGGGTGCAAAACTTTTTACCTGGGGGGCTCTAGGTCCGCTCCCCTCAGCTGGGACAGGTGTCACGCTCCAGTTCCCAAGGTGGGAGCACGGCCACGACACAGACATCCGCACGACACTCCCAAGCTCTCGCTCCACTCTCCTGTCTGCCCACGCTTTTCCATTGTCCCCTCCAGCCCTGCACAAGCCCATCACAAACACCACTGCCCTATGCCTGCAGTAATTTCATTTCTTTTCTGCCCCGGGCAGGGAAACACTCATTCCAGGTCCTAACTGTGTGTTTTAACCTGCTGTATACCGCTTTTCCCCACATCACAAACTCACTATCACCCCTACTGGCTCCACTGCCCAAAATATGTTGGGTATTCTTTTCTTATGAGCATTTACCAGTTCAGCAATGATTTCACAGGAGGAGCCTCTCCACAGGACACTTTCTTGTACTGATATTGTTCACATACTAAGGTCAATTTCCACAGGCTTGCTTGATGGCCACTTTCATAAGCTGAAGAATAAACAGAGTTTAACACAGATCCAGTCTCCCAGAGCAGGGTGAAGAGTTCACAGCCGTTACAGATGCTGATTTTTGCTAGCAAAATAATTTCAGGCAAGAGGGGAAATAGGAAAGAGTAAAAAGGTACACTATGGCCTACTGACCTCCTATCGCCTGACTTCCTAATTGGTGTGTCGGGGGGGGGGGGAAGCTTTCTGAAAACAGGCTGGAAAACTGCCCGTATCTTGCAGTAGCTTTACATTTGCTGCCCTTGAGAAGAAACACCCTGTACTCAATAGCCCCAGAGACAGATAACAATGGGAGCCTTCCAAGATCTCAGACAGAAAAACATTTTCAAAAGACTACATTTTTCATGGTTCAATTATGACCTATAAGTTTTTCCTTTCCAATATTTGCAGCCTATAAGGAAAAAACTTTTTAATGTTTAACTCCTGTCCTGCCAACCATGGACTCTGGGCTCTGTTCAGCGATACCTTCAAATTCTGCACATATCAGAAAATCTTCCAGTTTCCATATCGGTTTTGCTTAGAACCCATCTCTGAACATTTCAGCCTTTAAAACCTATCTACTGAAGCTGGAAGGTGAGTATGTGATTCTGTTGCTTTATGAACTGGAAACACAGAACTACTCACCCACTTACATTTGCCCACAAGCTGCCATGAAATGGGATGAGATTGTAGCAGCTCCAGGTCTAACATCTCTTAAGCTGAGCCAGGAGGGCATGGAGGAGGTGGAGAAGGAGCCCTTCATATCACACAGCCACAAGGGATGCAATATGTTACACAGAAATTGGGCATAGCCCTTTCTCAGATGGGAAGACAGCTGTATCCCTGGGCCTGAAGAGGTCTGCATCAGAATTAAACAGAACACTTTTTGGCAAGAAGGGAACACCAGTGTTTTCTTTTCCACCACAATTATTTCTAGAGAATGAGTACAAGGGAACCTCAATGACTAAGGAGAACACAGAGAACCTCGGCTGCAGAAGAGATTAAATGAGTGCCTTATGAAGTTAGTCAGACAGGAGCACGGACAACACTTCCCGTGACCTGCCAAACGCACAGCGAAGCCCAGCAGTGGAATCATCTCACAGAGGGTGATTTCCTCCCCTCGCCATACAATGGCTTTCAGGCTTGCTCATAGAAATTAAATTAAGCCAGCTGCATTTTCTCAGTTTTGCTTGTTAAACACAGGGAATTAAACACAGGGAATTAAATTTCAGCTCTGAATAAGGGGTAAAATGTACGTAAACTCTATGCAAAGGCTGATGTAATGGTAGCTTCTCCCACCCAGCCTGTTTACAAATAACTTGCTAGTGGCTTGTAGCAAATGCTCTGCACTTCTCTTGATCTGAGAATGTCTGGCTGAACAGCATACTGCGGGTCTTTCTGTGGGACACATGAAGTCACTAAGGGAACAGCTCTGTAGTTACTCTGTTTTAACTGAGATGCCAATCATTATTTTTCTTTGCTCTTTTAATTATTCTTTTTGCTTGGTTCTGGTTGTTTTCATAACTCTCCCCCTCTTCCTTTGCTTATACTGCCCTGTATTTGACTGCTTCTCATGTAACCGCATTGGTTTCTGCTGTTGTTTTAGCTTAATTGGCTTTACTGGAATGAATGCTGACTGTTGCTCTCCCAAATGAATCTTAACTGCTTCCCACCATGGATTTCCCAAGGCATCAGAAACTTCCAGCGATTTTTATTCCATTTGTCTCGCATTCCTTTGGTGTCTGTTCTCCTGGAGTACAAAGTTTCAGGCCCATTTTTATTTCTGCAGTACTGTAACTGTGCATTCTGCTTTCCAACAGGGCTGTTAACCTCAGTAGGAAGCAAAAGACGAGCTTTCTGTCAGAACAGTCTAAATGCACAAGAAGCCCTGGGACAAGGTTTGTTTATCCCTCTGACAAACTCCAAATACTGCAGTAGGACGTTTTAAGTTTCGGTATTCGCTATTTTAATGAAGAAGCAGAAGGGTAAACATGCAAGGGTAAATAAACATGTGGTAACTGAGTAGTTCCTTAATTTTCTTTATTTGAACTGTTTTGTCCAATTGCTGTGGAATAAAACAATGAGATTTCAGTTTAGCTTTGAGTTGCTTTGTCTGTAGTTTCCAGTCACATGCCACATTCCAAGTTTTAATAACAAATAAATTCCACATTTTGATAATAAAGCAGATGCAACTAGGAGATGACATTCAAGACAACAAAAAAGTCCCAAGTATTTTGATTCATTTCTGTGGCCTGTCATTCACAACCAATGCACTCCGGATAAGCCAAGTGAAGCCAGTAGCAAACGGAAACCATAACCTTATGCTTCAACAGGAGGCTTGAAAGGACTTTTACTGTTACTTGAGCTCATTCAGGATTTAAAAGCCTCAGGACTCAGCCACCTCAGTGCCTGGGACTGTAGAAGAAAGAGAGGTTGAGGGCTTAAATCTCTTTTACTGTTCCTGCTTCCCAGTCAGCTGATCTGAGTTCTTTAAGAATCCTCCCCTTTAAATTTTATAACGCTGCACAGGCAAGTCCCCAGAGGTACAGGCTGCTACAATACTTTGTACTTCAAAGCCTTTAGGGTTGTTTCTCTGCCCTCCTCCAGTTCCATCTGGGTATTAGTACCTATCTTATGGGAAAGAAGTGTTCTGCTCCTATAGTACACCAACTCCTTGAATTGTTAGTCGTCTGCCAGCACTGATTGCCCAGAAATCGAATTTAACACCATCTTTTAGTATGGGGATGGAAACAAGGCACAAGTTTTTCACAGAACACTTTGCACAGAAAACTCAACCTTTTAGCAGTGAGTTAAAAGTTAACTGAGGAGCTCTCCTACTATGGGGAACAGAGATTACAGTGATCAGGCCATATCACCAAAAGCATTGTTTCTAACTATCTCACATGCAACACGCACAACAGTTTCATGAAGACTGAAGTCCTCAAACGGCCTTAATTGCTTGCCTAGCTGATTCCCTTCCCAGAACATGTCAAGGGGCTTGAAATCTTTCAGACATGATTATCTCATTTAAATTTCCCATCATCATACTGATAAATTTTCATTTATATGTAGCACATGCATGGTTTTACTCTGGGTGTGTTATATCTAGGTATTAGATCTGTGTGTTCTGATTTGTTATATCTATTTATTTTTGAAAGTCAGCAGGAGTCCTCAGCTAAAAAGCAAGCAACGAAGACAGGGAACTCCGAAGACAAGGACCACCCAACAAAGACGAGGAAGCCACTCCGTCCTACCTCGACACAAAGGCACCCTGACCTGCGAATTAGCCCCAGGAGGTTTTGTTTACATGATGCAAGGAAGAATAACAAAAAGGACTGCTAATAACAGAAGACAGAGGGTCAAGAAAGTTACTCCTCACGACTCCCTTATCAGACAACTAAGAGAGGCACAGCATCGGATTTCTGGGAACACAGGCTGAAGTCCGTCTGACTGAGACAATGCACGGGAGGATGCGACCTTTCTGAACTGTATTCTTTCATACTGAGATCACAAACTTTCTGGCTGACTAAGAGCAGTGAGAACTGTGGAAAGCAAACTACTGAACATGAAATCTATGCTGGGACTTGATCCTAAAAAAAATACATGCAAGGCAGTTTTATTAAGGTCACAAAATATTTCACTGGTCAAAGCTTAATCATCATTCTAACATTGTTTAGATCTTTTTAAAGTTACAGAACTACTGTACCTTCATTTTAACTGCATACTACTGAATACAGTTTTAAAGAAAATGGCAGTAATAATAAAAATCCCAAAAGACGTTGTGTGTTAAACATAATTAAGTCAGATCCCTGTTGAATAAAAAAATAAATCTTTGAGCACTCCTGTGGCCCAAAAATGATAGGAATGATGCTTATGTGCACAGGAGAAAATCCCCGTGGCAGAAAGGATCCTCAGAAGGCAGGTTTCGAGCCTAGCGGAAGTCATCTCAGGTCAGTAACAGCTCTGTGTCACTGAAACAAGTGTGAGAAGTAACTGCTGGCTCAGACCCAGAATTTAGAAACACAAGGATAGTTTATAGCTCCCACAAGCCTCTCAAACGGTACTGTGCCACAAGCCTGCTCAAGCCCTAGCGTAGGGCTTGCGGGTTCTTAGCTATATTAGCACTGGGTGGAATAATGAAACGGTAAAAGAAACTCACATACATCAGACACTTTCCTTCTCAAAATATATCATAACTCTATACCACAAGTACAAAACGAACAGGGAGTTTCAACACAGAAAGTAGTAAACAGTGGGCTTACAGTATACCAAATATGACAAAAATCCTCTCATACATAAGATTTTGCAGAAACCCCTATCGTTTTTTAAAGCTCCATGAGATATTTAGAGTCAGGAATTCTCTTCCCAGCGTTGTTTTTTCATTTCTGTAGCTTTGTGTGTGTGTGTGTGTGTGTGAAACCAGTCGAAATGATTTAGATTTCTAATGCCTCAAATGGAGCATTCAAACACCAGAATTGTCACAATGGGAGTCTGACGCATGGAGAAGAGCCCTGGCCACAGACTGTGGGACTTCCGAAGAGATATTTTTCCTCTGAGAAATGCAGAGTTAAAGGCAAGAAATAACATTTCTCCAACTCCCATAAAACTGAGAACACACCTATATCATGCAACTCTATTGGAATTATCCCCAGACAAGAGAAAACCTGAACTACTAGAACTACGTGTTTCACAACAGGACTACAAAGCCAGCCTCTTTTCCGGATAGCATTAATCATAGCTAAGAGACAAGTAGCCAGAGCAACTGACAGGTAATGGAGACTTTTAGGTCAGGAAAGTGAATTCACATTTATACAGGATCTGTTAAAATGTGCACATGACACGTAAATTACTTTGTTGATAACTTCATTATTGAGCTTTCTATAAACAAGTAGTTGGGTAACAGGTATCTAATTTAGACATAAAAGATAAAGATTTTTCATGAGGGCCAAAGGATTCATCAGCTGTGATGAATATATTAATGAAAATTGGGTCAGATAAACTCACCAGAAGTTGTGCTACTGTGAGAACTGGAAGACATACCCCATACTTTTGTCATTTGCTGACTGCATGAAGATGGTGCATGACAAAGGGAAGGCAGCAGGGATGCAGCAGGAAGCAGCTAGGCCCGGGGTGAATGACTGACTACGTGCATGTCAGTAGAAAAACAATTTTGTTTTAAAAATATAAAAGCACAAACAAACAAACACAGACAATATGTTCCTACTAAATGGTATTTCAGTTGCGCCCTCACCTTCAGACACAACATCGAATTGATGTTTTGCCCACAGCCTGAGTGACACTAACATCGCGATTACTTCCACCTGTTTTCTCTCCATCTCGTAATCAAGCTCCTTCAAGTCTGTGGAAAGGTGGGGGGATTAATCCTGACATGGTTTATATTGGTGAAAGCATCTTCCACATCTTCAGTATAAATCCTTAATCTATTTTGCAAGAAAGGTACTGCTTTAGCTCATATTTTATGGTTGGACTGGCTGAAATATGGGGAAGTCAAATGACCTGCCCAAAGTAGGAAGAGTCCTTAAGAGTTTATTTTGGATGACAGTGTAGGAACCTGCTGGCTGGCTATTATTTCCTTCACCTACAGCCCTATTCTGCCTTCTTGGATCTTGTGACCAAGATTTAATTATCACCTGTTCCTTGATGGGTTCTTCATGGCAAAATGGGAAGAAAGTGTTAACAGCTCTCTCTTATGCCAACCAGGAAACAATCAGAGAATTGGGCTCCGGTGTTGAGTCTCATGGGGCAAGAGGAACAGCCCAAACCATTAGAGCTTGTAGCTTTGTGTCTGCAGTGTTAAAAATCCTAAATAAATAAATAAAGTAACAAGCACTAATATTTTGCATTAGACTAACTAAAGCCTTTTTTGAGAATCCTTTATCATTTATAAACATTAATTAAGCTCTACATTTCTTCTGCAGTCAATCAAGCATAATTGCTTGTGTTTTCAGAGAAAGTTATTGAAACACTCACAGACAAGGGGGCTTTTACCAATTTATTCATGGTGGTTAAACAAAACAATTTCTACACGGATGACAGAAGGCAAAGTCACCCTACTGTCTGACCACTGCATTCAGACAGTGAAGGACAGGAAGGTGTTGGGTATGTTAAAAGAAAATTTCTGGACTGGGGACATTGGAACCATTTTACACCAGACTCAAAACTCCCTGTCCAAAACACATATGCCATCCGAAATGCAGAGAGGTAAGCAGTGTGAAGGGTAGGCTCAGTATTTTAGGAAAGGATGTGATTTGAATCAACAATCTGCCTGAATCCTAGAAATGAAAATACTGCACTGTATTTCTCAGTCTTGACGGGACTGTGTATTTCATGTGATAAAAAAAATAAACAAATCAACATTTTCTCCTATTTCAGAACAAACAGAAACTAAAGTTCTGAGGCCTCTTCTTCAATTACTCCTTGCCAAGTCAGTGCACTGAGAAAAGATTGTTGGTTTTTTTTATCCAATAGAAGATGAGACAGAATTATAGGAAAACAATCATGAGTGATGCTGACAAGAATCAAGCTTCTCCACATACTGTAATCAAACATAACCACTTAGATACTTTTTATTGCCACAGCGCATGCAAAGCACACATTATACAGATGTCAAAGTACAAATTCAACACCCAATGTCTAAAAATAAAATGCAGTTTTATATGATGCTAGGAGGATAATAACCAAACCACTTTTTTCCATTTAAACCACATTCCAAAAGAGCTTTGCTATTTTTCTTGCAACATAGGGTGACATCAGAATTTAAATTTCACTCAGAAAGCAACCCTATAAATCATAGGGGAGCTAATGAAGAAGGTGCATGCATACACAAGTTGCTCGAAACAACCTCAGCTTTAGTCTGCAGATGCAGACTATTGCGTTGTAATGCAAAATAAAATCAGTCATAAGCGATAACCATTTACTGCTACAGATAAGGCAGGGAAAACAAACACTCCTTGTTTGTTTAATCAACAAAATGTTGGCCTGGATACATTCCTCTCTTGTTCAAATACAAGACAATTTCCCTGACTGACAAATCTCTGGGTTATACCATTGGATATGTCTCCATATGACTGTTGATATTTGGCTTTTAAACAAGCTTGTTTAAGCAAGCAAACAGTACTGTGAATTTTCAAATGAAACAACAGCTATGCTGCCCACATCCTCCTCCAATACTGACTTCTGACTGAGGCTCGCGGTACAGTGCAAAACCACACTTACTTCCTGACTACTGTTTTGGATCCGGAGGAATTCTGGCTCCCAACTTCTTCACAGCTTAAGGTCTCCAGGTTTCCATACCTGAAAAATGAGATAGGTGTTTAGAGGAACTTCTACTGAATAAAAACAAAGCCCAAGTAATATAGTTCTTACACAATCATCACAAACAACTAAAAAATGTTTCTAGCTTGAACTACAAACATAGGATCTAACAGTTGGCAAAACTATGGAGCTTGAAGCTTGTTTCATTAAGGAGCAGAAAGTTCCTAAAGAGACGACCAATATTTTCAAACCTAACTTGTTAATTCATATGAAGAAGCCTGCACATGGGAAGAAGCAACCAAAACAATTTCTTTGCTCGAAGCTCCAAGACCCTCTCTGTCAGTTTTCATGCCATCCGTTCCCAGAGTGATATGCCAGTGTGCAATAAGGCTGTACAAACCACTTTTTCTGACTCAATTTCTGTTTCTCTAGTATTTGCCATTCCTTCCAACTCCAGGTGTGATTTCACGCAAGTTTTTCTAGGTGGCAATTGCCTACTTGTGCCAAAAATCTTGACACAGTTGCCATGAGGGGGAATGGTCCACAGCTCTGTGAAAATGCCACTGGAAAAGAAGAAAACAGAGGTGCAGCTCCAACAGCATAAAGCAAAATCTCTTATGTACATACGTAACGCGTGTGCCTTGCAGGCAGGATTATGCACTTCATTTGCAATGGGAGTACCTATTGCTTCAGATACACAGCACCATAAAGAATTTAATGACTCCTTACAGCCAGCTTTAGCGGAGGCACAATTACTCCCAGTTCAGAATAAGACGAGCTGATTTTACACATTCTGTGCTTGAATACCTGTGTTAGTCAGGCACCCGCAATTAATCTGACTAGTTAGGAGAACAAGTGCAGCTTTAACTGTTTGTGCTACAACATTCTAGGAGCATCAGACAAAGAAAATACAGGGGGCTGTTAGTTTGTATAGGGAAGGTTCGTGGCAGAACTGCAACAAATCCATCCAAGGTGTTTTGTCTTGAAGGACAGAAGTAAGAGATGGTAGTTTTATGCTCTTTAAAGTATCAGTCTAAGGCTTCATATGTAAGAGCTGCAGATCAGTACAGGAAGACTGTTAAGAACATGTTTTAGCATCCCCATCCCCCACCCTCATACTGATATTCTGCCCTGTCATGCCCTCTCAATCTCAAAACTTCACAATACTTTAAAATAATAAGCGAAGTTTCAACAATCTTATGACAAAGGTTTAATGTTGGAGTATTCCACTACGGATGGGGAGCTGAGGCAGAGATCACTGGTCTGAATACACTGCTCATTCCAGCGTATCACAACGTAAACCCAAACTACTGAACATAAACAAATAATACTCAGATAGCAGCAGCATGGCCGCAGTTGTAAGAAGGCCAATTTGGGCTTACTTAACCTTGAGAGTATTGCGGTAAGACAACTTGCATCGTTTAAAAATAGACCCTGCATCTCCAGCTACACTGCAGGTAGCCATAACAGAAAAGGATTCGCTCGAGTTGTTACCGTGTATCTGTAGCAAAGCTGAGAGCAAGACCATGGCTGCTTGACCCCAGTAGCTTACTCTGACCACTACACTGTCCCTCATGCAGTGCAAGATCCTAGACCAGAGGCGAAGACTTCCGATATCACAACATTTTTCTGCCCAGGTAAAAAAGCATACCACATGCATAAAAACTTGCAAGCTTAGGTTTTGAAGGGCACAAATTCTTCTCAGTTATAAAGAAACAATCCTGCTGATCCTGTAGGACTGCAGCAGCACAAGAGAAGGCTTTAAGGACTTCTAAAAATTGAAAGGGTCCTTAGCCATGGAGGTACACACAGGATAAGCCATTTCACCATTGTGATTTTACACATCTAATCCAAACATCTAAAGAAAAACATGCTTAGCCAAACTGACAATGGGGTAAGAATCCACTTCTAAACATGTTGACTAACCCCTTGATCTCCTCAGGATCACAGTGAATCCTAGCAGAAGCATTCACAGAGGAATCACTACTTGGTGGAAGAACGAATGTCAATTTTGTTCTGAATTATTTTGGTGCATCAATGTCCTCTCCGCTTTCTTCTGTGTTTCCCAAGCATTATCATGCCCTATCCATGCTCCTTTTATTGAGATCAGCACTCTTGAAAAGGTAAAATTGAACAGACCTCTTCTTTCTGACTCTACTGTGCCCAAATTCACCACTAAACCATACCTGGCCTCTCTCAGGTCCCAGTCACACCCTTTCCAATTCAAAGTGAATGCAATTCACTGCTTGAGGTACCACTGCTTTACTGCAAGGACAAAATAAATCAGAGAAGCCTTAGAACAATGCTGCGAAACACCTCCATGAAGCCCATCAATTCACTATGCTGAAGTGTAAAGTTCAACCTATTTTTATTTAACTCTGTTGGCTTCAATATTTGCACTTGTAGGCCTGTAGATTGCCCTGCATTTCCAAATACTTTAACACTGGGTGACCTATCTTAACAAAAAGGTGCAAAAAGATGGGGGCTAAGGGGCAGGGGACATTTAGAGAACTGTGCTGACACCTCAGTGACGACTGCCCGGGACAGAACCGAGACTTGCTGCTGATACAATGTGCATCACACACTGGGGCAGTTGCTCTTGTCCTGTTGCTCAAAGGAGAGGATTTCACTCCCCACTACCACGTGCTAGGTAAAAATGACTAAAAGAGATCTTAGCCAATACAAAAGACATTCCCCCCCCCCCCCCAAGCAAGGAAAGCTCCAGTTCTTGAATAACAATTACATTTTTATACTCTCTTTTCAAAACTTGTCATCAGTTGTTTGAGCAAACTTTATTGGGATGACTCAGAGTAACACCATCCTAATATTGCGTCAAATATAAAATATGTATTTGTAGAACATCAGGCATTTGCATCTAAATCCCACTAGAGATACCCACGCTGATTTTTGCAACATAAATTTATAACACAGTAATAGAAAGTACGCAATTTTCCGTGCAAAACCTGACAAGTATATAACACTTTGTCACTTTGCCAAATGTAAACCCCTGCCTATCTCTCACCAAAAGGGCTTTGCATGAACAACAGGCCATTAAATATGGGTTAGGAGGAGTTAATGATACATCTGATGCAAAGAACAGTATTTCTGCAGACTTCCACTGCTGTGTTCTCACCAGCTCCTGGACAAAGAGCCATTCACTACCCAGTCTCGTATGAATGCTTTGCATACAAAAAGAGACATGAGAAACAAAAGGATCCTGTAGCGCACAGAACTTTTCAGCCTTGCTTGGTGTTTGGGAAGTTATAGTCTCCACTCAAAAGAACTGACTAAGCAAATGAGACCAGAATGTAATGGGCAGTACTGAATATTTAAGTACTGAAAAATACAGTAGAAAGCACACCCCTGTATCTCTGTTAAGAAGGGAAGGGAACAAGAGGGAGGAAAATACTCTGAGCGACTAGGAAATAAGAAGAAAAGGTGATTCCCTGCAGAAGTGCCCAACAAAGCCCTAAATAATGGTTGTAAGCATCAAAGCAAGCCGTAAATAACCGGAAGCACAGATATTCAGCAAGAATTGTAAAGTGTTTTGAATTATACATTCAGAATCATGGAAATGAGGTCGATTCTTCAGCTGGTACAAACCACCTGGTATACAGGAAAACAACAGAGGAAAGAATAAAAGCTACAACAGCAGTGAGTCTAATGCCACATGGAACTACTGTCCTAAAATACCTGGATCTGCTAGTGAAGGACCTGTCCCTGCGTGCCTCCTAAACCGTGGTGGACATGAGGAGGGAAGAAGCTCTGGACATAGCCAGACTGCTGTGCTGGAGGAAGGAATGGAAAGGCGAGCTGCTCAGACCGTTCCTCCTCGGGAGAATCGTGCAGGAGACACGGCACAAACACCCCAGAGAAAGCTGGGCACAATGGATCAGTTCACCCTACCTGTGGCCAGGGGCTGGGGGGTACAAACTGGAAAGTAACCTCCCAGAGATGTCAGAGCCTGGAAAAACAGAAACAGCAAAAGCAGGTGCTTTGGGAGAGTTCTCTTTACCTTTTCTTACTTTATTGACTGTCCATTTCTGCCTTCCTTGTGCAGAGTGGCCTAAGGACACTCCCCAGCTTGTGCAGTGCCCTCAGTTTACACTTGCCTCCTTATTCTGTCCTACCCAACCAGGTCCTCCTCAAGCCCATCTCCACTCTCCACCTTCACCTTCTTCTCTGTTTACCCTCTTATTAAGCCATCCTCTAGCAAAAGAAATGATCAGAAAACGTAAAACTAACTTCTTACTGCCATTATACTGCTAGGCTTACCCAGCTCCAGCTCCCCACCGAACAGCCTTGATTCCCTTCTCTGTCAACCCCCTGAGACAGGGACCGATGGCTACTTTATATGCTACTGTGCAAGCACAGTGTAGCCCTGCTTTTAAGCACCGCTGCAAGGAACAGGATTACCATGACAAAATAAAATACACAAGGGAGGAACTTGGCTTGCATCTGCTCTCATCTGGACAGCAAAATCCCTTTGGCTTCCATCGCACTCGAGAGCGCTGGATTCCACAGTCCAGCCAGTAGCAGGGGGGAGACTGAAGGCTGGGGCAAGGGCACCCGGCCGTATTCCTACACCCGGTGCCCGGAGCAGCTCATCTTCTCCTGGCTCAGCCTCCCCAGTCCCTTTGCCTCTTTCCAGGAACTTCCATCCTGCATTTCCACATCCAAATGCTGACAAGATTTTTTTTTTTTTTTTTTTAAACTTTACTACCAACTCCTACCAAAGAGACCATATCAGAATGCATAGTGTTAAACACTTGGCAGGTTTTCAAAGCTGTCTAGTGTGTTTAGATGCCAAACTTCCATGCATGCTAAAGGGATGGGACTGTCCAATTACTCCTAAATAGGTCTGAAAATACAAGTCATCCCCCTCACTTTTCAACATCCCTGCCAATGACCAAGATTTTGTTTAGTTTGACTTCTATTCTACGTTAAAAAAACACACCTTTATAGACTGAATGAAGCCAAAATAATGAAGAGAGCTCCAGTCTCAAATTTAATAAAAAGCAAAAATTTAATTTGAAGCCATACGGAGGGAAAAAAAAAAAAAACAGAACAGATATATTCACAGTCTCCAAGAAATGCTAGAAGTTACTCAGAGAGCAAATAGCACATCTCTGGTTATATTAAAGAACACGAATTACCAAAGAGCACGATTTAAAGCCCACTACCACAAGCTCTAAGAATCCAGTAAGCCCCTTTTGAGCGATACAGGGGGAACTGTATCTGTCTTAAAAATACTGTGAACTTTCTCTTAACAATTTTAAACCTTTTCATATGCCTTGCTTGACATTTTCTGTGACTCTACTCACTGCAATGGATGCGGTGCCTTTAGAAACGTTTCTCTCTGCCCAGGCGGTTTGTGCATTTCTGTGATGACAACAGCAGCACAGGATGTGGGAGCCCAAGACACCGCAAGCAGGAGCACCATGCAACTGTGTGACTCCTGCCGCACACTAACTGAACCCATGTGTTTTTGGCTTTGGGAGGGCTTCCTACTGGCCCCCTATGTCATGTGAAGAGGAATTAAGGCACTGTAAGCAACGTGTGTGTCCCTTTACCTCATCCTGCCGTGCTGGGAGGGAGATAACTGCCAACTCCTCCACAGCCGGGCCAGAAATGAAGCCAGCAGTGTGCAGCCCAGCAAGGCTCCTCCCGAGCACGAATGGCTGCAGAGCCTCACATACTTACAAGCTGACCACTGCTTTAGCACAGAAAGGCCCAAGTTGGATAAAAGGTCTTGCCCAGATTTCACAAAACATCCCCACAGTGCAAACCTATTTAATGAAAGCACATCATTCTGAATTATTCACACCTATAAGGAACTCTTTTTTTTTTCCTGTCCTAATACTTAAGTTTATCTAAAATATAGCACGTTTTTTTATTCACCTCTATCACTCAGACAAGAGCATTTCAGCTTTATGGGACAGAATAAATGTTTCATGCCCCAAATTCAGTTAATGCTTGCACTGCTTGGTCAGGATGCTCTGCAGACCACATCAAATGGTTAATGAGTATTTTTCCCCACGCTTAGGGTATAAAACATCCAGCCTTCCCAGGACACCTGTCCAAGAGCCCCAGGACTCTTTGTTTAATCAGAATTTGTGCAGACACCCCTGTGGCACTCGCAGCAAGGGGTGCATCTGCAGCACATCCAAAGGGAACTGACTGCACTGAGAGCTACCCAGCTTCCACAGGAATTTCTGGGCAAGTCTGTAAATGCATATATACCCATGGACAGCACACCCCACAGCTAGGAGATGCGGGTGCTGCTCCCTCCCACGCTGTGTCACAGAGCTGCTCCCCTGTAGAAAGCTGGATGGGCCTTTTTGGAGTTGGCCACGTTGCTGTTCTTCCTAATGCCAACAAAAAACAAGGGCTCAGCACTGCCAGCCACAGTTGTTCCCTTACACCACAAGCCTGCTCTATCACCAGGAATAAGAAACGGGGCTCAAGCTCTCCACGTGAAGCTCGAATTGACAACTAATGCCAAAAATATTACTTGCTTTTGCTGAGAGCCTTTGTTATCCCTTTTGACTTCACTGGAGAAGAAAATACAAGTATTTATAAACAAAGATTATGCACTGACACCCAACTTTGTCTCTGTACTGTTGTTAAGAAGTATTACTAACAAGAAAGTTGCAAAAATGTAAACCCTTTGATATTTATTCTACACTAATATAAAGACCAGAACTGAGCTGGTTAAATTCAATGACTATCCATTTCTCTTTTTATTTTTCCTTTTAACATCTGTTTTTCTTTGCAGGTTCATATTCCACAGCTGCATGTAAATCATTCTAACTTTTACAGTTTAAATTGAGTCTATCTTTTGTCCCAACCCATAGAAGTCTGGATTATCCATGATATTTGAAAAACCAAGAGAAACATCCAGGGACTCTTAAACATTATACTCCTGAGATTTGTGAGAGGGGAAGGAAGTGGTGACCTCCTAGGATTTCCTGAGGATTCTTTCATTTATTACAAAAAGCTGGGGATAACACTGACAAGGTCAAGCAGCCTACATGTCCCTCCTCTGATGGCTACGTTATGATTTGCTCTGAGAGGTATATAAGCCAGAGAGAGATCAGAATTGGGCTCGGAAAAGTAAGTTCTGTTCTGTGGATAATTTTTTTCCCTGTGTTTTCCTTCCCTCTTATGACGTTTTCACCTCTTTAAATCCACATTGGAAGAGGAGGACAGACACCTATCCTCCTGACTTGCTGCTGCTCTAAACAACCTGACTGCCCAAACAATCTGAACTTCCCCTATTCTCCCTTCATACCCTCAAAGCCAACCCCACAGGGTTGTTCTTCTCTTAAAGCAGAGCTGCTGCCACAGCAGTGTGTTACCAAAAGCTCTGAAGGGACAGGAGCTCAATCTCTTCAAATCCAGAAGACCATGAGGACACAGCAGTGCACAACATCGGGTCAGGATCTTTCCTCTCAATCAACAGCCAAGAAGGCTATGAATAGTGAAGGCCTCATCTTCAGAAGAAGACTCGTATTTTCCTGTTTCTCTGCTTGAATGCTCAAATTACATCCATTACAGAATAGCCATGCACAGATTTCAAAGCTAAGAATTCTGTCGAAGAAATTAGTCCTGTCTGCTCAACTTCTTTCCTAACCAATGCTGGTTTTCTTGCTCCTCTGATACCTGCCTGAGAACATGAAAGAAAGACTCTTAAGTTAGACATGCCATTTCTTTTGTGCTGCAATCTAACTGTAATGTTACAGATGTAATGCCCAGATATGAAAATATTAAGAACTTAATTGCAGAGTTAACTGAGCTAAATTACACCAACTATACAATTTACAGCTACCTTTACTACATTTCACAGGAGCCCAAAGATTTTAGGTGTCTCATGACCAGTGACTCTCAGAGAATGAGTAATTACTTTCTCCAGGCTGTTTTTAAAATCCTATCATTAATGCCTACATTTCCAAAAAAAAAAAAAAAGCAAAACCAAAAAACTACATAGAAGTAGAAACTAAAGCACATGACGCATGAACTTCATAATGATCTTGACTTCTTTCCTTGCTCAAATTCCTGATATTTGAGTATCTGATTCTATGGCTTTGGTGTTTTACTAATTTTGTACATTTCTATTTTTAGTTTGCTATGATCCTTTTCTCTAGGGGAAAATACAGAAAGAAAACAGAACCATTTATCTAGAGGACTTACTAATGTCAGTGCAAAAGCAGGATTCCCAAAAGACTTTTCATCATCCTTATAGCCATGCAGCCTAGCAGATTTTGAACATTTTAATGGCTAGTGATGAAATACCACAAAACAATCAAAAGCATAACAAGGCTCACTGACTGTAGGATGGACTGTTGTTTCAGTGCACCCCCTTTGTCCCCAATCCCAAGTTAAAAATTCTTCAATCCTCAATTACAGAGAGATTATTTAATTATTTCAGTATTCTTTCAAGGGCTGAATCGACAGTTCCAGAGAGTGATGCTTCCTATTAAACATCAAAGGCAGAGAAGCTCAAGGAGCGGCACCACAGCCGATAGCCACTTCCCGTGCCTTGGAATCACAGAATCAGTAAGGTTGGAAAAGACCTCCAAGATGATCTGGTCCAACCATCACCCTACCACTATCACCCACCCTTCCTTGAACACCCCCAGAGACAGTGACTCCACCACCTCCCTGGGCAACCCGTTCCAATGCCTGACCACTCTTTCTGAGAAGAAATGTCTCCTCACTTCCAACCTGAACCTCCCCTGGCACAAATTGAGGCCATTCCCTCTAGTCCTATCAATAGATAACTGTGAGAAGAAGCCGACCCCCAGCTCCCCACACCTTCCTTTCAGGTAGCTGTAGAGAGCAATGAGGTCTTCCCTGAGCCTCCTCTTCCCCAGACTAAACAACCTCAGTGCCCTCAGCCGCTCCTCACAGGACTTGTGTTCCAGGCCCTTCTCTGGACACGTTCCAGGGCCTCGATGTCCTTCTCGTAGTGAGGGGCCCAAAGCTGAACACAGCACTCGAGGTGCGGCCTCACCAGAGTAGAGTACAGGGGGACGATCACCTCCCTCGTCCTGCTGGCTGCACTGTTCCTGATAAAAGCCAGGTCCCTCTGCAGGGCCTTCCTACTCTCTGGCAGATCGACACTTCCCCTCAACTTGGTGTCATCTGCAAACTTACTGAGGGTGCACTCAATTCCCTCATCCAAGTCATCAATAAGGATATTAAAGAGCATGGGCCCCAACACCGACCCCTTAGCCCAGCCCTCCAGCAGCTTGGCCTTTGGCAGAGCCACCCAGAATGCCCACCGACCCCAGCAGGGTCAGGCTTCCAGCAGAGAAACAACACTCGTGCACGAGACAATCACCTGTCCCATAAGAGTGCTACCTACACTAAGTCCTCTGCCAAGCAGCACACCAAGCGGGGCCAGCACCATGAGAGCCCTTTCCTAGTCGTGCGCAGGGGCTTCACGCACACCGAAGAGCCAGCCCTCCATCAAGGGCCCAGGCAGCCTCCGCAGACCAAGAACGTTTCCCTGAATCCATCACTTCAGTGGTCACCCAGCTTAACAGACTTGATGAAAGATTCTGAATTTGCTTGTCAGATAATTGGGGCCTTTTATAATTTATGCCAAGTAAATAAGAACCATATTTGTACTGCTCTTTGTGTAGCAGGCTGCTGCCTCCTGAACAGAGTGAAAAATATCCAGATGTGGACATGTAAAAACCAAGCTCAAACTCCAAAACTGTCATGTGGGGTAAAACCCTTCTTCTCTCTTTGCCTCAGTACGCTCCTAAACATCCGCCTAACAGTCTACTCCTCTCCCTCTTTGTCTCTATAATCTTTTGACAGCAGAGGGGCTTCAGGGCGGGGGCTGTTGCAAACACTTTTAGGCGTGTTTGTAGAGTGATTTGGAAAATGAAGTCACAGTCTCAGGTGGGATATTTATTTGCCTTACCAAAATACCTCACTAACAGACAAGTAAGAAACGAAATCACCAAAAAAACAAAACAAAACAAAACTCTGTTGAACTGGATGGCAAACACACATAAATATGTTTTCTGAGCACTTAAACATGATATATGAACACACTTCCAGAGACAAAATAAGTTACTTGAGTTTTACGCAAGAGCCTTTAATTGAAAAGATGTGTGTAGCTTCAGGTTTAAAGCCACCTTTGCTGACTAATTCACATTATATAAGCTAGTTGCAAATTCTCATTGATTACAGAAAGAAAATTTCCCCAGATGCATATCAATCAATACGTAAGAACCCCAAAAGAGCTGTATGGCAATCCAGCAACACAGAGGAAAAAAAAAAAAAAAGGCATTGTTACGGGAATAGTATTTAAAATCGCCATTTTGGGCAACACATAATTGCAAAGGCTATTATTTTATTTATTCAAAATTTTAAAAAGTTTCTTCTGTCAAAAACTTATCTTTAAAAAAATAATTCAATTAAATTATATAGGAAACATTACTGGTTGAAAGTGACAATGTAGATGCATACAACTATTGGTTTCTCTGACAAATTTGAGACTCCTTGGTAATTAACATTCTTATGGAGTCAGAGATTCTCATGACACATTGTCATTCAGCCATCCAGCTCTGCTTTAATGTTACTAGAATTGCACAACCTCAGTGCCTTTCACATGCTATTCTTCAAAAGATGTATATGTCCAAAACATAAAACCCAAAACTGAGGGTATAGAAAGAATAACGCATTCAAAAGAAGGAATCCCTCAGCATCCTTTTATTCCTACATATATGCCCAATCAATTTTTGTTGCTTTTTTATGTCCTACATCACAATTTGTATGGACTGAGAAGTAAAGCTCACTGTAGTATATCTAACTGTACAGTCTGCTTCCATGGATGGCTTCTCTTTCCTCATCTGACTTCTTATCTGGCTGTGAAGTTGCTGCATTTGAGCAAACACAGTTATTATTACAATCGCAGCAGGCCTGGCAGTTAGGCACTTCAATAACATTATTAATTGAGCCACATAACATTCCTACAAAACAAGTGGTATTATGCTCCTTTTCAGACATAAAGGAAAAGCACAGATAACTTATCCATGCCTTGTTCCTTATCTACCTAGTGGGAGAGAGAAAATTAAAACCTAGGAGTTCTAATGCCAGTCCTCCAACTGCTATATGCCAAAATAACTGTTTCTGTCCATCATTCAGTTTTGAAAATGAAATAAATACAATACTTACAAAAAAATAAAAAAATTTAAAAAAATCACCTCTGACCTAGCCACATCTCAATTACAATTTCAGGTGAGAAAAATAATGTTAAATGTTCTAAGCTTTTATACAGATATAGCAGACGTG
This sequence comes from Anser anser, assembly GCF_964211835.1. Classification (NCBI taxonomy): domain Eukaryota; kingdom Metazoa; phylum Chordata; class Aves; order Anseriformes; family Anatidae; genus Anser; species Anser anser. The sequence continues at coordinate 15,855,671 of NC_139728.1, forward strand.
ATTTAAAAGCCTTGCCATAAAACTATTGAGGCATCACGGAGTTCCTTTTTGGAACAAGGAGTTCCAAAAAATCATGACTGCATGTTCATATGAAGTAGCAGAAGTGGATGGTGCATTTTTGCCTACTTTTTTACAATCCCTGTTTCAAATCAGTAGGCCTCAAAAAAACGAGAGTTATTTATGAAAACGCTAGTGCTCAGCAAAACATATGAATCTATGCTAGGTATGACTTTGCAGCACACTTTTTTTTTTTTGTGTGTGTGTGTGATTAAATCTAGGTTAATTTTCTTGTGCTGGTCCCAGTTTGGTTCCCTAGCAGCCAGACATGGCACATTTTCCCGACATGGGAATATTTTCCTACCAGGCTTTGATGAGAATTAGAATATAAGCAGCATACATTTACACATTTTATATCTACACTGGAATTCTGAATCTTGCAGTATTCTTGACATCTGTCCATTGGGTTATTCAGTTCACGTCCAACGAAAGTAATGGAAGAAATTTCTGACAACGTCTCCCTGTCACATAAATGACAGCTCAGATTCCACCATCCACTGGCTCTTACCTGTCAAGGAGAAGCTCTAGTACTTCCTTAGTAGAAGCAAAGCCCCTGTATGTTGAGAGAAAGATACTGATGTAGGTAAAATCATTATCCCCAAAAGCTGTCAGAAGGTTCTCCACAAGTTTCTCCAAAGTTCCAGCTTTTATTGTCCTGATCTTACATGTTTCATACTGGCTGACAGTATGTCCGGGAGGTAACTGGTCCCCTTCAACCTACAAAGTTAAAGCAAAGACAAAACACACAAATCAGACAGAAGCCAAATCCCTCACACAGCCATCACACTAAAACAGATTAAATTTCATCTTTTCACAGGGACAGTTATTTGGTAGCCCATCTTTAGTTACTACTTTTTGTAGATTTAGTTACTATATTTTGTAGATTTGGGCTCACCAAACACTGTATCAAATAACAGAGGTTATTTAGTAAGTTGATTTCTCTGACATGTTCCACAGAATATTCAATATTTTGACTGCTATCAAGTTATCTTGTGATCCCACCATATATATTATGTAAAAGAAAGTTCATTATCCCACAAAGATTAACATTGCTAGAGGAAACAATAGTGGTGATTCGCAGTCTCACTTAACTTCTGAATAACCACTAAAACTGACCACAGTTAAACTAGCGTCAGAACTTGTGATTCCTTTGCTGCAAATACCAGCTTGGGGCTGATACAAAACCTAAGGTCATGAGCACATTCGGACACTAAACCTTTCACGAGGGCAAGGAAAGTATCAAAGACATCTTGCAAACGTGCCATTATAACACTTCAGTTATCTCCTACAGTTCTTGGTTGTCACAATACTTGTCAACTAATCACACGTTTGGGCTTTTTGGCTTGGTTGTTTGTTGCGGGGGGGTGGGTGGATGGTTTTGTTTTTTTTGTCAGCATTTGCTTTTACTGCTTAGAGCCTGCTTCACATCTGAAAGAACAAGAAATATTCCCTTAAAATTCCTGCTTAGAGGACAATTCAAAAAATTATGTTTGTGACTGATTTAAATACTTATCTTGACGAAAAGCCTTAAAAGCAGGATTATAAATTATATGAGCAAACAAAAATAAACACACAAAAAAAAAGAGGAAATTTCTCTTTAGCGGTTGAATAGGCTATCTGTGGAAAGGAATGTTCAGCAAGACCACTGATACAGAAATGGCTGAGCCCTACAGAGGCAGCATCAGGAATAGTACAGCTTCCCTTCTGCTGCTGTTATTTAACAGGAACCAAACTGTCCTCAGCTTGAGAACATGCTGTGACGCACCTGCTCCACTACCTTGATGGCAATTACATGCATAATGACTATTTAATCACTGTAATCACACAGCACCAATACTGTAACAAAAAAAAGCTGTTTCCCTTGAGAGAAAGATGGCCTCATCCTACCTGAGGGTTTGCAATCACAAACGAAAAGAAAAACCCTGTCAAAGATCCCCAGACATCACCATGATTTTTGTACATGAACTTGTTCACATTCACTGAGCTCAGAAAATGTTCTGTTCAAAGCAAATACGTATGTATCTAGGATTAACAGGATTTTACAAAGGCAAAATAATGTCATCATGAAATATTTTAAGATTGTGAAAACCGATTCTTAAATCTGTTTAGGTTAGATTAATTATATCAGTTGAAAAATACTACAAGACATAAACTTTTACTTGTCAAGAACAGACAAGAACCAAGCTTAGTCTTTGTGTCATCAATTCTCCTTCAGTCTCAGAACAAAACCCAAGGAGTTCAACCCATTTTCAGCGTAGCATTATTGCTCTGCAGATTTCCTTCTCATATGTGCACTCACAGCAAGCTTTCAGCTGGGACTGCTGTGATGATGCTCTCCTGAATCACAGCCTTCCTTACCCAGCTAACAGCTCCTTCTGCATCCTGAAGATGATGATGATTCATATCATCATGCCAGATTTCCCAGAGAAGGTTTACAGTAACATTTTACAATTTAACAGCTCTTCTGGGTTTTGAATATTGAGTCCGTGTTCAAATGGGAGCAGAATGATCAATGCCACATACTCCCCCAAGTAACAATTTAAGCCATGTTTTGGGTTTCTGTGTGGCTCCTTGACAACACGCCTCAAATTCACCCTGAAGAATCGCCTCCTGGGCTAAATATGAGGTTCAGGCACAAGGCCATTTTGACCAGAGATTGTGCTTCAGAAATTATCTAATAAGGGATGAGTTAGAAATGAGGCTAAATTTTAGAACAACACCTTGGTACTAGACTAAAGACTTGAGGATACCACATTAATGACTTATAGGTGTTAAAGAATCTAGATTGGTATACTGGCAAAACAAAAAAGAAAAAAAAGTAAGCTATTTATGAAGTAATTAGGAATGGATAGCCTATTTCACATTAATAGCACTAACTTCCATTGCTTTTCAATTGTTTATCACAGATAACCCTTCTTCTCTTCAGCAATATAGACATCCTTAATGAGTCTAAAGCTCTGCTGCTCCTGCACTAGGACATTTCCCAGCTTAGAAGGTCCAGCAACTTCTCGGTATAACACTAAAATACAACCTACTAAAACAGAGTAGAAAATGGAAGAAAAAAATGGGCATAATAGCTTCAGCATCTCTAAATACTACAGATAATTATTTATTTCTAGCAGTACCCCACAATGTTCCAGACCTCCTAGCAAGAAATGGTTCCAGACACTAGGTTTTAGTAGAAAAGTGCCTGTGTGTGTGCAGGAAGCAGTGGACTATACGGGAGCATCTTGTAGGACCAAGCCACCAGGACCTCTCAACAGAGCGTGAAGACCACTGGTTCAGCTGGCAAGCTGAGGTCCCAGGAGAGGCAGCCGTATCTCAGCAGTAAGGTGGCACCATTTCACAGAGGGTCTGTGCCACCAAACAAAGCCGTTCCGGGGGCCCTCTTCTGCCCACCTGCTGCCATGCTTTTGAGCTGGTTTTTGTGCAGCCACTCAATGAACTGGGCTACAAAAGTGTTCCAGCTAAAGCTGAGCCCTTCATGGCACTTGGTGGGGTCAAGCATAACCCAGACCAGTTGCCCAATCTTTTTCACCCATGGCTGCAGGATTCACATAGGCCAGCATAGTGAAAATGAGCTTGGGTTCAAAGAGTAAGACAATTCCTGGAAGTGCTGCAGGTTTACCTCTGTAACAACAAAATTACAGGCTGGGTAACAGTCTCGTGTCATGAACTGATTCATGCATTTTATAACTAGACAGGGCAACGCACAAGCCTGCTGCACCAAAACCCACAGCAACGTCAACGCAGCCCCACAGGGAATGATCGAAACTACACCAGAGCAACTTGCAAAATTCTGTTCCACAGGTCCTGTGGCTGTTTTAAAGGTATATAACGTTATATATCTCATTTAAAGGTGTGTATATTATTATATCTAACCCCACCATTACAGAAACACCTAAAAGGATATGTTGTTACTATCACTATACACCTCCATTCAAATTTCCACTAAGCAAAAATTGCTTAGAAAAAAATCTATTGCTGACATCTTTAATGATATTTAATCATCTTATGATTAAAACATCATTTTGAAAATAACTAGTTACACAACATAACCTCTTTCAAACACAGAATAAAGTCTGCACCACAGCACTTTGCCATTAGTCTTTCACCCAGCAGATTCCCCCGCTCCATGACAGGCTGAACGAAGGCTGTCTTCTCCTCCCCTCTCATTCACTGATGTGAACGTGTACCAAGCAAGGACAGAATCTGCTTCCAAGATTGATAGACTCTCCTTTAAATTCTCCTTTATTGCAACACTGCAACTTGCCGAAGACATCATGTTAGGAGAACCTTGTTATTTTTTTTTTTATACATATATAAAACAAAACAACAAAAAAACCCTACACACAAACAACAAACAGCAAAAAACCCTCCAAATCCTGAAAATCTAAAACTAAGTTTGTCAGCAAGACATGAAACTGCTAGAAATCATTTTAAGACACTTTTAGGGATTGTTTGTATTTGTATTACTTTAGTAAGCTTGCCTGTAAGTTTAAAAGGAAAAAGGACTTGGCAGACTTTCAGAATAAGACATTGTGGGCTGAGCTAGCATGCTAACAGGAAACTGCTCAGTCTGGATTTAATCAAGAGGCCATCTCTTCACTGACATAAGCAGGCTACCCAAAGGCAAGAGTTTTTGTGTTTGTTTTTGCATTGACTGCCTGCGCAGAGGCATACTGTAACTATTGCTATTAAAATATTTTCCTAAAGCTCTTTGCAAGTTTTGACAGTGGCACACGGTGATCACTTATGTGGTACCAATTGAAGCCACCAGAAGGTTTGCTCTGTTTCCCTCTCCTTCCTTTTGTCTCCATCAACAACACATCCAGCAGCCTAACAAAGGTCCTAGACCCCAACATCTCACAGATTCAGCAAGTTTTCTTGGCTGAAAATCAACAAACAAATATAAAATGCCATATATATATTTAAATAGTCTCACTTTGACTTTTCAGGCAAAGAATTACAGCCTCGATAACCTGCAAGAGTAGTTGATGAGCAAAAAACTTCCTACCACATAGAGGACATCTTTCAAGAGCAAGCACAGAGAGGTTGGACTAAGGTATGTCCTTTCAACTCCTTATTCTTCAGACTGTGCGGGTACTGACCTAGCATCACCGCAACACCTCCACTGACCCTCTGCAACACTGTGCCTTCAGAGGGTTTTGAAGCTCTCTGCTAAGGGCATTGTCCTACAGCTGTAGGGCAGGAAACATTATCCGTGCTTACAGTTCCTGCTGAAACAGGAGAGCTCCGCACAAACTGAAAGCCACTTTAGGCTTTTTTAGGTCCTCCAAACACAGCTGCAGATGCCTGGTGCCGAAGGAGCTGTCTCTTGGTTCCAAGCTGGCCGCAGTTCCAGCCCTGCCCTTGCCCCTTCAGGCTGGCTCCTGAACCCGCCCTCAGCCCTACTCACCAAGGCTTTGAGAGAGTGCAAGGCAGCTGCACACACCGTTGCAGGATGAGGAAGAGACGCATAGCATCTTAACAGCCGACAGATGTGGTCTGTCTGTAGCAGGCCCCAACACAGGCCTTGAGTAAGCAGGTCCGAGGTTACGACATCCTGTAATCAAGAAGGCTAACGACCAGGTGAGTACAAACAAGGGTCCTTTCTGAACGCGGGGACACACCGTCAGCAGCCTTTCCAACCGCCGCCTCTCTTTCCCATCAGGCCTCCTTTGCAAGGACCGACTATGATACACCAATTTCTTGCCATTTTGCCTACTGAGGAGAGAAAAATAAAGCAACACCTCCACGTGCCCCAAAGTCACCAGGTATTTCATTCAGCTTAACAGACAAAATGCAGCTCTTGGTGTCACAGCCTCGTGCGTCAGAGGTACAAATGCTATCTGTTAATCTTCAATGGCATTATAAATTAAATTCCTCAACTCCTCAGTTAGTAAAACTTCCTATCAATAGGAACAACAGGCTCTTCAAGGTAAAGAACAGTTAAAAATCTGAACAGTGCAAAAATAAGCTGCGACCCAAATAGACATAGAGACTGCTAGTCGTGATTTCAGAAGTGTCACTGGAAACAATCTCTTTTACCCAAAACCCACTAATCTGCAGCTTTTTTCAATGAAAATGTTGTCTGTTACAATTCTGAAAGTGAGAATCATGGAATGAAATCAATGTAATCACTTTTCATTAAGCAGACTAAAAAAATACTGAAGAAAACAAATGGCATGAACAGTAAGTACATCAGATATCAAATACGAGAGGTTTAGTCATTTAAAACATTATCACTTTACCAAAGACTTGTTTTATTTAAAAATTCTGCAAAAAAATGATTTTCAAGAGCACATAACTAACTAGTGCCTCCTAAATTCCATTTTTATTGATTTTGACAGTTAGATTTCTAAATGCTTTTGACTTCGTATGAAGCTTACAGCTTTTCCAGATGGGTAGTTTTCCATTCTAGTTATTTTTATTAACTTACTGGACAGACACCCTACACTGGACTAAAACTGCCCAAAATTGCAGTCATTTGTATGTTAGGCAAAAATAAGTCTCTTTAATCTAAAGAGTGACTGTTTCATTTCAGTGTTTGCCTAAATATCAATCAGCTTTAACCTTCTGAAAGGAGGAATAAAATGCTTTTTGTAATTTTAACCTTAATTTTTTGATAATGCTTCTTAGACTCTCCAGCCTAAGCCTACAATATCCATACTCATCCTTAATTTTATTTTTTTAAATCATGGGATGATTAAGCTTCAAAAGTTCCAGAAATACAATCATCCATAACACTAGTCTGACAGAAGAAAATACTGAGGCATCCTTCATTTAACAGGCAATCACACATCACTTAAAGTAGCTAAAACAGAGTTGTCTGAAGAACAACCGTATTCCTTGGCAAAAAATACCAACACAGAACTTAAGCAGCAATAAGGCTTCAAGATGCTATGTAAAACTTCTTTTCACTTTGGTCAAGTATTTTTGTAAAAGACAACTTCAAAGATATTAGCAACTTATTTGGTTCTAATGAACTTTATAATTGGACCTGCTCCCCTTAAAAGGAAGGAAGCAAGACTCTCCCATGTGTGTATAGACATAAAATCCACAGCAGCTGACAATCATGCTGAACTGACTCAAACTTGGGCACATTATGCCTACTGCCCCTGTCCAGACCACATGATCATTAAAAAAACTATGAAAAATGGTATTTTTGCACTAACAATACCACATAGCAGCGTACATTACAAAGATCAGTGACTGGACTAAGTTTATCAAATGAAGCCCGAGGCTTCAAGCATTGTCAGGATAGGCCCCTGGGTGTATACATCTATGCTTCCTCCTGCGATCAATTTTGTGGTTCGGGCAGCACGTAGGAGCCTTGTATCCCACCACTGTCCTCTTTGTCCTTGTCCTCTGTGCTGCAGAACCGTCAGTCTGGAAAGTAAATCACATGAGATAAGACTCTGAATCTGAATCTGAATTTCCACTCTAGGAAACCACGGCTGGGAACGCAGGAGTGGGGAGGCCAGAGGTAGGATCTCCTGCAGCCTGCAGGCTCCAGGCAGCACGGTGCTTTCCTTCGCTAGAGTGGCTGCTTTTATCATGCCGCACAATTGGAAATAAAATGAATTCAGAGCTCTCTGCAGAGCTTTCTCCCTTTGCTAACTCCCATTTCCTCATTGCAGATGCTGCTGAAAATCAGAATTCTGTCTGTTGACTGCACCAAACTCAGAAGCCAAAATAACTTTGAGCTCCTTCCTATGATCTGACAGCTAGGGGTATTCCTGGATTTCCAAAGCTCCACCCTTTTCCCTTCCTTTCTTACCACATAAATAACCTTTCTTGGCAGCAACCCCAAGTTTCCAGGACCAATTAATTCCATGATCATTGTTCAAAAGGCATTCTCATTTTCTCATATCCTTAAAGCTCACAGTCTGGCACGTATCTGTCTGAAGATCTGGCTAACAGTGACAAAAGCTGTGGGTCATATTCAGAGGTTAAAAAAAAAAAAAAAAGCCTTACACAAATGCTGTTGCTCAGTTAGAACCCTTTCACTCAAGCACCTTGCAGCTACTTAAAGCCACTCAGGGGAAAATAATAAACAACGTGCATACCAAGGCACCGAGCAGTGCTTCTCACACCTTCTGAAGTTATGCAAATTCAGACTCATTTGGTTATCAAGAATGATGTGGAACTAGCTCTAAATAAATCAAAGCAAAAGTAAAGAAACCTAATTTACATATCACCTCTTGCTGCATGCATATAAAGGAATTTAAGCGAGCCCATAAAGCGGTTGAATCTTCAAAGAGATCTATATTAAAACGGTATTGTCCAACAACAGCGTAAAAAAATCCCTGCCAAGGGAAAATATAAATTCCTCCTCACAATTTGGTCCACTTCTTAGAGGCACTTACACAAAAGAATGTGGCTTCATTATTCAATGAGAATCAAGTCCTCTGGCAGGTTCACTATGTAGTACACGTGCTTTTTAAAGAGTCTAAAAATTGCCCCAATGGTGTAGTCCCAATCTTCATCTCCAGCTATCCTGTATGATTTACACACGTACCTTCTCATTGCTTCCTACACTCAAAAAGCTCCTTCTCATTCTGGCTCTCATCCGTCTTGCTAAGCCTTTTAACAAAATCAAGAAAAGCCCTCCCACCCTCTTATCTGTCTTCACTGAGTTAAATGAAGCTGATATATCAGATTAGTTCAACTCTTTATTTTATTTTTTTTTTATTTTTTTCTTTTGACACATTTCACAGACCTGCAGTTTGCCAGAGCCAGGTTCTCTCACAGCATCAGGCCAGTGACATTATTTTCATAATATGTTAGGATGCACAAGTATTCCTTGTGATGGTTTTGATTGGACATAGAAATTGAGCAAGTTCCTACTTTAAAATAGGAAACCAAGAAAAAGAAACCAGTAAGTCAGGTAGCACTCTTAGTCATGTGCGTTTCATACTGTTTGAGATGTAGCTGTCATCAAATGACATTTGCTAGAAATATTTTTCTAACCCAACAAACAAATCTGTCCCATATTATGAGAAGAATTACTTCTATAAACCTCTCTTCAGTGCATAGGAACACCAAAATGTCCAGTCACCAAACTGAGCAATAAATTAATACTAGAAATAACGGATGGCTAAGTGAATAGGGCACCAGAACGAAGGCGAGGAAATAGGATTTATTCCTCATTTTGGCAGTAAACTCAGGACATTCTGTAAAATATTTTGACTTCTGTAGATGAAGGAAATGCTACATAGTGTCTCCACAAGGGAAGAACTCCACACAGTCTTTGGACTTGCGTAAAACTGTCTGAACTAATAAAAGTTTTCACAGGCATGGATTATAGGGAGTCCATGAGAGAGGGAAACAGGCAGCTGGGGCAGTTCCCCTGTGCCCCAGGAGCAGTAAGTAGTAATTCTTTTTTCTGCTAACATCCCTTGTCTTAACTCCTCTTCCTCCCCTTCCCTCTCCACGCACACTGCTTCCAACCTGTCCTGGAAGTCTGTAGGTGCCAAAGCCTGCTTACAGATGCCAGGCTGAGTTGCTTACCAGCGTGCATAAAAGAGAAAGGAAGGGATGTTGAGCAGGGAAAGAAAGTACAAGAGGTGGCAGCCAGCTCAGATACTTCACCTGACTCTGACTCGGAAATGGCTTCCAGTAATCCTGGCTACAGACTGCAATGCCAGGTACACCGTGCCTTCCACCTCAGGGGTGCTGGTACCTGCCAGATGCCGCAGTCCTTCCAGCCACAGACGGGCACATGAACACTGACCTGCTCTGGGATGTACTTTGGAGCCCACAGGGGGCATACTCTGTGGAGCTAAGCAGTATCGTTTCTACGCAGAGGCCGCACAACCGGTGTAGAAGACCACCAATCCAACCTCACGTTGTTGCAACGAGCAGATGGCGGAAGCTAGGAACAACAACTGAAAACATGACAGACCCATACACTCGACTCAACAGGCCGGATTCCAGCTCACTTCTTCGTAAGGTTTCCTTGAGAGCAAATGGACTCCTGCCATAAGGAAAACTACTCCCCAGTACCTCCTCAGCCATTTTCCTGTCTTTGGAGGAATCTCCTGCCAGTGCCATGCAATGCCAGTCGGTCTGGATCTTAATGTAGGGCTGAGACACCCAAGTGTTCAATCAAAGAGACCTTTATAAGGCCGTAGCTCTTGCACTGTTACAGAGCGATTGCAGAATACCATCCCAAGCCAGCAACTAAGGGCACAGCAAGCAAGGAACAGTACAAACCCAGGTATGGGCAAACACTTAGAAAAAAGAACACTGTAAAAAAAAATGGCGATGCTTCTATTAAACTACATGACACACCGATACACGTTATAAGATGTCAGGTCAAATACACATTGCAGCATGTGGCAAGGACAGTCATTTCTTAGTGGGTAAATCTCCTACAGAGGAGCTAAACAAACTCTGAAATGTCATTTCAAAGATCATCTAAACCAACTGCAAAAGTGTTGCATAGATGGCTACTTCCCAACTCTAAGAGCATTTCTAACAACCATGCACAGATAATAACACACCTCTAATTTAACAAGTTTAGCAGCTTAGCCTGAATTTCCGAGCTAAAAGCACATCTTAGTCCCTTTTGGTTCTTCCAGGACTTCTTTTGTATGCAACTATTAAGAATTTCATATGTGGCAGGCTGCACAAACTAGAAGTCAGGTTGCATTATTCAATGACATGCCACTACAACATGGCCTCTACACAAAATACTTTCTGCTAGTTTAAACTAATCTAGATTTAAAAGGCCTACAGCATTGGATCTTTCTCCCCATACCACCCACACCAACATCCTTCCATATACATATATATATTAAAAAAAAGGTACTGCTGCTAACATCATCTTCCAAGCCCATAAATAGCTTATAGCCTGCCTTGAGATTGAGAGCTTTGTGTGTCCTTCCAGCCTGTGTACATAACCCTGTCTCCACAAACTTGGCTCCTGGTCTTGTCCAGCTCAATGCCTGTGCTCTACTGCGTAACTGCACTGTCAAAGCTGTGTCCCCTCCCAGCTCCCCAGTTCCCTATTTTATTGTTTTATGACCCCTGACTACTTTGACACAAGGCTAGACAGCACAGTATTACTTCCAGTACAACTGCATTTTGACGCCACTTAATGTTGCTACAGAATCAGCCCAAGTACATCACCACCAACATCGACTGAAAATTCTCAATTATCCTCTTATTTATACACTGCCTGGATGTTAAAGATGACAACAACTTTAAATTTACCCTAAGAAAATCTATTATACAAATTCTGTTTGTGAAATACTGGTCAGTGAAGCAATTTGCCACAACTCTTTCATGCTGGGATTTTTTAATAAACACCAAGTATAGCAAAGAGAAGGAATGTTTGACATTGCCGCTTACATAGTCAGACTCTTAATATGGCAAAAGTCACGCCATTTGATGAAAATTATAGGTCAATATGAAAAAAAATGAATTTTGACCACTCAGAAATGTAAAGCTCATTTTTCATCAGTGCCTACATTGTTGGTAGTCAAAGACTGTGATGCTTTTCCTGTGAAAAGTCGCACCATTTTTTTTCATCCAGGAATGTAATTTAATTTAATTGTGGAGCTCATCATTGCTTTCTGCTGAGTCAGTAGAAACAAAGAAAGTCTTGTATGAGACAGCAGGCAACACTGCTGAACTCAAAATGGATTTAAGGATGCCAGAAGTAATAATTCTGTTGCATAATAACATGAATAAACATTACATAATCCCAAATGGTTTTATTCATCCTGATTGTATCATTGGCTTTCCTTTCACACTATAAAGCTTGCTCAAACAGTATGCAGAAATTAAAATTATACTGACTTGGGAAATAAATGTAAACTGCTACTGCACTCAGTATAAAAAACAAGGCAAGAGTGATAGATTTTAACAGTATGATGGAAAATAAAACCGTAGGTGTGGGGAGATTAAGTGCATTCTGACAGAGGAGAAAGCATTTAGCAGAAGAGTGATTCAGATTTTAAAATAAATTGAACTGGAAGCATACAGTATTTTCGTGGAAGAAAAAAAAAATCAAGGAAATGTTGTTACATGTTTCATAATAATTACTATGTGCAATCTCTATTGCCAAGCTTTTTTAATATTTTAAAACAGAAATAGGTTAGCAGTAAACCATTTTCATGGCCACAGCATGAATACATACCTAAACTGTATTACAGACCTCATTTCAATGGCTGTGCTTTTTACTACCCTTTGTTTTGAAACTAAGGGATCTCTTCAGGGTGGGGCCTGAGCATAAAAAGCAGTAATAGTAAGATAACATTACCTAATATTGAAAGTTACTAGCTTCAACTTTTATTGAAGTACTAACAGAGTCCAAAAATATTAGTTCAATCAGTAGTTCAGGCCAAACTGCATTTTTACTATGTTATCTAGATATCCCAGGGGATGTGATTACGGAGTCTGTTAAGATTCTTCTCTTGCACGCACACGTTTATGAGTACTGATATGTGTTTGTACCATACCTGTGACGGCAACATCCTTGTGCCATTTATATAGCTCTATTCTCTATGACAAATTCTGCACTTTGTAGATAAACAGCATAAGCTTATGGTAAAGAAGCATATTGTGTATAAATGACTGCATTCTTGTAACTACAACATCTGTCTCTTAACCCACCTCTTCTGACATAGCAGAAAGCAGCACTGGTTGCGTGAGCTGGCGCTGAACCTGCTGCAGCCGTTTGTACTTTGTTTGTAGAATGCTGTTGCAGTTGAACTTAAATCCTTGGGCAACGGACACAAATCAACACACGCACATAATTATGTGGAAGTATTGAGTCAGACCCAAATAAGCATAGCTTACAAGTAAAGGAGAAAGAGCAAGCAAAAAACATCAGGCTGTAAGATAAAACAGAAGTCCTCCACGTTATTGTCCATCTTTTGTGCGTGTGTGTTGTTTAATTACGCACCAGGAGTTAATAGCATCTCTCTCTTCTTCCCTGTCCTATTCTAACTCTATGACCACCTCAAGTTTTCTGAACAAGAAGACTGTTTTTCCATGAAGAAGAATGCAAGCTTCGTGGTTCAAGTAAGTGTGCAAGAGTTCATTTATGTTTCATATGCTACAGGGAGCAGCCAGCAGGCTGATCGTGCAGCCAGGATCAATCTGTGGCACTCAACAGGAGGAACGCAGAAGTGTAAGACCTGACCTCCAAATGAAGTACATTAATGTTACTTATGAAACATTTCCAACAGCACCACAATGGCTGCCATGTCAAAACGTAAGTCACCATTCCTGCCCTAAAGGGACTCAACTCTAAAACATACAAAATGCACTGCAGGTAAGGCCAGAGATTACTACAAACAAACCAAACAGAAAAAAAAAAAAAAAAAAAAGGATGTGTAGATATATCTTCCTAATCATTTTCTTGTTCTGTTTGCTTGTAATATATGAGCTGGCTTCCAAATGCACCTCAGCAGCATTTGGTTAACTAATCTCTTTTGCACTGAAGACTATGGTTAATCCTGAAGTGCCTTGCCATTTGCATCCAACACCACTGAAGCTTTGAAATGTTACCAACCTCATCTAATAAATTCAATCCACATGAGTACTATGAACAGCTGAAGGACATTCTGCACTTAAAGATTTGAGCCAAAACAGCAACTCAGTATGATTCAATGCACACAAGCCAAGATGTGGGGCATAAACTGTTTTCCCCTGTGTCTAGGGGTAAATAACCCCTTCCACCACTCTTTAATATGCGATGGTCTATTTCTACTTTTGGATATATAGATACTTGGAAGTTTAAGCCATTGACTTCTTAAGTGTCAGAAGAAGCTACTGAGGTCAGGAAGCCTAAGCTAATACATAAAATATACAACAGGTCTCCAGTTTGAAGCTATGACAATTTGAACATGTCTTAACACATTCAGCCCTTCCTATCGTTTAACCATTCCAAGACCTTTGAATAGAAAAATGCCACTTTATAATAAAAAATATATTGTTCTACTTGCACAAAGACCCCATGGACTCCCCAAGAAACAGCTCTTGACTGGGAGAAAGCTTGAATCTCTGCAAGGAGCAAGGCAACTGTAAAAAGCAGCTGAAGGGGTGGGAGGGGAAAAGAAAACAACCCTTTAAATTGCTTTCAGAACAAGAAAGGTGGGAAGAACATAAGAGGAAAACAGATGAAAGAACAGAATATAGTAACAGGATCACTCAGACAAAGCAGTTTAAATGTCTACACCTTATTAGCGTTCTTGCCGCCCCGTGGCGGCACTGCCAGCTGTAGCCCATGGGCACAAGCTGGGGACCCGTGCGGCACCGAAAGCTCCTGCAAACAGCGCCGAGCAGCCCGCCCCTCCATGTGCCGCACTGCTGGGGTCCTGCGGGAAGGCTTCAGGGAGGAGGAGAAGCACCGGTGGCTCAGCCAACGCCCCTCGTCTGCACAGAAAGGGCCGAAGAGCCAGGCCTCCAAGTCTGTAAGCAGCGGAGTGCAGCTCTCCACATTTCAAGGGAGAAGCGGCACGGCGGGGTCAGAGCGCACATCAGGAGGACCATGCAGGGCTAGAGAGCTCTCACATCTCCAGCAGTGTCACAGTTTTCTCTCTCACAGGTTCGAATACGATCCGGTTAAATAAAAGCACAGCAGTTTGCCTCTATAGTCTTCAGATCATTAGATCCCAAAACGAGCAGTAAGTATGCTACAGAAGAGAAAATTGACCCCCCAAAAGATGAATTGGTCAGTTCAAATTACAGGGTGAGGCACTAGCTACTGAATACTGAGAACGGGACTCTGGACCTGCCGTGTCTTTTCAAATCCAGTATCACACTTGTCGTTAAATAGGTATGATGCAGATAACTTAATAACTAACATGCTCAATATAATAGGCAGCAGTGAGTTTATTCTGTGAAGATTTCTTGTTACTCTTAAGTAATGGGAGTCAAGTGAAGCAAGAGCAGTTATGGGAACACCATGAATTTCACTGGTGTTTGAAGAACACAACAATTTCTGCACTAACGCAGGACTCAGCTGCACAAAGAGGTTGCAAAAATCCAGACACAAGTTGGTAGTTGGACATAAGTGGGTGGCACACAGGAACAAGTCAAAACTCCATCAGGCTGCAAGCCAGTAGTGTGACAGAGGAAAAGGCTGGAAACTGCTACCATACGAAGGGGCAGAAAGCTTCACACCTAAGGTGGAGGCTGCCAGATTTCATTTTGGTTGCCGGAACTGTCTAAGGGCAGCTACACTCCGATGGGCAACAGAGGGCTTACGCAACTAAACATAGAGAAACGTAAGAAGCCAGCAAAAAAAGTCTTTTGAAAGTACTACCCTCAAAGGTCACAGTGTGACACCCAGATCAGAGAAAAGATCTGAAGGGCTAGGGTAGGCAGAACATTAAATCTTTCAGCACAGCACTTGGAAGCAGCAACAAAAAGCAAACAATTCTGCAAAGTATAAATAAAGGGTACTGAACCAAGTCGAGGGACATTATTCCTCCACTGCATAAAAGGTCTGATGAGGCCACATGTAGAGTACTATGCTCTGTTCTAGCAGCCTTATTTTTAATAGCTTAATACCTTATTTTTAAAGCAGCTATTATGAAGTTGAATGGGGTAAAGCAAAAGGCAACCCACATGATTCCTACCTTCACAGAGTTTAAAACAGTGAGGATGCGGACACTTGTTTTATGCACACAAAAAAAAAGGCAGGATCTGAGCACCCAAAGTTCTTGTTGACCAGAATGAAATTGTGGGACTGCTGGAAAACAGGCACAGATTATGTTGCAATATGGCCCTGACATCTTCTGGACATTAAAGTTCTCATGATTCTTTTTATGAGTGCCTGTGTTCAATTTTATTCTGCCTCGTTAAATATTTGCTGCAAACAAATTGAAAACAGAACTTTATAAACAGCAACACATACTAATTGTCATTTTAAACCAAACTAGAGTATATTCCTTCTGACAATGACCGGATGCCATAGAGAAAGGTGAAGAAATAACACCCATAACATAAAGAACAACCAATCTAAAACGAAAGACTCTGCTCAACTGCTGGAAGTGTTTGTTTTAAACCTAAATCGCAACAAGTTACATGTCTTCTATTTTAAATTTCATGTAGTATTCATGTATTTGTTCTCATTATTTACATAAATGTCAAATCCTTTCTGAATGGACTCACTGGACTCGGTTACTACCAGCAGAGTGCCCTTCAGGTTAATTACATACAATTAAAAGGAAGTTTCATTTTCCCCCTCATTTTCAACACACTGCTTTCCTATCCCACCAAACACTCCCTGGAGACGAAGCATTCCTACTCCACTCACTATTTGAAATGCCTTTGCTGTATCCTCCTATTCATTTCCAGTATCAGGCCCTGAGCCTGTGAACATTTAACAAACACACCTACTGTTAAACCTGCATGTCAGCCCTAGTTGCACCAAGACTCAAATTTAACAGCCCTCACCTTTCCAGTGTTTCCAAATGCCTACAGTCGTATCCCATCTGTGGATCCCTTTTCTAGTTCCCACAGCTCAGAGATAAGGGAACAAGAATAAAGGACAGCAAAGATACTACTGTAATCTCTTCCATAGCAGTACTTTCTAAGCTCCACTCCATTCCCTCCTTGCCTGCTACAGCCTAAGATTTGAAGTTGCTTTCGCAACTGGTGGTGAGCGAACGCTTCCACAGAACTCTGGGCTCTCAGGTGGCCAGGTCTTCTCCCCAAGTGGTTCTAATCAGTTCACTTCTGGTCCTAAATTGTTTCAGTGTGCAGCTGTGCGTTGTTAGCCAGCTGCTCCTTGCTGCATATATGCCACATGTGGAGAAGATATCCAACTGATAAAGCTATGAAGCCACTAAATAAATATTGCTGAGCAACTTTGACAGCTAATGCTTCAAACTCTTCAACAACCTTAAAAAAAAAAAAAGCCTTTTAAAAGTCAGATCATCCCAGCAATGCTTTTTTTCTCCTCTCTTCCCCACCTCCCAAAATAAAGGAGAACTATCCCAAATCCAAACAACAGCACTGCTGCTGAGTTGTAAGCCCCACCCAAACGCATAGTTTTGTACTGCGTTACACTACAACATACTTCACGTAGCCTGTCTGGTGAAAATTTGTGGCTGTGCTTTGAAAGTCATTTGGATGAAAGATGCTGTAAGAATGCATCATTATCATTTCATTAGGATGTATTTTTACTTTCCTTCTGGTGAATTATCAGTGGCATGGTACTGAACTCCAAAGCAGCTGTATTCAGGCACTAGCAAGAATTCGTTTTGGTCCAAAACAGAGTGATTTCCATAAAAAAATCCACTCTCACACATTTCAAGAAAATTCTTATTCCAAGTGTAAAAACCTGGAAAAAAAAGATAACAGACTTTATATTTCAGCCCTAAATGTAGAGCTACCTGCTGGTGTAGCACTTATGGAAAACTACAGGTCACATCTCAAGAGCTCGTATGGCCACTTGAGCGTGAAAAAAAACTGAATTTTGGTGAGAATCAAGGCAGAAGTAGTTCTGGTAGAATGCAGGTGAGAATACTGACAGCTCCCTGGAGACAACTACCGTTCAGCCACTGCGTCCCTTACGGATGAGGTCTAGGCGCATCCATGCTAAGTGTACAGAAAAACTTGTAAGTAGCACGTATGGAAGTACCATTCCATCGTGCAAGGAATGCTCTGTCAGCCTGGCCAACATCCACTGGGCAAGAGCAGCTTTACTGCTGGCTGAGCAACCCACAAAGGACGTACCATGTCAGTGCAAGACGTACATTCTGTTTTTCTGGTGTAAACAAACCACAACACCAGAATTTATGCATAAAGATGTTTTACAAGCTCTGATACTATCTTACTGGGGTAATAAACAACACTAAGACATCACACTTACTTTGCCTCTGGTCTGCAAGATACTACACACCAGCTATACAAAGCCAAGCAAGAATATGAATGAATATGAATCCCACCGCATTAGCATTCACTTACCCATTTCCCACCAGGTAAACCCGTTTTTCTTTTAGGAGCTAGGCCATGAGCTGATTGCTTTGTGATCGTTTCTGCACACAGCTGTACCCCCTTACAACACTGGCTACAGGAAGCTATATATTTAGAAAATAGATTCCTACAGCAGTAGTAAAAGATGCAAGTTCAAAGCATGCATATACACACTGTCACTTAACATATTTTTAATTAGCTTTACCAAGGCTAAATTTAAATCTAAGCGTGACTAACATGCTTGCAATGCTTCAGCCTGTTTCTTAAATGAAAACATCAAAACCCAAACTGTAAAACTAATGGTTTCTCCAGGGCTATTCTCTTTACAGCATCTCAGTCCAGCTCATATGCTACTTCTCCCAGGCTTTCCGATGACACATAGCCACATTCATTGCCAACACTTCTTTAACCCAACAAGTGACCTAGATCTTCCAACATTCAGAAAGAAAATGCCAGTTTCTTTTCAGAGCAAGCTGATTTTTCGTTATTCCTTTCACTTATTTCTTCTTGGAAAAGCAAGGAAAGTAAAATTAAATGAAGTCAACAGCAGGATAGTTAAGATCCTATATTTAAGGGAGAATCTTTACCATCCAAGAAGCACAGTTTAAAAAGACATGGATCCTGGCTATCAAAGGAATTCCCAGTGGAGAGGAATAATAGTATGGGGCGTTGTTATATTCTACGTGTCACAGTAAACTGAAACATGCCAAAAGCAGATTTTCATACATAAGTAGACTGGCTGAAAGATTTCCAAAACGCAGTCGCACACAATCAGTGCAAAAAAGCCAGAACAGTGCAGTCCACAGCAACATCTGCTCTTCTGAGACCTCCCTTACCTCTCATTATTCCACTTAATAGAACAATCATTAGCAGGAGATGCACTCTGCACAGTCCTGTAGGAAGAGAGGCTTCCTGTGTGTCTCTCCCTAGTTCTCTGTGGCCAAGCAAGTGTCCTGTAACCTCACTCAGTGTTAATAACATGCAAGATTAAAGCACTGCAAACCTGTCACCCTTTGACAGTTTGGAATGTGAGGTTTTAAACTCAACCGAGAGCATGACATCATGCTGCAAAGCTAGTTACCCTTCTAATTTATGCATTTTGTATTTGGGACTGGGAAAGTAAAAGATGGTAATTTTTCAGACTTCAATTTTAAAACTCATGAACAGCTCAGGTTTCATTTTCAATTGTCTGTTCCAAAGACAGCATCTATTACCCAGCTGACGACTGCACCTAAGAATGCTACCTGGAATATCCCTACAGCACAGAAGTGTGCCCAAACCAGGAAGTAAGGAATAAAAAATCCGTAAGTAGTCATTAATAAGGGCCATGATGCTACGGTATGATTATGCCCACAACTGAAGGAAAGGGCAGGAGGAAAGAGCCTACTCAGAACCAAAAGGCAAGCTGAAGAAGACTCCAGGGTTTTCTTTTGAAAACTATGTACCTGTCTATAGGTAAAATCATTTGATTCCGAAATCTACTATACGTCTTCCCTGCGGGTCTCCAGCAGTTGGCAGGTATCTTACACCACCAAATCAACATGAGTAGTGCCCATTTTCCTTCACTCGCCATCTCCAAGATAGTTCTTCAGAATACAGCATTTGGAGTGGGACAATAGTGCAGTCTGGTTTCTGCAGGGTGCCTGTCAGCTCCCTGGGAACTGCTCTTCTGCCTCCACCAAGCATATGGCCAGAACTGTGCCTTGGCCTTGGTCTGGGTAGTCAGGACAGGCTGCAGGAACCTGGTTCGAAAGAGTCTGATTTAGCCAAAAGGGACCAACATATGCTATAAATCAAGAGACAAAACAGCAAGCTGCAGCAAGGACAAAGATCGGTAAGTCCTTGCCTACTGGTTGCGCAGGAAACTACACATGACAAGAACATCTGGGACCTAAGGGTAAGATAAAAAGAAATCACCGAGCTGGCTCAGAAGGGCATACAGGAGGGCAGGAGCAGGCTCAGAGAAAATTTGAGGCTTTGCATGTTCCTAAAATGTTGATGGTTCAAGGCACCATTTAAATCGCAACCTGTATTTAGGAGGTCAGTGTTGGAAAGAAAAGAAATCCAAGTTAAAAGTTCTTTTCTGACATAGCCTTCTCTTTGACTTGAAAAATATGTCCTAGGTCCTTACTGGGATACGTATTAGTTAGAAGTTCTTGAACTGTTTTTCTGACTGAACTCTCCAAAACCAGCTTCCTGCCAATGTATGTGACTGTAGAGGTGTTTAGAAGCCAAACATGTGGTCATATGCAGTGTGCTACACAAGACAATTATTCAAAAGTCAGTTTTGAAACGACATGCAGTTCTCAGAAAAGGTTATTATCCAATACTATCAGTGCAAAGAAAACATTAAAATATTTAATGATAGAATCGGTACTTCTCACCTTTTCCCCGTCTCAGAATTGTGAAAACATTTAAAGCACCCTTTCACAGAAGTTCACTTATAGTTTTTGAAGAACATGTTCAGCTGTACACCCAATGCTGTAGCATTAAAGACACCTTGAGACAAGCGATCTTTTGAATCAATCTCTGACTGAATAAACCCCAGAGCCAGAACTCCAGCTGTGGCCAAAAAAGTCAGCAGAAAATAAATAAATAAATAAATAAATAAATGCATATCTAAAACCTGCTCTAGAAATATAATGAGGGGCTAACTAAATCAGGCAGCACTGGCATGAGGGAGCTCATTATTTCACCATTATCTGGATATTTAAGACACAAAAGAAGAGCAGTCTGTGGCATCCATTAGCACAGCAAGTAACTTAAGACTTGAGAACTGGCTCACAAAGCTCAGCAGCCATTTAGGATGTGGAGATGCAGGCTCTGTATGGCTCCTCCAGCACACACAGGCTCAGGGGAACTCCGGTTCCTGGCTGCATTTCCTGTGACCTGCCCCAGTAAAAACTCCAGAGGCAGAGCGCAGGTCTCCTCCTCTCTCCTTCCACAGTAAAGCACTCCAACAGGAAAAACACTCGCAAGCATAAGGGAGCCCCTCCTGTCTCAAAGACTCATTCCGCTCTGCTCCCCTGATTCCATGAGTGCTGGACACAGTTCGCCCACCCCTCCCTAACCTCTGGAAGGGTGAGATAAAGCACTCCAGCTGCCTGACAGGGAGGTCTACAAAAGTGAGTTCACAGGACTTCAAAAACTGTTTGTTTTTCATTTTGTAATCTTGTCCGTCTGCCCATGCCGCACCCATGCCTTTCACTGCTCATTTTCTGCAGCAGTGCATCCACTCTGTTCTTATGCCACCATTCCCACTCCTCCAGTTCCGCACCAGTATTTTCCAACAATTTCCATCATCCCTCTGATACTTTTCTGCATCTGCTTCCCCATATTCTGCTTGCCAGGGTATATTCAGACATCTGCACCGCCAAGGCACTCTTCATCCGTCTCACTGCTGTCCCCTCCTGCCTTCCCCACAAGTAGTCCTCTCACACTGCTTCTAGAACAACCTCCAAAGTAAAATTGTGTTGGTGTTTTGTAAATATAAAACTTCCTCTTCTCATCTCAGTCTCTCCAGCACCAGGACAGACTAGCACCGCTGCCTACCTTGAATCAAGGAAGGCCTTACAACCCTGGCTTCTCTTCACCAGCCCGAGTAAGACAATGGGGACTTCTACCGCAAGGCAGCTGTACTAATTTTTCTCCTCTGGACTCTCCTCTCGCCTTCATCTTCTACACATAACCTGGATCTCCTTTCTTCTCTTTTCATGAACTCCCACACTTTTGCCCCCAAAATTTCCGTAGCAATGACCTACCCTAACCTTTGCCCTAGCTGCACACCTTCTTGCTCTTATATTTCCACTTAGAAACATACAATTGGAGGATGTCGTGTTCTGCTACCAAAGGAAATTACCTTATAATCCTTTTCACCAACTAATCCAAATCCAATGTTGATGCTGCTGGGTTCTTTACTTCCTTCACTCTTCCTGGAGTGCCACTCCATTATCTCATTGCTATGATGATTTGAAACTTTCTTCTAATTTCTAGCAAGGTCTATGCCAGTGTAAATTTATACCTGGTGCGAATGGTTCTTCTCCCTCCCTTGTGCTCATTTCGTGATTTTTTATAGGTATTAATCACTGTCTTCATTTTGTTAAGCTAACAATGCTGTACTGCTCAGATAATAACCAGACACACATCGTTTTCTTGATGATCCCAAAAGTTCTCTACTGTCTCCCAGTTTAAACCAACTTTTCTTGAAAACGACCAGAATTACACAGTGACCCATAACACCATACAAAGGGGCTTGCGTTTCCCATCTCTACTGGCAATAATCTAGAACATTTAAGCATCTCATTTGCCTTTTCTGTTTTACATTGCGCTGGCAGGTCATATGTCCTTTGATTGATTAAAACACCCCAAGTTGGAAGGGATAAAAGAGGACAAAAGTATCAGCCTATGACAGAAGTTATTTGAATTCTTTCACAAATATGCCTTTGCATTCTGTGCTGCTTAATCTCAACCTACTTCTGTTGCACTAATCCCAAATGTCAGCCTTGTAGGATATTTCCATCCTCCAGGTGTTTTCTTCCTCTGCCAGACCACCAGATTTCGTCAGCATGCTTCTGCTTTTATGTCACTGGCCTTAATGAACACACAACAGTTCAGCCACAGGACTGACTCGCAGAACTCCCGTAGGCACCTGTCTCCAGACCAGCAGTTCCTCTTTCAGCTTGAGCTGCAGCACCTCCTCTTCAACAGCGCCTTTACTGACCTTATGATTCCTTAGTCTCTCCTGAGACTTTTTTTTTTGAGCGATTTCAATACTAGATTTTCAAACAAAAACAGATTAAACCCAGAGCCTTTTCTGAATCCAGAAGGTCAGTTATCTTTGTGAGACAAATATCTTCTGCCTACGCATCACATCTCCCCCCATCCCACCCCAAATACAGCTATCACGTTTCCTGTTCTCCAGTCATACAATGCTATTTATGACTTGACAAATGAATTCAAACTCCTTGCTGCTCAACTATTATTTTGTGTGTCAGTTCCTTTCTAGTTCTGGGCTGGAAACCAGCAGCTGCCCAGTGCAGGCACATCAAGCTCTTAGGCAAAGAGAAAACTTAAAGACATGTAAAAGGCTCGTGTGCCATCATTACCATCAACCTTCAGGGTCACCTTTATCACACTTGCAGAAAATATGCAAAAAAAAAACTTTAGTTTTTTGAGTTATATGTAGATTACTTGTAATTCCTATCTCATTCTCTCTGTGAAGATGACTTTTTTTATTGCTGCTGGTTTTATATGCCTGACAAACCTTTGACTGCTTGTTTTCATTTGCCTTGCAAGGCTTGACTTTGGCAACTCTGATTTTAACCCTTAGATAAAACTTTCTCAGCTTACGAGCTTTTCTCAGTTTGTCAAAACCTAATTCCTTAAAAAAAAAAAAAAAAAACTTTTAGATGATTATTTTTACACATTTCTCTGAAAGGCTTCCCCCTGCCATTTAAACTCAAAGTCAGTGTAGCATTTGCAATTTTGACTGTCAAACTTCCAAGCTCACACATTCAGTTCCCTGAACTTCCTACCTGATTTCACTGAATACTTCCCCTAGTTTCTAAGTATGCCACTGCAAAACCAAGCATCTCACAGACCTACCTCCTCTACGTACCTTCCTACTGAATCTAAGAATTACCTGAAAACTGACATAAGGCAACCCCCTTGACGCAGCATCATCTCTTATTGGATCACTCATATTTCATGAAGGAATCAGGTAGCAATAATATCTACTGCTTTGGTTCAATTCTTGTCAGGTGCCAAGAATGTTCATTCACTGAGGTAGCCTTAAATCACCCCGTCTTTGTTATTTACACAGTCATTCCTTTTCTTCCTGCCTTACTGTCCTACATCACTCATTCCTTTCACTTTCCATCACTGTAAGGTCCGTCCTGCTCTCGCTTAGCCCTGGTGCACCTTCAGTGTGTGCATCCACTGGCCTCTGGCACAAACACAAACACAACCACCAGGCCTATTATCTTCACTAGAAAAGCCTTTTCTCCCCTCCCCTTTCTTCAATTTTGTCCACTCCATAGTCGAGCAACTTCAATATTTCAATCTCATCTGCAGTACCTGCAGTCCTGGCCCCTCAAATTCTCCAGCCCTTGTTCCTCTTTGCAAAGGACCACTTGAACGACTCTCATTTCTGCTGTGTGAAAAGCACGGAAGTTTCTTGCCTGTGCTCCTCCTCTGATCCTGTCACTTTTCTGACAGATCCCATCCCACTCCCTTGTACCTCTCATACCTTTTGCCTCCCCTATTCCCCCCACTCTCCTTTTCCAGTCAAAATTTCTTACAGACTCTCACCTCTTAAAAATTCCCTCTCACTCTCTCCACTTACTTCTTTCCCTGCTTTTTCCTTTCTTTTCAACTCCCTGTTTACATTTCTGTTTGTGATTTACAGTAACTCACTGACTGGAGTTCACCTCTTCCAACACCATTCATACTCAGCATACTGCACTTGGCAACAGAAATTCAGGTGTTCAGCAGCTGATCTACTTTTAGACCGCTAAAGAGCCAAGGCTCTGATCAGCAGAGCCACTGCTCTACTCCTCTTATCTGCTTCTGGCTACAGTATGACTCAGCTGGTCTCTGAGTCTTGTTTCATGGGTACATCGCTGCCAGTTCAAGATCAAAAAGCCCCACACAATTCTAAACTTTTCACCTGTCTTTTCTGCTTTGTTGCCTTTTCTTCACGGACAAGAGCACCAGCCTGTCTGACATGCACAGTGCCAGCCTCCCTATGAGCTGTCTTTACAACCTCAGACATAAGCTGGATCTCATTCTTTGGGTTCTTTCTGGGTCATGGTTTTAAAATACAACCTTCTCTTTCTAGCCATATCATTAAGATTCTTTACTGCACTCTCAAACCTTCTAATCCAGTTACTGATAAGCCTTTTTCTCTAGTCTGATGTAATCCCATTCAAAACGATGCTGAATGTCAACTCAAAAGGCTGCTGCAGGAAGCATTCGCATCCTGCCCTGACCATGCCGTCCATCTATGTAACTCTCTTCTTCCCCTTCTCTTCCCTTTCCTCTTCTACTTCCTTCTCTCGCACAAAAAAAAAAAAAAATCAATGTGATTTCACAGCCTTCATGCACTGCTCCCAATCTCCACGCCATCTTGCTGAAGACCCTGCCTCCTACCGCAGGTCTATTCTGGAGACACCTACACCCACTTCATTTTCAAAAAAATGTCTTCGTCCTTTCTCTTGTTGAACTGTTCATGCTTGGGAGGGATTCTCTTTAAACATCTCCACACTTGGCTTTGGAAATTTTCTTATGGCTCTATGCTGCCTGGACGTTTACAAATAACTTGAAAAACATCATCAGACTGCTGGGAAATTCATAGCTCTGCCTTGGATACCAACCATCAGATGACATAACATATGTGTACAGACAAGCCTCATTTGATATTTAGTAAGTTCTTTTTGGTCAGGTTAGCACTTTTGGGCAGCATCTATCACAGCCCTGAGCTATTACTAGGGCTTCCAACCTCTTTTAATACTGTAGTGCCTAAAATCCTAACCTTCACTGAATATTTAGTGACAAAAATAGTAGTTATTGTTGGCATCCTTTGATGTCTAATATTAAATTTAAAGCTAAGAAATTCGGTGTTTATACAAAAGCTTCACAGTTTCGAAAGTTATGGAACTGCTGATGACTGTGTAAATCGCAAGCTGTTCATTTCCTTTTTTTATTAATTATAGAAGTTTAAAAATAGACATTTTTGCATTTAAATAGGCAAGTGTTCGCAGCGCTTAAACTGTAACCTTACGATTGGCTTTTAAATGGACCATTCCCTCAAAACAGGGCCTGTGCTTCAAGAACCCTGGATGGTTTGTTAGGATGGAGAATTTTATGAAAAGTTTATTAGACCTCTTGAAATGTAAGAAATTTAGGGTCACTCACTTACTGGAGCTTCTACAAGAATGTATTTGCGGAAGATTTCAAGACTTCATGCAATTAAAGATTGGAAATAAGCACCAACACGCTTGGAACAAATCAGACTTTTTATATTCCCTTTAACAAAGGTTGTAAGAAATTTTCAGACATGTAAGGCAATTTACCATCTAATGCTTTTCAGCTGAAAACTCTCGCAAGCACTTTACAAATGCAGCACCACTAAGATCAATCCACTCTGGAATCACTGGATCAAACCCCTGCTCTGATACCACACAGTATTTAATATCTGCAAGCAACACTGAGGTTTCTGAAGAACTTGAGCTTTTCAAGTCACAGGGCACTTGACCTGCTACGGTAAACCACCAGAACCTCAGTGACTCAAGAAGGTCAAACTAGGTAGGCCTTTGCAGGATACAAACTGACACTGAGTAAGTCACTGGTTTTTAAAGTTAATCCACGCATACACATAATCAGTAACAGAGTTACTACATTCACCACCATTAAGGCTCCATACTTGCTGATCTACAAATACACTATTCCCATATTCTTCAGCTGACCTTGAATCTTCAACCTTAGCTTGACTTACAGCAACATCAAAAAAGACCAGCATTGATAAATCCAACAGCTTTTTAATTTAGTGCTATGAATTCCAAACCATTGAAAAAAATTAACGCCATAAAACCCTGTAAGCTCCAGATTAAAAAACTCACCTGATGACAATTATAAAAGCAACAGTTATGCTTTTCAAGGCAAAACTGCTGGAGGTGGAAAAGCCTATTCATAAATAACGTTCTGGGTTATAGGCTATTTATTGACCTTAGGACCACAGTAAAGCCAGTAATAAAACAAGATCACTAAAACAGCTTAAAATATTTTATGTTCTGAAGAGCTTAAGAGAAACAAAAAGCCCATATGTTTAAAAATATTTTTAAATAATGAGCATGAGATTATTGCTCATGAAAGGCGCCAGCTCAGAAACTGAAGTCACCCATTTATGCGCAGAACAGGTGCAGACTTCTTGCACACTGCCCATTCCCCACAAAGAGGGCTCAATTCTGACCTGAAGAACCTAGCACTACACACAGAAAGTCAAAAGTCATCTCCATGACCTTGCAGTCCCTTGTCTTCTTAGGAAGATGAGCACCATCAGCTGTGTTGGTGGTCTGAGGAACACATACACGCTCTCACTTTGCAAGTATGACCAAGACTTCACAACCTCCTGCTACACAGAAGGAACACCACCTCTGAAACAGGAAAAAATACTATTTTTCTAAAGTATGCTTATGGGACACAAGTTTACTCACAATGATCTCAGATTCTTTCAAAACCACTAGCTGGGAAATTTACAGGAATTCAAAAATACTCTCTAGTATTTTCCCCCACCTCCTGGTAAAAACAGGAGGCAGAGATGGGGAATCTGCCACTCCAAGGAAGCAGATTTGAAATTATCTGTTCTGATTAGAACTCTGTGTACTTCTTGCAGACATGGAAAGGGGAAAATCTAAGCACTATCTGTATGCAGGACAAAATTTGCTTATCTTTCTTGACTGTGGTTTCAGCATTTCTGTATCACTTTATGTCATGGAACTTCACGGGAAAACTATTTAATATAAATCCCCGGGTAGTTTTAAAAGTCTTTACAATATCAACCTGGATGCTAGCACAAACCAAGCTCTTACGTTACTGCCTTTGACCCTGATGAAAATCTATTAACATAAAATAGTACCAAAGTTATAGCCACCTCCTGAGGATCTGGCTCAAACTGCCACAGCCGCACTGATTCCAATGAAGTGAGGACATTTTATATCAGCCAGGAACTTGGCCTGACAAGGTGAAGGCACTCAGCAGCATGCCAAATTAATTGCGTGTGAGTTTAAGCTTATTTCACTCACCACAAAACCTTCGTGCTTTAAAATATACCTTTGAAAAACAGCACATATCCGTACTTCTTGCAGAAATGCTGACCAGTAAAAGGGAATACAAACAATCTCATCTGACTGAAGAAGCAACACTGAAATAAGACCCAAACACACATTCACTTAAATTTTGAAGAAGTTTCTGCTGATTTTTGAGAGACTCTCATTATTTAAAATACCATGACTGTTTGGGGTACTCAAACCAGATTCCTAGCAGCAGAAACGAGCCATAGCCCACTCTGAAGTAACTGTTAAGATCAAACCATAAGCTAAGATCCTTATTTCTGCATTAAGTATCATCTGATCC
This sequence comes from Anser anser, assembly GCF_964211835.1. Lineage (NCBI taxonomy): Eukaryota > Metazoa > Chordata > Aves > Anseriformes > Anatidae > Anser > Anser anser. Next base: position 15,883,805 of record NC_139728.1, read on the forward strand.
ACAGCCACAACTGGTCAAATCGTTTTTATACACATTAGTAAAAAAGGAAGAGCCAACACAAGGAGAGAGTTCCTTCAGATGACCCTGATGGACAACTTCATCAGTGTTGTTTTTTTTTTATTTTAAATGGTGAGAGCAGTCAGTGCTAAAAGTTAAAATCATAGCAATTCACGTGGAATTCAGCTCCCTGGAGCAGGCTCCAAAGTCCACGACGCCAAAATGCCACTGCGCCAGCATTACTTACCCCTAGCCATCTTGCTCCTTTGTTGGCAGCCTGCTGAATCTGCACTCTTTTCAGGGTGACATGGTAAACAGCTCCCTCTTCTACTTCTTCACCCCAGTCCTGAATTGAGCTCTGCCAGGAAGAGAGAGAGAAAAAAGGGAGAGAGAGAGAGAGAAAGGAACATTTTCCCCTCTTCTGCTAACCACAATCTATACCAGGTGCTCCATTGCTTCACACAGAGCTCAGAGCAGAAGATGGGCTGCACGAAGTATGTACAACAATCAAAGCAACACAGGATACTTTTAGAGTGAGGGAACACTATAGATATTCTTGGCAAGCTGTCCTTTCCTGTGGTATCAAGATACCTTGACTTTCCATTTAGCTATTTTTCCTAGACTAGCACATATTTTAAATAGTTGTATAAAGTCTTTTCTAAGGAAATAGTTTGGTTTTGATTAGCAGTCTCTCTTCCCTCTCCCTCCCACCCCCTCTTTTCTAAAGCAATTAATCTCTCTGGCCTTTCATTTACGGAAGGAATTGCACTTTTTAAGACTGTTGAATTACTTACGCAGACAGCCTTTAAACTTCGAAGCTAACAAGCACCTAAAATACAGCAACCCTTTATTTCTTCTGACAGGAGGGATCTAAAGCGCTTGCGGTTTGCTTTCCCAAAACCTATTATTTCAAGCTACACAAACTTTACAGAGCCGAGGCTTTAAAACTCACCAAAAAAAAAAAAGAGAAAGAAATATAAAAAAAGAGCCCAACGTCTTCCGAAGTTTAACGCGTGCTGGGGCGACTGCTCGCCCCCCGGGCTCCCAGCCGTACAAAGGAGCGCGCGGCGCTGGGTGTCCGGCGGGGCCCCGCAGCGGCCGCTCCCTCCCGTCCCCCGCTCGGGGCTCGCCCCCGCCCGCAGCCACACGGCCCGGCCGGGCCCCGCTCCCCCGAGCCCCGCCGCCCCCGCCTGACACCGGCACCCCGCGGGGTGGGGGTGGGGGGGAACGGCACCCGGTTACCATTTTAGCTCTCCACAGAAATCTCATCCTCAGTTTCTCGCCGGGCGCCTCGACGGGGCATGCTGCTGCTGCTGCCGCCGCTGGGCGCCAACCCTGCTCCGCCCTGTCAGCGGCCGCCGCCGCCGCGGGCCGGGCCGAGCCGTGCGGCCCCTCGGCTCCGCGGCGCGGGAGGGAGGCGGCAGCGCCAGGCCCCGCCTCAGCCCGGCCCCGGCCCCGCCGAGGGGCTTCCTGTTTATCGCGGGCAGCCCCGGCCCGAAAGTTGACGCCGCTTGGCTTTGCCGGGCCGGGAGCCGCGTCGGAACCGAGCGGGGCGGCCGCTGCCCGCCGGTCGCCGCCTGACAGGAGCGGGGCGGCCCGGGGGGGGGATGGACACCGGGGACCGTCGGCGGGGGGCACGGGGTGGCAGTCCGGGCCACAGGGCGGCAGGTGGGAGACGAAGAGGGCTGAGGTCGGGCCCGGCGCCATGCCTCAGTCCCCCAGGGGGATTTTCGAGCTGCTCGAGGCCCGCGCAGCCCTCCGCAACCCCCCATCCTGCAGCCGCTCCCCCGCAGCAGGGAGGCCGAAGGAGGGGGCCGGGGGACATGCAGGAGGGGCGTAACAGAAGATGAGAAAACTGCGATAAACAGCGGGGTCGTGAGGAGCGTGGAGCAGATGAGGGCTGCGTGGGCAGCGATGTAGGGGAATGGCACTGAGCTCCTGGTCTGGGGAGATAAGTTTTAGGGTGACGGGAAACAGGAGATGGGGGAAAGAATTCCTACCCGTTTGACCTGTACATCGGGAAACAAATCCTGGCTCTTTCCACCTGTCTCACCTCAAAAAAAAAATAAAACCCAACAAAACCAAAACAGAACAAAAACCCCTTCCTACTCCTGCCCCTGCAAAGTAATAACACACAGTAGCAGCCTCTCGTCGCTCAGCCATGAGGCCTACCGTCACAGCAGCAGCCACAGCCCTCCAAGAAGCTGCTGGCTGGACCTTCTCCAAGTCTGCTGGACACCAGCACAACGTTAAGCTTGAATATGCACAGCAGAAGGCACTGACTGTTGTGCTGTCGCGTGAGACCCATACCTTGGTGCTTCTGTCATCTACTAGTGCAAGGAAGATAGAGCTACCTAAAACAATGCTTTCAATTCAGCCTCCCTCCGAGGTACCTGTCAACTACCCAACAAGAAAAACTTCTTATCTTGATTCTGTAATCAACTGACTGCTGTCTATTTATTTCCCACCTCCCATCTTGATAAAGGCTAAAATCAAAACATCCTTATTTTTCTAATGGGGCATCCCTTGTTCACAGACAAGCCTGCATATAACATGACTGTCTTCCCTGTACAAGCAATAGTTGCGGACATCAGCATGGTAACACAAGAATCTCAAAACAACTTAAAAACACTAATTTAAGATGCCTCTTGAGCTGGCATCTTTGTTTTGTTTTGTTGTTTTTTTGTGTTTTTGTTTGTTTTTTGGACTTGAAAGCAAAGAAAAGTGCACAAATTTTAAGTGCACAAATTATTGTACAAGTCAGTGAAAGAGGGAAGAATTGAACCAGAGTTCAGATTTCCTCAACCTGAGCTCCAACAAGCAGCATATTAACGTATTTATACATAAGTGTTATTACCAATTATGTCAGGAGCTATGCTGGTTCAGAGAGACTTGCAGCTGCTAACATGAGGAAGCATATGAAAGTAAGAAACAGTATTTTAAGCTATGAAACTAAGCTTGAGCTGTGTTGTTACGGGTGAACAGATCTGAATTACAGGCTGTGCATTTAGTTTATTTGCCTAATACTGAAGTGATCCAGAATGTGCTGAGGAAGATACAAACTTATTAATCTAAAATTTACTGTAGCACACAAATTAAAGTCTAGATTTTCCAAAGTCCCTTGGCTTCTGTAAAACTGTACACAGCCTTTAGAATGCTTTAGATTTTGCAAATTGTTTTCCACATAATAATTCTTAGGTGCAAAAAAGGAGTCTGCATTGAATTCATGTAGCTAGCCCAGCAGGCATGCAAGCCGTTTCAGAACAAATTGCAATTGAATAGGACAAGCATATGTTAGCATATGAAAATGGATATCCAGCTACAAGGAATATAACAGCAAAGCCAAATAATTACCCAGTACTGAAATGAAAGTTCTTTCACGGTATGATGTTCGGGTGCCACAGTAAGTGCACTAGTGCCAAAACCATAACTTCAGATGGCAATAAAAAAAAAGCTATTTCTAACTATTTCTCTAAAAGCAAGAAAATGGCAGCAAGTTAATACACTGGGAAAAGCCCACATATTTGACCCAATTTAGCTTCTGCTGAACTAAAAATTTCAGACTGGGTCCTTATGGAACACCTTCTTATGGAGAGAGAAGCTCAGCACTTTTAATTTGAGGTAGGGCATAAGCCCTCTCATGGATGATGTTTCCAAATCCTCTTGGTCACTGTCAAGTGACAAACAGAGGCTCTTTTAGCAAGGAGTACCAGATTAACTCATCTAGTTTAGCAAGTAGCTAAAAAGCTACCCTTTTTTATTAACTAGACTTGTCATTAGTCATGCTTAGAGTCGACTATTTTCTAAATAATTTTTAGCAACAAATAAGTTTTAGCAACCCAGACTCTGTAACATTAAGCACAGACACACCTTTCTAATAAATGAATAAAGGCAGAGTGTTGTTATCTGGGTCTTTCCAGCATCATCCACCCTTTGCTGTCACGGACAGTAAACTCATGCATAAAAGTAGAAACATCTTAGAAGCAGCTGTTTCCCAACTCAACAGATTTCAGAGTGAGACTTTAAGATGATACATATACAATGCGATATTTGGTTCTGTCGTGTCCTCAGACAGCTGATCAGGGAGGGAAATGTCGGAATTGGCTTGGAGGAAAAAATCATTGTCTACGCTAAGAGTTACTGCTCTTTGAGGAAGAGGCAAAGCAAAAAAAAAAATCACACTGGTATTTAAATCATGTGCCTTTTGTGGAAACTGCTGTCAGTATTTGCTTGATTGAAATCAGAATCTAGTTTTTTTGTTTGTTTGTTTACTTATCCCCTTAAGTCAATTTGCATGATTAAGCTTCTAGAAACTGTTTGCATTAACTGCTTTATTTCGGAGTGGAAAACTGCAAGCAAGAGGACCAGAACATCACACAGCACAACTTAGCCTGACAAATTCATTTCATCTTACTTTAGTCCCTGTCGCATATACCAGCTCAGAAAAGCATGTCAGTGCTGGCTTTACCTTAGCATAAGCTGAAACATTTGCATCAAAGGAACTAAAGTTTTAAGATTCTTTGATGAACTGGAGCCTAGACCCTGAACTCAGAAAGAGCTGTAGGTTCAATCCACCATGGGACTGAGTCTTCTCCCCACAAGAATTACGTCAAACATTTCACTGCAGAAAGCCCATAAATCACATTTTCAGCAGATTTTCAGTGAAAAACTGGTTATCCAAATCATCTGCCAACTGTAATATTTGCAGTTTTCTAGTTCCTTGGAAGTCTGGATTTTATTGATAACTGTCTCATTCGGTAAAAGGATATTTGTAGGTTTGGGTGGTATCTTCATTAAAGCAACTGACAGGGTATGGGACAATGTTTTCCAACATGGTGTACCTTTCTTATGCCACAGCATTTACTTACCTTCCAGCTAAACAAAGAGGTCAAGTTAATGTATATTTTACATATTATATATAACGCTTTAATTATATGTATGTATAATATACTATATCTTCTACAGACCTTGCCCGTAGTTATATCATCAGCTCTCATAGATCCAACTATGTTTTTATGTGAAGTATATAAGAAAGTTCTCTCAGACTGGTAGTCTTTCAAAGTAAATGAGGCATACTGTGCTGGCTGACTATAAATTTGGAAGGGCCCATTTTAGCTCCATACTCTAGGAAGTTTTTGTCATTAGCTTTTACCAAAACATGCATGTCTGTGTATGCATATATATGTATTTATTTTGGTCTTGTAGAGAGTAATGAGTATGCTCAGTCTAGATTCCTAAAAATGTGCCTTACATCCAAAGACTGATTATTCAATGCTAAAAAGGGGGGGAAGCATACATTGTACTTTACTTTCATTTAGTTGCATTCTAAGGCCATTATGTAGTGTTCAAGAGCTTATTTTAGACCAGGAGATGGGATCAGAAAGCACAGGAAAACATGAAGACAAAGCAGGATCTGATTAATCTAAAAGATGTTCTGTTAAGGTTTCAAGGACAGAAGGACGCATGAAAAAGTCTAAGAACAGCCTGCAACTTGGGTTACTAGAACTGCTGCTTTGTTCTTTCAGCAGACTTTAATCTTGAAACTGATCTATACCCACAAAAAACACTCATGGTCAACATTGTGTTAAATATTTGGTTCTTTCCAAATCATGTTTGCATGCAATAGCTACATTCCTGTCATAATCAAGCCCTGTGTCTGCCTTTTCTACTGAATCAGAGCTGTTCCTCTCAAAGATCTGAGCATGTATTCCTTCCCCCTCGCAACAAGAAAGAAATACAAATCCACTTGTAAACACAACCTTACGCTTCTCACAGTGAAATATTATACAAGGAAATACTTTGGGGTTTGGAAAATTCTCAAACTGCAGATCATTGACCACTTACAGCCCAGAACTTGCTGACTGTCCACAGAGCAATAAGTTAGTCACACAGAGTGATGATTTTTCCTTGTTTTCAGCTGTTGCTACAGCTGGCACGCAGGCGCTTTCATGAGAAGACAAAGCAAAAGACCTATAAACCAGCTGGAAATAAAGAACAGCTAGTCTTACTGCTTTTACTAGGGGCCTAGCAGAAGGAGAAGAGGAAACAGAAGTCAGAGATACCCAAAAAAGGAAAACATTCAGGAGAACAAAGGAAAAGGACAAAGTAACCAGGTGCTGTAAGAATCGCACCAGGCAGCTTCTGCGAGAAAAGCTATGCATCGTGTAGGCTAAAAGGAAAGAAGCCAGGTACCAGACCACCGCGTGCAAATTAATGGCACTGGAAAATTATCATCCAAAAAAGGGCAAACACCCCATGCATTACAAAACCATAAGTTTCACTATGTTCCTGTCAGTGGCACTGCCAGCTCAAGCAGTTTGCACTCCCGGGTGCTTGATTGTGCCAGGGCTAGAACTGTTTGTATGTTGGATATGCTAGATATTTCCCTTAAACATTGTTCGGATATTACCTTAAAAAAAAAAAGGCAACAATGGCTACCACTTCAAGGGCACTACCTAAACATGCGCAACTGTTAATCGGAGGAGAGGATTTCACAAGACAATCTTTGTGTTCATCCTATAGAAAGTATCGGAGTCTATAATATAGAATAAAGCACGTACAAAGAGACACCCCTGTGATGGATTGTGCTTTAGAAGTGCATGCCTACAAAAGGAAATAAATACTGCTTCTATTAATACTATTAATGCTATTTCATTAATTATTATTGGTCTAGTTTCTTTATAACCACATTTAGTCCATGCTTTCTGTTTATGGCACATACCCTCAATTTGATAATTAATAGGTGCTGCAGACTACAGTTCTTAAGACTGAAGCTATTTTAAAAGTTAAGAAAATTCACATGCAGGTGAGCCACAAAAGCTACACAATGCAGAGACTACAGAAATGTGAACACAAACCAGTCTCATATTGTGTTGTAATGACTGTGGTCTCTGACCTGTAGCTTGGCTGCAGAGAGCTCTTTACTACAGCTTCCATATGAAAATCACCTGATAATATTCCTTTACACTGTGCACACCTGAGTTCCTGCTTTCCTGTCGATTACAGTTTGCCAGAGGATCCTTTGGATCCACTTAACATCCCATGTGCTACATCCTACCTACACTAAAGGTCCTTTACATCACAAAGCAGCTCTCTGCCATACATCTCACGCAGTCATTTCCATCAGTACAGCAGCAGTACTTTGCGCATACTGTGTGCTGATGTAAAGGGTAATAGAGGTAAGTCAGGTCCTCTGTCTTCCTCATTTGAAAATAAATTAACTTGCATATTTATATTATTTAAATGAATGACATGCGCTGTTACAATGTGTCAACCAGGAAGAAAAATTATTGGGATCAAAAATTAAATTCTAATTTCAAACCACTGACTAATCAAAGAAACGTTATATTACACACCAAATGCCTGATCTTCCACTGTCTGCAACCTTTGTGATCCGTACTCCTCTGCAAAAAGGGAAAAACAATGTTCCACACTTGCCCTGCACAGCGTTAAAAGATGTGACAATGTAGTAGCAGCTCAGTAAAGAACCAGATATGCAAGTTCATCATGTTCCGTCTTCATTGACGCTAGAACTAAACAGAGGCCTTCAAGTAATTGGAAATATTAACCAGCTTCATTGTAAAATGCCAGAGGAAATGCAGCAGAGCTCCCATATAAAACTACATTAATGTTTCATAAGGCTGCCTAATTAACAATGCTAAGTCAAAAAATTATGTTGTTAAGGAAGCACACGCAGCCTTCCATTGACCTCTCATTTCACATGTGATTGCGATTAGATAAGCATGCACTGCTTCACAAGCTATGCTGCCCAATAGGGTAGGGATTTTTTTGTATAATCTTAGATCTTGGTGGCATATCTGTTCCACTCAAGAGGAGCAAGTGCATAGAGTTCCATTTGTTAAGACTCAAAGCAATGTTGCTTGCAAAACTGCGGTCACATCACCAGTAAACACCACTTGCAACACCACATGGAGAAACACTGGCATATTTTATTCCACATACCCTGAACTTTTTGACTCAAGAGGAGCATAAGTTGTGCTGCAGCGTCTCTGATCTCAAGCCTGCCCCCTACTTAGCATGCAGAAACCGATCTGGTTCTTTGAAATGACCTGTAGGAGCAGGAACACTCAAATCTCGGTAACACACATCACAAAGCGCACCAAAACTTTACTTTTGGCTGTAAACGCTTTACGAGTCCTTCTGCTCCTCTCTCAGGTCCAGCATGTCCCTGCTGCTCCTAAGCACTGTCTTTCCCTGGCTTTGTGCTGTGTAGCCACTCAGGTGCTTCTTCACAGCAAATCCTCTTGACTGCACCCTTCACAACCTTTGCAGGAAGAAACAAAACCCTGATTTTCATGCTGAGTACATGATTTTCTAAAGCCCATAACTCAGTCAAATCAAAGCCAAAACTAAGACACTTCACAGCTATGGCTATTTCAATGCCAAATTTTGGCATATGGGCCTCAGCCACACTTACTGCAGAGCTGTTCAAAAGAAAGCAGCAAAAAGTCTTTATGGAAGGGAAAAATAGTTTTCCACTTTCCTCATACTTACACATGGATGAAATGTTTTCACTCAAATGTTCCAAAAAAATTCACCTTTGAGCAGAGTCCAAGGGCTACATTTGAACAATTTTAAAACTTTCTGCGAAGAATAAATATTTTAATCATATAAAAAGACATTGCAGAAGTACAAAATTGACTGTGGATAATTCTCCTGACGTCAATTCCATTTCTCCCAATTTACATTGTCTTGTGACCAGAATCAACTCCAATGCCTACAGAGAGCTAATAAAAATTATTACTCCCTCCTCCAACAAAAAGTTATGGAAGACTGAAAAAAGAAGGCCTATATATCCAGGAAACATCAGATATGGGTATGTACAGTGACAAAATATACAGCACCATAAAACAGCAGACCAAAACGTTTAACCCTGTAAGCTTCATAACAAAATCTTCATGGCACAAAGTATATGAAAAATGGTGGAAAGGGAACACTCTGGAAGCATTTGAGGTTCAAGAGGACAATGGCTCCCCACTAGCCCTCCCAAGCCACGGTCAAACAGGGCTGACCTTGGCATGCAGCTGGGCTTCAGGACAAGCTGGTGACTTCAGCCTGACAGAGATCTGGATTATGCAGCAGTCCCTGCATCACCATAGCCCACATTCACACTCAGCCGGTAGCATAGGCACAGGAATTATAAATAAAAGTAAATATAATGCCACATGGTAAGATGCTTCATTCAGTAATTTCTAACTGAGTCGTAAGACTAAACAAGTCTTATGAGGAGCACCTGAGGGAGCTGGGATTGTTCAGCCTGGAGAAGAGGAGGCTCAGAGGCGACCTTATCGTACTCTACAGGTGCCTTAAAGGAAGCCGTAGCGAGGTGGGGGTTGGTCTGTTCTCCCACATGCCTGGTGACAGGACGAGGGAGAATGGGCTAAAGTTGTGCCAGGGGAGGTTTAGGTTGGATATTAGGAAGAACTTCTTTACCGAAAGGGTTGTTAGGCATTGGAATGGGCTGCCCAGGGAAGTGGTTGAGTCACCATCCCTGGAGGTCTTAAAAGACATTTAAACATAGCACTTAGTGATATGGTTTAGTGGAGGACTTGTTAGTGTTAGGTCAGAGGTTGGACTAGGTGATCTTGGAGGTCTCTTCCAACCTAGATGATTCTACACTTCTGTGATTCTTTGTAAAGAAGATGGTACAGAACAGCTTTACCAAGCCAAGGGTTTAGCTCTGAAGAGGTAATGAGTGAAGAATTCAGATACTGCACAGTGCTTGAAACAAAACTGTCCTGAGGGAAAGAGGGGTATTAGTAGAATCATAGAATATCCCAAGCTAGAAAGGACCCACAAGGATCGTCGAGTCCAACTCCTGGCACCACACAGATCTACCCAAAAATTCAGACTATATGACTGACAGCACAGTCCAAACGCTTCTTAAACTCCGACAGGCTTGGTGCCGTGAGTACGCCCTTGGGGAGTCTGCTCCAGTGTGTGACCACCCTCTTGGTGAAGAACCTTTTACTGATATCCAACCCGAACCTCCCCTGTCGCAGCTTGACACAATTCCCTTGGGGCCTATCGCTGGTCACTGAAGAGCAGAGATCGGCGCTTGCCCCTCCGTTCCCCCTCGTGAGGAAGCTGTAGGCCGCGATGAGGTCTCCCCTCAGCCTCCTCTTTTCCAGGCTGAACAGGCCAAGTGACCTCAGCCGCTCCTCATACGTCTTCCCCTCTAGGCCCTTCACCATCTTCATGGCCCTTCTCTGGACACTCTCCAACAGTTTCATGTCCTTTTTGTGCTGTGGTGCCCAGAACTGCACACAGTACTCGAGGTGAGGCCGCACCAGCGCAGAGTAGATCAAGACAATCACTTCCCACAACTGACTAGCAATGCCATGCTTGACACATCCCAGGATATTGTTGGCCCTCCTGGCTGCCAGGGCACATTAAGAAGCAAAAGTTGCTTATGCTGTTGAGATTGCTCTGTTTGTAAATAATAGGACCTTGTTCCTTTATTACTTCAAAGGGGAATAGGTAAGTGTGCATGCAAAGGAGAAGACACTAAGGGGGAGCTCACTGATGTCATCCTTTTTTTGGGAAAAGATTGTTTTTCACATCTTTTTTACACTTGCACACACGCTTTTCTCTTTAGTATCATCAATATTGCAAATACTGAGTTTTCTGCCACAGCTCTTACAACGCATCATAAAACAAGTCAAATAATATGAGAAAAAAATCTTACATACATTGTGATATGAATGGATTATTGTGTATCCATCAGCTGAAAGACAGAGAACTCCTTTACTCAACTGGGGATCAAATGGCTTGCTCATACAAAGTATCACTCAAAGGATTGCCTTCTCTGCCTTTCATATTTTTTTTAATTATTTTTTTTTCACCTAAGGTTTAATTATTAATTTGGCTGGTCATAGTACAAACACATATTGGGTGGATTTAGCAAAATTCTTATTTTTCTAACTGCACTCATCTCGATCTATGGCCTGATTCTCCATAAGCAGCTTCTTACTTTCAATACATTTACAAATTTGTTATTTATACTACTAGCTAGTTGTTACTCAATCCTCCCCCTCATTCCCAAATTATTTGCTGTACTTCATGCTCTTTTCTAGCAAGCTTCAGTTTCCAGAGCAAGAAATCTAATGATTTGATTAAATGAACTCTCAGAACTTCCCATTTACAAACCTAACTTCTTTTTGCCTTCTGCTGTTTCTTTTTGCTTTGATTGCAGATATACTGCACATATGCCTTTTATTGCCCTGTAACGGTATGTTTAAACAGTATAAACCTCTGTTGACTATCGGGATTTCTGATTTTCTTAGTTTTCACTCTATAGTTTTTTTTTTTTTTCATTTTAACCTCTTAAAAAGAAATATTTCCTCCCCTAGGAGTCTGCATCACTCTGGTGTTCTTTAATCCAAGTACTCCCCAGAGGACACTAGGCTTAATAATTATATGAGAGTGTCTATTATCTAGGATACTGGAAGTTCTTCCCACTCTATCTGGGGCCTCCCATTCCTCTGAACAGACCTTTGCCAGCTAGCTCTGTATTTATATCTAACTAGTTCAAAGCACAAGGACTTTGTCCCTCCCACCCATTGAGTTATAATCAGATGGCATGTCTTAAGTTTGACTCATTCACTTCATGCATACATAGTTTCCAGAAACAGTAAATGAAGAATTTCAATTTAAATACTGTTCCTACAGCAAATCCCAGTAATTACATGTTTTCAAAGGCATTATATACGCTAGACATCACAATTCAAACCTGGAAAAGTAACTCCATAGTTTAGAATTAAAACATGAGGAAAAATCACCATAAAACTGTCTTGTGAGTAGTGAACCCCAAAACAAAGCTTGGTGTTTCTGAAAGTTATGCATAAACACAACACTGCTAACCTCTAAGAGGTCATTAAAATAAGAAAACGATAATCATAAATGTTTGTATTATTATCGTAGTTTATCTTATTTTCTATTTCAATCTAAGTGACCCATATTAAACTTAAAAACTACGGCCCCCTGTATTGTGGGACATATTTTAAAATACTCAGAACTTCTCAGACCCCATTTTAAGAAGCCTGCTGAATACCTGTCATTTAAGAGAGCTCTTCTGGATGGTGAAGGCTGCTGAACGCCACGGAAAGGTTTCTCAGCCAAATATAACACAAATCCTTGCAAGCTTTCATGTAAGACAGGCATTCTGTGCAATTCTCTGCTCTCAGATCACAATGCTGTTAATCCAATCCAACAAAGGGATTCCCACTGGCATAACAGAAAACAGAATACAGGCTCCCATTCAGCTTGTAGTGAAGATGTGAGAAAGAATCTAATTTTCCAGTTGGCTTAGGCTACTGACCCTACCTTTTTCCTAGTGCTCAAAAAACAGTAAGCCAGAGTTGTCATCTTTTTTCTTCTCTTCATTAGATTAAAAAGGAAATAATTGAAGTGAAGCAAGAATTCAGCTTATCTATGGGTCCCTTGTTTTTTTTAATGCTGCATTCATCCTATCAGATTTCACCAAACCCTGTGAGGATTTTATTACCCTCTTATAGCCCTGCAACATAGACAAGTGGGCACCATTAAATCTGACTCCTACTCCACAACTTTCTTTTAAGCACTGTTTAGATTTGCAGGCAGAAGCAAGGAACAAGAGAACAGTAAATAAATATGGAACGATTAAGGTTAGAAATATATGTACTGATCCCTTGGCAAACATGTAGCATTGTTTCATCATACATACCACTTCCCAAGAACTCAGATGTGAGGGATTTATTAGCTACCACAGTCTTAAACACAGAAATCCCTAAATCAGAAAGGGTATCTTTATAATGCAGTGCAGTAAAATCCAGTCTGGGGAAGGGTAGGGTTTGGGCTTTTGCTTTTTTTTTGTTGTAATGTTTTTACCTCCTCCATCTCTAAAATATCTCATAGTCAGATGCAACAGTCCACATGCCAGTGACTTGCCTTCTGCAGTCAGTAGACACTTCTGCCCCAGACATTGCTCACGTGGGTTGCTCTTACACTATCTTCTACTTAAGCTGTGAAGAACCAGGTACTTGAAGGAAGAGCTCTGTGCCTATTTGAAAACAGTGGAAAGGCAGTTTTTAACTGCATTTACTTTCAAAGTCCATTATGTTTCTGTCTTGTGAAACGCAACAGTTGAATTAGATTATTATCTATAAAGGAGGATGCTCAGTCCTGTTCATTAGACACATTAGACACAGCGCCAGCCTCCCACAGCTGCTGGCATGGTCATGTACACCCAACACCCATTCCTGGCTCTCTTATGTAGCACTTCTACTTCTCCCTCTTGATTACCGTGCTTAGCACATGCTATATGCTAAGACTTCCTTGACCAGGACACCTCTAGACTAAGAAAACAGGTACTAAACATGCTTCTCAAAGTGACCTGTTTTACCAGCATATCTCAGCTTCAACCTTTTTCACTTTATGCTGTTACTACTCTTCTGCCTACTGCAAACTCAGCTTTCCACGGCTCACATTCCTACCCCCTAGATCAGTCAAAATGCAGCATTAAGACCTTCTTTCCCATTCAGTTATTTGATAGCCACTTTTAAGATCTCTCAGAATTTGATAACTGACTCTCCTCATTTTTGCCTTTTAGAAGCTTCTCACAGATCAGTGCCTACCACAAGCTCCCAATGGTCAATTTCACTGCTAAGCAGCTTTTTTAAACTTAAATTCTCTTTTGCATGTTACTAATAAACACTTGGTATCCATTTCAAACTGATAAAACCACCTTTGAGACAAGACACACCTTTGTTTTGACCTGAAAATATGCATCTGCATTTCAAAACAATGACAAAGTACATGTGGGACAGGAACAATATTTCCTTTTATTAATATTAAAAGATTTGCGACCTGTAATTGATGCGTATCACTAGTGATCTACAAATACTTGCTCTTGCCAGCATTTACCTTCATACTTTGCCCTACATCTTTCCTATTGCTTGCTCTGCCCCTGTACTGCCTTTTCATTTTCATTATGTTCTTCAAGACAGACTTTCACCTACTTGCAAAGGGTCCAGGACAATATGATACAGCTAGCTGTGACCTTCAGGCACTATTACAATACAAAACACCATATATACCATGGATCCAGAGAGACCAATATCCAACAGTCATGCCATTTGATGCCACTCTGGTGTATATTATTACAGCACAATGCACTGAAACAAGTTTGGATGCCTACCAATGCCTACCAAAAAGTTCTTTGAACTTTTGGGAGAAGCTTCTTCAGCTAAAGAGAAATCCCCCGCTACTTGTGTTCTGGCTGGTTGGCTGCTGCTGTATGTAGTACCTATAACAATTCCTTGAAGAAGTGCTGATAGGGATGTTGGTGAATTTACTTGCAAGGGAAAGGTGACAGGACTAGAACCACAGTCTGTAAATACTTTTTAGTACCCTCTGGGACTACGTTGTTTTATTATTATTGGAGCATTGTGCTCAGACAGCAAAGACATGCATTTAGGGATACTAGTTTCTATTTCCAGCTCTATTACATCTATTTTTATTTGAACTTATTTAAAGACAACATTATCAACCCAGAGACAAAAGACAGGAAGGAGATGGAAGTCCAAAATGCTTAAGACTCTAGACAATGAGAGGAAACAGCCTGTGTTTTGAAAGTTCCCCCATTTCTCTTACAGATGATCTTTGCTAAGTCCAAAAAGCAAAATAAAAACATAAACAAAACCCTGTGAAGGGGAAATCCTCTTGCATTCAGATACCAGCAGAGTGGAAAAATTTAGAGAGAATCCAGGTCTAGAATATTATGTTAGACAAAAGATATCTATATAAATAGAGGAATTGAACAGCATCACAACAGTAAAAAGACATGTAATGACTCGATGTTCCACTAGGAGAAATTCCACTGCCTGCCTCCAAGTAAAATTATAAATCAAAAAACAAAAACTATTCTGTGTGCTTTGTGATGGGTACACTAACAGGATACTTAGCGTTGGTGTTTTTAAAGTAAACAAGTTTTAAGGTATATGAAGCCTCAGATTGAACACATTTCTGAGACCACCACAGGGTCACATGTGAAATGTACTTCAGTTTATACGTGCCTACTACTATCATTAGTACATGAACATAAAAGCCAGCTGTATTAGAGAAAATGTACGAAGGCCTACCAACAAGCAAGCCAGACTGCAGGAAGTTTTGTCCTGTTCTAAACAATCACCCAGCTTACTAGCAGCGGAGCATTATTTAGCAAACTCAAACCCTAGCCGTTGTATTGGGATGACATTACAAATGAGGTATGTTGAAGTTTTCAGATAGACAAAGACCCAGTTGAAGTCAAACACCCTTTCTCCACAGGGAGAAAAAAAAAGAAAAAAAGAAAAAAAGAAAAACTTCAAACTTGGCTGAGGTTGAAGACTGTAACACAAAAGTTCAAACCAACTGTTTTGTTCTCCAGAGATCAGCTGGAAACACACCAATAAACAGGATGGAAGATACTCTTTTCAAGGGAGTATTACAAATGGCAAATTAATTGTGCAATAAGTTACTGTGCTCAGGAAGACGAACTGAATTGGAAAATAAAAACCTAGAACAGACAATTAAAGATGAAGCATTTATATTAGAAAACACTGAAAACAACAACAAAAGATGAACGCTGACTTGGAATTTGGGGGAACTTGTTCCGCAAAGGCTGCATAGCTACTGCATAGCTGTCCACAATGGGAGCAATATATGCACTGCATAAGCAATTTGTCAGTCTTGCTATAGCTACAGCTGCCTTCCACATCACAGGCATTTTGCAGGATCCTCGAAGTATGAGTTTAAACATACAGTCTGTCATCCAAAGATAATCTCTTACCTGAAACTGCCTTGCTAGAGATGACTATTCAACTGCAAGGCAATTCTTTAGCAACACTGCCAGCAAGAATATCAGAAAGCATCAAATAAAATAAGGGAGTTAATAAGGTTGTCACCAGCACTGTGAGGACTGGAATAAACCACCAGATGCATTTCCCATCCAGGAGCAGACAGTATAAGGCAGCAGCATGTTTCAGTCTTTGCAGATTTATCCTGGATGAAACCTAGCAAGTAAGGAGTGAAATGACTCTGTATCTTCCTCTTTGCCAAAATACTTGTCAAGCATTCCTTACGGCTTGTTTTCTTAACCTTTCCTTTGCAAAGCAAAAAGGAAGCAAAAAAAGCCATTGCTTTAAAATCTTTAATATTATTTTTTTTTTAAGAAAAGAGAATTTAAGCTTGCTGCAATCCACAACCAGACATGCATTTATCACCATAATGTGCGTGATGTGTCAGTTGATAATTTGGCGCTCAGTTAAGAGAAAGAATTCTGCTTATTTTTGTTCCACTAGCCAGTCCAAAACCAAGTGCAAAGTTGCACAATCCCTCCAACTTTGTTGGAGAGGCAATATTTAGAATCAAGATTCACAGAAGAGAAGAAAAAAACAGCCCTCCTTTCTGGGTAAGTGGTTATATATTAAAAACCAAGAGCTCAGCAGGGAAAAACATTGCTCTTTTGCTTTCCCAAGCAGGTTTCTTGCTCTTCCAAGTGGACTCCAGACTTCATGTGTTTCTTTCTCTTCCTCCCTCCCCCACCCCTTGATGATAGTATTTGGCAGGAACTTTCAATTAAAAAAAATCCAGACTGCCTTTGTGCTACCCCAGCAAACCTCTCTGGGGAAATGATGTTCTTTGCTCAGCAATTCCTGTTCAGCACAGAGTGCCAACACGAGGAAAACAGCTGGAGTGACTTCCTATTCTCCATTAAGGCCTAGGAACAGTTCCTCACAAAAACAAACAGAGGCTGAAACCAGCAAAGAATTATTGACGAAGAAATGTGTGATGACTTTTGTACAATGTTATTTTCAGCTCATTTTTTAAAGAAATGCGTCCAGTCTCACATGATAACACAAAACTCGTTAACAACCCCAGCCAACAATCACCAAGCTGTAGAAAAAGCTTCCTATCAAGTGGCAACTAGAACAGCTTTAATGAGAAAAGTGGACCTGTTGTAAAGATTGTGCAGGGATGGCCTGGGCAATGGGCTTGAGCAGCAGCTACTACAATGTCTGAGCGTGAACCCAGCCTTCAGCACTAACAAATACCAACAGCAACACAAAGCAACAAATGTGTGTTCTGCATCACCACCTGATTGATGTGCTGAGGCTAGAGTATACATTTTCTAGGCCAAATATGTGTCCTGATAGAAGTTATCTAGGCAGCACCCTTGCAATACATCCTTATTTTATCCTAGTTAGCATTTTCCCTGAAGAACCTCCTGATTATTCCCTGGAGAGTCTTGACTTTCATTTAAAGACAAATAATTTTCTATCTTCCAACAGCTGAACATGGCTCCCCCAGTAACTCCATTAACACCTAGAAAATAAAAAATAACACTTTCATTATCTTCAAAGTCTTGTGTTCATGTCACCCTTGTACAGGGGAGCAGGGGGAGTTTACCAGATGGGATTGATAATTATGTGGCTGTAATCCTAACAGCTGTTGTTCAGACACAGAAGGATATTGTCCAGTTTAATCTGAACACCAAGAGATTTACTTTAAACCCTTTCTGCTCTGTAGAAAAGCCATGCTGGCTATCCATCACCACATCTCCCCAGGCTTCAAGACTGTCTTGACTATCCTTTCCTCCCCCCACCCCCAGGAAACGCGTCTATTCATGTGTGTAGAGAAAGCCAACATTTAATCCAAGGATTACAGCCATGAAGACCTGCTATTCTAAATCAGGCTGCTTCTTGGCCTTTAATTTGAAAATCTGTACATTACTTGCTAACTTCCTCACATTTAAACCTCAAAATGCAAAGCATCTGAGATCGTAGCTGGGCTCTGTAAGAGACCCAACAGCTAAATCTCCAGGGAAGTCAGGCAAGGCTGATAACTGGATTCAGACAATGATATATATTTATTTGTTTTTTACTGATAATGGATAACACTCCAGCCTTGCCTTTTTTTTTTCCCCAGCTTTGCTCCCTTCTTCCTTTAAAGGAAAGGTGACCTTTCTGATTGTCTCATCACTAATCACATCTAGATGATACTACCCAACCTTTTACATTAGTCTAGGTGACTAACGGTTTGGTGAGGGATAAAGGAAGACTTTCATTGTCTTGAAACCCCATCAAGAACTGATATCAGTTTTACAATGGAAAGAATGAATGAACCTTTGTTTGCTACTGATTTGAGGCAGAAGTCCTTTCATCCCTTCCCCCGACACCAGCCCACTTGCCAAGGCCCCGATCATGTCCTCTTTCCCACACAGCCCAGCCAAAACCCCCTGCCTTGTAGCCAGGCCCCACAGCCACCACCACTGCTCCACCAGTGTGCTCACACCAACTGCTGGAGGAAAGGGAGAGGAAACGTTGGAGCTTCAGCAGGAAGCCATTCTCATAGCAGGATCATGAAAGAAATTCTCTTCTCTACCCAGGCACTGATTTTATGACATTTGCGTTACTACCTGGGGAACCCCTACCATGCTGCTAAGCTGAGTTGATATCTGGAACGTGATTTGGGATTCAGCTGAACTGCAGGCTAAAAGAAAGTACACTCAATCTTCACTTGCTTAGGCCAATAAACAAAACTGCTTTGAGATTAGAGAGAATTCAAAAATATTGTTGCAAAATGAGACAATGTTTTGGCGCAAAGTAAAATTAGAAAACCTTTAAGAAGGATTGGTCACTTTAATTGTCCAAAATATTGACCAAATATTGACCAAAACAGGCGAAGGGTATATAGGACACTGTTGACTCTGGATACAACTAAAAGTCAAATTAAAGACTCTCAAGGTTTTGCAGAACTGGAATTCAGGCTTGCCCAGGAGAACAGGGCTGTAGACTGAGACTGGCTGACTCACAGCAGTTTACAGCCCCGAACCAACACACCATCTGTTGGCAACTTCCAGTTATAGGGAACCAGCCCATTTATATTCACAGTTAAGCACGTATTTATCCTGTCTGGTCATCCACCTTCCTTTCTGTCTTCCAAACCAGACAAAATAAGTTTGTTTTCCCAAAGATCCTTCTGCCTGCAAGACGGTCACTCTTCAGCTTTGGCCATGAGCCCACAAAGAAAGACATCTCATTCTCATTCATTCTCACCAAGAAAATACTCTTGTTTCTAATGACTATTATAATGGACTCCATAAAGCAAAACCAACCCTGTGTCAGACACTTTATAAACAAACACAAAAATACTTTTCTCACCCACCAAGAATTTAGTTCCCATTTGTAGAGCACTTTGAAGTTGCCAGACTGAAGGTACTACACAGATAAATATTAAAAATCATTAAAAGCAACTAAAAGAGCAGGTCTTCTGCCATGTCAAGGAGCTATGCTTTTCTGCCACAACACAAACCATGCACTGGGCGGAAGTCTAGGTTTTCCATTACTCAGTACGGTGCCTGGCCCAGAACGGAACACAGCTCCAGGCCACCCATGTAGAGTTCTACTTATTTTTATTTTGAAAACAAATTTTATCATCAGGCATTTTGAATTTACTTTCACTGAGTATTTTAACAAGATCATTTTAACAGTATTATTTCTTAGTGAAAAAAGTAGACAGATATTTAGAGTGTCCTTTCTCCTGCTAAATTAAGAAGGGAAAAAAATCATTCTAGAAGAGCAGAACAAAGAAGAGAAAATTATCACCAGTATAGGACCATAAAAACACCCATCCCCAAAAACTTGAATTGGAGAATATAAGTATTTTTTTTTCCCTAACATACAGCTACCCTGTACTCTGGGTACTAGCAGAAACTACAACCATGGAAGGGGAAACAATGAGTTACAGCTCTACAGACCAAAAAATGCCTGTGTCCTGTGCACAGCAAGTAATGCAATACACCATGCAAGCCCAGAAGCTCAGAGGCAGCAAAATATCTCATCTAGTGCTTTCGAAACTGGTATCAAAATGGAGACGCAGCATTTTACAGATTGAGTTATCAAGCATTTGCACCTAAAATAGGGATAAAAGAGATCATTTAGGTAGCATCCACATCTGTCAAAACCTACCTGCCACCTTTATATATTTTTTATATATAAATAAAATCTAGGATCAAAACAACACCTAACAGACACACACAAGCAGCTCTGCATTGTCTTTGAAAGTGCTGCTATGAATTACCCAAGGTATTTTTAAGCGCTGATGAGAAATCCAGACACAGCCCTGCTAAAACATTTGAAATCCTAAAGAAAAAGAAAATTCCAGTTATTTAAGCATTTCCTAGATCCCAGCAAGATTTTTCTCCTGCTCTGGGATATAAAAGTCTCAGCTCTTTGCAAAAGGCACAGCAATACCAGATGTACATTTTTCTCTATCAAATCTGTTTTAATTTCTCTTTTAGAGGGATATGGTTTTACACTTCACATTAAAGTGCTTCAAAGGGTTGTACAGAACAATGGATTACCTTCCATTATGATCTGACTTGGTAGGCAAACCATATGAGCACAAAAGACCCACTGTTAACTCCAGCACAGTTTGGGACCTTAGAACTTGCTTTTTTTTCTTGACATTTAGCACTTTTGTTACATCCTTTATCAGGTCTCCTCACGTTTTACAGATTTTTACTGGATTAAACATCCCACAATTCTCTAAGAACCAAGGATGAAATGTTGCAAGGATGAATGTTACGGCACAGGAACTGAAATCCTGGCTGTTAAGACACAGGGAGAGACTGGCTCTGTGCGAGAGCTGGGAATAAATCCCAGAAACGCTGATGTGCCATTCTTTGCCCTAGCCAAGAGGTTCAGTCAAGGAGCCATGCTGTTCTACCACAACACAAACCATGCATTGGGTGGTGTTCAGTCACACTCCTCTGGCCTCAGATCTTTATGCTCCTACCCGAACAGCCATTAGGAGCTAACAGCTGAAGAAATGTTAATTTGAGGTTTTATTTTCCAGGCTAGCGCTCCATGTACATAATGCCATGCAGTGTCGAGGGAGGTCTAAGCCCAAATGCTGACTTGGGAACTGAATTCCTGCCTCCTGAAAAAAGAGGCTGGAGTCTTCCACTCACAGACTTATTATCCACCTTGCTAATGCATCAGCTGGCCACAGCAAGGAAGGCAGTAAAGATCAGAGCCTTCTTTTCTGCAGAGCTTCTGCCAACTACAGTCTTGAAAGCTGAGTAGGATATGATCAGGAAAGCGCTGTGGTGTCACTCAGAAAGGAAAAGCATGCAGCTCCTCCCCTTGGCAAGTGCCTGCAGAAAATAATCGCACACAAGGAAATGGAGTCCTTGAGGCAGATTCCCAAAAGGCCACAGTCTTTGGGACTGCGGTGAATGGACCAGGAAATCAGCAGCACATCTCCCCAGCTCACCAATGCTCCCTTGTACGCTAGGTGAGGGGCTTACGCCTCACTGGCTGTCTTTTCACATTCAGCAATCAACCGCACGCACAGTCACTGTATACAGCAGGCGGAGGTACCTCTGTATCATTGCGCAGGGCATTGCAAACACTCCCGGGAGCCAGCAGTGCAATACCTGCAAACAAGTAGGCTGCTGTTTTTTACACAAGCAGCAACACAGAATGAAAAACCCCAAACATCCAAACACAATAAATTGTGTAAAGAAATACTGATTAAAAGCAAACAAACAAGTGTGTATACATAGGGAAAAAACCCACACCGTGCTTTCTGCTGCCGAGTTGGACTCCATGCAAAGGCAAAGCTGCGGCAAGCAGGACCAGTAAGCTTTGTTCAAGAATCTGACATTTATATGAATTTAAATCAAACCTGCAGTATGCAGGTTAGAAGGACAACCAAATGGGCTGTCGGACCTGGGGCAGGAACTGCCACCTGACGTTACAAGTTACATGGGAGGCTGGGATTCTCCAAAGTGGCTGAAACTGGTCTTTTTCTTTTTTCCCCCTCCCCCCAGACATGATGCCGATCCAGACAGAGATCTCTGATGTACTTCTATAAGGTCCAAATCTAGGGGGATGTGAGAAGGCTACCAACTGTGTTTACTTCTGGCTCATGCTACAGCACATCTGGCTTGTAATGGGAACAGCTGGCACACGCGAGCATCAGGGCAATGGAAGAAACTGCCGTTCTGGGGAAAGTTACTTTTGCTGCTGACACAAAGCTGGAAAAATATGGATTCTTTTCCTGGCTTAGTCAGTAACTCACCTGTTTCTTGCTCTACACAGTGAATGTAAAGGGTTGGGATTCTCAGTGACACTGAACACTGCTGGTACTGTGATTTCACAGACACAGCTCAGAGAAATGGGTAGTCCATTCCATCGGTATTTGTAAGAGTTTTACGAGTCCTGAAACAAGGGTCTTATGGCATGAAAGGACATCAATACTTTGGAAGTAATCTCATTCAGAATAAAGAAAAAAAAAAAGAAGACATTCCTTACCTACAAGTTTGTCAATCTAAAATACTAACAAGCATTAAACCTTCTACAGTGTCTGGAATATATGGACAGAAATACCAGAACAGAGGCTTTGAGGTATTTTCAGCGTAACCAGAAGCAGGAAGAACCAGACTTCAGACCCATGAGATTTAATTTGTATAGATAACTTCCGTGCTTATCTGATCTACATCTGCAATCTGAACCTTTTGAGGTTCGCCCACCACCACTAAACAAGACACCAAGTTGAGAACATAGGAAACCTCAACAGATTTAGTCAAGAAATCACGTAAGCAACAAAATGAGGTCATGCGATTCTTGCAGCTTAACGCTGGCAAAAGGGAGAAGGGAGTAGAAAAGGGAGAGAAAGGAAGTCCTTTATCCTGTGAATGGAAGGCACTCCACAGCCAGAAATATTCCCACATTTCTCTTTGTTTCATCCACTTCCCTGTTCTACTTCCCCACCGCCTCCCAAGCTCGTCAGCAGTGCAAATAACATGAAACTCAAGCTTCACTTCCCATTGTCTGAATACCATCAATGATACCATGAAATGCCTGGTTCTCTCCTAAATGACTCCGATAAGGACCAGCTTAAATAACACAGTGCACACATCTGGAACAAGTTACTAATTCACCTTGCAATTTTAACCTGACCTTAAAATGACTAACAGAATTTAGGTAGTTCACGTGAGTTGTAATTAGCCCTAATAAGAGAGCTCAATGCTGTACGCAGAAATAGCTTCCCCCTATTTAATCAGTGGCCACGTAGAGCTGCCCTACACATATCAAAGGAATCCAAACGAATTCCTGTCATCCACACTGAATGCATCACTTTATCCAGCCATGGCATAAAAGAAAAAAGCTAGCTCTTTTCTCATCAAAAAGAAAACAGCAATGCCTTGAAATCACGTCTTCTAGGCAGCTTCCCAGCACACTTTGTTTTCATTGACTAAAATAATGCCTTACAATAGAAATTGAAAGCAGATTTTCCTACACTATAAAAAGTCTTATTCTGTTAGAGACCAGCAGATTCTGAATCATGTTATTTAGCCAGCACATCTCTGCACATTGAAAGAACATAGGTCAACTAAACAGAGAAAAAGTAGTGACTTTCTCCATTCTTCTACTGTTTTAATGACTAGATTAGAGATGCAACCTGCCTGAAACAACAATCTGAGCCCCTTCTGAGCTGGTTTGGGACGGGGAGGCGACGGGTGTTGTCACCGCTTACTGCACGCCTAATGTTGATGTGCCTAGTTTGTAGCGTTAGTGGAGCAGAGTCAGAACTCACAACACTTTCATGCCAGTGCAGCTCATTTATTTGAAAAGAAGTGGCCCTAAACTAGAGAAGTGGAAGTGAGATCAGAACAGGACAGAACACTGGGGCAATTAGAAAATGTACACCGTTCATACAAAAATACAAATGAATGTTTCTGCCTGTCTTACGACACTTACCCAACTAGTTTGTAAAATTTTCTCTAGCCCCATGCTTCTGAAAACCAGCCTAGCTCTACTGATCTTCACTGCAGCAAATCTGTATACATGATAACCACTTGACACTGAATTTAGATGATCTTTAAGATTCCTTCCAACCCAAACCATTCTATGATTAATTTCAAATTATTTTCTGAACTGGTATTTTCTAAGAATGAAATACGGCTCTTTGAGTCCAAGGATCATCTTCATTTTAAACAGAACAAAGACAAAAGGTGGCATAGTGCCAGCAGTTGTGCCATACAATAGCAGTTCTCAGTCATATTTTCTGTTAATGTCTTTTTTCTACATGCTTTATGTGTTTCACAAGAGTGGCAGCCAACTCGGTAGACTTGCTTCATTTTTCAGTCTTATAAAAGCTGACAGTTAAGTAGAACCAAGCTCAAAAGTATTCTAACAAAAAAAAAAGACGTCTCCTCTCTATGTCTAAATTTACATTTTGTTCCTTTTCTGTCTACAGAGGCTCTCTTGGCAAGTTCATTTATTTGTCGTTGTTTGTTTGTTTGTTTCCACAGGTTCACAGGTTGAGGAAACCTGTCCAATTGTTTGAAAATCAAAGCATACTGGTAACAGTTTAGGAAGCAATATGGAAGAATTTCTCAACCTAGGATCTGTACTGTGACCACACTCAGAGGAAGGGGATATATATATATATATATTTAATAATAAAAAAGAAAACAAGACCCTATATTTTTTTTCTCATGTTTCTTACTATCCTAAAATTTAAACCATTCACCCTATGGCACTTAAATATCCCTTATTTGTTATTCACCTTCTGAGCAACAGCTGGCCAAAGAGCCATCAGGAGGGCATTGCATGCCTGTCCCGAGACGGTGAGCAGGAAGAGCATTGGTAGAGCGCTGAAATGAGTCTTGCAGAGAAAGGCGTCAGGAGGGTGGATGCGACTCACTAGTTTACCCAAATGGGTGCGATGGTGTGTATCTCAAGGTTACATAAGAGTCCATGAAGTGTGAAGGAAGACTGATGGCTTTTCCTGCTTTGCGGCTTATAGCTTATTCTTGACTCAACAGTTTCCTGCTTTATTTAAGATGGCCAGTATTCTAAAGACAGAAAACATTTGTCTTTCATTTTCTCTGGTTTTACTTCTGCCCAATTCAGACAATTGCAATCTTTCTAAATAACATTCTTGCCTGCTTTTCAATATATATATAAAACAATCTGACAGATGGAGTTTTTAATCAGTTAACAATGGAATATATTTTTTTTTCATTTTTATGATCTACTTGGTTACACTTTTTAAGTCTGTGAAGACAATCAAAACAGGGCCAGATTTTCCCCATATGCTAGCACAGAAGTAACCTCCTGCAACATACAAACTATATACAGAAACTGGCAAACCACTAACCAAACTTACAGCAATCCATCCTTAAGCAACAGCCAGGAAAACAAACAAACAAAACAAAACCAAAGCCAAACCACCACCATTTTCTGTCTGGTGAAACTTGACATTTTGTACTCTTTTCAGAAGAAGAGTACCAGTATCCTCCAGAAATGAGGATACTGGTAAGTAACATGTCATGTTTCACTCTGCCTTTGATGCCAATAGCACATGTTCTTCGGCAGTCTCCAGTTAAAGAACTGCACATAATTTCATGAGACCCCTCGTATCAATTTCTGCAATTGCATTTTCTGTTCCCTAGAAGAATGCAGACTTGAGGACAGTATTTTTCTAGCACAATAGATAGACATATATATGTTCATAGCTTCATAAACTGGAAACATGATGGCCTTTAAGGAGATTATAATACAGGAAAATAAGGCAAACAACTCTCATTCGCTGTACCCACATGCTTCCCTGAAACCTGAGCACACGAATGTCTGGTTCTGATCATTCACCCGTGTCAGAGTGTGCAAGCCGTAGGCCAGCCAGGAAAGGCTGAGTGAAAACTTAGGAAATCCGTCCCTTGCCTACAGATAGAGCCAATGAAGTAAAAGTCAGAAAGCAAATGCACATATGAATGTCCCCTTCCTGCTGATGGGCTGGAAGCAGTCATGAGCATAAATACTTCACCAAGTCCTGAAGAAGGGGACAAAACAGGCCACAGGAGTGTCCCCCTAGAGACCCAGGAAAGCTGCTTGGAGCACTGCTGCTAGATTACAGAAAGAAACTGCAAGAATAATTTCTCTGAAAAGAGGGGGAATGAAAGACAAAAGTTAGAAGACTAAGACAGCAAGATACTGTGGATCAGGGCTCTTTAAAACACAGCTTGTTTCTTTTGAAAGCTAAAGTAATCCAAAGCCCTTGGAGGGGTTGAGAGGAGCATGACGTGGCCAGGAAGACAAAGTTATACGAGAGAGAGATGACTGGAAAACCCTGAGCAGCAGGTGGCACATGACAAGTATGTAACATCAAGCTTCACACTGCAGGATGAGGCACCTGCTACCTCCCCACGCAAATCTCACCAACATGACTAGCATCCTTCCTCTCACCTGTGTTGGCAAAAAGAGGAAACAGGTTCAATGTTATGAAAGAAACTGGTTCTTCTTTTCAATAGTAAACTGATACTGACACTTTCATGAGCTGGATCTCCTCCAAACCCAGTCAAAACTGTGGGGTTTTCCAAGATAAAGCAAGGTAGTGAATTATGCCTGGCACTTCAGAGTACCGGATCCTTTGCACTGCTGCAAATGAAGCCAAGACAAAAGGGAAAAAGTGAAGACTATCAGCATTGTGCAGGAGGAAACGTGGGTGGAAGACACCAAAACAAGGCATAATTAATGCAGAATTACCTTGGACACCTTAGTCTTCTCCACGGATATGCTTTAAGAACTTTGTTCTACCTGAAAGAGAGATGAACACACATGAAGTACAAACAATCATCCCTCTTAAATAGCAAAGCTCACACTTGGCCCCTGAGATAGGACTCCGGCAAACAATCAGGTTACTGTCAAAGCACCCCAGTGCTTTTCACTTCTCCCAGTTTTGAAAGCTTTTTCAAAGTTTGAAAGATTTGGTGTAGGAAGGCAGATGAGCCCTTCTTTCAGGAAAAGGGGCTGAACTTTCATCCCAGCCTCAGGAAGTGCTGAACACGGGCACCAGTACCAGTGCAAGTCCTGGATCCTAATTTATTTGAGGAACATACAAAGAAATGTGGTATCTGCAGCTGTCATTTAGCATATTTTTTTTGCTAACAACTATTTACATTTTTTGTCCAACCACATACTGACCCAGACTCGTATCTGTAAGACTAACAGCAGGTATCAATTTGATGAGCTTCCTCCAGCGTTAACCAACCTTCTCTGCAGCCAGTACATTCCCTCACACAGTAACTAAAACATCTTCGGCAGCTGTTACTGTTCCAGTCTCATCTGCAAAGATTTACAGATCTGCTTAACTTCATGCACATAAACAGTCCCAGTGCCATTAGCAGAAGCCCTTGTACTTATTAATTTAAACACATGTGTAGACTTAGTAGAATTAGGACATTGCCTAGAATTCTCACAAGCAAATCAAATCAGAGTCTGAAATAAATGCGATTAACATTTCTTCACTTTGTGTTTTCAGGTTCCTATTTTTCACAATGCCTTCTTAAGTGGCTTTATGCTCAAATGTGTGCCTTCCAGCCCAGAAAGTCTTTCAAGGGCTCTTCCCTATGTCTGCTCATTTGCTAGGGAGTGAAAAGCACCAAGAGGAACAGCACAATTCTTTGAAAAGAAAACACTTTGATACCAGTTACAGCCATTTGCCTTGATATTTTTATAACCACGTTGAATAGAGATCTACATAGACTAGTTAAAGCAAACTAAATGAACCAAAGAGTAAGCAGCTCATGAACCAGTCTAGCATTTTGCACATCTATTTTTGCTAATCCTGGCTTAATCCAAAAGCACCATGCTGTGAAATGGCCGTTCCAGGTCACCCGTACCTACCTAATGAAAACCAACCACGAACTGGTGCAATGGATTCTGGAGAGAAGCACAGAAGTCTGACGAGTGCCGGAGATGTCAGCTAAGACTGCCTGGTCTTCCTGATTCATGATTGTGCAGCTTCCAGATGGAACTCCTTTCCTTGGACACCTATTCCACTGCCTGCTGTAGCTGCTCCGACTAAGGGCATATGAGCTACAAGATCACGGTCCCTGTGTTACAGTTGCAAGGTCTCATCCACAGTGTGCAACAGGTTTTCCCAAGCTTGATGCCAAGGTGAAGGGGCTTCGTTTTCAATTTCAATTCCTCTAATTCCTCAAAAATGCCATGGCTGAAATGCTTAACTGTCCGGTGTCATTCACGGCCCCCTGCAGGTCACACTCCCAGGCCGCTACACCTCCGCGCTTCGGCTCTCACAAGCTTACATTTCCCAGTACATTCAGTGTACGCCCCCCTAGCACAACGTTTATCCCTTCTAAAGTTCACGCACATAGGAAGTGATTTTTAGCTACAAAGAATGATTTGGCAGTAAGATGGTAATGTGTAGTGCTTTAGTACCCAACAAATCAACAGTACTTTCAAAAAGAAGCAGCAAAGCTTCCATTATTTTATTTTCGGCTTTCTGGCAATTCATGCTGAGACCTTCTGTCTAAGCTGATGCAAAATAAGTTTTTCTCCTCTTTTTTTTTTTTTTTTCCTGTTTCTGCAGGGTTGTTAGCCTAAAATCCTAAATAAACAAAGCATATGTAGCCTTGCTGTCTTCCTGCCCCAATTCTGCTCTGTTCTGTGTGATTTCTGAACTCATTGACTCATGTGAGCCCATGGAACCCACCTGAGAAATGAGCAGAGGTCACTAATATGCTGAGTTCTTACTAACTTCTGGAAATATCAGCAAACAAATGGAGACCAAAGCAAGCGTCCCCACTAAGGAAAATTTGCCAGCGTGGCTTACCTGCTGCCCACCGGCTGAGCTGTACCTGCATGGCTTGAAACTCGCTGCAGCCAGCACCTTTTTCTGCCCTGCGGCTGGTGCTAGGGGCGAGATTATACGGAATGCCAATAAACCCAGCAGTAGTTTCCAGGCAAGGAGGTGGGGATCAATAAGATGGACACAGGACACAAGCTCCAGCAGTACCTTGCAACCTCAGAGCTGCTTTCTGACCACGTCCCCTGGAACGAGGGGCAGTTTGGCTCAGCAGGACACTGCGCTCCCCGCAGGTAGCGCTCATGAGCGCCTCGGCTGACTGACATGCCAACCTAACAGACGTGGAAGGCCAGCCACTGCTCCTCCATCACAAATTGATCCCTGTATGGAAGCGTTCAGATGTAGCCAAACTTCGCTTTTTTTTTTTCCACATTCCCTTCTGAATAGAGGAATAAGGGAAAAATACTTATTTTTTAGATGTAGAGATAGAGAAAGGGAAACAAGCACCTGGGACTCTGCAAAACCTCTGGAACTGAGCTGATAACTTAAATTGCTTTGAGGCTTGACAAGAGAGGTGAGGAGAAGTTGGTGGAACAGTTGTGTGGGGCTCTGATTTTCATACAAACTCAAGCGGGAACCGTTCCAAGCTTGGGACCTAAATCCCTGTTAATCTTTATGGACTGGTGGCAGAACGCAAAATACCAGGGCTCCACTGGGGAGATGCGAGTCAGCACTCCTGCAGCACCAGGGATCTGAACACGTCAAATCAACATCAGCCTGCTGAGTGCAGAGCCAAGTAATTCCACAACAGCTCAGGTTTACACGGTCCGCGTGGATGTGTTTGTTAGCAGTTTGGAAGAGCATTCTCTTTCTTCCCTTGCTTTCTCTGCTGCTTCTTTTTAAAATCTTACAACTGCACAAGAACTTCAGGTCTCTGGCTGTTTAAAGACCATGTGACTCTTCTGTACTTTGAACTCAGATAAACTTCTTACTGAATGAAGTCATGTGTAAAATGCTTTCCAACACAGATTATTTTGAACCAAGCCGTACTAAGAAATGCAACAGAATTTCAACACTCGTATTTCAGCAGCAAAAAAAGGAACCATTCTTGTACAGAGGGCAGCGCTCTGGGGGGAAGCACCACATTCCTTCACACAAACAGAACTGCACTTGTATCAGACTACGGGAGTAGATCATGTTTTAGTCAATGGAAGAAAGAAAGATTACACTTCCATACAATCACACTCCAGAAAAACAGCTTTTGCCTACTACTGCGTTAGGCTTTAATCTCTTCATGCAACTTTGCATCCAAAAGACATCTTCACAAACCACAGTACCCCAAGCTGAAATCAGTAAAACCTGTACCAGACCACTGAGTTCCAAACTGGCCACATTGGGATGGATCAGTATCTCTGTATATTGAAGAAATATCAGATTTTAGCTAATATTTGGATTTAAAAAGATGTATGGCCCTCATCATCATGCTTTTTTTTTTCCCCCCTAGGAGCACAACATATGGCTTGTATCTGGCTAACTTCCAATCTGAGTAATTACATTCCAACCACGTAAGTTTCCCCTGGGGTTTTAACTGGATATAGCATTCCTCTCCAGTTCCTCCTGCGAACATTTATGCCATGTTGAGGAGCACTATTAAACAGCTACTGCCCTCTGCCCCAGACACGGCTGCATTTTAGCAGTAAGTGAAACTATTTTTTAAAAAATGACAATTATATTCCCATCTCCCCGTTACATTTTGCAGGGGGCAGGGGTGTCTTTCTTTCCTCAGCGTATGTTCTGAGTTCCTGACTGTATCCACGTCATGTGACTTTCTGTATCAGGACAATGTTTTCACACAATTAAATGGATAGATGAACATGAAGATGGTATTTTCCTCGTGGACCTCAAGTGTTAAAAGACCTGCTCCTAGGTCCATGCAGCATATTTAAAATTAAGCATTTCTTCTGAGGATCTGCAACAGCAATATAGGCTCACGAAGGGCTATGTATTGAAAAAGTTAATATTAGAGAAGATACAAGCAAGATTTCTGCTCAGACATGTGGGACAACCAAATGAAGCAAAAGAATAGTTTGGATATCTTGCTTTTACATGGGCATTGCCTGCTTTCAGTGGTGTATTCTGTTTAAAGGACAGAGAGCCTCAGACAGAATGAGCTATACACCACCACGTACAGCACCACAGTCTAGCACATATTTTAGAGTTCTCAAAGCACTTTACAGCTGTTTGATGCCTATGGGAAGTACTGGAGACAATCACTAGGAAAGCTACAGAACAAAACTAGGTACCAGGACCTGGTAAAATTCTTCCCCCCCCCAAAAAAATAAGGATTGCAAACACTGAAGTCAAGATGAAAACTACCAAAAGGGAGTTTGGAGTACCTTTATTTCTGATTTCACAGCCTAAAACCATTGAAATTCCAGATTTCAGGAATATCTAAACCTATTAACTTCTGCTAAAGCCTGCAGCATCCACTATCTCTGGAAATGCATCAGGATCACTGTGACAAATGAGGCATCCTACAAGTCAGAGGCCACTTCAGCAGCATCCCCTGAACAGGATCAACGTGACACTAAACAGCAGAAATACCACTTACACCAGTCTATATTTTAACCACTTGGTCAGATTTATAAACTATTTTGAAGATGACAAATACTACAGCACTGTTCAATATTATCAAATAATATTGTGCATGGGAACAGAATTTTTACTACTTGAGAGCTGGATGAGGAGAACTTCTTTTAGCCACATAATTCTCCTGCATGTATATGCACACACTGCCCTATGTGCATGCAGAGAAGCCTGCAGAGGCCGAGCGGGGAGCCCTTTCACCATGAGCCCCAGCAGGCTCATGTGGATGGTACTGGCAAAGGAGCCAAAGGCTGGTGCAGCTCACACCCCGCAAATGGGGTACTTCAGGGTTTGAGTGCCATCCTGTAAGGGTACGACACTGTCAGTTGAAAAGACTGAAAATTTGCTGGGTTTGGAACTGGCCAAACCACAAAAAAAAAAAAAAAGCAAGTTTTAGAGGGAGATGTAAAATGACAGGTCTCTCTGGTGGCATCCCTTTCAACATACTGAAGCAGAGCTCAGGCCACTGCCCTGATCAACAAGCATATAAACTGCAATGCATCTCCAGCGTGCGACACTGCCATCACGCGGACACCCCAGCAGGGACAGAACAAATCAGAACCTTGCCCCAAATTTACAGCTTTTTAAAACTGTCTCTAATAATATCATCAACCTCCAGGTGGTGATAACTCTCTTATAGTGTGCCTCCCCCAAGAAAAACACTCCCTGCTTCAGACTTGGTCTTTTTTATGTTAGGTAGCAAATGCACTTTTCATTTTTTGAGACACACTCACCCCTGCCACGTAATTATGTTGCAATGCATGGTTATCAACACCAAAAAATGTACAGAAACATGAAAAATGACAAATGCAGCATTCTTGATGTCAGGAAGCCAATCTTTAGAAGTAATCTGAATGAAAACGGCACAATGGCTTGGACCAGGAAAGAGCTCCAGCACAGGAAAATACATGGAAGTTGGCATAGAATGAGAAGTGGAAAACAAAGCAAATGAGTCATTAGTAATTTAAGAAGAAAATGAAATACTGACAGAGGACAAAACAGTGTGGGATGTAGAAGCAAACTGTAATAAATAAAATATGCAGATGGAAATATTGTACATCAGCAGAGCAGCAGTAACAGAATTAAACCAGATTCAGGGATGGTGAGTGACTCAATGAAAGTGGCAGCGAGGAACAGTAATTATCTGCCTCAGCACTTCAGTCAAAAATTGTTTATCTGCACAAAACTCATGCTGGCACTCAGCTGGAGCCCTGCCCAAGCAAAGCAAGCATGATTTCACTTACTCACAAAACAGCTCACTTCAATTACAGTCTCACTGAGGGACATAACAAGACTTCTTAATGAAGGGACCATGCTGCTGCCTGCGTACAGAAGCAGAAGTACAACAGGAGCTTTCTACCCACCTGGCACAATAGCCAGAAACCCATAGGAATAACAAGGACCTGGACCCAAATTTAGTAACATATTCCTCAGAACCTCCAACTTGCAGCTATAAAAACCCTGTATCAAAGCAGCACCAAAGAAACAAATAAGATAGGAAACAAATACTGACAGGCAAAGAACAGAAGCTTTACCACCGCAGGTGGCTGGAGTTATGAAAGAAAATCCTGTTTGTATGCCCATCTCCTAGCACTAGGCACCCGTAAACATCCAAAGGAGCCCATCCACTGTCCACAACCGGAGCAAAGTCACCACATTTGGACAGTCATTGGACCATGCCCTCATGCCTGACTGGGGCATATAGCAAACTACTGACAAACTGGGTGGTGGGGAAATGTGCACAACGGAAAACTGATGGTGTTTTCTGAAGAGCTGGTTTCCCTTTTCTGTAGGAAAGGTCAATATATAAATGAGAAAAGTAATAATAAGCATTTTATTTTATTTTTTCCAGACTGGTTTGCTCTAGTTAATTGCCATACGTTGTTCTGTCTGCAGGAAAGGGAGTTCTTGAAGAACTATGTACAGCGGATAGTTGATATCAGGCCTAATTTGTTCTTTGTTGAGAAGACTGTCCCAAATTGCGCAGGACATGCTGCTGGAGCATGGTGTCTCTCCTGCCATCGATGTTAAGCCGGTGAGCATTTCATGACAGACATAAGACTCCACCTTGTGGCGGATCTCTGTAACTTCTCCTTGTAGCAAGCTTTTTTTTATTATTATTTTTTTTAATGGTACTTCATTTACAAGAAGACAAAACAGACAAACCTAGAAAGTAATTTTTCCTCACTAATTTCTACCAACTCTCTGCTGTGCCCTTGCTGGCAGGTCTTTGTACCCTGGGTCGGTTTTAGTTAACTCTGACTCATATTTGTAGCAAATGCTACAATCTTCCCTGTCACCGGTAATATTTGCCAAACAGCTTTTCTAAGATTCTTATGTATTGGGGTGTGCATGTCAGTGACTGGATTTAATCCAGAGTTTACCTCACAGAGTGGCAGGTTGCCTGGATAGCACTGGCATTTTTTAGAGTAATCTGAAAACACTAGTGTCCTATTGTTCAGGACACTGGTAGGGAGGGTCCCTTGGGAGTCAGTCCTGCACGGCAGAGGGGCCCAGGGAGGCTGGACGCTCCTCGGGAAGGAAATCTTAAAGGCTCAGGAGCAGGCTGTCCTTGTGTGCCGTAAGGTGAGCTGGCAAGGAAGAAGACCGGCATGGATGAACAGGGCACTTCTGCTGAGTGTCCAGGAGAGAAAGGGAGTTTATGCCTGGTGGAAGAAGGGGCAGGCAACTCAGGGAGAGTACAAGGAAGTTGCCAGCACATGCAGAGGAAAAATCAGGAAGGCTGAAGCCCAGCATGAGCTCAACCTGGGGGCCCAAAGCTGAACACAGTACTCGAGGTGCGGCCTCACCTGAGCTGAGTACAGGGGGACCATCGCCCCCCTGGTCCTGCTGGCTTCACTATTCCTGACACAAGCCAGGATGCCGCTAGCCTTCTTGGCCACCTGGGCACACTGCCGGCTCATGTTCAGGCAAGCATCGACCAACACTCCCAGATCCTTTTCTTCTGCACAGCTTTCCAGCCACTCTGCCCCAAAACCTGCAGTGTTGCATGGGGTTGTTGTGACCAAAGTGCAGGACCCAGCACTTAGCCATGTTGAACCTCATCCCATTGACCTCTGCCCATCGACCCTACCTGTCCAGGTCCCTCTGCCAGATCATCACTTCCCCCAACTCGCTGTCATCTGCAGACTTACTGAGGGTGCACTCAATGCCCCCATCCAAATCATCAATAAATATATTAAAGAGAATGGGCCCCAACACCGACCCCTGGGGAACACCACTGGTGACCGGTCACCAGCTGGATTTCACTCCACTCACCACCACTCTCTAGACCTGGCCGTCCAGCCAGTTTTTTGCCCAGCAAGAGTGTACCTGTCCAAACTACGGGCTGACAGCTTCTCTAGGAGAATACTGTGAGAGACAGTGTCAAAGGCTTGCCTGAAATCTAGGTAGACTACGTCAACAGCCTTTCCCTCATCCACCACGTGGCTTACCTGGTCATAGAAGGAGATGAGGTTGGTCAGGCAGGACTTGTCTTTCATGAACCTGTGCTGACTGGGCCTGATCCCCAGGCTGCCTCGCACATGTGTGACTGCATTCAAGATAACATTCTTCCGTAAACTTCCCTAGCAGTAAGGTCAGGCTGTGAAGACTGTAGTTTCCCATACTTTCCTTCCGACCCTTCTTATAGGTAAGAGCCACGTTACAGAATCACAGATGGAGATTTAGTTGTGGATCCTGTCCTCAGACAGCTTCAGGGTAGATATCCAAGAACTTTGGCAAATTTTGGAGGGAGTTAGATGCCTTGAAGCTTCTCTTGCCTCTACTTGATCTTGTTGTGCAAAACTTTTTGGCTAGCACCAAATAGAGAATTGCTTGTAAATACCAAATGAATATCCCTCCGGGTTCGGACTCTAAGAATTTTGGCCCTACTTTGGAGGTAGCTGCAGGCCTGGTAGCTACCACTGCCTCCTCGAGGGAAGCTTCTGCAAATGTTGGGGATTCTTCCTGAGAGACATTTAGTTCTGGGTACCAGCTGCAAAGTCGAGCCCCCGGAGGACCCTGTATGCAGACTCCCACTGTGGCCCGTTACGCCGGGTCGGACCCCAGGCACCGACTCTGGCCAAGGCCCAGGACACCACGGCGGACCCAGTGCACCGACTCCCGCCAAGGCCATGGACCCCACTGCTGACACCAGGTGCAGACTCCCGCCGAGCCCCCAGACCCCGCAACAGACCCCCAGAGCCGACTCCCACCGAGCCACCGGATCCTGTGCCGGACCCCGGGTGCCGACTCCTGCCGAGGCCACGGACCCCACGGCTTACCAGCAATCTGACATCTGGAATAGGGCAGCCTTCTATCTCTCCCTCTGAAATCATTTCCACAGTTTGCTACTGATGTAAGAAATTTCTTTAACTGAACTTGATGAAAAGGAACCCATAGCTCCATTAAAAGTTCCTTCTAAGCCTAAAGAAAAAAGCAATTATGTCCATTATAGTTAGCAGCTGCCTAAAAGAAAGGTCATTTAAGCTATCACTTAACGTCAGTTAGAACTGACAGTATAAAGAAGAAATCAAGTTATGTTTTAGGTTACCAGTTAAATCAGAAATGAATAGAGTTCAAAGGTCCTGAGATTACAGAGCAATTAAAAAAAAATACACTTGCAGAAATTTGGGCAGCATCTCGGTTCTCTTAACCATCACAAAAATTCTCATGCTAAAACTTGTCAGTTTCTAGAACACTGCTACAGTTCCTGTTAAACTGTCTGGGAAGGGATCAGCATCCTCCTCTTGTACGTCAAGAGATCTACAAATAGAACACAAATAGATGAATGACTACTTTGTAAGGCAGAAGGAAGACTATACTTCAAAAGTATTACAAATAAGGACCTTATTCCTAAGCTTAAAATGGAGAATGAACGTTCAGAGATCTAGGAAGTACTTCATTATTTTAAACTTACATATCCAAAAACAATATTGTTCGACCCGCTTCAGGCTCAACACATCTTTCAGCCAACCCATGCTAACTAGTTTCAAGCTAATCCACTTACAAATATAACAATCAAGTCTACATAATGCAATATGTGTGGGGTTTTTTAATGCGAACTTATAAACTATGCATGAAACAAGAAGTCAAGGCACAAATATTAGTTTCCTATCTCCTCCCTCAATCTTGTATTGTCTACTCTCCCAGCTACACCAAAACACAACAGCTAAAAGACTGCAAATACACATTTTTCAGAGCTGACCACCACTACTAGTCTTTCTGATGGCCTATTATCTAAACCAAGTACTCCCCCACACTCACTTTCCCTAATTCTACAATAGATCACCAAAAAAAGCAAAAATTGGTTTACATTTGAAGAATCTTTGTTCTCCCTAACTTCTATCCACTCTCTGCATAGACCACCTGTATTCAGTGATAGTTACAAATTAACATGAATGTTCTCCAAGGGAAAGGTGCTCAAATTACACATATGATGAGATTTTGAAAAAAGTTTCCCATAATTGCTGAAAGAGACTGCAGTTACTTCTATTAAACATTGCCACATTTAGGGAAAAAGGATGCAAATTACTTAGCTGTAGTTAGAAAAAGTTACATCAAACATTTCCGGTTCCCATTAGTCAAAAGCTAGATTAGAAGGAACTGAAAAAGACACTGCATTGATAAGAAATTTGTAAGACAGCCATCAGTAAACAGCATGTACATATACTGAAAGCATGCTTTCCCAGGCACAGCATAAAGGCTACAGTACCTCAAGTCTGTCCTAGTAGATGTAGTCTGAATATATCAAAAAACAACAAAAAAGAAGTAACGTGAGTTGCTAAGATGCAACTATGAGTTTTAAATAATCATAGCATCAATTAAGATTTGATTCAAAACAAATTTGGTAGTCAGAGGGAAATACTTGAAATACTTAACCATAGACACTTTAAACAATAACGTTTAAGTGTTTTATTGCTACAAATTGGTACATCTTATCACAAAAAGCTACAAGGCATACTATTACACATACTCTATTATACAGAGTGCAATGCAGTCCCCAAAACAGCCACACTCAACAGCACAATTTTTGAAGTTTACTCATTCCATATTGAGAGGTAAATATGATAAGCGTATGCCATACAGCATTTAAAATATTTACCCCACAGACCAGCCTTTCTTTTCAATTGATTAGACCAAAAACTATTATATCCAACTTTCAGTACACACACCAAAAAAATAGGATGCTTAAAAAAATATACAACACGATGTTTTAATCAGCTTTAACAGTCAGTTTGCTATAAAAAGCTCAACTAAAATAGTCTTAATTTCATTTTAAACAAAATCAGAAACACAGAGGAATTATATAAACAAGTTCTCCACAGAATGGAATGCATGCATAGGGTGGGGAATCTTCAACAACTCTCATTTGAGACTATTAAAGAGTCTTGGCCACTTTTGAGCAGAAATAAAAAGCTGTTTTGCCCCCCCTAATTTGTTTTCATTTGTGTTTTCTTTCACTTAGTTATCTTCAGTGTGGTCTAAGGTGAAGTCAGTTTGCTCTTCAGTTCCTTCTTCCTCTTCTTCCTCCTCTTCTTCCTCACCTTCAGCTGGCTCATCAGCCTTGTCCTCTTCTTCTGTCTGCTGCTCCTGAGCCTGATCATTAATTTCAAATGGATTTTCACCCTGGAGGAAAAAACAGAAAACAAACATTTTAAATATTTTTTTCAAACAGTACAAAATAATGTTTTATCATTTCAGTGATTGGAAAGCTCTTAGTTTGTAGTATCTACTGAGTCCAATCAACTCATTGGCTAATCAAAGCCAGAGTTGCCACATATAAACCCCCATGAATAAGGCAGATTTTTAAATTTAAGATACTAGCGTTTCGCTTTTTTAGAAGTAGACTCTCAAAAGTAAGGGCCAAGTACATAGAAAGCTGGTATAACAACTTAAGAGACCTATGAAAACAAGAAAACCCCAAATCTCACCGTTAAAATTCAGGCCACTTTTTAGGTGAACCACTATTATGCAAGTGCTGAGAGGCTACAGACCACCAAGAACTATTTCACCCAATCTGTAACACTGTCCAACACTGAAATGCCAAGGATACCTATTAGCTCAGTAAACTGGCTTGTGAAAGAAAAGAGAATGCCTGAACCAGTTTAACTCCAGCATCAGTGGAAAGCATTGTGAAATAAAAAGGTAAGCATCCAAACCTTACTTCAGCTGGTATTTGTGCAACTCTCCAAACTGTACTCATCTACTTTCCTTTCCGGATAGAAGTGAGAAAGACCTCTTGACTACAAAGCCTCTGGTACTATCCTCCTTGGGCTCAAGCAAGTATTTTCATTCACATTTGGACATAGCAACAAGGATTTCCAAAGATGGGCACAGAAATAAATGGAGTTAAGAATACTCCACCTGATTAGCTTCAAATACGCGCTCAACAGTAAACATTAGAGTGAAAACAGGTAGGTACATTAAGATCTTTAAGCTTTTAATGCTTTTAACATTAGCTTTTCGTTAGAAAATAGTATTGTTTCCTAGTACAAGAATAAAAACGTGGCTTGTATCTGTAACAGATTCACAAGAATGTTATAAGTACTTCTACAGATCTGATACAAAAGGAAAAGACTAAAATCCTCTAATGTCTATGCTAGGTATGATGATGAATTGCAGTTAAAGAATGTACTTCTGAAAGAACTACTTCCACACTCCCACAGACAACTCAGCTGTTCCTGACTCCTGGGGACAAGCTACAGAAAATTTTTACTGTTCATTCCTGTGAAAACAGTATGCAACTTACAACTAACCTACAAGAACTGGATTCAGCACACTATTTCTAGCTGAACAGATCTCTACACAATAATCACCCTCCTCCCCCACAAAAAAAAAGATTTCCCCCCGCTACTGTTTTTTCAGAGAAAAAGAGCATTTTAAGTTCTCAAACTAAGGCAAAAGTTACTACCCTCAAGGGAAGATCCTAATGATTGCACTCTTTTTCCCAGTGATGTAGCATTTAACACATCCAACACAGAAACAATTTTGATACTAGTTGATTTTGACAGTCACACTGGTCCCATCTTCCCAGATGGCTTAAATATATATACACACACATCTATGGAAAATAAGAATGTAAGCAGGGAAGTATTTTTTTCCCAGGAGATGCATCCTTTGAGCTCCTTGTCTCTAGAATATTTAAATTGCACAGAAAGCTTGAAACTAAAGCCGTGTTTACAGGCAAATGTGTACATGATTCAATTGACCCCAGAAACTAGTCTCAGTATTTAATTATAACAGGTCTAACAAACCTGATCCAAAAAGATACTGCAGTCTGCCTACCTCAGAGGTAAACTTCAGAATGCCTTCACTAATACATATGTATTAGTTATTATTATATATTATATGATATATTATTATACATATGTATAACAAACAGTCCTTCTGCTGAGTTTGTTTTATTTCATTTTGTACATATAGCACGCAACCTGTGGAATAGTTTTCTACATGGAAAGAAGATTAAATCAAAGAACAGAAAAGATTTTCCATTAATTGTTAGGTAAAGGAGTAAGTCACACGTTGAGCTGTCACCATGTTGAGCCCGGTCACCAGACCACCGGTGAGCTCCTGCTCACTGCTGCTGGGGAGAGCTCTGCGGCAGGCACACCTGTGCCTTCCCAAGCCAAGGCCACAGCGTCAGCATCCAGGGCAAGCACCACTCCAAACCCTGACTGTGGCTCAGTGTGGAAAGGTGCTCCCTGAAGCTGTTCATCCCACAGCAGCTGACTCTCCTGGGTGATGTGGGGACAGAGCTAGGCCCCACAAGTCCCATCTGAAAACAACCCTAACAAAGAGCCCCCAAAATACAGTTCAGCCTCTGCTGAAAAAAATGGCATTTTGCTCAAAAGTAGCCACGGACTCCACAAGACAGTTATTGCTTGTCAGTTAGCTTACTCCAGACCAGAAGTCAGTCCACACCCCCAATTTGCAGTCAAACACTAGCCAGAGTGTTCAACCCTGAAAAGTCTTATACAATGCAAAAGGCAGCAAATATCCCCAAAACTGCTTGCCTGCTATTTGCCAGAGCCAGGCAGTCAACATAGCCAGGACTCAGCCTGCCAGGTCTTCCCTGTTCCAAATTTCTTCTTTCCACTCTGCACATGCTGCATACACAAAGCCTTCTGAAAGAATGTTTTTGTGTGTGTGTTTTTG
The DNA here is from genome assembly GCF_964211835.1 of Anser anser. Lineage (NCBI taxonomy): Eukaryota > Metazoa > Chordata > Aves > Anseriformes > Anatidae > Anser > Anser anser. Next base: position 15,924,269 of record NC_139728.1, read on the forward strand.
TTTCCTCAAGCCAATCTGCCTATAGTCTCAAAGCAACTGATTTTCAGCTGTCAGCAGGATTTTCTACTCTCTTGAAAAACTGCAGACACCAAATACATACACTGGTTCATCACATGCTGCATAAAAACTACTGGACTCCTTCAGTCTGCAGTTGATTATACATTAAGATAATTATGAGAGGGATTTGCATAACCAAGAAGCTAGATATATCTCACTGTGCAGGTGCTGCTAAAAGTGTATTGTGTTTGGGAAATACCAATGGTAAGCATTCTGAAAATGGCAGTGACCTCCTTGTGAAGACAATCTTCAATTTTCCAACTAGTGAACGGCACATTTCCAATCCCCTTTCACCAGTCTCCCACTAGGGGGCTGTAAGGGACAATGCACATGCATGTCATGCCATAGAGAATACCAGCAGAGAGCTGAAAATAGAGTCAAATATTCTAAGCTGTGGTAGCTGGTAATTTGCCATCTTTTCTTAACAGATATAGAAGAGCTGTCTGAAACTGAATTATGCATCCAATTGTACATAATTCTGCAGAACATGACTAAATTCAGCCTTTTAAATTACAATTAAATATTGCATTGGCTGACACCTTGTCATATTTCTGCAATACAGTATTGCTTTTTCTGAAGTTATCTATTGGTTAGGCACAGGGAAAATGTTACTACAGAAAGTCACATATCTGGCCCAGAAAAGGAAAAAATACTTTGCCAAAATGATTTCACATATTTCTCAAGCTGTGAATTTGTAACACAGGCTGCCACATCTTTTAAATTCTCTGACCACGAGAAGTAATGTTTTAAGCTTCCACTGTTTGTGTGCTGCCACAAATCCTAGAAATTCTATCAAATAAAATTAGACAAGTTGCATGTATTGTACTTTACAGTACAAAGTCACCTGCAGGAACCCTCACTTCTAACCGAAGATTAACTCATATGTAAAGGGTTTTGTACTCTTCACATCTTACCTTCACATACAGCTCATACCGTGCCTTGACTATTGGATTATTCAAGATACTGGTAGCGGTAAGAACGCTCTCCCTTTTTATTTGTTCTCTGTAGGCCTAGGAAACAGATTTAACAGTGAATAATTATTATACACCTATTCTGACTGTCACATATTTGAATTCGTAGTCTGTTTCTGTAAGGAAAATTGTGAAAGGAATAATGCATGAAATGCTCATTCTTGGCATTTAATTCAGTTTATTACACAGCTAGGACTTCTAGGACTTAAGTTTGATAGCGTTTATAGTTTGTTGCTTTAGTTTAATTAAGATATATATTCAGGTCTTGGTCATATAATGAACTACATATAACCATGCACTTATCTACTCCCACAGTTAACTGTTCTCACCTACAGATAATACCCATGCTTTTCCACAACTGCCTATGGTTCATAATTATAGAACTTCATAAAAAAACATTACTTTTGAAATCTCTTTTTTACTATGACAACTTGGATTATTTTTTTTCATTCATACTATGCTTCTAATGTTGCTGGAAATGTTGGATGAGTATCATGAATTGTAACAGGATCCAATTCCATACTACTTCTAACTCTAAATTGCACTCACTTTTCTTCACATTAAAAGGATAACAGCCAATCAAAAAAAGAACACTAGTATTGTTAAATTGCTGGAAACACATGTATTATGTTTTACAATTTGAGTAACAATCTTTCTGGCACTTACTGGCAGCAAAATTCCCCTAAAATAAAAATGAAGTTATTCCTAGTAACATTCTCAGAATTTACTATCGTCAACTATGAAACACACCACCTTTCATTCACTGTGGGCATTATAATGTCTCATGAACTAGCTGGCACTTTATTTACAGAGAACATTCTAGATATCTACAGAATAAATAGTGTTGATAAGAATTTAGAAGTTATTTACACTGAGTACCACAACATTTCTCACCTACTATGAAACATGCCTTTTTTTTTTTTTTAAAAATCTCTTAAAATATGCCATATCTTACTTGTTTTCCTTTTGTGTGATCAGGAGATTTTAAGTGTTGCTGAACGGAACTGTGTAACGCAGGAACATACACACTGCAAGCACTGCAGTGAACAGTCTCAACTTTCATCATGTGGTCATCAGCAGTAACCCCTGCCAAAGAACATGCAAAAAATCATTAACACACACAGTGTTATACCAGGGGAACGGGAGAGGGGATTGGATGTTTTATACCAGGAAGTTAGAGCTCTCAATTGGTAAACATGTCAAACTGAACTGCAGGGGAATAGTCACACAAATTCAGGCATCAGAACTAGGCTTGCTGAAGACAATGTTGGTAGAGAATTTTTTTTCACCTGATACTCCAATTCCTTCATTCCACAGACTATGTATGAGATTCAAGCAATTATGTTTGATGCCTGAGGTTATGATATATGAACACCTTACCTGCCTAAATAGAGGGAAATAAAAATGATAAAAAAATCATAAATTGAATGTACAAAACGTCTGCTATTTAAAATCTACAATGACCAATATTCTTAATAATATGCATTTTAATACAAGAAACAAACCTTAAATCCCTGTTTCTCACCAAAGTAGCTGAATTAACTTCACCCCTCATAAAAACACCTAATGTATTTCCTTGTCTCCCAATTTCTCAACACCAAGAAAAACTGTATGAATCCAATGTAAATGTCTTCCAAGTTCAAATGCCAGCTTGCCAACAGAGCATTCTGATCATAGAGGTAAACAGGCCCTCCAGTACTTAAGAAGAATACATAAAAATAATGTGAGATGTTGGTTACATCCATTAAGTAACTTCTAAAGTTTAAATTCAAAAGAAGGCAATACTTAAATACATTTATTGTTTGAAGTAAAGGGATTCCAAAGATTTATTTTCTGGCTCTAGTGCATTTTTTGAAAGCTCTCAAGCAAAGGATAAAGCAGAGGGATGTGGCACAAGAAGGCAGAGGGACACAAATGCCTTTAGAAAACAGTCTGTTGAGCAGCCAAGGGGGGGAAAAAACAGTAAGTCAAGGCCAAGATGCATATTGGGTAGCCATGGATTAGAAAGTGCTCCAAGTCCTCCTTTTGTCACAGTCTGCCTCAAAAACACAACTATCCCACTGATATCATCTAGCTCCTGAACATCACATTGATCATTATCATGTTACCACTTAATAAAGTGATCTTTTTCAATCTAACTGCACCCACCTGTTGCCATTCCTCATGGATTATACTGAATAAGACTGTGGCAAGGCCTACATAATTCTGTTTGTCAAGTACTTAGCAAAACATTATCTTGTTTTACGACAAGGCTACCTGGGCAGGAAATCTGAAGTTTATCTCTGCTTACATTTCACATAACATCAAAATGAGTCAAGGAAAACAAACCAGGTAGAAAAAAGGTGTGGGAACTGATCTCCATAGTATGCACTATCATTACTCACCTTCCATTATATCTTTTTCAACAGCTTGAGCATTGTCTGTTTGGTTACTTGTCTGTTGCTTACGCATAGCTGTCTTCTTGAATTTATTTACCATACACTCCTACAGAGAATCAGAAAAAAATAAATTGTAATGGCTGATGTTTGAGCGTTTATGTTCCAACAGAAACCCGTAGTTAAAATATTACTTGGAATAGCTCTGTTGGAAAAGAGAGCAAAAATAAATAGCAATTAATTGGGCATTTTTAAAGCACTACTTTTAATTGTAACTGTGAGAAGTTACAATTGCAACACTATTTTAATGACTCTGTATTTGTCTCACTTTCAACAATACACACTGCACCAGAAGTCTTCTCCAAAAGGAATGATGATAAATTAAGCATATTTTGAAGACTAAATGATACCTTCTAATTACACTCTAATGTAAAAACATTAGATAAATTTTAAAAAACCATTGTCTTACATGAAGAAACTCCATCACTACTTTGTCAAATTTGGTTTGCTTCTGGATATGATCCAATGTTTCCTGGTGAGCTGCACTCTCCAGATGGGACTCAATCTCTTTTTCTTCAAATGTTCGAAATTTACAAAATGAGCAAGTAAATGCCATTCTACCAAGAGAAATACAATAAATAATATTACAATTAAAGAAACATTCTTCCCTCTCCCCTCAAAACAATGAGGACTTGACAAACCTAACCAGAAAAGTAATAAGAAAAGCATTCTTTAAAGAAGCCTGAATGAAAAAAAAAAAAATCTATTTTACCATTAGGAAAGATACCTGCTACAAGAACCAAATAAAGGCTAGTCTGAGACTAGTAAATTATCTATGCAGAAGAAAAACTACTAAAACCAGATGCTAGCTATCATAAAACCATATTATTCTGTGTGTTTATCCATCATAGCTCTCCATTTTGTGTTATCTTTTGTAGTACTTATCAAAGTCAAGCCAATGATTTACTAACTACAAACTGTTAAAAGAACTCACCCAAAGCTCGTTTTCCATATAAAAACTAAATCCTTACGAGGAAATATGGCCTCCTCAGTACTACTGAGGCACTAATGCTACGACCATACACTGCATTCGCATAAAGCAGAATAGCTTTGTACAGCCCTGGCCAACAGCCTGCTTGGCTGTGACAAAATTGAAGTTAGTTACAGAACTATCTACTTACTATTACTACAAAATAGCTCACCATACATACAAAAAAACTGAACCAGGTCAATTGCTAACAACTTAGCTCAACCTGAATATGAATTTGTTTCACTGGAATATGAGTTTCAAAAGCAGTACCCTTCTAAGCTGCTTCTCAAGTGTGCACTGATACACTTGTCAGGGAGAAGAGGCAAGTAACTCGTGCATTCCTGATACAGCGAATGTCATGCAAATCATAGAATGATTCGGGTTGGAAGGGACCTTAGAGATCACCTAGTCCAAACAACCCTGCTACGGGCACGGACACCTCCTAGATCAGGTTTCTCAAAACCCCATCCAACCTGGCCTTGAACATTTCCAAAGATGCAACATTCACAATTTATCTGTGCAACCCCTTCCAGTGTCTCAATACCTTTACAGTGAACTTCTTCCAAATATCTAATCTAAGCCTACTCTTTTATCTGTTACCCACCGTCCTATCACTACACTCCCTGATAAAGAGTCCCTTCCCCACCTTTCCTGTAGACCCCCTTCAATGCCTACAGACTGCTGTAAGGTCATTATAAAGTCTCCCTGGATCTCTCTTCTCTAGGCTAACCAATCCTAACTCTCTCAACCTGTCCTTGTAGAAGAGGTGCTCCATCCCCTGATGATCTTCACTGCCCTCCTCTGGACCCACTCCAACAGGTCCATGTCTTCTTTATGCTGCAGGTCCCAGAGCTGAACATCTAGGGTGCTGTTCATTTCTGCTCATTTGTTCATTTATTTTTCTTTTGAAATCAGTCCATAAGGGCCTTTCAGGAATGAAGGTATATTCTTACAAAGCAAGGATAAAGCAGAAGAAAACCACACCACATGAGACAAGTTACAACACAAACCTGTATCCGTCACCATATTTTTCGCTGTTTTTTTCCCTTCTACGCCTTTGCTTCTCTCTTCTGGCCTCAATTCGTCGCTTTTCCTCTTCTTCACTTTTAACTTCTCCTTTGGCATCTTAAAACACAGAATGATTTTAAAGTGTTATATTCCCCAAAAATCTGGCTCTCCAAGCAAAGCGTTTGTCTTCCCTGTCTCCTCCACAAACACCTTTTATATAGTCACAAAATGCAGATCCTACATCAACATTGTTTTAAGGCTTATTTAAATGCCATAGAAGTTCTTTCGTTTTCCTCCATTACAAATGACAAATTTAAATACCTGTTTCAAACAGGCAGTGGTCTAGATTACATGCATAAGAGAAAGGAAATTCAGAATTAAAGCAGATCCTATAACCACAAAGCAGACACAATAACCATGTAATAAAGAAAACACAACGGATGTTACAAACGATTTCCTTCTCCATTGCCTAAATTCATAAAATGTGTTAAAAAAGTAAGAGTCACGCTGTGCAATAATTATTAGAGGTCATACATACATGCATACTAAATCTATTCACCCAAAGTCACACAAATACAGTATCTAAAAAACCTTACCTGACAAAGCAAACTGACTTACCTCCAAAAGTCTGATACCCAAGATCATAAGCATCTCTTGTAAAGTCTTCATATATAACAACTGCACCACTTGTGTCCACTTCAATTTCCTAAGTCAAAACCAAAAATTTCATGTGAAAAAACAATGCCATCCTAAATCCAGCAAACAATGTGAATTATTTCCACTAATTTGTTACCTGCTATTTTTAATCAAATATGACAATGGACGAAAGTGAAACGAGCAACCACATAAGACTCAATGTAAAATCACCTCAAACTATGCATTTATCTTTCATGCCAGGATATCTTTATAAATTAGTTTCAAAGTCAAAATTCTCATTGTCTTCTACATAAACCTTCTGACTGCCAATTCAGACTTAAATACTTCCTTGAGAATACGTTAATACCTCCACTCAACGACAAGGAAAAAACATTTCAATCTCTTAACATGGAAGAAGGATATATACACGCTTATCTTAATAATCGCATTCTTGCATGCTGTTGGCAACTAATCTTTCTGCAGGTGGGAACTAGTCTTTGCACCTTAACAGAGAACATCTGTTAACAATTATTCTCTTTTCATTTACCTTCTCCCCTTAATGTTACTGACATCTCATCTATCCATTCTCCCTCATTGCCGTAATTTCCCTGTCATTTTATACTTAATTTCTCAACCCACCCAAGCCAGAGGTTATTGGTATGTGAAATCAAGTTGACTGCCTATGACGTGAGAAGCGTTCACGTGGCAGCCGTATATTACAAAAATAGCTGGTAGGTGTACAAATACACTTGAAAGTTCCCTTTCCAGACTATTTGCACAAGCTACCCCTTTCACTTGAAGTCAGTAAGATTTCAAACTGCCACTAAAGTAAGACAGTTTCAAATAAAAAGGAAAAAAAAATCAAGTTTGGAAAAACTTACATAGTTAAGCCTTAGTTTTTGTACCTCTAAAGTAATAATTATTTGTCTTAAGGTATACCATTCAAATTGTGAAAGAATCAAGCATCTTCTAGTTCTGAGAGTCTTTACCTCTATAGTAGAATCCTGGAAAGATGTCTTCATGTCTATAAGGATAAAATAAGAAAGAAATAATAAAAAATTGCTGTTTAATATTACTATCTACTAATTTTAGAGCAATAAAATATTCAGGGAAAAAGTCAACTTATTCTGCACCTAACACAGTCTAGATCTACAATTTATCATATTTTAATAATAACACTTAAAGTAAAATCAGGTATTCTTAGGAATATAAACTAACCAGTCTTTCAAAAACAGTCACTGGTATCTAACTCCACAAAACAAGGAAGTCATGACTAAAAGGACAGTCATGACTTTTTGAGATAGATGAGATTAAAAACGATAAAAAGACATTTTGAGATATATTGCACATTGTGTACATCCACATTCTCCTGTTAGTTGATATCCACTTTTTAGTTTTCAACTACACAATACCGCTTAGAGCACCTTTCAGTTCAAGTCTTCGAAAATTGTACTAAGCCACTCAGTCTTCCCACAAACCCATCTCAGAACCACAGAACAAGTTGATTAAAAGTGCATTCTAGTGGGAACCATCTGCTCCATTAACATAGCTTCAATCTTACATGGTATAGAACAGTCCTTGGGTTGTGGAAATTAATGAATGGAAACAGGTAACACACTAAAAGTGCTCTGTCTGAAGGTAGATCAGGAAAGTAGAACCTACAAAGATACTGAGAAGAGCTAAGAGAAGAAACCATTGACATGCAAGTCTTTTGAGATACTTGGATGTGTATTTTATGGACCTATTTCACGACACCAAAGTTAGTGAGTCCAATATTATATTGCCCCTGTACAAAATGCATATTAATGTGTTCTACACGCCCACCTGTTGAAAATTTTATCTTAGCTTTGAATTCAAAGCTAACAGCTTTGTAATATAAAATAGAGCAAGTAAGAATTAAAAATCAAAGTCTCTCCCAAGTCTGCACACTTACCTTGCTAGCTTTGAGCTTAAGTAATTTTAAACGTTTTTCAGGCATGATTTATAATAAAACTATATAAAACATTGCAGATACAAATCACTGAGAAAGCGACAAACACAAAACCAAAATTCGACCACTGTACATGCTGTTTGTAATACTTTAACTGAAGTTTACATTGCCTCAAAGCAAATAACTTATTCAAACTGTATTAGCAAGTTTTCTACCTTCGACTTTTGGCTGCAATACAACAATTATTAGAGTTCTAGGACATCTTCAAGGAAACTACAAAAGTCAAGTGTCACTAATGCTTTGTAATTTATATTTCCAGTTTATCATCTTTAAAGTTCTTGCCTTCACTACAGAATTTCACTTACGAGAACAACTCTCGTCTACCCTCCACTGTTAAAGAACTATTTTCCACTGTTTTCTCATTTCACCTCCCTCTCTCTCTCCTCTTCATCCACACTTTATGCCTTTATTGTAGCTGCACTACAGTTGATGCTCTATTTCACATATACATCAAGATCTTTGGGCAACCAGGCCTAGTCTTATACAAGTGCACATTTTAAGGTTTGTCAGCCATCACCAATTAACAGTACATAAAATCTGGTAATATTTTCAGTGGTAAAAATTTGCACCCATGAAGTATCTTTATGAAGTCTAGATGAAGCAGTCCTCAGCAGTACATATTTAAACACATCAAAATATCCACATTCATTCAGCAAGTTATCTTTGCAGTAGAAGAGTAATTTCAAAAGGTCTGTTATAGACTACTTTGAAGGTAGAAAATAAAAAGTTACAACACAGCACTGCCTTTTTTCCAAATATTAAAACTAAATAACTCCAAATTAATTTTAAAAAAATAGCAATTTTAACTTAATTTTGGCACTTATTACTTACTAGGTGATTTTTTCTGAGTCAGCTTCAAAATAGGTTTTGTCATTTTGGGTTTCTTGATAAATGTCCCACCAGGTTTGTTGTATGGCTGCGGTATCATTTTTCTTTTTATTCCTCGCGCAGCAACTGCTGCAGGACTGGGTTTGTTATGATAGTCAACAACAATTCCAGGTCTGTGCATTCCTCCAAAGTCTCCCATATGCTGGAAATTTGGGAAATCAAGAAAAAGGTATTAGTATATGACATCAATAGAAATACAACAATTACTCGGCACAAGTGTTTATTTTAAAATTAAACTGTATATTAAAATCTGCATTCTGGAACAAAATGCAGGGGGAAATTTAAGTTCCCAGTTTTGATGTTTTGTGCAATGGTTTTTTGGCTGTCCAGTAGAACACACATGGATAAACCGTGTTTCTGCTTATTCAGAACCATTGTCCAGATGATGAACATGCCTGTCAAAGTTCAATCTCAGCCTAACATTTTGGCTCCTCTCTTCAGATTCTCTAGATGATGAATGACTTTTCCCTTGCTGAAAAAAACAGAGCTAACCAAACTACTTTTTCCTACACTCTAGTTAGCAGCCGAGAGAGAAAGAGAGACTTCTTTACGCTAAATAATTAGCAGTGATTTGAAAACTGAATAAAGAAAGTTGTTCAGTGTGAAACAGTGATTAACTGAAGGAAGCTCAGTCTTTCTTTTACTTAATCAATCCATGCGCAGCAGTGAATTCCGAAGTTGGGCTTGGAGGGACTGATACAAAAACCATGTCAGCAACAGGAATGAAAATTCAGTTGAAAGACTAAATCCTTCTGTTACTTCTGAAGTGCTGTACAGACATTGGTGGACACCTGTTTATGAAAGCAACCTCTCTGAAGGCATGGAATAAACGAGTAATCTGAAGAGGGAGAACTTAGGTAGCTGCATTTTTTTCAAAGCACCAACACGTTTCTTAATATTAGCTCAATTATTTGATTAACAAAGGTCAGAAGACAGCCCACTAACTGGATGGATGAATTGGATAAGCAGAAATATTTGTGTCACCATAAGAAGAGAATTAGTACTACACTATCAAAGAACATGAAAATAACTTCAAAATACTTTGCACAAAAAGGATACCCATTTTATTAGCAGATTTTATATGACAGACTGAATGCATCAAAACAGGCACTTTGCTTAATCAAAAGTCCATGCACAAGATCTCCACGTTAATTAATTTAGTTGAGACAGTTACAGAACTACCTAGCATGTACATTTACATCGTATGTCTACAAATTTGGAACGAAGTAGGCACTTGAATAGTTTCAAGTACTTTTTTAAAAACAGTATCTATTAAAGGTGCAATGCATTTTAAGTATGGTAAGTACTTTAGCCTTTATGTAATAAAGGATAATGTAAAAGACTAAAAAGATAGATTTCAAAAACAAAAATAAAACAGAAATAAGGCTGCTTGGTCATCATTTTGCACGAAACTTTCAGATCCAAATGAGTTCTGAAAGGATGGCATCCAAGCTTAAGAATCAAACACTTTCAGCTTTACAAGCAGAGAAATATAAAGATTAAACTATTTCTAATACCATGCTACATGCTAGCTAGTAGCCATGTGCAAATCTGAGCTAAAATTTGAATATGACAACTACAGTATTCAAGAATGCTGCAAAGTAGACCTTCTGAAACAAGACCACCAGACAATTAGGCACTTCAAAGACCCAGAAAAAAAATGATCTTCATCTACACTTCAAGCTACAAGCAAGTTGTATGGTTTAACATTAAAGAATTGCTTCCCAAAGAGATATGGCACACTTAAGAATTTTAAAAGTTAAGTTGTACCTAGAGGCATAGGCAGAAAAGCGTTCACTGAACTCTTTCCACTTTAAAAAAAATCAGTATTGGGATTATAAAACCAAAGTAAAGGGACACCATCAACTTAAAGTTAGTACTTCTGTCAGGATTATTTTTTATTCTCTTCTGCTGTATTTTTCCCTAGCTCATTAAACATTAAGCACAACTTCTCCAAACTGTGATCTACTATTTTGTGTCCAGCTAATATGGACAGTTTTTACATCCTACACTGGAAAGGAATCCACTGAAAAAGAGGTAGAAGATATGTCAGTAAACAAAATGAATACAAGTCATAGGGCTAGACACATTACCTGGAAATCAATCTCAAGTTTGCGAAAGAACTCGATTTCAAGTTGATGATGCCCCTTTAATCATGCTTTAATTTTAAATAAGAATCACTGTAACTGCTAGCCACCTACCTTTGCAAATTCCTCCCCATCACTCTTTCGATACACAAGTCAGAGTAAGAACTAAGTTTAAGAGAAGACTTGATGTTTGATAAAGCATGTGTTGAACATACTAAAGAATTAGCTAAAGTTTTACCTTTACAGGAAACGAAAGCTACTCTGGCATTCACAACCGGGTTTTATTTTTTGCATATACATTGCACCTTTAACCTACTAAAAACTTCAAATGGCTTTGAATTAAACTTTCACAATATTCAAGAATTTCCCCACCAGCAACAAGGATGCTAGTGCTTACAAGGAAAAATGCAAGTCCTTTTAATCCCTTTTAGACCAAACCTATTACTTTGATCGTCGCCTTTCAAACAAAAGGAGAGATTTAACAAACCTTATCAACTAGTCTTCTATTACTCATTACTTTCAAGAGCGAAAGAGAGACTGCATTCTACTTGAAGACAGTTTCAAGGGGGTAAACAACATTGTCAACCATGATAGTTTGCTTGGACAAAAAACCACACTGTACTGAACAGTGTATTAATTTTAAAGCAGTGGTCTTGAAAGGGTTTAAAAGAGTGTCTAGTGAAAAGAATCTGAAAAGATTCTGTACTTACTCCTCGGCCTCGGCCTCTGCCTGTTGATGGTCCTCCAAAAGCATCATAGTTTCTGCTTCCAAATCCACTTTCAGGATAAGCAGGCGTTCCTCTCCCCCGAGAGCCTACAGGTGCAGGCTTCATATGGGGTGAAGAAAAACTGCTGTAGGAAGAGTAACTCTCTCTTCCTCTGTCCTCCATAAACCCAGGCCTCAATTTTGAACGGGAGTAAGGTGCTTCCCAGCTAGACCCGCCCTGGTTTCTACCTCCGAAAGAGTCAAGGCTATTCCGGTAGGAGTTGTCAAATCGACCACCATAACTACCTCCGAAGCGGCTTTGTTCGGGTTCATTATAACCATAGCCAGATCTGTACAGATCTCGCCCACCCAGAGAAGACCCGGAGTCGTAAGACTCATAAGGTCCAAACCTGGAAAAGTTGCACAGTGAGGAGAAAAAAAAGTAAGCTTACTAATGTTATACATTTCAAAAAGACAAGTTATCAGTTGACATTTATCAACTAAAATCAATTTATTACTATACTGGTCGGTACAGTTGTGTTATTGTTTAATCTTGATTAGGGCTGGGCAAATGACACTATGACCAGATAGAAAGCTATCTGAGCCATTTTTTCTACAAACAATTCTAAAGTTCAGTATGCCTGAACTTCATTCAATTAAAATTTTCAGCAACATTTACTAAAATATTATTAGAGCCCAGCCCTAGTCTCACGAAAATAATGACCTGCAGACATTCACAGGCTAGTCAAACTGTCCTTTCTTCAAAATCATGCCCTCATATTTTAACAGTTAAACAGCAGTTAAAAGGCGGCTTAGTTCTCAACTGAGAGTTAAAAAAAATATCAATTTTTAGTGGTACAGTTGTGAGTCTTAAACACCCCAGAATTCTAATTTTAAAGGAAAACGTAAGTGCTCTTCCATGCATGTTTATACTTTTTGGAAATCATCTTCCCTGCAATATTCAGTCACCCAATCAGAGATTGTGATCTTCGATGCACATATATCTTTTCCTTGCAGACCACTAAGTCTAGAAACTCCGGATTTTGAAAGTCTATCTCAATACACGCACAGTGGAAACAAAAACAGTCCTTGAAGTTTCTAAGTATAGTAACAAGGAGCTGAAATCTTTAGCTATTTACTATGAGTCTGATTTACTTTAGCAGGAGTCAGGCTGGAAATCATCAGTATTTGTACCCAGTTAGAAGGGAAACACATTAGTGTTCCTACAGGGTTATAACAGGTAATTGAGCAGGAGTTGGGAAAGACAGCCCCTTGACTGATAAAATATAAACCAGAACAGACTCAAAGTTCTGCCTGGATCTATAATAAATTGAATGCCTTCATTTTAAAATATGTTTAGTCTTGGAAGACCGAGAAGTAAACAGAAAATAGTGCTATCTAAAGGAGTCCATGTACAATATTAACATTACATGGCAAGAGACATTTCCATGTTCAAGTAGTCATTGAAACTCAATCATATGCAGATTACTGTATGGTAGGTACAGCTCATTCCTCAATCTCTGCTCAGACTTTCAAGTAAATCTTATGTTCATCATTAAACAAATTATAATGAACTAAAATGTTTAACAGAACCATGCAGCAAAACACAACATTTCTCCAGCCTCCCTACTTAGTTCTGTCCTTGCGCTACAGTGACTACAAAGAAGAATCATACAGTAGTCTGGCTACAGCCAGACAAGAATTCAAGGGCGCACACAAGAAAACCATCAGGTTACCTAAGTTTTCTTCACGTTTCATTTCCTCCAAGATAGAATCACTACTCTGAAAAGCATGCTACTTCAAATGTGATATTAAAAGATAAATCAAATCAGCTGTTCCCTAGTGTTTTTATCTGAAAGAGCAACGGGAATAACATCCCAGCATTAAATACACAACTTTAAGACCACTGCCTCAGAAATTTTACTTTTAGACTAAACCATCTTGCAAAGCAGCCCAGAACATGCACACAGTTTTTAGTGTAATCAGTACCTGCCAAAGAAATAATCTGGACATGACTTTCAGATTCAATACCAAGACCATTTAAGCACTGCACATTCAAACCAAAGAGCACATACCCTAAATGTTCCTTGAAAACGGAATGTTGATAGATTCAGTCTAAGCCACTAAACCAATTAGGTCTAGTCTGCTATGTCAGAAACAGTATGTCAGGCCAATCAGTTATAAATTACTAACCGTTACCAAAAAATAAAGCTTGTTCCATTTTCAGTCACAGACATATTGTTTCAGTGTCAAACTTTTCCACAAAAATGCTAATTGTTACAATAATCTAGCTCTTACAGTTTAAGATTTGCCAGTAGTTAATGAACATGAAGACTCAGAACGGAAGTGTTCATACAAAATCATAACAACATGCCTCAGGAACACTTAAGTTAGAAAACAGAATGACTGAAACTTAAATCGTATTTGATCAATTCTTGGGACAACTGAAGGATTATTTTACCTGTTACCACCACCACCACCTCCTCCGCCTCCACCTCCATGACTCTCCATCCCATAGGATTGGTTAAGGTAAGAGTCCATGGATCGTGGGCCACCATAGCCTCCATGCCCATAATCACGGTCCATGTCTAAAAAAGAGCAGAAAAATGTTTATAAAGAAAGCAAGAGAGAAGTCTTATTAAGTATTCTAGCTTAAATTCTTAAGTAAAATGTTTAACCTGCCACAGAGCTTACAAACAAAATACAGCACTCTCAGTTGTGAATCAATTTCAACAATGTGCTGAGGGAAGCCGTGTGTCTTTGTCATCATCAGAGAACCTCTTAATTGAAATGAAGATGACATTTTTTGTCAGTAATGGACAGGTCAGGATTATTGTTCTGTCAGCTGGAATTCAGACGCAGGTTAAGACAACTAAATGGAAAGAGCCTGATGCGGAGCATCAGAAGTTAGTCAAGAATGATGACCACTTCCTCCCTTTGATAACACACACAGTCCAGACACCTGGCTATAACAATGCCACAAAAAAAACGTTCATAAGTTGACCAGAGACACTGGTTCAAGGTTACAACCCATATCACGCTGCAATGCAGACGCTGCATACAGGCTCCAATCAAACGCTCCCTTCTAGCACCAACAAAAAACCACCACAGCACCACTGAGTTGCAGGTGACCAACTCTACTAAGGTGGTGGTACGTCATAGCTGAGCTGATGCCACTTCATGACACCTTTGTATCTTGTAAGGAAGTCTGCCAAAAGAACCAAGTTTCTCCTCAACGCTCTAAGTCCTATATAAAAGTATGGTTAAAATAACCACATAACAAATCAAAGCTCTAAGACAACAACGTAGATCCGCATAAGGAACATGACCCGCAGCCTTCCTGTAACATGCACACTTTGCACCACATCACCATTCTAGTGGCCATAACTGTTTCCCAGAACTGACCAACACTAACTTCTGGGTAATAGAAAGAAAGCCTGTCAAGTCAAGCCTCATTAAAAAGGTAAGGTAGAGAAGGAAAATCAGTGAGCACAGAAAGAATAAAAATATAACCACACGAAGATTTGTCCACTATTTCCTACATTTCAAAAAAAATTTCCAAGGCTTTTCCAGAACAGGACAATAAGCCCACTCAAAGTAATAAAATATTTCCCACTTAACGAAACATAGTAATTCTGTGTGCCTATTAGTTTTGTGAAAGTAACCGTAGTGATGAAAGCAAGTATATACACTATTTCCCGTTTGTAACTGCATTTTGTTAGACCAGACAGCCATTGCAATTTACTTTCTTACATCTGCAAAGAAAATTGCAAATGGTACTTCGCTGAGTATTTCACTGTTACAGATGTCCCTAACAAGCTCAAATAGAATCTCCAACTAAGATTTGCTGCTTTGTTTGTTTGTTTTCCTTTTAGTGACCATAGGTACTTTCTAAAAAGTTGAGGATGGTATTTCTAGAACTTGGAAGTCGCACTGCATCACCCCATATTTGGGATGTACAATAAAGACTGAGCAAAGTAGAAAAGACTTCTCAAAATAGTAATCATGTAGCATCACATGATATCAGTCTAAGCTGTAGGATGTTACTCTTTAAGGAACTTGCTGAACCTTCTAATACGAGTATCTAATATTCCCCTCTGGTGTGAGTGATCTACCACCTAATCTAGGACAATACCCTAAAGACTGCCTACATAAAGATGCAGGCATGTAAGAAGAGTAAGTAGTCAATAGAAAGAATTCCAGAGCTTTGCAAAAATTAAGTTTAGCTGATCTTATGTTCATCTCAGATCCGAAGTATTTTTTTAAGTGCAGTTTATCAAATCAAAAGACACTGACATCCTGAAAACCGCCTGAAGGGGACCAATAACTCACCTCAGTTTATCCTGCTCCCTATTATCTACAGGCCCTGCGATGGCACAAAGGTAATTAGGTTAAACAGGCTAATCACATCATTCAACAAGGAAGAACAAAACGCATTGTCAAGATCACTGCCATCACAATCTGATTCTAGTACAGTGAGTGACGAGTGTGGGGAGGGAACACCACCAACTTTCACATTCACATGCAAAAGAACTATTCCAAAAAACGGTTTGAAGCATAGCTTCAAATAAAGGTGCTGTGTTTTTTTTTTCTAAAAATTTTAGCACAAAAACAAATATTAAAATACGCTTCCCAGGACAGCATCTGATGTCTATTTCTATTCAATGCTCTCTTTACTCATCCAAGGTTCGTGCTACTCTTGGATCAGCAAGGATACCTGTAACATCAGCAGTGTGGCTGCCATTCCCTTAATCTTCAAGTCACTGCCCTTAGGGCAGCAATTCCTGTTCCCTAACTGACCAATTTACTCCTCCTGCCCAGACTCGCAGCACTGCATTTACCTACACTGTAGTATGTTTCTCTTAGAAAAGGTTTAACAGGGGGATACAACAGGAACAAAGTGACAAACTATTACACCTGTGGTTTTCTACTACAAGAAACTAGAGGTAGCAAACAAAACTTCCAAAAAAAAGCTTAAAAAATGAACTGGATGCTTTTTCACAATAGATTTCCAAGTCCCAGCACTGCCCTGTGACAAGATGTTATCAAAAACCTACGTGGATTTAAGAAAGGACTTGGATAAATCCACTGACAAGACATTCAAAGGATGTCAAACACTAAGACTTCGACTGCAGCTCAGAAAGTCCCTACGCAACTAATCAGCCAAGACTTTTAAATATACCAAAGGGGCACTCGTACTATTCCTTCCACACCCCCAAACGGACAGTGTGACACACATGAGGTGAGGTGGGAAACAGAAGCATCTACGACCTGACCTAATCGAGTTGGTTTTACCATCATCTTCCAACTTCTTCATTGACTGTTCCAGATTGCTGAGCAGTAACCTATTGTCCCAACCACTGGCCTCCCACTTGATCATTTTGCCAGCTGCAAACTTAGTCAAAAATTTACAGACTTTATGAATCATGCCCAGCACTTGACAAAGATATTGCATTCAAATAAGCAGTGTAATATTTCTTCAAGTAGAGCTTTTCTTTACTTTCAGTCTGTTCTCCAGATAGGCTTTATTCTAAAAGGGGAAAAGAGAAAATAAATGTACAAGAAGGCAATAAGCGTTCACTGAATATACCTGAATGAGAATCACTTGCACAGATTTAATTATTACAGTCTCAAGGCAAATAGCCTATTAGTTCACAAACCTGACAACCAACATACAAATCTATTTGCGCTGGCCTCTTTCACACTTTTGATTCTTCTTCTTCTACTCACTAAAGCCAGAGAGACAGACGTGGAGCACAAAAAAAAAAAGCTGTGTCTGTACAGAACAATCTTCTCAGCCTATAGCCTGCTCCCCATTCACTTCTGTGTTAGCTCAGGCTCTCATTGCTGGTGGAGATGCACAGAAGATGACTGCATACACTGCTCAAACTAAATGTGAAAATATTTCACACGTTAAGAGAATGTGTACTCAAATGCTAGGAAAAAAGCAGCTAGAAATTGTATTGCAGTGCTTCGAACCCAAAACAACTGAGAAGTTTGGTACTTCTGTTTCATTGAAGTTTAAAAAGTAACTGTTCAGCAAAGAAACCTCTGAAGAAGTATCCTGTGTATCTATGAATACTTCAGAGAGGGAAAAAAAATGGTTCATAGTTGCTCCTGAAGTTTAAAATAAACCAAATCTTTGACACAGTTGAAGTATCTGAAACAAAGAGTTTGTTAAAGGAATAAATCAGGTTTTGGTATCTGCAGCTTCTTGCACACAGTGTTGATGAACGAGCTGCTGAACTAAAGTACAGAAACAGAACAGAAATATTCCATTTTCCATTTCTAAACCATATCTAAATGCTCTTGGAGAAAGGGAGAAAAATTGTGACAAAGGGGAAAAAATATATTACCCCTAAAATCAAAAAACATAGGCCACTTAAAGAAGCGATCAACTTACAAATTAAAATGTTAACATATATGCATTCCTGAAGTTTAACAAAAAAAAAGAAAAAAGAAAAAGCCTGATCTAGAGGAGAGATCACTTAAAATTGCTGCAAGATGACTTCTCATTATACGGTGAAGAAAAATCTGTTTTCCTTAGGAAAAGAACTAGGAAGTTAAACGTAGTAGATAAGAATCAGGTTCCCTTGGTACAGAGGACTCTATGAGACACTGACACTTTTAAAGAAAAAGCTAAAGATTAGAGGATATTGAAAACATTCACAGCACAAGAAGCGAAATCATTTCCAATAGCATTCTCCACATGGAACATGTAAGAAGCCTAGGAGGATGAAAGAACGGAGAAAGATCTTACATTAATGAATCATGAATAAAAAAAACTTAAAACTTTAGTAAAACTTATTATCAATCTCAAAATAATTGAAAAAAAAAACACAGAATTACAGGCTTGAAACAAGCTATAGTTGCCCAGAATATTTTTCATTTGTAATTTATGACAACAACAAACTTAAGGATCCATTGTGCAACTGTAAGCTGCATTTTTTCCAGACACATTGCATTTTTCATAAAATTTATGCCTACCTAAAGATCCCAACTTTGTCAATACATACAAAAGATTTAACACACTGAGTCCCATGCAAAACAAGGCACCAATCCAACAACTAGATGAATTTTAGGATTTGCAGCAAAAGCCATTTTCCTTTCCAGATTAAATGAACAATGATTACAGTAACCAAAACCTCAATATATTGTCACAAAGTTTATTCTACAGGCTATGTCATCTGTGCCTCAAACCAAGTCATCAGCAAGGGACAACGGTGGAATCACAGCCACCATCAGCCGTCCAACAAAAAGCACACTTCAAATCGGCTAAAAATTTCCATTAGGAAGAACTTAGCCAAGAACTGGGCAAAGAAGAAAACGCTCAACATTCATCCTCTGTTGCCATCTACTGGACCTCTACAAAATAGCCTTTAGCCCACTGTACAGAATCAGGGTAAAACAAAGGCTTGTCCATTACTTACTAACGTACATGCAATGCACAAACATTAATATCAAATGTTTCAACCTGCAAACATCATAATTAAACTTGTTGAATAAATATAAATAACATAAAACAATTATCACAAAGATTCTTACAGATGTACATGAAAGTAATAGTTTACCTGTACAATATGTTTCATTTACTTATCATAGGATGAGCCTAGATTCATTTTAATACTGCTGTCATCAGATATCAGAAAAGCAGGTTGTGGTTATTGACTACAGTTAACGTTCCAATAAGAATTTAAATTGCAACTTAAGAAGAATCTACTATTTTCTACTAAATACGTAAAGGACATTTAATTAGAAATCAATACAGAAGATTTAAAAAAACAAGTCCAGAGTTTTTAATTATTTATTTTACTCTGAAAAAAATAAATCCAGAACACTATTGTTGGCAAAAGAGCTAAGACTCAAGGAGTGTATCACGAAAACGGTCATACTGCAATCACAGATGCTTCTGTAATCCATGTTATTTCCATGTAACGGCCAGCAAGTGTATGAAGAGATCCAATAGCAAATACTTATTTGGTGACATCTGTAAATAAAGCTTAGGTACAGTTTATTGTAAAAGTTTTATATTGATACATTAACATCCTTTTGGTACTTGTTTGCATGCTGACAAGAGATTTCAAAACACTTCTTGAGTCTTGCTAAGTTTATAACCTTACCCATAAAATCTGTATTCTTTTCAGTTGCAGGTATTTTAACAGCGTATAAACAAAAGCTAACATTTGCTCTACCGCATTTATTTTTATGCTTTTTATATTCCTTCCCACACCCTTACTTAAAGTAAATTACAAAAGAAAATCTAGGTTCTTTTCCCATGCCCGCGTGGGAGAGGGAAACATTCTCTGACCCCGTTTCTGCTGCTTTCTTTTCAATCTAAGCAGCACGAATCAAATATAGTAGTCCATGAGAAAATAAAATACCGATGTATGCAAACAGCAACATCGTAAGTGACGTCTGCGTTCCCTCCCATCCCCACTCCTCCAACACCTCTTCGTTCGGACTCGGAATGTGCAGGAGCTCATGTTGACATGCCCAAGATGAGAACCGAGTCTCACTCCCCGCCAGTTACAACTCCTCCAGAAAACAACATGTGCAGCCACACCACGTTACGTACTTTCAATAACCCTTTTTAACATCTTTGGCAACACTGACTGTTCAGCCCCAACGCTTTTTAGAGGTTAGACGTATTTATAGCTCATACCTGAGACTGACCCACTGGGCATGTTCACACCACAATGCATGGGGGTATCTGGGAACCTCCAATCTCTGTCTTCAGCTGGAGAGGATGGGTCAGTGAGAATGACTTAGTGCTTAGCGAGAGCTGGAGGGGAGACACCGGGAGCCGCGCCGAGAGGCGGCTCTCCCTGCTGGCGGCTCTCCTGCCACGACCCCCTCACGGAGCTCGCCCCGAGCTCCCCCCGGCCCTGCCCGCGCCGCCGCCGCCCCCCCCCCCGCACCCCTCCCCCTCGCCCCCCGCTCGCCCCGCGCCCCCCGGGCGCCTCAGCTCGCCCCCCGCCCTCGCCGCCCGCCCGCCCGCCCGGCCCCGGGAGGGCCCCGGGAGGGCCCCTGGGGCCCCTCAGCCCTCCTCTGCCCTCCTCCTCCTCCCGCGCAGCCCGCCCGCCGACGGCCGCCGCAGCTCCCCCGGCCCGGGAGGGGCGGCGAGGAGGAGGGCGAGGAGGTGTGTGCGGGGAAGGGGGGGAGGGGGGGCGCCCTGCGCGGAGCGAGGCGGCCGCGGCCGTGCGGAGACGCGGCCGGGCCCTGCCCGGCGCTGCGGGGCGCGCGCTCACCTTCCCCGTAGTCCATGATGGCGGCGGGCCCCGCTCCCGGCGGCTGGCGGCCGCGGCTGGCAATGGCGCCCTCCGCCACAACGAGGCGAGGCGGGGCCTGCGCGCCGCCGGGGAGCGCGCCGATTGGCCCGGCCGCCGCATCACGTGAGCGGCGCGGCCCGAAGGGAGAAAGGGGCCCCGGCCGCCCGAAGCCGCCGGCGCCCGGCGCCCGGATCGGCGGGGTCACGAGGGAGGAGGTTGCGCGGCGGCCATGTTAGGTGCTGGCAGCCGCCATTTTGCGTCATGGCAGCGGGCATTATCTGGCTTGAAGGCGCAGCGGGGTTATCGGCCGTGAAACAGCCGCGTCTTTGCCACGCCTTTTGTAGTCCCAACGCTTTCTTTCCTGCCACACGCCCTTTGGCCCCGGTGAAAACATAAGGGGTGACGGCAGCAAATGCTGCCCTCAGTACACGAGGACCAAAATGTGCCTTTACTCTGCACTGGAAGCCAGGCAGTGCTTGGCGGGAGCAAGTCCCCGCGGCTCCACAGCGGTGCGGAGTGAGGAGCCTTGTCCTGTGCCAGCCCACAACAGGGGCTGCTGCTGCTTTGTGTGAGCATATGGCTGTGCCCATCTCTTACATGGCTGTATTTGGGAAGCAGCTCGGTGATGTTACACAGAGGAGTACTTGCGCTGTCCCCTCGTCCTGGCTCCTGACATGGCTGCACCACCCACAGTGGCCCCTTGGGCTGCCTCGAGGCCTTCCCAGGAAGAGCATCATAAATAGCTATGAATAGGCCTCGATATTCACTCTTTCCTCCCAAAATAGCGAACACAAGTAATCCTGTGCTGAAGTGTAGCCTTCCTTAGGCAACAGAACTCAACTAAGCAGTATCGGCCCTGTAAAAGTCCCCTTCGATCAACCTACCGTTAACACCAATTCATCCGTGAATCCCAGGACAAGCTGTTGTAGTTTCTGTTACAGGCTGCGTTGAAACACTGACAGGCTAAATGTAAACACAGGCTTCATTCAATTCAAGCTAGTTGTAAGACACCACTTTTCTCCTCCCATAGCCAAAGGTTTGAGAGAAGAAAAAAAACAAATACATACATCATGCAACAAAAACCAAAGATCTTTGTGAGACTCACATGCTGAGAAATGTTTCGTTCCTTGTAGCTTCTTAATGTTTTATACATTCCTGAACGGGGGTGGGAGGACTATGTGAGAGAGCAGCAGAGAGCAGGTCTGACAAAAAAACTAAGGAGTTGGCTCTGAGGACAAGCTAGAGACACACTTTCTGGTTGTAATGGTGGGCAAAGTCACTATCTCTTGATTTTTGATTTTGTCAGGGAAACGTCTTCCTTCATTCTTCAGTAGCTAACAGGCTTGGATCAAAACCTGCCAATTTCTCTGCATCTGAAAAGTAATAAAAGCCCCATTTTGGGAAAGGAAGGTTTGACTCACGTAGGTCCAGAGTCCAAGCTTTTTATTAAGCTAAAACCTGAGTCTGACACAGCAGTCAGACATTTTCCCTCCCCAAGCTCTGGATGGCAGCAGATGCGAATATACTTGAGCCACAGACTTTGGATACAGCTGAGCAAAAAGCACTGTAGCCTGCAGATTTCCCTGATGAGCTCTCCTCTGCTAAATCTCGTCTCCTGTTTCTCCCTCAGTATCACCAGAGAAATACACGCAGAGAAAATGGTTATTCCCTGCCAAAGGAAATCTTTCGTCCAGCCTCACCGCTGACTTCTCAGCCAAGGATACATTATGCTTGGGCAGAGCAGAGTGATTTCTAGGGCCAAACAGTCCACATATAGACGTGTTTGTGCACCCATCCCTTTACACGTGCACCCTTGTGCAAACCAGACAAGTTTCTTGCATTCAATATGAGGTTTACACAGTGGGAATTTTCCTTTACCTTCACGGTTGTATGTCTCATGTTTGCAACATAGCAGCCCCTTTTCTACAACCTTTCTTGCTCTACTAGACACTAGCTGTTCAGCCTGATCTGTGGCCTTGTGCTCGTGAACAGGAATGAGCAGATCTGTGCACAGATGTACAGTACAAGCAGTTTTGCTGGAGGGCACCTGCAGGGAGTGCCATGGGCCGTCTGTCTTAGTAAGCCTGCCAAAGGCCTGCAAACCCCTTACCACAATCTTCGAAATTTGAAGATTTTTTCTCCATGCAAGAAAATGCAAGGGCACAGCTGTATACATTTTGCTCTATGCAAAATAATGTAAATGTGAGGAATTAAACAAATGCATATATGTGCACGGAAGCCAAAAGCTATCCTAGGTAACAATACAGTACAAATACAGTGGGAATAAACTGATTCTCCCAGGTGGCCTGAAACAAGCAACAGTCAAAACTAAAGACTCATCTCTGCTTAAGGAATTCCGTGCATGCTGCAAGATGAGCTGCTAAGGAATGCACTAAGTGTGTCCTGACAGACTGAAAATGGGTAAAAGTAGGACCAAGGCACCTAACACTCCCCATTTGTAGGACTTGATGCCAAAAGAGGCATCTTCTTGTGAATCTCTTCAGTATTCTGCTAAAGCACATTTGTTCAGTGACTAATCCATCAGCACATTTACTCATTAGAGCATCCTGGAAAATAAATGCAATAGGAGATGCAAAACACATTTAAGGAAAATTCAACAGGATATTAACAGTAATAACTGCAAATCAAATTACAAGAACACACACTTCTCTTTTGCTTACTGCCAAATGTCACAGGGTTAAACCTCTATATTTTGTTATACTAAAAATCTGGCTATGAAAGCTTAGGTGTAGTCCCTGAAGAAACCAGTGATCACCGAAATCAGCACAGACATTCATATAGACTTCAGGAAGCTCTGAATTGGGTCAATGCACATTATGGCACGGTTACATATAAATTGTACGCAACCCCCAAATGTTATTATGAGAATTACTGCTATCCTATGGGTCATTTCACCATCTGAGGAAGTTATTGACAACCGAGGTGGTTGTTATGGGGACTGCAGTCTGTCACGGAGGGCACATGACAAGGAGAACATCTGATGATGAAGAAATCGTTCTAGTACCAAATTAGCACTCCAGACATCAGACAGAGGAGGAGGTGCTTTCACATGCAACCCTGCAAACACGGATATATTTGGGATTTTAAAGTTATTGTCCCAGAACCAGCAGCTCAGGGAGAAGAAACTGGATCTGGGGGCAGACCGAGGCTACAGCAGGTATAACATACAATTCTTTGGATTCAATACAAACAGGTCAGCAAAAGCGTATTATTTTAGACTTAATTATGATCAATGGCCCACTGTTGGTCTGAGTCTTTTTAAAACAAAGGCTCCTTCTTTTCTCCCTGCAGGACTCCAAAAAGGAAAAATCTAAGCTAAGCAAAGCCAAACAAAATGGAGACATAAAAAGAGACAGGGAACAGAACTGTATTGTACTTCATTCGTTCTTGATGGTCCAAAACATGAATGTTTCAGTTCATTGCAGAATCTCCCTGTGCAATCCCATTCTGCTCTTGAATTCATGTTCTGCTGCTTCCTTGTTTTTCTGGTTTGGTTTGGTGGCTTTTTTTTTTTTTTTGGTAAATTCTTCATAGCAGTACAGGGATAAGAGAACAATCAGTGATTTATCCACACACAGCAGCACGGTTATTGTGAAATAAAATTCTTCTGTAGTTCGGTACTGTAACTACCCACTCCCTCTCCTCCTCTTTCCAAGTGTTGTTTTCTACTACCCTTTCATTTAAAGTATTGTCTAAAACCTAAGGAAATTGTGTAAATTACCTATCAGTTGCAGCTAACTGTGGCTAGCAAACAGGTACTCGCAATTTTGGAGACCCCATGGTAGCAAATCCACTGTATTTCAATGCAGTGGAGTTGATCTAAATCTTATTGGCAGTACTGGTATAGGGAGATGCTCTTCTGGCCTTTGATGAAAGCTGTCTGTCTCTTAACTCTGCTTAGAGGAGGTGTGATTGACATAATGTTTAAATCTACAGGAACTCATCTCTACAACCTACCCAGTGGTGCTACAACAGCATTCACAGCAGTGGAATATATTTATATACATATTAAAATACATGCTGACGTGACATTTTCAGGAGACGGCCTTCTTTGCATTTTAGGACAATGGGGAACAGGACAGGAACATGAGAACACTGTTGATTCTTTATAGAATACAAAATCCAGTTCCCTTTGTTTCTTCTAACATGTTAACACAGAAGCAGATCCTTCCATCTGAGCCTAGCTGAAGAACCATGGTAACCATCCAGAGCCACGCTGATTTCAGTGGGCTCTAATGTCTGTCATCACAGCAGAAATCAGAGCCATACTATGATATTTCCGAAGCTGAAATATTTTGGCTTCTGTACGTATATATCGTACAGCACAAGCATAAAAAAAAGTCCCAAAATTCAGCAGGAGGGAGCGGAAACATCCAGAAATGTCCTAATCACGTTACTCATTACCTACAGAAAACAAACAAACAAACAGACAAAAAACACCTCAGAATACAGACGAAAAGCTAACTTAACAAGTTTCTTCGCATAGCCCCTTTACAGGAACGACTAGAAACTTTCAGATGTGCCATAGCACAGACCTGCTGGAGCTCGCGTGCTGCTATGGCCCCGCCGGTGCCTCGGCAGCCTCTCAAGCAGCAGCAGGCACTCACCAGAAAGAGCAATTGCTGCAACTTTGGGGTCACAATGACACACAGAAGTGAGGGTAGCAGAACCCACTTCAGGCTTTGGTTTGATTCTGGCATAATTTCCAGCAGCTGGTTGGTTGGAAAAAGAGGATACCAGCTTCATTATCATACATCCCTAGGGGAAACAGGATATTTGCAGAGCAACCTATTAGTAATTGGCAAACTATCAGTGAAGTGCTTTACTTTTCTTGCATACAAATATTTATGAGCAATTATGCCTATTGCTTTTTAGGTTTACAACTTTTCCTTTACCCTCCCTGGAGGCCAGCTCTAGTGTTATCTAATCTTGCAGGAGAGTGCTGCTGAAGGTGGGTAGGACTCAGCTGGGCTTTTTGCCCTATATGCTCCACACCGGGCAACTCACAGCTGCATAAGTGCCCTAGGCAAAGATAGAACCGGACTTGTCCTTGCTCATTGTCCGTGCACTGTCAGCCAGCCCATCGACATCCTGGAGCACTTCAGCCAGCGGACTATTAACTCCCACATTAGAGATGCCTGTCCCATACCTCTGCCTATACTTCCCCCGCCCTTCAAAAACAACAACAACAACAACAAAAGACAAGCAAGACATAACTAACACAAGCATACATATCCATACCAAATGTTTTTCAAACCTTCTGTGTATGTACTTACGTACCAGAAAGGGCACAAACCCTGTAACTTTTCCCTCACAAGAAACTTTGCATTTAAGCAGATTTTGTGCACATTACCTCTCTCACACACAGAGTAGCTGACATAGCAATGTGCCATTCACAGCAAGAGTTCATTCACACTGTTTTCCTAGAAAGTTGGACCATATACATTTGAAACACTTTTTAGATGGAAGCATGTACAAGGAACTGTGAGGTTTCAAGAAGATAAAACCATGAAGATAAATAACACTTGCAGCACACAGCAGCAGTCAGACACTTATCTCGGAATATAAAAACACGCTTATATACATTTCCCTTTAAAATAAAAGTCACCATTAACTAAGACACTGCTATTGTGACTGAAGACAAGAAGGCTGAACACAAAAGCCGTGAAGGCACTTCTCTTCTTCTAGCAAAAAAATAAACTGGCTGATTTTTGCATACAGCTCAAGTGGCTGAGACGTTTAAGGCCAAAGATCTTGGTCTCTAGTCCTCCTTGTGAAAATGGGTTTTATAGACGAATCCATGGGTTTGTTGCAGAAAGAAAAAAGAGAAGTCTGAAGAGAAGGACACCAGATGGGTGGGGACTTTCTCCAGGCAATCTCCCCCAAGAGATCTGTTCAGAAATTGAAAACTCGTTCCTGCCATGGGAACAGCAGAAAACCTACAGCAGGCTGCAGTGTTCAGTCTGACACCCTGTCTTCCCTCTCTGGGCATTTAGGGGCATGTGATAACATATTTGTTACTGCTGTTTTGTAGGGAAATGGATAGAAGAGACCATAGCTCCTTTTCTTCCATGCTGCCACAAGCTTAGAAGATTTTAGGATGTAGGCTTCCCTCCAATAATTGTTCAAAAAGCCAAGAGTTGCCCATGCTCTTGTGCCTCCATCCTCAAAACTGCCTTTAAGGCACAAACTTTAAAAATGAGTAAAAAAAAGAGAAGAAAATTAATGGTATATTTATTTGTACTCGAATGTCACTTTCTGAAGCTTTGTTCTTGGGTTTCATTCTTGAGCTTTTCTCTGTGACTCTGAGCGACATTTTTCTCACTTTCAACTTATCATTATTATTGTTATTTAAAGCTCAGGTTTCTGTGCTCTCTTGAGTCAGACTCTAGAGGTGTTCAGCAAATACTAGGTATTACAAGATCCATGATAAAATCACCAGAATGTCAACATACTGGTTGACATAACATTTCAGATATTTTTTCCCCATATTTCCAATGTAGTCTGCTTCAAGAACAATTTCCATGTGGCTCAATATATCCCGCCATGCCAATGCTCAGCATTTTCTCATTAAATTGTGTTATGCTTGTAAGTACCCCTGAAGGAGCTGGTCTGAAGAAGGAATATTCCCATAATGCAGGAAGGGAAAATTGTCATCTGCTTTTGCTGGATTTATGGTATAGTGTGTACCCAGTGGGATAAAGTCAAACCTTCGTGTAACAGTTTATTTCCAGGTTACTGGAAATAAGCTACAATAGGGGAACCAATGCACAGTTTTGCAAAAAATTATGGATCTTATGCAGAATCCTGTAGAATTTGGAAGAGAAGGAGGTAGCGGCAGTCTGTTGCTCACGCTGCACGCGTTCCACTTCCTATTCAATTCAAGGTGACAAAAAAAGCAGTGCTGGCTGCCTCTTAAAAGTCCCAGTGAAACATGGATTTCCTTCAGCTCCGTGCTCCAGAGGCATGTGCCTCCTGAGCCAGCGTCGCTGCCTGTGGTCCCAACGCAGGAGCACATTAAGTGCACCCAACCTCCTCCAGCAGCCATCACAGACAGGAGTACAGATGCACAAACCAGGCTTTCTGCACCTCTGTGCACACACGCCTTTTTGGAGGGCTTTTTAAATTCTCACCCTGTCACGCAGTTTATGCGCAGCCACATGAATCGCTGAATCAGCTCCCGTGAAAGGGCCTCCTGAAAGGCAGAAGTGAGCACCAGGGGAGACAGGGGCTTCAAAGGCAGTTTTTCTCACCTGCTTTTGCGAAGAAGAGGCACATAAGAGGGAACAACGCCCCCAGATAGCGTGTTCCACACAACCAACCACGTGCTGCTGCCACCATGTCACTGAAGTACCTCTGCTGCGGTCGCTGGAGGTGACACACCATGTGCAAAACCCAAAACTGGACCCCAGCGCCTGGGTCGTTCGCACCCAGGTGCAAAGGCCCGCTTGAGCTCCCTCTGTTTTGGGGGCTGTTTGTAAGATGGCTGCCCCATGAACCATGGGGGTTAAACCAGCTCACACTTCTGCTTTCCCATGTTATTTCTAGATGCTTATATTGTTGTGTTTTTTTTCCTTTCTTGTTTCCTCTGGGCAACCCCTCCCTCCCTTTTGCATGATTTCATTAAGATGTATAAACTCTCCAAGATGTATACCAAGGGAAGGAAAGTGAAAGCTCCAATCACAGAATAAACAAAATACCATTTTCTGTCCAAGTTACACAAAAAAAATTGCAAAATCCCTTGGCAGGGGGAATGGGAGCCACCTCCCAGCAAGTGAAGGTGGGGTTCCTGTGTGTGCAGTCACATTAGTGAAGGTGTTTGCACAGACACTTGAAGTACCCAGAGTATCAACACTCCTTGCTGACGCCCGTGCCGCTGCCAGTCGGACCAGCCAAATGAAAGGCAGCACCGGACATCACCCTGCCTTGTGATTGTCCTCTCCCCTGGCATACGCGTGTCTCAAGTGAAAGGTCAGAGATCCCCACGTGTTTATTCACGTCACAGAAAGCAGACTGGTGTTCCACGTGGGACAGGGCCACTAAGGATGTCAGCTGTAGGATGTGGGGCTTTGAATCAGAACTTCACGTCTCCTCAGATCATGTTCACCAGAGGATTTGAGCAAGGATAGGGAAGAAGAAAACCAAAGTTGCTTTTGAAGTCATATAGCCCTGCCAGGCCTGATTCCTTGACCAAATTAAAGACTCTTGTATGCTGACCACAACAATCAAGGTAATGCCCCACCTGTCCAGGATCCATCCAGCCCAGCAAGGGCTGCACCAGAGCACCTGTCTCTGCACTGACCTTCACCGTCGTCCTCCTCGAAGCAGCCACACAAGCTGCATTTAAAGCTAGTTCCAAGGTGCTTTTTGTCTCAAGAAGGACATGGCTACAGATCAGCAGCTGGGGATATGGCTTTGTCAATTCTGGCTCTCAGATTAAATCGATACTCTCACCATCTAACTGCTGCATGGGAAATGAAAATGAATTGATGGTCTTGGACCTTTTCCCAGCAGGCTAGCGTGCACATCTTGATGCCACCACAGTGAACAGCATTAGCTGGCTCTCCTCTCGAAGCTTGTGCACAGCACACAGAGCGGATACAAAGCACAAACTGCCTCCTCAGCCCCACGCCCGGCTTCTTCCTACTCCTGGATCCGGGCACCAGGGCAGGGCTGCGTGGCCAGCCTCTCGCTGCTCCTTCCCTGGCTGAACCAGATCAGCAAAGGCAGGGACAACACAGAGCTTTGACATCTTTTGGGCACACGCGTACTTCTTTGCCTGTTACTCATGTCCTTGTAAACATTTATACCCAAATGGCATTGTAAGAACCAGATTCTGTAAGGTATTTGTATTTGCTCTTGGCATGTCTTGGACAGTGAAAAATCAATAAAAGCAGTTTCACTTGCAGGAGTTTAAAGCCGTGGTGTTTGCCCAGTAAACATCACATACACACAGTCCTTCATTTCCACAGAGACCTGCACAGAGGTACAAATATTGCAGGTACTTCTGATATTAGAGCTTGTAAAAGGATATTCTTACAGGATCTGAAGGGCTGGATTGTGCAACTCTTACAACACCGAGCACCTACTTGCACAAACGGCCCATTGAGAAAGCCTGGCACGGAAATGTTCCCCACGAGTCTGTGGTTTCAGTAAACCAGTAAATTAGTTAATGAAGGACGGCAGCATCTCCAAAGCAGCGGGGGTCTCAGCCCTGAATTTTAGAGGGTGCCTTTTTCTGATAAACTTAGCATAAACATACAGTAAAATTATCCCCACGGGTCAATAGGGTGTTGCAGTAAAACGATTCCTCCAAATCAGTGGAAGTTTTGCATTGGATTTTAATAGGGAGGAAGGATCTAGCCAGAGTCCTTACTGTTCCAAAGTGGCAGCAGAAAAGAAGAAAAAGCATTTACTCAAGTGATTTATTTCAGCAGCTTCAGGACAGCCTGTAGTTTCTTAAAGGGAAGTAGTTGAAATTCAGAAATATATAAAAGACCAGTCCAAATGCCGTATGTACTTTAAACCAACAAAGATGTAGGCCACTGTCAACCTGACTGTGACAAAGAAATTTCTGAAAAGAAAAAAAAAGCCACAGGGAAGAGAAAATAAAGACAGCAGAGACTGTTGTCAAACTTACAGTGGATTGAAATAGGAGCTGCCGTGTACAATGGCTCGAGTGAGCAGTTTTCAAAAGAGGCATCTGGAAAAAACAGGCTCAGAATCACTTTGGATGTAAAGCCAAAGGAATGGAAAATAAACACCTTGGGAACAGAAAAAATCCATTAAGAGGGGGCAGAGCAGAAGCAGCTTACCTCCACCCCAGCTATTGATCAGGCTCTGAGAAGCACCCCAGGTGTTCTGGAGGATGGCCTCAGCGGAGCTCATTTAACCCCACGCTTTGTATGACAGAGCTTCAAAAACTCAGTGGTGGAGAGGCTGAACAGCCCTGTGAACAGTCAGCAGGCTGACCTGCAGGGTTTCTTTGCTTTTTGTGGTGTGTTAGGACCAATTCCAAGCTCCCTGTAACCTTAGCATTAATCTCACGAGCTGTGCCTGACTTCAATTCTACGACATTAGAAACAGGAGATTTCCAGCCCTGACTTTGACAGCCATGTAGCCCCCATCTTTTACCTTCTGTGTGAGAAGTGAGGAAGAGGAGGAACAAAGCCCCATGTCCCCAGACACAGGGACTGCTCCAGGCACGGGAGCACCCCTGCACCTCGGAGTCAGCTCCGAAGCGCCCAGCTGGCTGCGCCTGGAGCCGCAGCACTGCCCCGGCACAAGATGGAGGAGCCACGTTTGGGCCCTGCTGTGCACCATGCTCTGGAGAGACCTGGTTTTAGACACAGAACCAGCGAGAACGTTCTTCCCAAAACACTCATTTTGGGAAACCACTGTGTGGTTCAACACAGGCTGCTCACCGGTGCTTCACACCCCATGCCTGCTGCTGAGCTCCTCTGGGTTAGTCAGCAATTAGGAGCCCCGTAATGAATGTTAAAAGCATTTAATTAAACGAATACATTCAGAGTTAAACATGTGGCTGAGGCTGATCAACAGGAGCGCAAAGCTAAGCAAAGCCCCGCAGGCACAAGGACCTTGCCTGGGCGGGAAGGCGACCTGGGAGGTGCACTTCCCTCTCGCTATGGGTGCTCCTCTTCCGCCCGGTAGGAACGGGCTCACCTGGCAGCAGCTGAGGCACGGGATCACAGCGGTTTCTGACCACCGGCACGTGGCGAACCCAGCCACGTTGTGTGTGTGAAGGCTGACCGCTGTGGTGAGAGGGACGCAGACTTGGTCGCCACATGAGCAAAAATAGCTTTGAAGGTTTGAGGAGCTTTCCCAAACGGTAAGCACGTGAATTATTCACCCACAGTAGTGCTGGCTAGCAGGGACAGCACGACTTCACACACATTTAACACGCTCGATTTTAAAGACAATTTCTTAACCAGATTTTAGGACAAAGCCTAGGCAAGTATCTTGTTCTCCTGGGGTCGGAGCATGCTGAGATTTTCTTAGATCTCAAATACACATAAATATCTACAGTGACAGGGAGCAATTTCCGTGTGAGTTTGCCTTTGTGTTTCGTTAAGTACGTTTCCCAATTTTAATAGGTTAAAACCTGAGGTCCTCGGAGGCATTCTGGTTTCCAGCTATTTCACGCATTACAGTCCTGCAAACCCGGGCACATACCCAGAGCCTCCACTTGCACAGTATTTTATATCCAACTGCAGTGAGGAAAGAAGTCCACGACAAAATGCTCACAACAGGTGAGCTCAGAGAGCCTGGAGGCCACCCCCCTCAGGAATGTCCCACGCACTGCAGAGAAACCAAAAGAGCAAAGCCGAGTAGCGGTCACCTGCCCCTGGGCGAAGGCACTGAGGCGTGCAGCACCCTGGTTCTTTTCCCTGCAAATCTTCAGGCCAAAGTCACGATGGAAAAAAAAAAGGTCTGAGCCCTTCCCACGGGGATGCCGGGCAGTGGGTGTAGCAAGGGTCTCTGCAGGGCCGCCCAGCCCAGGGTAAGCAGGAAGACTCGGCGGCAGAGGTGCACGAGGGGTTTAGTGGCCCTGCACTGCTTGTCCCCAGGGAGGCCCCGGCTGAGGCCCTACCAGAGGCAGCACTGAATTTGTCAGACTCAATAAACTGACAGAGCTCAGGGGAGCAGCAGGAGTGGCGAGTGTCAGGAAACAAACACGCCCAAGCAACACGTGAAGAAAGGCTGAAGGAACGGGTTCAACCTAGGGCAAAGAAAAAATCCAAGGAGCGCAGGATGTGTTCGCTGCTGAAGGGGCTGTGACGAGGTCAGTCACCAGGTGCTCGCCACACCCGTCATGAACAACAGGGTAAGAAATGCCCAACCCCAATTCCAACAAGCATCGGGGAAGCCCTTAGGACACAGAACAGTGGGAGCCTGTGGAAATTGCTGCCTCCAGATGCCACAGGAACTCTTCCCAGCAGCTCCCCTGGGCTGTGAGAACTGTGGGCGCCCAGGCCCTGTGGGTCCCCTTCTGCAGCGCTCCCTGGGGTGGGAGCTGCGGCCTCGCTGGGTGCCAGGGCTCTGCCCCACGAGGGCACTGCCTGCCCGGTGGGGCGGGGACAATCCCCTCACGAGGGGAAGCTGCAGCTCCCGCATCAGGCCTGGGCCCTGACAGCACCAGAGGTCTCCTTGCGGGGCATGGGGGTGGCCCCCAGCCTGGTTGTGGGGTTACGGCCGTGTGGCATTAAGCACTAGGGGCTCTGCAGGGCAGAGCTTATCACAGATAGGGGGGCAGGAAAGCACGCAAGCAGCAGTCACATAGGCACTCAAAGGCCCTGAGAGACAGAGGGGAGAGAAATGTAAAATCCCAGATAAAATGAAAACCAGAATCTCAGGCTGTCCAGTGACTGAGCTTGCCTTTAGGCAGGAGCAGCAGGCAGGATTTCATGCAGTCTTTCCAAAACTTCTGAAATTTCACGTTCTGTGTGTGTGGATACTCCGTAAGGACTGTTGATGCCCCCCTCCCCCCCTTTTTTTTTTCTTTTTGTGCATTTCCTGCTGTTTTCATGATCCCCATCTTCCAAACCAAATGCATCGCTTGGCAGCACGTTGCATTCAACAGCATTCCCTTTATGTCGTAGCTGGGGACACAACCCCAGGTGGCATCTCCCAGAAATGATGCGTTGGGAGGAGCGAGGTAAGTCCAGCAGCAGCGAGGAGCCCCGCTGGCAGCGGCTGTGGCACCCCAGCCCTCTCCCAGCCCAGCTCTGCTGGGGCAGCTCCAGCAGCATCGCCTGCAACCAGCCCCTCTGCCCCATGCCTGCAATCTCGGCTCCAGAGACGTGGCAGGAGGGTGTTAGGGAAAATCCACGTCTAAAAACCACCTGAAACAGCAGAACTACCCAGAACTGGTTACCAGAACAGCAACGTGTTCACACATTTATTCCTAATGGTCTATGCAACCCAATCCCAA
This sequence comes from Anser anser, assembly GCF_964211835.1. Lineage (NCBI taxonomy): Eukaryota > Metazoa > Chordata > Aves > Anseriformes > Anatidae > Anser > Anser anser. The sequence continues at coordinate 15,958,259 of NC_139728.1, forward strand.
TCCACGATTCTGCTGTTTATGGGCACAACATGTCCATTTCATGGGAACAGACCTGCTCTGTGCTGGAAGGCTTCCTGCAAGAGACTGTGGTGTTAATTTAGAAGATGGCATTCTTCCCAAACAGTCATTATTAAACCAATAACCCTACGTTACCTCCAGCATCAAGGGGCAACGTGATGTTAGAGGCAAGACAGAACAAAGGTCCTGGCTCTAGCAATTGTAAAAGAGCTTAGGGGCTGTTCTCGTCAGGGAAGGGAGAGAGATGCAGCCTGGACCAACTCCAGTGCCTGTGGTTTTAGCGACCCCCCCACATCAGCTGCATTGTGTGGATGTGTACAGTTACAGAGCTGCCACTTCTGCACCCATGCCTGGCTGAATCACAGGAGCGGTTTTCATCATCTCTCTGCCAGAAGCAACATCTCCCATGACTTTTATCGTGGAATGGGTGCATGTTTGTAATCAGCCTGGAAAATCTGTTTCTGAGCTTAATTCTAGAGCCTCATCTCTGCTACAGAAACAACTGTACTCAGTAACACAGCTTTCCCTCCCTTTAACAGCATGAGGAATGACTTGCTGTCCTGGGAAACTGGTCACAGCATAAGCCCTCAGGGTTTTGCAACATTAGTGCTCGATGCCTTTAGTTTAAGTGCTGAACACACTGTACAAGCACAAGTGGACAGCCTGAACTGGGAATGACTGGGAATGCTTCTGATAAAATCACCAATCATTCAGGGTACCCTGGGAACTAATTGGTAGTCCATGCCACGATTTTAACAATTCACCATGGTAGAAAAGGGGTTAATGCCAAGGTTAAAAACGCTAAAGATTTTTTCTCAATTCTTTCAAGTCCGGTAACCTTAAGGACCACCCTTTTAGCATGTTCCTAAAAAAAAAAAAAAATAGAAAAGCACCTCGATAAGCATTTTATTTAGGTGCCTCCCTAAGATTTATTTCTGAAGGAACAGACCACCCAGGCTCTGAAGCTCACTAACGTCAGCCTTCAGCCTACAGCGAGGCAGACCAGCCATAAACCAGCATGGTTGCTGATGGCCTTGCTGTCACTGGAGAATGCAACTTTTTGCATTACACCTGTAACAAAACTGGGGCTCATTAACACAGCACTTGTGCTTTTCACAATTATTCATGTATTTCTCATTTACTAAAGAAGCCCGAATTTATAGACAGGAAATGTGAATCTTTTTGATGTCCGTTCCCCCAGCCGAGGTGAAGGTTGGGGCAAAACCAGAAGTAGGTCCCAAGTCATGGGTGCGCTCTTCTGACTTTAGCCTCCCTCCTCAACGAGGACCGAACAGCCGTGCCATGCTCTGTGTTATCTTCAATGCCAGCAGTTGCACGGGCAGTAATCCCACCACACAGAGCGATAGCAGCCCTGAGAAGCCACCCTCAGCTGCCACTGCACCCCATGGGCTCTGCCATCCACACTGGAATGCCTCAGCAAATTCAAGGCTTTTTCTCACCATTAGCACCCACAGACACACCACAGCACACACCACAGCACACACCTGACAGAAGCCTCCCTTTTGCATGTTCACACATGCTACAGATTTACTCAGGATTGTTATGTTCCTGCACACAGTTCCCTGTCTTGAGAATGGAGGAAATTTGAAATCCTACAAGAGAACGGGATGATGGTCAATGCTATACCTGTAGGAGCACCTCATTTGTTTGACTTCAAGTAAAAGAAAGTCTAACTCCTTGCATTCACACAACTATAACGCCAATAATTTTTGAGCACATGGAACCACGTTAGACAGAACAGATGTTTGTGTAAGATTAAAATATACAGTCCAGTGAATGATACTTGGGGTGGAGCAGGGGCGGGTGGGAAGAGTGGACTGCCCCTGAGCAGACATGACCTACAGTGTCTGGGCTTCTCCCCTGGCTACAAGAAAGCAGTTCAGGACTGCAAAGCCATTTATTTAGCAGCCGAAAGCCTTTCATTAGTGTCAGCATCCTCCTGTATACTCAGAGACTTAATGCCTGCCCAGAAAAGCAATAGCTCGTTTTGCATCACAGGAAGCATCTTACAAAAGGACAACTTATTGGAAAACCCAAGGATCTTCACAGAAATAAGTTGCAGCGACAGAGGCAAACGGCATGGGCATCTCCTACTTCCCCTCATTTAAAGGAACAACCATTTTTCTTCCAGGGCTGTGCAGATACTGTGCAAAACTCCACTAGTCAAGTAAAAATGGTGGGAGAACATTTACATTATGTAGATGAAAAAAGAATCCCATCTATTCTGTAACACTGTGCTCTAGTTAGAAACCATACCCACAGGATTTACTAGGAGCAGCTCCTCATACCTCCTCCTCTTTAAATTTACAGGCACCAAAGAGCAAGTTCAGCATAAGACACTTGAAATCAGAGACTTTACTACGCAAACACATTTTCCCCATTAAAAAAATAGATTAGAGGAAGATATAAACATCTTATTTATTAAATCAAATAGAAATGCAAAATATGTTTCACATGCCTTACATGGAAAAGAGATGAACTTCAGAGACCTTAAAGCAAGACTGTGTCAGTGGACACGCAGGGAACAGGAACATTATAAACAGTCACAAAAAGGAGGAAGGACTGGGGAGGGAGGTGACCCGGGGAAGATGAGCAGTTCCTCCCCACTCTGAGAAAATTCTCCTAAAAACAAGAAGGGAGTTTATGCCGAGTAAGCATCACAAGCCTGAAATTAACTTTAAAATGTACATATTTTGGAGGAAGTTGTCTAAAGAAGTACAATTGGCTAATAACTAGTCAAACAGTGATCTAAATTATTTATACCATACTCATATTAACATGGGCTTATTTTTGAACATCAGTAGGGACAGTAGGAGCATCAGAAACACCAAAAAAAGCTTTAAAAAGTAGGATCAATCTATGGCCGTACTGTGTGACACTGCTGTTAAAATAAGAAAAGATGAAAAATGGAACTATTTTTCTAAATATTAATAACTCTGTCATCCTCCAACTCTTCCTCCCTCCCACACAAAATTTCTAGGAAGCTGAAATGACAGTCAACAGCAAATACAAGGCATACACCAATATTATATTCCACAGTTTTTCTAAGAGTCAATAGTCCAGCAATTTTAAAGTGATCTATGTGCAAAAAATAAACACGAGTTTCTTAAAAACAGAAAAATTCACTGCAGCCTTAGCAACTCCTACTTAAAAAAAAATATATAATAATCTGAGAATTAGCACAAAAATTTCCCAGTGGAGGAGAGATCAGTAACTGTGAGCACTCTGCCAAACCTGTGACTTGGTGTTGCAGAACCGTCAGCATCCCAAGTTTACTACCAGCTGGCAAGGAGAAAACAGACTATATCCCCAAAGGAAGTGGGAAAACCACTGTTCATAAACTGGTCTTCTGATACACATAAACATATGGTGCAGGTATGTATTCAGAGACTGCTGCCTACAGCTAAGAACAGTCATCCCAGCATGACTAACAGTAAATGATTGACAATAAAATGTGCAAGATTCATAAGAGCAGTTTTTAAAATGCTTCTGACTGCTCAATGCCCCTAGGCCCAAACTATCCCCTCGTTAATAGTGGTGTAAGTCAGGGCAGCTCTGGTTAAGTTACAGTAGAAATCGCTGTGCATGAGGATTTCTGTGTGAGAACGGTCTCTTGAATGACAGACTAGTTCAGTCCTGACCACACTACAATAGGGAATTGTGTTTAAACTATGAGCAATCGCGTAATCATCTCCCAGCATAGTACTTCTTTTCTGCACACATGGAATGTAAATGGCCAAGATTTACAACTGATGATTTTGCAGATTTAATGGATTGTATTTCTCTAATGGCTTTGGCAATGCAAACTCAAGTTAAAAAAACACCACGAAAAACAAACAAACAAAAAAAATCCCACGCTCACTGCTGTCTGCTTTTTTCTTTATTTGATGACTTATCTGGCACACATTTAGGGTTTTCTAATAGTGCATAAGTGTTCAAAGACATCAAATTACTGGGGCTGGGGGAGAAGGGTGGTCCTATAGTTAAAGTGGAAGATAGGCTGCAACAGGTGATGAAGCTAAATCATGTTTGGGTAAATTCTAAGTCTTATGTCTCTGTCATTAGTCTAGAAAATAGAGCAGACAGCCCAGTTTCTAAGCAAGGGCTGTGAAACAAAACAATCACCAACTCTTGTAAAATGTCTTGAATTTCCCCGATGAAAACTCTGAAGAGGAGCGAAACATGAGCAGTGAAGTCACCTGCTGTTTAATGACTCTCAAAGCCACCATGCAGAACAGTTCAAGCATCAAAACTATCCCCAACCTGAAAGCCCAGTGGCACTACTCTCTCTTCTACCACCCATTGCTGCTTGGGACAGAGGAGCGTTATGGAAGCTGGGGGAGATCAGCTGTGGGGATGGGACAAGGCCTCACAGCTCTGAAGGAGTCACACCGGATTACAGAGCAAGTCTCATCCAAAACCACGAGGCCTTGAGGATGAAGAATGAGGGCAAACACCTGGCCTCATGCAAACCACATACCTTAGTGCAGGGAAATGGTGGTTCTGCTGCAGTTTGAAGCACGGCCAAACCGGTTTCGTTTGCTGACACTAACACCACACACCAACGTGTTTCAAGTGCTGCAAGAACCACACCGTATACAACATTTATCTTTGTTTTTCCTCCCGTAATGCACTAAGATCAATCCAGACCTTAAAGAATAACTTGCATAGTAAGAAAAGGTCATCAATTTAATCATTTACTTTAAGCAGGCAAGCAAATTTGTAAACATTCAAAAGCGGCAGCATCCAAGTTACAAACAATTTAAGGAAAAAAGAATTGAGATTATTAAGGTTCTTTATCCTCTCAAAAAATTTGGAAATAATCTTTTAAAACACTGCAAACATTGAACACTCGGTTACATCTCTTACAATCCTGCTGGTAGTCCTGCCTTCCAAGGAATTCTGCTTTCTAAAAATGCATGGTCTCACAACAGCCATACTTTTCAACATTTGCTGTTTGGAAGTCAGCTACTCGAGCATTTCACCTCAGCTTAAATCCCATTAGCAAAGGGAATGCTTGTGTCTTGGTTCAATACCTCTTTAACTTCCGAGGGCAAAGTGTCAAAGAGGTGATCTTCCACGACAAGCCCGCTTTTCCTGAGAAGCTGACACTGCCCCAGTGTGGCTGGCAGACGGTCTATGCAGTTTCCCTTCAGTTCCAGATGAGTCAGCTGCAACAGTTGACCAACTTTATCTGGGATTGAGGTAATACAGTTTTGTCCCAGACTCAAAGTCCTCAACTTAACACATTTAAATAACTGTTTTGGCAAAACGTCGACTTTGTTTCCCGTGATGTGAAAATGCTGCAGATTTTGAAGCAAACCTATTTCCATTGGAATCACTGTAATTGAGTTGTAGCTTACATCTAAACACCTAAGTTTCTGTAAACTGAACACTGCGGCTGGTAGGGATTCGAGTTTGTTATTGGAGAGGTAAAGAGACTCCAAGTTCTTTACGTGGGTAATGGAGGAAGGAATGTTGACTATTTTATTGTGCCACAGCTTTAAACAAGTCAATCTTTTTAAGTGCTGGAAACTGATGATTTCTTCAATTGTGCGTATGCTGTTTGACTTTAAATCCAGTTCCTGTAAGTTAGAGAGGCTGAAGATGGCATGAGGAATTCTCTCCAGTTCACAGTTCTGCAGTTCCAACTCTGCAACATTCATCATTTTCTTAAGGCTATTCAGTACCACGAGCTTAGTGCCATCATTATGAATGACTAGTTTTGTTAGATGTGGTGCCACATCTGTGATATTGGGGGGAATTTTGGTCAAATTGCTCTTCACATGGAGAATTTTAAGGTGTCTCAATTCTCTGAGAGACTCAAGCCCTATCATTTTATTGTTTTCAGAGTTCAAGTTGCCTATCAAGTACAATTCACGGAGGTTTTTGAGCAAATACACCCACGCAGGAATTTCTGCAACATCTGTGAACTTCACATAAAGGCATCTCAAGTGGTCCCGGAGGAAGCTGAAGGCCGTCTGCTCGACCTTTGCAGGGCAGTGGCACAGATGAAGCTCCTGAAGATTTGTCATCTGGGAGATTTTTGCTGGGATTTTCGCTTCAGGAATCAGCTCCAGTTTTAACACATCCAGATCTGTCAGATCAAAGACTGCATCGGGGACCCCCGACAGCATGAAAAGGTGCAGCTCTTGCTTATCCTGGGCATTGCGGGACACGTGTTGCCGCAGCTTTTCAAAAGTCCATTCGTGGTTTAAACTGATTTCACGTAGTTTGTTCTCACTTACCTCTGACAAAAAGACACCAAATCGCTTAGAATACAGCTGGTCGTACTGATCTACCATATGCAAAAGAAATGCAAAATCGTTCTTCACATCAGGAATATCACTGAAACTACTCTCTTCTCTGACCTTTTCAAAAGAATATTCTTTTAAGGGTATTCGGAACAGCCAGAAGAGCGTGTAGAGGCAGATAAAACCATAGACACAAATGAGAGAAATATAGCTGATCAGCAGCTTCTTCAACATGTAAGCCATATTGTGTGTACATTCAAACTGCGTGTAGCCAATCAGGTGTTCCACTTTGGGGTTGCAGATGTGTTCAAAACTAATCGTGTTGACAAAGTTCGCGGTATAGCAGAGAATAAATATGAACTTGAAAGTCTTGATGATAGTCTGGCCAACATAGAGCTTGTAAATCAGATCGCTGTCCTCCACGTGAGCCCGGAACTTACGGACTTTCTCAAAGAGCGCTTTTGCTTGTTCTCCATCTTTCTTGTCTAAAATAGTGACACTGGGGACCTCGATCATCGGCTTGTCAGCTGAAAACTTGAAGCCAGACTTCGTTATCATGGGAGTGCTGGCACTTGGGCTTCCTTCATCGCTGCTAGTGGAAACATACTTGGGCAGGGACTGGGCACCAGTTAACCTCTGTTTGTTCTCCTCAGAGTCCTCACATGCTGTTTCAGACAGTGCTTTTGTAGTCCAGGGGGACTCAAAGCACTTCCCTAATATAGACACAAAGTGCTCAATTTTTGAGCAGGTCTTGGGATACTTGAACCAAAAATTGCTACTGACTATTAAAATAATGGTATGGATGAGAACAAGATAGGGAAAATACTTTGAATACCAAGGAAGAGCCAAATGATAGCACATCTGGTTAATAAATACATATTGCTGAAAATCCAGATTTGTTTTACGGCCTGAAGAATCCTTCTGCTCCTTCTTCAGCTCCTGACCTGATTCAGTGGGTTGATACTGAGAAGAGGTAGCTCTGCTCAGAGGTACATCTGGTGTTACAGTAGGGGCACTTCCAAAGGAAACCGTTCTCATTGACGCGTCTTCTCCTTGACCAGTGGTTGTTTCAACAGTGGTAAAGTCAGCCTTCCCTGATGTGCTGGGTTGTGCTTTTGAATTTACAGTAGACTGCAAAACTGGCAAGCAGACCACCTGGTCTTTGGTCAGCTGCATGGTTCCAGCAAAAATGGCAACCATTAACATAACAACCGCTAGATAATCCATAAACACATCCCACCATGGTTTCAGGATACGATAGGTTGGCTGGATGTCATTGAGCGATGCAACTTCTGCAAGGGTAAACATTCCTACAAGAAAACAAAACCAAAATCAATGTTGTTGACTGGTGAGCAGGTTACTTTACTATTTAAAAAGCAATCACACCACGACATGCAAATCTTCAAAAGGTTTAAGTTTTCATTAGGTTTTGTCGCATGTCACATGTTGTCCATCACTCCATTCAGCAGGGTACTCTCAAAGGATACATACTGAAACAGCACATTATTTTAGCATCAAAACTGAAGGAAGGCTTCTCACTTCAGGCCAGATGATATTTATGTAGCTTTGCCACCTCACAGTACAAGCACCAAGGTCTGCTATGTTCAACTGAAGCATCTAAAAGATAAGTGCCGCAGCTTATGTGTGTTAACAACATGAACAGCAACAACTGAATCCACTGCACAAAATCCGATTCTGTAAAAATGACTGCTCGAGTCTTTGAAAATGTGAAATCCAGCATTACTTTTTTTTTGTATTACCTTGCATTTATACACAGAGTAGACAATGTTTGTTAGATGCTCTGCACATTGCTCATCTTGCACAGTGCATTTTAGGTCTCTTATTACATTGTGAGCAAGGTCTCTCATTTCTTTTTGTCTAACACAGTAACAGTCAGCATCTCCCACTCCTTGCAATTCAGCATCCACGTTGATTAACAGATGGATCGTCTCCCTGTCTTTAAGTACCAGCACACAAGTGAAAGTCTTGCAGTTACTATGTGAAAACTTGGCACACATTTTATTTTCATTTTTTTAAAGTGTTTGGATGTTTTACAGTGACAAACCATTATGACCTGCTTACCACTACTTCATAAAAATCTTTTTTCCCCCCAGTCAATGAAGTAACCCTTCTTCAGACAAAAAAACCAACACCAACAGCACCACAACCCACAACAAAAGAGTTAACCAAGAAGAAAATTAATGTCTTTAAAAGGAAAATATTTTTTAGATTATCATCACAGCCTGGTGATGGTGAGCTGATTAGCCTAAGATAGCACAGGAACAGGCTATAAAGCTTTCACTTTAATGTTTTAATGTGAATGTATGCACTGAGAGACAGAAGTGGTGAACTGGGTGAGAATCTAAACCTCTTTGCAGCTTTAAATAGCTAGCTTTGCTTTTTGTTTTGACAAAATCTAGAGGATTCAACTTTTTTTTTTTAAAGCTTCCTGTGCAAGCAGGATGTGGTAAAATCATAATTTTAACTGCTGAACTTGTGACCCAAATTTGCCATTTCTGAAGTAAAACAGGCAGCTTGTATGCACACATGGAGTGGGGATGGAGACAGGTTGTACGTTATCACTTGGAGTCTGCATCCCTTTGGTTGACAGAAGAACAGCTTAGCAGAACACAAGATCACAGCAGGGGGTAGAAAGACGCCTGAGATCTATTACATTTAACTTCTAGCACACCAATTGGTACAGACCTGCACCTTACCAACTCTAAAGGACAGTGCCACAGGCGATGAATATGCAGCGTGACGGTTTGATTATTCTAGCACACATTTCTCGTGATCAGACCCTGGCACAGAGCTCACAGTGCTGGGATCCACAGGGAGAGCCCCGCTCGGCTCCCACGAGCTCTTACCAGCCGTGTACCTGCCTGACGTGGGGCCTGGCAGGGGCAGCCCCGAGGAGAGGCTGTTGTCTCCCTGCAGCACTCGGCTCACCGGTGATCTCCGCACAGTTGTGAAACATAAGAGTTCCAGTTCCTCAGGAAACGGGCAGAAGGAACTTCCAGATCTTTCTTTACTTATTTTCCAGTGGGAAAAGGAACGTGCAATACTCTTCCCCCACCAGCGACACAAGCTGCTGGGGTCTCGCTGCCCTCCCTGCACGCAGCATGGCCCCCAAACCTTCCCCGCTTGCCGCAGCAGTGCGAGGGGCACAGTGCAGCTGTCAGAGCCTCACCTTGCCCTGCTCCACTTCGCTGCCAACTCCCCATTCCCATTCATGTCTCCCGGTGCTTACCTAGGCTGAGTCACGGCGTGACTGCTTGGCCTGCAACTGCTACCTTTGACATTTAACAACTATAACAATTGTGGGCGAAAGAATAGCATTAGTCATAACGGACGGATATCAAAGGACCCTCCTAACTCCTAAGGCACAGTTGCTACCTGCCCAGGAGGTGAGCCACAAAACGGCAGCACCTTCCTGCATGGATTTTTTTTCCTCGCAAGCTCTCAGGGCTCTCTAGGCTGTTTTCACCACGGTCTCGCCCACCTGGACATCGACACACATGAAATTCCCCTCCGCTCAGCTGCTTGTGCAATTGCTCAGCAGGAGAGCAGGCAGAGCTGAGCACCCAGCGAGGACAAGTCATGCCTGCCTCAGCCCCGGCATACACAGCACCTGCAGGGAAAGGTGGCAGGACGGAGAGCAGCGAGCAATGTGGTGGGTGACTGCTGTAACACATCCGTAGCTGCTGCCTTCCTCTTGGGCTAGCCTGTTCCTAAACTTTGCCCTAGCTAATTGTGGTAGAAGTTATGGCGCTGCAGTTTGGGACAACTGGCAAGAACTCCTTTCACAAAATGAAGGTGATTTTTCTTTGCTTTTGCCACGAGAACACTTGGATAAAGCACTGAAACCCAAGCACTGCAAACCTGCCTGCTCCAAGCAGCTGAAATAATGGGAAAGAATGAGAAAGCACAAAGTGGTTTTAGCTAGAGACATAGGAAGAGCAATTATAACAACAACAAAAAAAACCCACTACAAATCACCTCTATCAGACCTCTGTTTTCCTCATACACAAAATTAAAAAAAAAAGTTAGGAAATGCGACAGAGCTGGTATAATCCTCTTCGTTAGGCTGTAGCCAGCATGATACAACAGGAGCTTTACATTCAATGCCCTGAACATGTCTTCTCCTTGAAGTTACCGGTACTCACAAAGGAACTGCCGTTTTGGCAGAGATCAGCAGTTACAAAACACATTAAAAAAAAAAAAACCTGTGTGGTATTACTGCCTAAAGCCTTGTGCATCATAGAAGAGAGGCAGACCTTCTTCTAGATAGCAAAATCAATTCCAGGAGCTGAAAGCAGGTTTCCCTCCTCACATGTTTGAGATACATAAATGCTCTGAGCCTTAAAAACCAAAACGCTAACTGTAAACCTACACACAGTCTAAAGACACGCTCTGACTGACAAACTGCAAATAAAATTGGTATTTCTCCCCCTTAAATCCATCATTACATTTATTGGTCTTTGATTTTACTAAATTACTAACCGTAGAAGTTAATTTTTGTTTTATTCTTGCACATGCCCAGGAGAGGTCAAAACATTAAGAGGTACTCAGAACAACAGATCCAAAAGTGTTATAATGCTTTGGGGCTACTTTATCCAAAGTTAAACTATTTAAAACTTTTTAAACCTGCCTTCTAAGTCCACTGTCTGGAATATTTCTTGGATTAGGTATTATGTATTTTCATTGCTAATTTTCACCTCCTTTCAAGGGTGCCACATTGGGGTTGGGGTTTCATGACAAGCCGTAGTGACGGCTAAGCAAGAAAAAAACAGATGGAAATTTCAGCCTATATCTGGCAGGCACGAGCCGTGACTCACTGTCCTGTGTCTTCTGCCTTTGAGGCCAGTGTGGGCTCCATTCACAACACCAGTGAAAAAAACACAAAGAACTGTAAGGCGGCAGCTCAGCAAACTGAAGAATAAAGTATTATGCAGCTGAAAAGCCAAAATATCTGATTTTTCACGTTAAAAACATGCATTTATTTCAGCCCTTACAGCTCAAAAGGCACCAAGTGGACCTTGGGCCTCAACAGAGCACGAGGATCAAATGATCCTCTTTCCCCTCAAACCCTTGTCTCCCGTCCTGTAAGTCAGATGACTTTCTAGGATAACATCAACTTCTCCTAGCTCCAGATGCATTACCTGCAGCTATCGATTGGGTGGTTTCTCTCTTGAGAAAAGAATTGCTGCGATGTAAGCACATGTAACTGTTCCAAGCTCAACTGCTTCTTGCTACCTCCAAAGGTAGAAAAGCTTAAATTCTGAAAGCAGAGGAGTGCTACCTTCCTTTTCATTGCTAAAACATTATGGAGCTCTAGAACCAAACCCACAAGGTTTATTCTGCAGTTATATAAATGCATTATAGAAAGAAACAACTGCAGTGAGAACTGATGATGACAATACAATTGTTCTAAGTCACAGGTCCATGTTAAGTCAGCAACGCTAATAACAAATTTATTAAATCACACTTCTTATCCAATTATAATTTTTTCATTAATCTTAAGGAAAAGCTATGGTAGAGCTCAGAATGTGATTAACCTGTTGAATTGCTCTAAGAAATTTCAGTCTATAAATGCTGAAACACCAAGTGGGTACATTGGGATTATTTCCTAAGAAACCATTCTAGCTTAAATACAGAAATTAGAGGAAAAGGAAGCAGCAGATTGGTATGTCACTCTAACGTTTATTTACATCCTACTTCTTCCTGTACTTACTGATAAAAACTTCATCTGTCTGCCCCTGTAATTCACTGGCACTCCTATTTTAACATCGTATTTAAAGTTAAAGCAACTTCAAAATTAAAACAAACAAAACCAGAATCACAGCACATTAACCTCTTGTTTTACCCTCAGGTTCCCAAGACTCTGAACAAGCCCACTTTGTCTCGGGAAACAAGGGGATTCTTGAGTTAGCCTTGTCACTGCAACTGGTCAAGAATTAACTAAAAACAAAAACAAAACAACAAAGAGCCCACACACAACATTTCTAGTTGTAAAGAAAAAAAATACTGCTGTGACCAAACGCATTTGCTCCCTTCCCACAGGAAATTAAGGAGAAGAAAAGTTTTCCCATAACCGAAAGGCTTTGCTTTCCTGCTTTTGATCAAGCCACCATAGGTTTAAATTTATTTCCTCTGTATATTTTATTATCTCTTTCCACTAGCCATTTCTACTTCCTTTGTTTTTCTACTTCTGCAATATCCTATTAAGACAATTGGCCCTGGATGTGATAAGAACGGCATCCCAGCCCGGGCGCAGTGAGTATCAGTGGATCCACAGGCAACCTGCAACAATCAAGAAGATGACACCATCCTTTCTTTTTCTTTTTGTCCCACAGAAAGAAGTGTAAGGAGCCCCAAAGCCCATGTGAAATAATGCATATAAGCATTCACAAAAGGAACTAAACGAATGCATGCTTCCTGAACACACAGACACATGCATTACCTGCATTGGTTATTCATTTCCTGAGATAAAAGAAGTTTAGAACAAACTGAAGGAGGTTTAACCAAGACACCAGAAGACTTTGGGATCTAATAGCGACGGATGGAGATTGTCCCTGCCACTGTAACCCGGAATATTACAGCTTTGCAGCCTGGTTTGCTGCTCCTTGTATGCTGCTGAGGCACTGCCTCCAGATAGCTGTGGAGAAGCAGCAGATAGTTTTAGAAAAAGGAGTTAACTCTGCTGCTTTATTCCACAGTGGATTATTGTGTTTTGTTCTGCATGACAGGACTCAAGTTACAAAACCAGTATAACTGCGGCTACAGCTTCTCTTCCATTTGTAAGCATCCTGGCAAAACAAAACCCAAAATTCAGCTAAACATGGATTTATGCATTGAGTTCCTCTGTTCCCTGAAAAATCCAATAAACATTCCACAATAAAATACAACATACATATTCTTAAAGATGTGTTTACCTACTGTTTGAAATCTTTTGCTGCTCCTTTAGCAGCTGAAGGTATTGCAAAATATACGTGACATCAGAGCACAAGGACTACAGTGTGGCTTGTGGTATCCGATACTTCCCTGTTAGTGCTTTTGTGTCAGGAAGATCAGACAGATTTCACATAAAGAACCTGTTGTGGAAAAAAATCCTCTTTTTTTTTTTTTTTACCCCCCAGCAAATTAGAATGACAGGAATTCCTACTCACTACTACTTTCTTAAAGCCACTGCCTAAAACATCCACTATCTACCCAATCCACCAGTTGTGGATCACTTTGCAAGACATGGGCCCGTTTATTTTTGTTTGGCTACCCCTTGACTGAGCATATTGCTACTGTTTTGACCTATTTTATATTTTAGGCTAAGCAAATTTCTACAGGATGTGATATTTATTTGGGTTTCTTAAAATTAACTGCATGTCAACTCAAAGGTAGAATTTTAGAGACGGCGTACCGCAAGATGTTCTGTGTACAAAACTGGTGATAACTGAACAAGGGGAAAGCAACAAGAACAAAGCTGAAAGTAGATTTCCTATAGAGAAAAACATTCCAACTAAAGAACAACAGTTCCACGATGCCCTTTAAGTATACATAGAACTCGTGCGTACACAGACACACACACATGGAAAAATACATTGCTGTTATTTGATACTTACGCGATTAAGGAGAAGGACTAACTAGCACTCACTGAGAAACAGAAGACAAAAAACACACGCAGCTAACCCATCTCTTTGACTCCTCCATCCCACTGCTCAAATTGCACGACTATAATTCTGGACATTCCCTTAAAGGGAATATAAAATCTCTCTGATATAGACTGCAAATAAATTCCCCAACTGGAGAGTCAGCATCTTTATGAACAATATTGACCAGACTGACAGTGATTCAGTAAATGAAAAACTATCAAAACCTAGTTCCTTTCAGACTGCATACAGACGTGTTAGGCTCCAGTACACTGGAGACAAAACTACGATTCTTGCTTTATAGAACTGATGTCAAATTAGTACTCATTTACAAAAAATGTTCTATAATTTTATTTATTTTTTTAAGTCTTCAAAAATTCTGCCCTCCAAAACCGGTCTTTTTCAGGTTGTATAACAATCTAACCTACTTTTGGATCCTGCTATTTAAGTGTTTACACTGAATCTTCCTTGTTTATCAGCTCTTTGGAAGTCTAGTGTTATACATCACTCCTACACAGATGGTTTTGTAATCAATGTGGTATTTAAAAAACAGTATTAGCAGCCATAATTTCCCTAACAATAAACTCTCAAATCATACATCATTCTTCCCTTGCTGTAAATCACCAGAGGTCTGTTTAAGGATGACTTTCAAGATAGAAGTCCGACGTTGCATTTCTGACTACTTCCCAAAAGGCACCCGGAGGCTATTAACACAATTAACTCGGTGTTCGCCACATGCGAGCTCCATTTCCACTGAGCACGGAAAACGAACCACTTCCCGCTTGCCTGCTGTGCTATTCCAGAGCAATTCTCTTACGAGAGGTGCTGCTTTGACCAAAAGTACAAGCTTAAGATTTTATTCACATTTATCCCCAGGTTTCAGGATGTAGTGCGGGGGCTCAGCCTCCTCCAGAATACCACTTGTCAATTTTTGACCTTGAAAAGCTCAGAGAGATCCCAAGCTGAACGTTCAGCGACGCTGTGCTCCTTCCTTGCAAGTCAGTAGCATCAGAGACCATAAAGGGAGTGAGAGAGGAAATAGGAGAAGGAAAAGAGTGGACAGGAGAGTGGTCCTCAAGCATCCCTCTGCACAGGTCTCTGTGGCTGCTGAAGAGCTTGCTACGATAACTAGGCTCGATACGGTTCAAGTCAGATAACCACGTGTGATCTTACCATTCTGAGGCTAGCCACCCAGCAAGGCGACAGGCAGGAATCCCAGACGTATGAATAATGAGGCTGGACCCCAGCAGGGTTAAATACTGAACTTACTCATATCTCCAAGCAATAGCCCATGAGTGCACAGACGCTGATAGGCCATTTCTCCTCTCCGGAAGAACATGAATCTTGTAATGCACAACTGCCTAGACAGAAATCTTAGAGCAGAGTAACAAATGGACCTCGCAGACGACGGCACCCCGAACTCTAGCTCGCTGCTAGGAGCACTGTCGTTACACCACACTGGTCCACCCGAGGACACACACCACCAGCGATGGAAACAGCAACAGTGGGGCACAGTGATCAAATTCCCAGCGGTGTTTTCTCCTTTACCTAAGCAGAGTAAAGCAAAAGGCAGGGAGCAGACACTTTGGACCCCCCTGCAGATAATTCCTAAGGCACATCCCAACCAGTAATCCTCACAAGGCAGCCTGCCTCGCCTGCTCAAGACCCACAGTCCAACAAAGCTCTTCTCAAAGACAGACACAACGCAAAGTTCCTGCAGCTGATTTAACCTGTGCTGACACGGGCATTCAACGTAACTGGAAGTTACACCACACAATAAACTATAACAGCTGTTTGCACTCAAGAGTTAGACATCTAATCCCTTTGCCATATCAAAATCTGCTGCTCTCCTATCTTGTAGCCAGTGATGTTTCTCCAGTGTTTTCACAACTGCTATCAGAAGTGCAGGAACACACAGAAAACATCTGGTGCTTCTACTGACCAGAGCACTTGGGGAATTTATCAAGATGCAAAAGCAAACTGCACCAAAATAAAAGCACATCTGGCAATTCCAGTCCCTACAGCCTGCTTTTAATCACACACACACAAAAAAAGATACAATTTAAGAAGTCATTAAACAGACTGGAGGACAAAAAGGGAAAAAAATAACTAAAACTGTATTTCCTTTTTAGTTCAGAAATCTGAAAAGCAGAACGGTTCAATGTTGGTTTTAGACCCTGAGATGTTATTTAAATTTGCTTTAACATAAGTAAGCTCACATGGCTATGAAGATCATTATATAAAATTACTTGATCTTGGGTAGAAACAGCACACAGCAACTCACGCAATTGCTCTGAAAAAATATTCTTTTCTGATCTACAGCCACACACGCTGCCAGCCTCTGTCTCATCTTGTTCTGAATTTCACTTGGAACTGGGGCAACTTCAAAAGCTGTAAGAAATTGAACTTGGCAATGAGTTGCTCATTTGGTGATTTTAAGCCACAGCCTGTGAAGATATGAATCTTACTACAGGAGATATTAGTACCTTTAACTACACACCCTAAACATACAGCAAGAATAGGAAGGAGTGTCCAAAGAAAACAAGACTTATCACTGCAGTTCACGTTGCCGTAGGTTTTAAAAGTCCCTCTTGAGAGGGGAGCTACCCCTCCACCCTGACTCATGGTACTTAAAATCTAGGTTTACATTCTGATGGGAATATGGTTTAGAAATGAAGTAAGCAAATTTACTGAGTAACTGAAGCCAGTTACTTTCAGTGACTACTTTCCTTTTTTTCACTTGTAATGGATGTGCCAGCAACCTTGCTCTGGAACATTTACAGCACCTTCATGGAGATCGAGGGCCAAGAGCAGACAAAGTTCCTTTAGCTAAAGCACAGGGTCCACTGTTCCCTACCTGCGCTGGTTCATCTCTGCAGACAGAACAGCAAACACAGTGACTCTCACTGGGTTACATATTAAACAGAAGTTTCGTACAGACGATTTGCCCACAGATGAAATACTGCATTTGAAGTACTCCCACTGACACTTTCGTCAGCTAAAAGTGATGTATGAGAGGTCACACAAATTAAGTAAAAAATAATAAAACAAAGGCAAATTAAAACACATACAGAGAAGCGCCCAGCGACACAAAAAGCTGCATGTAAACACCAGCCTCCTACTTGCATATCGAAGTTCCTCATTTCTGCCAAGATCTGCTCTGTGGCAAGAGCAGAGTGAAGGTGTGCCAGCGCAGCTGAGAACCAGGATGTGCAAGCACACTTCTAAAGGGACAAAATTCAGACTAAGCTCGCACACAAACATCATGCAGCTTCTTCTCTCCCCCGGGAGAAGGGGCGACTTCCTCACTCAAGCTGTACAGCCACATCACAGAAACCACTCAGGATAACTACCAGGCAGCCTCTGATCCCCCTCCCGCCACGCCGTGTCCCTGTCCTGTCCCCCAGGCAGACACCAGACACCTACTGACAGTCTGCTCCCAACCCTACCTGCTCCTTATCGAGCAAAGAGATCTTCCGTGCTTCAGATGTCTGTCAGATGGGTAACAACGATGATTTCTCTGAAACTCTGAACAAGAGATGAAGGATGACTTATTAATGTTACCACATTCCTGCCAGGCTTCCAATAGCTGAATCTTCAGTGGTTTCATGCCAGGACAAAATGCCTGCAGCTCAAGTGTTTATCCTCAAAGAGATTTAAGATTACTCTATTTCTTTTTCCTCGTCTAAACTTAAGCTCCTTTCCGTAAGAGGTAAGCTATTTACTTAAGTCCATTTAGTCCCATAATTGTCTGGTTCAGGGTGTGTACTTCAATCTCAGTACTTAAGCATAAAAAAGGGATTATGCTACCACACATCTTTTGGAGGCTGGAGTTTTGAAATTTTACTCAGATCCAGACAATCTCCTTTGTTTTTATGCTGGATTTTCCCCAAACCCCATTCAAAATCTTGCATTAAAAACAGAATGAAGCGCTCCAAAAGACTTGCCATCTTTCCTGAGACTGCAGCATACCTGCCCTAACAAGCGAGCTTCCAGCTCTGCAAAAAGGTTCAGTAAGGCTCAGTTGTGTTGCTTGCTGCTATTCACCAGCACCAACATACCCACACGACCTCCAATTTAAATATTTACTATTGTTAAGTTTATATTATGATTTGACCCAAATGTTCCAGCTGGAATTGTAACCTCTGCACCATGGGCTCTCCTGCAGAGAGTGGGCAGAGAACCCTTGCCCCAGAAGGCTTACAATCTACGTGATTATTTGTTAGGTGATGATAAGCATGCTCATGGCTGTAAAACTTACAGCAAGAAAACAAAAACCATCAGGCTTCCAGAAAAAGTGGAATAAGATTGTGGTTAAAAGCATAGTCAAATTTAATATTTTATGAAATATCTTTGAAAAGTCTTAACATTATGTCCAGATAAATCCATTCATAGTTACAACATTCCTATATACTCCTTCCTATTGGTTTGAGAATGATACTATCTCAAAAAAAAAAGGCACAAAATTTAACAGCTCTTGAAACCTACCTTTTCCAGTCACATCTGTCTTGACAAAGAAGATTCATGAGTATGTACTGCAGTTTAACTCAAATAGCCAAAATAAGATTATAGAAAAGAGAAATTATATTCCACCTCATCTATGGACAGATCTCACTCCAGCTCCAGCAGGAAATCCAGCCGCATGCTCTCCTCAGCACACGTGAGAGCATAAAATCCATGCCTCCTGGAAAAGATCGCCCACTGCAACTGCTGCTCCCTTTCCAGACCTTATCGCCTCGCCACGATTACTACAGCCTTGACCACATACTCGTAATAACTTTTTTGGCAGCCACCTTCACAGACATCCAGTCATGCACCATCTCACCGTCTGGGCTTTACAACTGACGTGCAATCTGCCTGGCTGGCCAAATGGGTGAACCAGTCCATGGAGGAAGCTTTTCTTTTTGTGCAGGCAGTGCTTCCCCCTCACCCCACGTGCTTGCCACCTGAGCTAGTTTTGGCAAGTAAAACAGCACAACAGCCGCTCCCCAGCTGCTTCTGAAATAAAAGGAGAGTTGCCCTGTCGTTGGAGGAAAACAAATCAGTCGGGGTTTTGTTGCCACTGTTTCCACACGCAGTCAAACCAGATCATTTTCACATCCTCCAGCAGGCCCAGGAGGCTCTGAGTAAAGCTCAGGTACACAGCAAAGCAAGCTCGCAACGAAGCATTAGCATCAGACTGACCCGGGAGAAGGGTTCTTTCCTTTTAATCATCTTCTAGCCTTTCCCCCAGCATGCCAAGATTTCAAGAAGCAGGGTAAATGAAAAGCCTGAGCTCATGTAAGTATCTCACCGCTGATCTCAGAGCCCTGGCTCTGACTTCCACCAGGCACAATCCAAGGGAGGTGCGAGCCAGCCCCTCGCTGTCCTTGTCCTGTGCAGAACAAGGTGAAGACTCAGGACTTGTCCTAAGGCAAGTTACTCCATAGCTTCATTTCCAGAGGTATTTCTAGAAGCATGTGCCATAGGACAGGGCATCACCTACTCATATATGCAAAGCAGGAGCAATGGAGCCAACACTGCTTTCGTCTCATAAGGGCCCAGAAGAGGAGCTGCAGGGCGGCAGGCAGGACGGGCTCCTCTCCCCCAGACATGCACAGACTTACCTGGCACTCCCCAGGTGATGGGGTGGTGAGACACAGCCCCCAACCTCGTACAAGACAGCCTAGAGGCAACCTGCAACTATCAGGGACACGCAGGGGTTAATTCAGCGCTCACTCTGTGTTTGAGGTTACTGACTTGACAAAAAGCAAAAACACAAAATGGCCAAAGTGCCCACAGTAACCCCAGCCACGTATAGCTTAATGCAAACAGTCTTTGATATGCCAGATCTACTCATTAGTTTGACTAGCAGCATCTTAACAAGGATCTAGTCAAGAACATCAGGACAACTAGCCAGCTGCTTTATTTGTACGTTCCTGCTATCTCATCTGAACACTTGGATGGCTGCCTGCGAACGTGGGCGTACAGCAATAATATACATATGACTACATTCCCATAAACTGACAGTTGAAAGCTTAGGATTTGTCATGGCCAGACCAAAACATGAACAAAACCATTCATTTCATTTATAATAAAAGTTTTGCAACAGCCTGTTTTTGACCAAGAAATTTTGTATGCCAAATTATGTCTCATATCTTTTGTAAAAAAAAGAAAAGTGTTATCAAGGCCCAGAACACTGCCATAGTTTTTGTTCCCCTTTAGGCTGAACAGCAATTCTAATCTCTGTTTCAAGTTCCTCAAGGGCTAATAATATAAACCTGATCTCCTAGATGTAAAACCAGCAACCAGCTTCGGATTACCAAACCTTACTAAGTCCTTCCTTTCAGCATTCACTGAATGCCCCTCCTTTAAGGAAGCCAAAGAGAAGGACCACCCTCTGCCTCATCACAAACCTTGGGGCACCCACACAGCAACAACTCACCTTGCAAAACAGACCCCAAATGGTGACTCGAAGAAGGTTACGAGCTACTGCTGTAAGCTGCAGGTTTTTGCACGTGGACGCAGCCATATCCATGTCCACAGTGAACTGGTTCTGGACCACACGGACTTCGCACCAATACCAGAGTTGGATCTATGTTCACCACACACAAGCAGGCTGTTTTGGTTTGGAGCTGAGAAAGGGAAGGGCCAGTAGGACAGCTGTCAGACAGGCAGTCGGACAAGCATCTTTCTTTAGGCTTGATGGGAACTTGCAGTCTTGTCCCAAAATAGGGCTAATGGCTTGCTGTGCTGCCTGCTCTGATATGAGCAGCAGAACTATCCTTGGGTTAATTTCTTTTTTTTTTTTAAATGACAGACCATTATGACAATCCTGCTCCTGACTCATTAGGGGTGTCCTCTCTCTGTCTGATCACACCATGCATCAGATGCCACCACCTTTCACAACGCTTGCACTGTATGCTCTGTGCTCCTCATTCAGCCCCTTGCATAGCACTCAGCTCTGGGTCTTGGTCAGAGTTCCTTGCTAATCAAACAAAAAGATTGTGACTTCTGGACAAACACCTAGACTCTGCTAGCACTTTACACTTATATTGCACAAAAGATTCTACTTCCTATTCTGTATTAAGGCCTTCCTGCATCGTACATTGTGTAATCAAAGTACCCTGTCTGAAAAAGATTACAGCCCCAAAATTCAGTTGAATTGTGTCAGACTTCATACTGCATAACACGGCTGAGTGTTTCAGGAAGGCAATAGTTTCAAGCTTGACCAGCTGTAAAAGGAAAAAACTTCAAGTCTATGCCATGGACTTGAAACAAGAATTAAGCTCTTTTTATCTGCTATATTAGCAACATTTTGACCACAGGAAGAGTCACAAATTAAAGACATCCACAAAGAATTTAAAAGTATTAGCAGTGTGTTGCAATTATTCCTTATCATGTGATTCCGTTTCAAAAAGTGATTTAGCAAAGATATAATCGCAAAATATAAAATAGCAGAAAAATCTGCTGTTTCCACATACGTGTAATTTTCACAAATACACCTTTTCTCTTCTGTTATCAGCGCTCTTCCTCAGATCTGTATGTTCCCCATGGTTCAAACGTAAGCCTAAGACAGTGGCTCACTCACTCCAACCACACCAGGATCCTTTATCTAGCTATGAGACACCGTGTATGGTCTTCAGCAGCACAAGGGCCTCACAGGCTACTGCCGTGCATCCCAAGTAGGGAGCACAGTGGAGGTTTCTACTTGCACTTAATCTGATAATAACACTTCTTAGCCCTCTGCAGAGACTTACGTGCTGAAGCTGGTCGTAGTCACTGATACTTGTTCTGTCAAGTTAGGAGAGAATGGACTGTAATAGAGCTGTACTTCCAACACTAAAGGGGGAAGATACAACTGGCTGCGTAAGTACAAGAAACAAATGAAATGAGTAATCATGAAGTGGCTTTAAAACAAAAACAACCCCCCCATCAAAAGTCAGAACACTCATGGAGGTAAAGGCCAAAAGACTTAGACTACAGGATCTTAGTTATATGAATATGAGTAACAACGTGACCGTGAGTCATTTTATTAAGGAATCTTCACTGCCTTCCGTTAACCAAAAAATTGTGTAATGGCACGCTTGAAATTAGCCAGTTATATAAAATAACTTTTCTTCTGAGTTGCTGTTTGTGAATAGCTGCAATTTGAACAGAGATGTGAATAAAACCTCTTCTACCCCCTCACTGTGTAACACAGAATTACAATGACAGTATCTTTGCAGTGAGCAAAAGCATAAGCAGCTTAACATGTAAAGTTCAAACTTTCAGTGTTAGACTTGCATACAAGCTTTACAGTTAGGAGCTCTACACCGAAGGCAAAGGTCAGCCAGGGACAATTGATGGAAATTGAGAATCTCCAGGTCACGTTGCTGCAGCCAGCTGCTGGGGCTTTGTGCTGGCCTCCTCTGAGGCGGCTGTCACCGTCAGAGCCAAACAGGCCACAGGTCCGATCCTCCAGCTCCCAGACAAGGTCCCCCTGCCAGCTAGAACACCATCCCACCGATCACCACAGGCCAAACTATTTCTTCTTAGTAATTTAAGTCACTGAAAATCACCGGGTATACAGCTATGAATTACCACAACCATATGTTACAAACCAATATGGCCAAAATATAGAGAAATAACTGTATTTTGCTGCTATAAATTAAAGCCAAGGGATCTCTAGTGTCTTCTAATACACAAAACCAAAACGCCAAAGCACGTTCCTTGGTAAAAGCCCAAAGACCACTTAAAGGTCCAAATTTTCAAGATGTCTTAGACTACATAACTTATTTTATTACTCCTCCCCCTCAAACAAAGTACAAAAGCAGCTTCAGTTTCCTCTGTGATCAGTTTTTACTCCTGGAACTCCTGTGGGCAGACAAGAACAGCAAGAGCTGTGAATACAGCTTCTATGTGGCATTAACTGAACGTCTTTAATTTATGATTTACGATTACAATATAAACGCACACATACACAGATGTCTCTTACGGACCAAGCCATCTTTCCACAGTTAGTAAGTGATGCAATTTACACAGTCATCACAGTCCAGATCAGACCAGTGTCACTGTAAGACATCACGCAAGCAATACAATAGCATGTACTGAACAACTACTGAAAACTCATTTAACAAATAAAATCTGTCTCGTAAAAAAATCCCATGGGAGTCTTCTGCTGCAGTATATCATCTGTGTTTCAGGCTCAACATTCCCAAATATTTAGTGTTTTCTACAACAAAGAATTTGTGTTGGAGTGACTGCATGCAGGGAGAAACTGCCTTCATACAAGAGCCACAAATTATCATGCTTATCCTGTGTCTTGGTGCAGCTCTTCAGAGCTAATTCGTAGCATCTATGACTTTAACACTGTATTTTCCTCTATTTAAAGTTCCAGTATCCCTACTTGATTGCTTTGCCATAGTACTGCATCAAGGTAAATAGTCAGCCCAGGGAGGTATCACTAAGCTGCTAATTTTATCCTAGCACAGATCAAAGGAAGTCCACTCACTGGTCCCACCTTTGGGCCAGGAATGGAACGACCACAGGATAACCATTTGTACTTGGGAGGACAGAGAAGCTAAAGAGCTTGATCTCCTGCGCTTGCTCCAGTTTTAAAACTTTTGTTAAAACCCTCTGTTTTGCTTAAAACTCTCTGCAAATCAGCAGATTCTTTTCCACACAGACTCTTGGAGAGTGCAAATACATGGGTCACGAGAGATGACCAGGAACGGACTGGGTTTCTTTGAGCGCGTACATGTGTTTCAGTGCGGACACAAACAGCAACAAACACAGAGGAGTTTTCTGTTGTCCAGGTGATACCTCAGGAGCATACTGAGGTGCCAACAAGGCTGGCTGAGCCGCTCCTGCCTAACTGCCTACAGCCTGTACTCATACCTGCCTGTCAAGGATTTCTGTCTATTAGGAGCTACCAGATGCATGTGTCGTAAAGTTATGGTTGTGCATGTGTGTGCTTGCACATATCTTTGGGAAGGGGAAAAAAATGGAGGGGGAAAAATAGAGTAATGAAACTAGAAACACTTGAAAGTCAATGTAAGAGCAGATAGAAGCTTTCTCCAACACACACGTCAGGAGGTAGCTAACAAAGGAAACTGGAGACTTTTGCTTATCGAAAAAACACAGCCAGGCCTTCTTCCTTCCACATCTTAAATCTCCTTGCTTCACTCCCTTTCCTCTGTCCACTTATAAAGACATCAATCCCCAAAATAAAGGCCTTGCATTTTCTCTGCAGGTCAATTCCTTTAAATACAATGGAGTGACACTGTACAAGCATGATCCCTGAAAAGCTAAATGCTCAAAACCAGTTTGTTACTCTGACGCATGTATCCTCGGTTTGTGTATCAGCATCTGTGCCCTGCAATCAGAGGCACAATGACACATTTTAGCAGGCAGGGTGCGTTCTGCCTTTATCACCACCTCCCCTTGATACACACACCCTCGGTGTTCCTCCAGCTAGTGCTACGCTCCTTCTCATATTAAATTTAGAAACAGACCTCTGAATCACCAGTTCCTGTTGTTAAAAGTAGCTAGAAACAGATGTTACAGCAAAATACGTTTCCTAGTAAACAGTTATAGAATAAACAGCCCACTACATTAGACCCCATTGCTACAAAATGCTTTTAGACCTTAGAACAAGGGATTTTATAGATTCACATTAAACTAAATAGTTAAATTCCCTGAGATCTCTAATCCTTCCTAGAATCACATTTACTCTTACCCATAATGATATCATGTGGCAGAGAGTTCCAGAGGTTAACCGTCCACTATAAAAAAACAAAAACAAAAAAACATGTTGCTTATAAACTCATTACTGGAGAGCGTCCCATTGCACTTACTCCATCCATTCTACTTGTCCCTGTCACTTCTTCAGATGCATCTTCAACAAGAGGAGCAGAAAGATCTGACCTACTACCTCGGCAAGAGAAGAGCAGCACAAAAATACCCAAACTGGTTATGTGCCAAGACCACCAGTTTCAGGTACAGGAGAGCAGAGTTCGAGCAGTGCTGCACACAAGCCAATCCGCCCTGCAGACCCGAATTACTACCTAGCATAAACAAAGTAGAAATGTTTCCAGATCTGAGTCCATCAGTTTCCAGCTGAAGAGTATCTGAGATGCTGAATCCCATGGTTAAGAAACTCTTCACAATCACTTGTGGACTCCAACATCTTCTGTAGCTCTCAGAATACTTAAGAGGAAGTAGCTCTCCGGCCAGGAGGCACCATCCCTGTATATGCTCCACATGTATAAATACATACATGCATTACATACTTTCCATCAGCGAGTCCAGCTGGTGCCCAAGTGTTTCAGCATATGAGGAACATTAGTTCAGGTTTGCATAGTTCTCTCTATGAATTACTGATGCCGGGGGACAACGCAGACCACTATATGCTATTATTGCTGTATTTAGCCCAGAGGACTGTACGTAACTGTAAGCCAAACCTTTGTTTGCCTAACATAACACTTCCAGAGAAGCTTTCAAGCCCTGGGAACATTTTGGATAGAATCCACCATTTCCCTTCGTCATTTATTTGTTCCAGTGCTTACTCTCTCTCACCGTTACAAATGCATGCCTTATTTCTAATTGCCCAATTTCAGTTCCCAGCCATCAGCCGTGAGCTCTGTGTTATGCCTGTCTCTGTTAGCCTTTTAGCATCCAGCGCGCTGTGCTCTCCCTCAGAAGGTGCTTGCCTCCGGTTATCAAATCGCCCCATTTACCTATCAAGAAACGGCTGACCCAGCAGCAGAAGGAGCTCTGCAGGCTCTCCTTGTAGAAGCTGAAGACCACCCAGCCTTCAAATATCTCCTCTGTCTCCTTTCTGAGCTCGCTCCCTTTCCCACCAGGCTGCCCCCAGCCCCAGAGCCGTACCGTACACCACTCCAGCACCGCTCTCACCTCCTGTCCGCGTTGCTCCTACTCGCTCACGCACCGCCCTGCAGAAGCAAGAGCGGTCGTGTCTTATTTACTCACCGCACCCCTAAGGACCTTTCTCCCTGGGTTCCTGTTCGGTCACTGGGCTGCAGCACGACATCTGCAGGCCCCGTGGTCTTGCATCAGACTAATTTAAAACACACTTTTGATTGATACAGCTCACAGGAATCCCCAGACTGTTCGGTACGCAGTGCCGTGCCCTCACTTACCGCGCTGCCTAGCACGACGCTGCCTGCCGACTGCGCCTCAGATTCTGACCCTGTCTCCAGATACCCGATGAAAATGTTCAACAGAATCTGGCCTCACCTCAATCCTTAAAGCAGATGTCTAGAAGCATTCACAGTTGATAATGATTCACCGCCAGTGACTAACTTGTAAACGTCAGTTACTCAGTTCTTAATTCAGGCGCTTTTGCAATACCACATAGCACCAACGTGTGCGGACAGGAGTCCCAGAAGGGTACGCCAGAGTCCTACCTGGCTGCCTCCGCTGGAGGCAGGGAGGGACCGCAGGTAGCAGACGGAAGGAGCAAGGGAGCGGCAGCATCTGCAAGGCAGGACTGCCCCCCTGCAGCTGCACAGCTGCCTTTGGCAGGCATAGCTTCGTTGCATCTCATGCAGATCCCTCTCCCAAGTCAAACCTGGTTTCCAGCACGTCACCGCATTTGCTAAGATGCATTTCCCATGACCTGCAACACACTGACATTAGTCTGTCTAATGTCTTTATCGACTGAATACAGCATTAACTTTTCCAGTATCTTGATGAGGAAAAATGCCACCCCATCTGGAATAGGGCTAAAACAGTCACCCACCCTTCCCTTCTCTGGCACTGTTAATTCTACAACCCTCTATGCCAACAGTTACTAAAAATTGTTGTCTGCAGGCCTGCAGAATTTTCACAGTAAGCTCTTCTTAACAACTGAGTTACAACTCTGCTAGTTTGCATATGTCTACCCCCAGAAATTATTAAATCCTTAATTAATAAAGATTCAAATAAATTCATCATCTTCTGTTAAAATGGCACGGTATCAAATTCTGCACCTTCTCAAATACAGGAAAGTATTAATATTTCTACTTTTCTTGCATGACCTATTTCATTATCTTCATCTGATAACTTGGATTATTTGTTTCCTAACACTTAAGATATAAAATATATGTGTAGTTAATTCCCTAACTTATTTCCTTACTTCTAATGTGCATTAATTCTCATGTATTCATTGTCCCCTAAATTGCTGTATTTTGCTTTGAAATGTCTAGATGTGTCCCAAGCCAGAGGGCTGTTAGCCTGGTTGTTGTCTTTTTTTTTTTTTCCTCCCCCATTTAAACCAGAATTTCAGTGTTTTGGCTACTTGAAATGTTCTTAGAGATCACCATTTCCCATTCACACTCTTCTTCCTGCAACAACATTCACTAAGCTCTCCATGATGACAAATACGGTCTTTTGAGGCATCAAGTATGTATTTCCTTGGGATTGCTTTCTGTTTATCCATCCTTTACATAACTGGGCCAGAGTCAACAAAACAAAACCAACAAGAGTGCGCTACGGGAGGCAAACCTGTATGTTTGCTGATTAGCCACTTGGGACATCTACAAAAAACATTTTAGGAAAAAAAAATCTGTATGTTTCTCCTGTTCTTTGACTTTAAAGGTAAGGCATTCACCAAGCCACCAATTTGATGAGTCAACCAAAACTGGACAAAGGACACATTCAGGCTCTTCCTCATCAGCCTGACTCTCAGCCAGGTTAAAAGCCTGTGCATGCTACCAGCCATCTGCTGCTTTTTGGATGAATGAGGCAAGGCGAAAGGAACTGGCCTCAGACCTATTTGCAGTCTCATCAGAGAAAAAAAGGCAATGCAAAGCACACGCACTCTGCATGTAGATACAACACTCCTCATCCACCCAAGGGAGAAGCATCCGCCCTCCACCTGGATTTGCACATGCGGTGGATTAAGCCTTAGTAAAGAATCAATCCTTAGCCTCGAGGACCAAACCTTTCCCAGGGCGACAAAACGATGTATTCACCAAGAAAACCACAACATTTGGTTTTGTAATTGCCACACCAGTACAAAAAATATTGAGAACCTTCCAATCTCAAGCATAACTTGATTTAAATAAACATGTTCACGATTCATATGCCATGAACTGTTAAGCGTCCTAGAAGCACATTGGCACCAGCCTACAGATGTAATTCTGCACTTCAGCACACCTGGACTTCTCCCTACAGTCAAGAGAGTCCCACATGGCACCTACAAGCACCTACTTACATGCATTTAGTTAGAGCAGAAATTCATTATGATGTTTAGCAAGAGTCTACATTCAGTAGCTGAAAAGGAAATAACCTAGGTACTTGCCGCACAGACGCTGCAACTCACTTTGCACAACCAAAACTGACTGAGGAAAAATACATACTGTATTTTAGGCATTCACTCTTCCTATTAAAGCACCAGAATGAGAGGGAAAGCTAAGGAGGGGAAAATGGACTGTAAATGTACATCAAAAAGCAAAAGGGAGAGCAGAGCCCTGCCCATACATTCTGCAACAAATTACCCCTAAATTAGGCAGCAAGTATTTGAAAGCATTACTCTGCTCAGACAGTTCAGGCTGTGAAGTGTACACTCCCTGGGCTGGATTCCTCTGCTCCCTGCTCTCAGGCTTGGAGGTAAACATTATCATGCAGGTCACCAAAAGCCTCAGCTCCTAAAACTTTCAGCCCCTTTTTTTACTACACAGATTTTGCTGAAGTTCTCTGCTTTGTACACATACCTAAAAATCTTTCTATGGGATGGGAAGAATCTCAGTTTGGGCTGCAAGTCCAAGACCTACAGAGAGGGCTTGTACTCCTCCAACTTCCTCCATCTTCTTCCCCATCAGCTTAGACAATTCTCACAAGAAACCAGCAAACAGACTTCACCCACCAAAAAAGTGCATTCCGTTGACTATGAAAGATTCGATGAGACCTAGAAGTTTCTACTGAAACTTTCAGTGATCACACAGTTAATTATAGTTTTAGGAGGCCATAACAATGCTTCAAAAGTCTATTGCACACTGAAGTCAGTCCACATTCCTCTCATAATTCCTGTTTAAGGTTAGCTGGGTTGCTTGAATATTAAATTCAGATGAAAAGTACAGAGTGATTTTAAAATGCAAGTGCTATTCCTGACTACTAATACTTCTGCATCCACATAAACCTTTCGAAATCCTTACGACCAGACTTCCTATATAACATAATCCACTTTGAGGCTCTGTCTGCATAAGGCATTTCAGATTACTTGAGAGAAAAGCCATACAAATTTAAAAAATGGATTGGTTAAACTGCTTGGGACCCTCTCCAGACACTCTTTTCCAGAATCTGACTAACTCTCCATCATTCTTCCTCAGAGATGTAAAGCAATCCACTTGAAATTCACACCTTAGGCTGACTCGAATCATTTCTCAACAGCATGTGAAGACAAGCCCTTAGCTCCAGAACCACACACGGGATTTACTCGGGACTAACTGTTCAAAATATCCCCCTCAGGAGACGGGTCCAGACACCACAGTGCATCATGATGCTGCTTCAACACCAAACACATCTAAGAATGCAAGAAACCACACAACCATAAAAGCTTGAATTCTGGTAAATAAATTCATGACTGTGTATTCGCCAGGTTTGCTTTAGATAAGGATTTCTGACAGGCACCTAGCCTTAGTTTAAAGCCTCTTATTCTGACGCAGCCTTCCAAGATTTCTCCACACCCTCCCTCCCGTTCCCTGCAAGCTGCATCCCCCAGCTTCTCTTTCACAAACCTGCCCTGCTGAAACCCCAGCCTGCCGATGCTGTGTGCAGCCTAACACAGCACAGCAGCGACTGCGGGCCCTTGTTGTGGGATTTTAGGCATCACCTGGAAGACAACAAGCAGCAGACCGAACAGGAACTCCAGGTTCAGAGCCAGCAGACGTGGCTTCGTGCGCTCCCGCCCCCGCAGCTCAGCCTGCTCTGTTTTTTCCTGGGGATACATTTTCAGATCCCAGCCACGACCTGCTGCAGATACAAATCAGCTTTGCTCATCCCACAGTTTTGTCACTGACAAAAAATAGCTCTGGAGGGAGAGGAGGAGGTTTTCAGCTGTTTTCTTCTCCATTCCTCTCGAGCTGTTCCCTCTGTCCTCTCCCAGCTTTTATACCTTGTAATATGGGATAAGCCATTTTCTCATGTTCACAGCTCAATGTCAGAATAGCTGTTTTCTTATTCTACAGAGACTGTAAATCCCCACAGCTGCCTTTAAAACAAATTCAATAGTAGCCACAATGTTCCAGCAGCACCTCGACAACACGATCATCAGGCTTTTCATGGGGAAGCTGAAAGAAGCCGGTGACTGCTCATTTCCTCACCAAAGGCAGCCCTGAGATGCAGCTGGGGCCACACTGGAGCGGTTTGGATAGATGCTTCGCCTCGGTGCCACCGACACTCAGAGTTCAAAACAACAGCAGGAGAGGGACATTTTCCTAGGCAGCATCACAAATACCTGGTTTTAAAGATGGCTGGAAAGCACGTAATATACTGTTCTTCCATTTCTCATGAACAGTAACCTTATTCTTCCCAAAACATTGATCAACATTTGATCTTGTTATGAACAACTCTGAGGTCTCCCCCACAGAGCATCTAGCTGCATCGCATTAAAGCCGTTCCTTTCTCCTTGCCTCTAGCATATTCCAGGCATGTAAACAACTCTGCTGTGCACACAAGCAAAGTCACAGCTAGCCAGCAAAAGCTGCAGCAAGGGCACCGTAGGAACCAATCCAATCCTAATAACCAATTATTTTCATAGAGCACTGTATTTATTAACTAGAAGCCGACTGCTATTAATGCAAATGTACAAGTGAAAAATGATTCTATTAGAAAAGCTGAAGAAATATTTTAGAAAATTATTTTTCATGGATAGAGTCATGTTTCACAGGCTTAGTTACCCCCCTAACCAAGACACACAAGAGGAGTCAGTCTGAATGATCTTCAAAGGAGGTTCCTCAGCACTATAACTGCAAGAAGTGTGACAATAGAAGAAAGGCAAGTGTCAGAAAATCCAAGCAGGCTTACTGTCTGGGGATTTCCTGGTTGATGCAACATCACATGACAGGTAATGTTTTTGGAGCCAGGCCTGAAAACCTATGGGAACTATTTGCAGTTCATAATTAAAAACAAGCCCCACACATACCTTAGCACTCATTCAGAAGTGAAGTAATTAGAAGAAGATGGATGTACTGTTACAAAAGTTACCAAGATTTACCAAGATTTACAGCAAAAAAGCACTGCCTCGCCAGTTACCGTGTAATGTTAACTCTTGCTTTACACTCTCTGGACCATGCGTACCAGGCAAGCTACCCTGGTGGGACCCGCTTCTCTGGGCAAGTTTCAGCTGCCAGATCCATCCCCTTTTGCCACGCAATGCCCTTGCAGCTCTCTTGCTCAAACCACACATCTCTCCCCACACACAAGTCTGCGAGTAGGAAACATTGAGGTCTGGAGGAAACACAGGTCATCTCTGACCCCTATCTCATCCTCCCACGGGTTCCGAGCTGATCCCACAGGAAAAACGAATGTAACTGCAACTAGGCCTGCTCAGGGCCTTCTCTGTGTTAGGAGGCTTCCAACAGCAGGGATCCAGGGAAACGGCTCTGGAGCTGTGAGCCGAACACTGCGCCAGCCTCAAACAGCAGCCAGAGCAGCCCGGGGCGCCTTGCGACCTCTCCTCGTGACCAGAGCAGTCACACCATTTGTCGCCTCTGAGGTTACAACAGAGCCCTGCAATTCCTTGCTTTCCTCTTATCCACACCGACTCCACAAACTGGAGCGAATCCGTTACGGCCCAGCACCCACTAGCTTCCGTGGCTTGCTTCGCATGCTCATGAATGTCAGGCTATATAAATTCCAGGCCTCGCTTCTTCCTTCCACAATGCAAAAATTGCCCTGTCGCACACATCCTTCTCCCCTCCCACTTGTCAAATTTCACTGCCCGTACTGCTGCCAGAGCAAGTTTTATCTCCATGAAGCCAGGAAGTCATCCAGTTCTCCCCAGCACCCCTGAAAAGCAAACTGCTTTCTGTCCCCTGCTGCCCGGCAGCCGAACGCCCACTCAGCCCAGCACGTGGCACTTATCAAGGAGGCTGTGCGAGAGGAAAACAAGCATTCAAGGTCTAGTTTCACACACAAAATCGAGTATCCCTCCTTACAGCTAAGATTTCTTCATCTTCTTCACATTTCCCACCTTCAACATATTTAACACAAATTAAAAAAAAAAAAGCCTTCCCCTTTCATATTTTACATCAAGGCAATGAGTGGTTGTTTTATTACCAAGGCAAAACGATTCCTTTGACAAAAGTGGAGTTAGCTCCAACGCTATGCGTGCAGAGCAGTCCTGCACTCTCCTTCTCCACTCTAAAAACCCTACTCGTGGTAATTCCGTACCAAACATAATACACATTATGAGGAATTCACACGGCACTGCAACTAAATTAAACTTCTGACTAAGGTAAATTTAAGTTCATGGTTAAAGCAGGTGAAAGTGTATCTCAGCCTGCACATTGGAAGATTCAGACAACTCTTTACAGACTCAGGCCTTGAGAAGTGCAAGGTTCAGTTGCTGCACCCTGTGTATCTGACAAGATGCACGGTCATAAATACCAGCACCAGAAGGTTGTAGCTCCATCTCAGTGCCAAATATCTGATGGCCGTCTCCTTTTTAGAGGAGCATGGTGAGAAGGCTATAGCCTAGACAGAACTGACAATTTAATTACAAAGGGGGACACTCCGTTGAACTGGAAATGTGAAGCAGTTCAGGTGAAAATTATGAATTACAGTGACAGCCCAAATTAAAAATATTACAAATTTTCATTTACCATTTACGGTTATAATAAAGTAAAAGTGAAAAAAGATCAGAGTGTTTGGGGGTTTTTTTTGTACGTTGTTAGCAAACAAACACTTTTGGCTATATTCACTATGCACAAAACACATTCAATATTCAATATCAAAAATGCCCAGCACATGGCATAGCATGATTTTAATTAATAAAAAGACAAAACTCAGTTTATTACCTCTTCAAGGATCAGAGTCACACGATGTGCCTCATATCAAAGATTTGCCCCAGGCAGAAGCACTCAGAGCACATCAATTTACATCTTACAGGATATCAAAAGGATGCTGAAACTGCTGCACCTTTCATGAATTGGTTTTGATCGACCCCTTGTTTTAGGCCCACTGCAGATGAAAAACTCAAGTAGAGATTATTTAAGCTAATTTAACTGAATTCAAAGGGCCAGTTTTGAGTCATCCTGTCAGGGTCACACTGCAGCCTGCAGAGTTCCCCAGTTTTACCACTAACCCAGCATAAATGCATAAAGGCACCATGGCACTTGGGTTTACCGTTAGACCCCCAGCTGAAACACAAACCTGTTGAAATATAAGGCCTTGACTGACCTGTGCTTGTTGTGGAAAAGCAAATTAAATCGTATGCAGGAGCACACGAACACTGAAGAGGGGATTATGGCTCTTCAGGAAGCACCTAGTGTGCCAGTGCAACCCAAAAAGGTTAAGAAACAAGTATAATAAACCTTCATATTTGCACCCAAAATAATGGGTATATTTGACTCCTTCAAGGTGCCATAACCTCCTAGGAACACTTCAAATTAATTTGACATTTATATCTTTATAAATAATGCGAAAACAAAAGCATAGGGAAAGCAGTATTTGCAGTTTAAGCAAAGACATCAAAACAAATATGTCCATAGCACTCAAATGCTAAACTACATGTGAGAATCTTTTGAGTGGTTGAAATCTGGGACACAGAGGAAAGGCCTTCTTGTTTTTAAATTAATTATTAATCAATCTTTTCAGCCATCAAATCCCTGCAATGACTCATCCACTTTCTTTACCAAAGTCTAAACTGTTACGAGAAGATAGCAATTCCACTTGTGCACTACCCTCCTGAGTGCAATTCTTAACCCTGCATATGAGAAAGGATTTTAATAGGTTCATTCCTCCCTCCCAAAAAAAGATTATGTTCTCATTGACCCTGAAAAGAATAACACAAAAAAAAAAAACAGAAGGAAAAACAATATTTAGAATTTTTACGTTAAGAGAAAGAAGATAAAGTCCACCTCAGTTATGAATAAGCAAAACCAGCATTCTTCTGGTGATGGAAGTACTTGAAGCAATGAGAAAATTCACATCACCAGAAATCCTCAATAAAAATGCCGTTAAATAATCCAATGCTTTTACATTCATGCAGACAATTCGTACTGCCTGTAAAGGAATTTAGCTTTATGGAAACATGGTTTGAAAGGAGGTGCTTTTTAAGCTTACAAAATTAATGACTTGATCCTACACCCCACAGCCACCTAAACCTCTTTTCAGAGTCAGCAGCTTTATTTCGTGAATTCAGCTGCAAGACTGGAGCTCAGCTGGAGATACCTACGTACAGAGCTTGCTCTTTTCCTGCGCTAAAGTTGTATCAGAACGTTACAACACGTTTGCATATCTCCCACACACATGGAGGGTTTTTTTGCCAGCAATAACATGACAACAGCACCAAGGCTGAGAAAACATACCAGACAGATAGGGAATGAGAGGGTGGAGTTTGCTGCAGGAACACCCAGACTGAAGTCCAGCAGCTCCAGGGGAAGGTGCTGCCTTTCTACCGGCCTGATGCCTTCCTATCAGTCCCACTTTCCAGTGGGAAATGTGAAACTCCTCCCAGGAAATGAAAAGCTTCCTATAGTTTCTCCCTTCTCCGCAGCCTCTCTTCTATCAAGAAAAGTGATATCACTCCACCCTTTTTCCATAAGAATGGTTTCCATTTTTCCCCTTCCACTATGTTCAGCCTTGTGGCCACAGTGGAATAGGAAGGAAAAAATTAAAAAAAAAAAATCTCTGCTGGGTGCTCTTCCCTAGTCTCAAGTATAGTTTCCCTGGGAATATTTCCACTGGCAACCCACACTGCTGTCCTTGATTTCAATCACACAGAAGTAACATACACTTGTCAGTTTTACAGCCACACAAGTTCTGCAGTAACATCACTTAAAACAATCAGACCTTCTTCTTTTACCCTAGCAAAGCTACATAAAAAAAAAATTTACAGGTAGCAGACCTGTTGGAAGAGTTTGATTTACACATTTGTGCAGCTATTTTCAGAAAAGCTTTTGGTTAAAAAAAATGCTGACAGTGCTGCAGATTTTTGGCACCTTACCTCCTCCTAAGCTGCCACAAAAAAAAAAAAAGTACATTGATCCAAGTACAAGGAAGCAAAAAAATGTTACCATCAATCACAGGAAGGTACCTGATCTGCCACAAATAAAGCGTTACCAAGGTGTAAGAATAAGTAATAAGTTTCAGCGATCTTGAAAGTCAACAGTGGAATCCAGTGGAATAATACAAGGTGCACTCCAGACTAGAAATTGTGATTTGAAGGCTCAAGTTGTACAGAGCCTTGGCCTTCCCCTGATTCTTGCCAGCTGCCCATTTTTCCCAGTCCTACCCCACCATGGTATCCCAGTAGAGCAGCTTGGAAAAATACACAAGCTGAACAAGTCGATTAATCTGAAACTCAAGAAAGTCTCAATCATCGTGCAGGAAAAAACTGAAAGCAGGCCCATAAAAGTAAGGCAGCATAACAATAGCAGACTAAACACAACACCCCCCCTGCCCCAAACGATTAAAAATCTTTTATTTACCATCTTGTTACACAGTTACAGGGAAAGTGCCCTTGTAGCACAATTTGACAAAGGCACAACTAGAAAGCAATGAAACAACCGAACACTACATTTGCCACTGCCAAATCAGGCTGAGTACAAACCAGGTACACAGGACAACGCTCTGCGCTAGAAGGTTTTCTGACACCAGCATGCTCAGGGAAGATCTAAATTGCGGTGGACTGGGGAATGGAAAAATGCAGAACCACATGAAAGAAAGGCAAACCCTGCTTACAAAACAGCAATGAGTCAGCTCTTGAGGACTGGTCTATGACTGCTCTAAAAACAAGATGCACATTCCTGGTGTGATTTCCAGTTATACAGAATGAAAACAAGCCCTTCCCATACACACGCTTTTAATTTGGTAGGTGATATTTCAAAAAGGTATCAAGAAACATCAGCAGGATTGTTTAACCCATTCAAACTTCAGAAAACATTTTCAACAAGTGCTGATCCACACAGCCTTTTAACCCTGTGTGCATCAATCCACGGTCAATGCATCCAGTAAGCAGGAAACACTCAAAGCCCTGGCTTCAGATCAATCAAAAACAACTTATCTTGGGGATACCTCCAACTGAAAAAGGTCATTGAGTTATTTTTAAGAAGCTCTCCTTCTAAAATGCCATGACCTCTTAGCCCGCCTAGTTCCGTCATCTTTGATCAGACCATCCAGAAGGCCAAGAATATGCCCCAAGGCCTTTTGTGACAAGCTGTGACACTCAGCCTGATATGATGCTGGAAGTAACACTAAGTTACACGGCTACTCTGAGCATTTAGTTGGAGAGCCCCACCCTGTCCTCACTGAAAAAGCAAAGACAGCTTTCAGGTTTTCCTAACCCATCTCCCCTTCAATGAGTGTCCTTGGCTCCAAGCAGCTCTCCCGTTGACCGCGTTACAGCTCACTTTGTTGATGGGGGCTTTCTGGTCTTTTGCTTTCCTGTTGCTGTCCTTGTTTTCAGATGTTATTAGTGACTGGGGCTTTTCTCGGTATATTGACTTCTTCTAAAAAGTTAATATACACTCCAAGAATTACTGCAACACATGCAGAAAAACACAGGTCAGGCAAGGCAGCTCTATCACCTTACTTTGCTGACACATACTAAACCAAGGTGCTGGCCGCTGAATACCATGTCAGCATACACCGCAAGGAAGCAACTCGTCCAACCCCACCCAGAAGAACAGAAACCTTTAAACTTGCTCATTTCAGAGAAAGGATAAAAGGTTGTTTCAGGTGCTGTTTGTGCACACTGAATCCCTCTGCCAGGTGCTGCAGTTTATCATTACTAAACACTTATATTGCAGAAGTACTTAGAGGCCTCAAGTAGGTCAGGGCCTCACTATGCAAGGCACAGGATATATACATAATACATGACAGCCCTTGCCTCATCATCTTTTTCTATATCAAGTGTTTGTCTCTTCCCACTAACAGCTATGTGAGCAACCCACACAAACAAGAGAAACTTGTGACTATGCAAAAAAAACCACCAGCCACAAATTCCACCAACTACGTACGTGTTATCCAACATACAAGAGCTACAAGTGCTACTCAATGTGCACAGAAGAAATTCTTCTCCTCGTTAGGATATTTCATGTGAGGGTCTAGAGAAAAGTCTTACGAGGAACGGCTGAAGGAGCTGGGGATGTTCAGCCCAGAGAAAAAGAGGCTCTACAATTACCTTAAAGGCGGCTATAGTGAGGCGAGGATTGGTCTCTTCTCCCAAGCACTAAGTGATAAGACAAGAGGAAACGGCCTTAAGTTGTGTCAGGGGAGGTTCAGGTCAGTTATTAGGAAAAAATTCTTCACTGAAAGGGTTGTGAAGTATTGGAATGGGCTGCCCAGGAAGTGGTTGAATCACCACCCCTGGAGGTCTTCAAAACGTGTAGATGTAATGCTTAGTAACACGGTTTAGTGGTAGACTTGGCAGTGCTAGGTTAAAGGTTGGACCAGATGATCTTAGAGATCTTTTCCAACCTAAATGAGTGTACGATTTAGCTAAATGTCAAACCAAAGCATGCTTGGGGCTTTTAGTTCGGCGTAACTCCAGTAATTATAACAAAGACAGAAGAAGTACTTGAAATAAGCTTTGCTAAATGCTTATGGATGAGAGCTCCAGTTCTCAGCCTCATCCCTGCCAATCTATGCATACTGTTTTAGTGAAAGTCACAGTTCCTCTATTGTTACTTTCAGATTGAACACTGGTTGAGACAGAAGTTGCATGAAACCAAGAAATACATAAGTATTGAAGTTACAGGAGTTGTAGGGAGAAAAACTACAAACATAGTGCTAGAAACACATTTGCATATCTTAAATCAGTTGCATTAAAGAGGAATGAACATACTATAAATTTCAAATGATGCTTAACAAGATGATAGAGCTCTATGCACCCTGATTATTTCACCAAGCTAACTGTCAGTCATTCCAGATTGTCTTGATCTAAATGCTCATACCAGGAAAGCACAGCCCCCAGAGGTGGACCAATACGTTACCCATGCTCTTTACTCCACACAGCTGCCCCTATTGATGCCTCTCTGTGGCATCACCCACCCAACTCTGCCACCCCAAACACCCACCCACATCCTAGAGCACTTCCCTGCAGCTGAAAAGCACGGGGGACCACCAGCTCCAGCTGCAAACTACAGGCAGACCCTGAGCTGCAGTCCTTCCGCAAGCAGCAATTTTTTTGTTATTTTTTTGAATATTTCAAACACAACATCATTAATAATCACTAAGTTCCTTACGTAATTTGAACTGACCAGAAAGATGGGCTTTGCAGGCAGCTTGGAGAAACATTTTACTTCAAAAGGTGGCAGATTCAGTTTAGCAGCAGAAAATTACATTTTTTTTTCCCACAGCTCTTGCAGAAGATATGAGTTAAGGGAATGGGAAAGAGACTGATGCCTTACTGATCACATCAATTCCAATTATGCAGAGAAAACTTTTCTACAGCTTCCAATTACACTGAGCAAGAACTACTTCATGAAATGCAAAGTCAGATAAGTGAGAAGTTTGGGAGCTCAACAACAACAACAGCCAGGTTTGTTATATTCAATCACCAGATGCAGTAGAATGTTACAAATGCAAACAAACTCTAGCATTTGAAATAATAAAAGAAATGTATTATTCATTCAAATGTAAAAAAAATCTAAAAGGACTCATAAAGAGCTGTGAACAGAGTGACACGATATTACAACTAAACCACAGCAACATTGAAATAATTGGGCAAAGAGCTGTTTACTTTTCCACTGCAAATCCCTCTCCCCCCCCCTCATCTTTACTGTCTGAGGTGCCAGACAATAATGTCACCAACTTTTTATAGTATGTCCTTTTCACCACCAAGAAGTGGAAGTACAACATTACTATACAAAATATTAAGCAGATCTACATAAAATCAAATCTTGGAAAGGAAAACTTCACCCTTCCATCCCAATCCCTTCTACTGTCCTTAACTGCTGGAAGTGTTTCACTTCCCAGCAAGATTAAATAAGGTCTGGCTGAGGATAGGCATACCTTACTCCTGATAGTCAGCCTCACTACACCAATTTCATGCTCTTGGAGCATGAAGCCTCCAAGACAACAAACACAGTGATGGTGCTGCCTTACTCAAGAAAGCATCACCTACCTAAAAGAAGGGACAAAGCTTGAGAGAGTGACAAGTTGAGGAGCTCCTTCCACCTATCCATAACGTACCTCCTGAGATTCCAGTGGAGAATTCAGAGAAGGATAAGCATTTCAAAATGACATCATATTGTGTCAAAACACATAGCTAAGATTACTAAAGTCTACTGAATTTGCTTTCTGTCTAGTTGAATATAGGTCTATACAGATGAAAGCATTACACATAACATTACTCCATTAAAGGTTTAAAGAACTGCTAAGTTTTGACCTTTGTCACACACTCTATGCTACAAGCAAGTTTGCTGACAAATATCCATACTCCACACCCTTTCCTCCCGGAGGTCCTGCAGTTGGTACTGCTGCCCACAGCGGGGGGCCAGGTCCGGACTCCCAGAAGAACCAGCCGGCCAGAAGCGGCTCAGCTTGCAGCAGTCTGGCTGTGGGGACTGGCCTTGGTTGTCACTGATGAACAAGCCTTTTGTCTATTCAAAGCAGCATCAAAGCTAAAAACAGCGGAAAAAACACCAAAGTAAGGTTATTTTCCAGTTTCTGAGTCTAATGTTAGCACTGAAAATTCTGCATGACAAACATAACTCTACCAGTAGGAAAGAAAAAAAAAGGTAACGTGACATGGAAGTAGCAGTCCTGGAGCGATGTACATAGAGGTCCTTCTCATTGCAAAGAAGCAGTTGAAATAAAATCTGTGCTGAAACCTATGAAAAAAATGTTCTTCTGCTTTGAGACAACCTTGACAATAACACAGTTGCAGACATAAAAGAGTTTACTGTTTTGGGATGAATTTCAATTTAATTTACTCGCAAATTAACTGAATTCTAACTACCATGTCTGGTATTGAAAGAAATGCACGCGCATGCTCATTTGGGAAAAACATCCCTTGCTCTCCAGTCCCCTCACCACATGCTGTGCCTGGTTCCTCTGGTGAGGCAGTGCAGGACATGGGGCCAGTGTGCTTCCTCCACCGGCCGCAGCCCCCTCAGGCTCACCTTGTGTTAGATTTACGTTCCAGCTGGCGCCAAAAGGGATCCACTGCTGGCCAACAGGCGACGCTGGTTGCACCTCTGTGAGCGCATATTTAAGAAGGAAAAACCTGAGAACTAATGTTTTGTCTTACACCACCAAAAGAGCAACGTGCTGCAACACCTGTCAGCAGGACACAAGAAATCAAAGAAGAAAATAACCAAGCAAATCTTTGCCTTCCTCAGGTCCCTTTCATTCTAATTCTAGAAGGTCGGCACTGCCACTTGCTGCATGCAC
The DNA here is from genome assembly GCF_964211835.1 of Anser anser. NCBI lineage: Eukaryota > Metazoa > Chordata > Aves > Anseriformes > Anatidae > Anser > Anser anser. The sequence goes on from NC_139728.1 coordinate 15,998,721, forward strand.
GTGGTAAACAAATAGCTCATACAGACAAGCTGTTTTTAAAACTTATCAAAACCACATCAGTGAAATGTGATTTAAAATAAATGAGCTGTGTTTGAGGATATCACTATTTCCCCTGGCACTTCATGAGTTTGCAGCTGCCGAAATTCCTCTTAAAAAATTCAAAAGGGGTTTCTAGACATAAATTTTATATATTTATATTTATGCATACACATTTCACCCCAGTTACCAGACCAGCCCCTAGCCACACTTTAGCATGTTGCTGATTTAGCTGTATCAACCAAGAATCCGTCTTCTCTCTTGCCAGCAAAAACTTACTGTAGAAACCTTTCTAGTGGCTGCAAATTTTCTTCTGCCTGCACAAACTGTTCCTTTCATAGCACCTGGTTTAAACAGCACCAGCAGAAAAATCCCTCTCATTGCTGTAGGGGCACCTCAGGAGGAAGTGGTGAGACAGGGTAAAAAAAGCTTGCATGTGGGAGGGGTGAAGGAAAAGGAGAGCATTGCATCAGCACAGCTTACATCCACAGAAAAAGGGAGGAAGTGGTAACTGCCATCACACCAGGTTTGTGCCAGTAGAAACTAAACTGCAAAGTCAAAATCCTGCCACAAGAAGTAACGGCAACAGACATCTGCACACAGGTCAGAATCACCAACTTTATTTTGACATGGTGTCCATTTGGATTTGGATTTCATTTTGGTTTCTATTTGGATTTTTGTCATATTTTGTGTATAATGTGTAATCTTCCCAAATTAAGGGAGCCCAAAAACATACATGCAAGCTATTCCATTATGTCAAGTGGATACTAATCTTATTCCACACTTCCTCCAGCAGATGATTGTCAGTTCCATTAACTGTTTCACTGCTGATAAGATAAATATTAACATTTCTTTGCTAAAACTTATCTCACAACTCCAAGTCACCTGTAAAAGCCTCTTATGGGTAAATCCATCCATACATTTCTCCACGCAGGAGTAAAGAATATCTCATCTTCACTCTTCCTAATGAGCAATGCAGCCTCATTCTGACTACATGAAAAGTACTCAAAATTGAGTAGACAACTATTGGTTAAGAAACAACAAAAAAGCTTTAGACGGGTTAAGCAGAGTCATAAAGACAGCCTGTCTGCGTTTCTACTCAAATATAAATCTCTGTGTTCCCCTCCCTCCCTTTTTTTTTTTTAAACCCAGATCTGCTGCAGGTTATGCAGCCTGCCACATCACATCAATGCAGAAGCCAATACGGCCTGGCTGCAGAATTTAGGTCAGCCTGTCTGCGGAGTACATGAGGTCTCGCACATAGCCATACATTTTCTAGTAATGCTTCAGTAATCCCTCCTCATCCTGCTATGCGGCTATTTCAACAGCCGCTACTAGCTTTCCTCTAACATCCTGGCAAAGACTCTCCACAGGAGGGATGTTTGCAGGCAAATGAGCCACTGTCTCTTCTTCCTTTGAAGCAGGAAGCCGGTTGTTGAATCAAATAAATGCTGATTTTTTTTTCCCCAGGGCAAAATAGTGAAGGCTATGCTACAAATGCAAGCTAGAAAAAGACATCCCTTTTCCTAACTACAGGAGGAAAGATATAATCAGATTGAGCTATAAATTACCCCCAAATCATTAAGATTTTTCATAATAGATAATCTAAACAAAAACTCATTTTTTTCCACCTGGGTCAATAAATAAAAGCATTAAAATGTGACTGGAATAAATTCAGACAACCTGAGGGACAGATGCTGATATTTTTGGAGACAAAGTATCACTCAAGGTGAAAAATACTGTATGTCTCCAAACAGACTTCCCTCCAGAAGTAAATTGTGGGCTGCTGTCATCCCAAGTATTGGATGAGCACAGTGGTAAATTCTTAAGGAATTTTTAAGGTGCATAGAAAATATGCACAAGTCTTTTCAGAACATGGTCCTCAGAGCAGTTCCACATCAACTAAGAAGTACAGTTATGTAAGGAACAAAATCTAATACAATAAAGCAAAACCTTGAACTTCTCTGACTGTCTTCATCTAAAATGAGCCTAACAACCAAAGATGTGCATACAAGAATAAACATCAGTTTCCAGGAACAGTTACAGGAATCTCAGCAAATAACACAGTTAGCAAGCTGCCAGTTGGTTTTGTCCTAAAATTCACCAGTCTGCTACCTTTCTGTACCGCATAACGTGCTTCTTGAAAGCTGGCACTTAGGACTCCCAATACAAACAAAGAAAAATATCTGTCCTTCAACACATCAAATTGCTCTTCAACACTCAAACATTCATTAAGAGTATTCTTAGCCAATTCTTTCCAACCCACGTGGAGCCTGGGTACTGGCAAGCACTGAGCTGTATCAAACACTGAATGTCTACATCAAATAACCCAAAAAAACACAAGAGCTGCATCTGTTTATGTTCGCCTCAGGTCTAGTCCAGAGTAGTAGCTTACAGCACACACCCACGCTGGGCACACAGGGGATGAAGATGTCATTCCTGAGCCACAGGCACATCACGCATGCCCACAACACTTCTTAAGAAACAGAATTCTATATTTATTTTTGTAAATCAACAGTCATTCACAATTCCACGTTACTCAGCACCAGAGGACTCGTCCCGCTCCCGGCTCAGTACCTGATCAGGCTGTGCTTCTCCTCCTTCCTCCTCTGGCTGCAGCTGGGCTGAGCTCTGGCTCCAGGAGGCTCCGGTGAAGGGAACTCCAAGCCAGGTGCTGGCGGTCACTGTCTCATTTTGGTAAGTGCCTTGGACGCTTCCTGTGTAAAAACAAACTGCTGTGAATCAAAGCAGCCGAGTGAAGTATTGGCTCTTGTGGGGGTGTCAGAGAAACGCCGCTCTGCGACACGGAAGCAGAGTTAGTCATCCTCTTACCACCAGCGCCTGGTCTCTGGGGGAAGGCTGAGCACACCCTTATTTTAATAATTTCAGAAACACTCTAAACGAATTGTCTTAAAGAGCCAAGATCCCTCAAACTAGCAATTTGCCACTTCACCCGTATTTTATTGAACGCATTAGCTCCCCCACCCCACGCAACCAAACGCACCGCTAGTTCCATGCTGCCCCCCCCCACAACGCCGTAGCAGCCAGCCCGGACCAGTTTCACGCTGATCCCACCCAGACCGCTGCCTTACGGCCGCGTGCTGGGCAAGCAACCCACAGGCTGCCTGGAAACCTCACGCCCGTATCCCTGGGACAATAACACGGAGAAGAAACGGGGCTCTCCCCCGGCCGGGGCCCCGCACGCCTCCCCTCGCCTCCAGCCGCCCAGGCAGAGCTCAGCCCGCAGACGGAAAGCAGCAGCTCAGCAAAGCCAAGAGCCACGTGCCGACAGGTTACTCTCGAGTATTTATTTTAGTTTGCTGCTTATGAAGTACGCCTCGTTATAAATCAAGTATTTTACAGTAATTGCCTCCAACCAACAAACACCGAGCGAGCCGCTGGGCACGCCGATGCCGCTGCAGAGCCCGAACCCCGGCACGGCCGCGGCTCCCCCTGCCGCCCCCAGCCCAGGCCCGCCACCACGCGCCTGCCGCCTCCGCAGCGGGGAGGCCGGGGCCAGCAGATGGGGAAGGCGCCGCCGAACACGCAAACAAGAAGCGCATCTTAAAGTAAAGGGGTTTTTCTTTTTCCTCCTTAAGAAGGGTCAGGGGATTGCAAAGCAGTGGTCAAGAGGTCTCTTGGGAGCGCTCAATCACTTCGCAGGCCACAGCACTGAAATCAGAGGCTTCAGAGCCTGCTTGTTGTCTTTAAATGCATGGGGAGGAAAAAAAGCCCTGACTGGGTACTTTACAAAGGTCTGCTGCGAGCAGGTTTCAGGAGAGACCTTTGGAGTGTACTTGAGTGCTGACAGAAAACGCTCCGATAGCCGCAGGGCCGTTCACCTTGGCTGTTTCCGTAACCTTCCCTTGCGAGGTCAGAGAGCCGCACAAGGCCCGGGGCAGGGTTTGCCATGCCTCAGCCTCTCCCCTGCAGCCATCCCAAAGTCAACAACCAGCGCTTGAGAACAGAAGGCGAAGGAAGCTCCTGCTGCCAAAGCAAGAGGGCTGATTTTTTTTTTTTGAAAACGCATCAGCCTTTAAGGAGAGGTGTCAGGAGAGACCGAACACCACCACCACACTGGTGAGGCATGGAAGGAAAGGACAGCTTGTCTTTAAGGGCACTATCTCAGTCTGCAAGCCTGCTGAGTTCCATCACCACCCTCCCCTTGCCAGGGCAGACCAAGCACAGGAACTGGAACATCCCTGGAGGAGAGGCTGAGGGAAACAAATGACAAAATAAAGCACTCAAGAATACGATTTTGGTTAAAAAATAATAATAATAGAGTAGAAATTCTCATACAAATCATAGTGTGTAAGGAAATGCCTGTGCTGAGTGAGACAAGGCCAGCAAAGGAATTTTCCCTGCAGTCCTTGCACAGAAATTCCCCTGGATTCTGTTCCAAGCCCTGTTTGAAGAATTCTTCCAGTTGCTCCCCCCTCTCATTTCTGAGGTGACAACTTCAATTTACTAAAACAAAGCAACGTCCTATTTACTGGAACATCTGCTCCAATACAAGACTACACACCCACTCTTCCACAGCACCAGCATGTGGGATAGCTGGTGTGAAGGAGGTTAAATAGGGAGCACATGTACCATTTCTATAACCTCGTCTCTCCTCCAGCTCTTGTTCCCTCTAGTCTTTTGCTGTGCTTTCAGGCTGCTCAGCACAGGGAAAGCCTTACACCCTAGGTACATTGGGGTGAGGGCATCAGGCCAGGCACTTGGCACATCTGGCAAAACACATGCAGCCTCCAAACGCCACATCCTGTATGTCGTAGCCTACGTGCGGCTGAGTGACTGCACCGACGAAGGCAATCAAACCTTTTTTCCACTACTAAAAATACTATTTCTGTTGCAATTAGCATGGAAGCAATCATTGCTAACAGAATGAAATAAAAAAGAAATCAGATGACGTTTGCAGAGCAAATTACTGTGAGTTCTGTAAAAAGAGGAAAATGCAGAGAAATCACAGTATTTTGCCGAAGAAGTAGAGATCTTCGGGGGGGTTAAAAAAAATAACTATAAATGAACCAGTGTCACTCATCAAGAGGTTTAGTTTCAGGACAACCAAGTAATTCTCAGTTCCACACACATACATCTCCAAGGGCCCAACCAGCCGCCGACATTTGACAATCGCTTTGGTTAAAATGCCATCTTCCTCCCTTGTTGCTGCATGAGAAAGACAAACAACAAACCGCCACACAAGAAAAATGTCATGCTACCAAGAGAGAAGAAAACCCCCAAGCCAGCACAGAAACCTACTACAGAAGTATTGTCAAAAGCAGCATGCGACCTAACCAGATAAATACCAGATTTTGCTGCTATCTCCGAGCGAGGTTTCACAATCGGCTCCAGCTGACTGGAGGCCACCCGGGAGCTTCAAAGGCCCCAGCCCTGTCCCCAGCTGCGTGGGAGAAGCAGGCAGGAGGGCAGAGCGGGTCTGCCCCAGCCGGGCCTGGAACCGCCTCACCTCTGGAAGATGCCTTAGGCACTGCTCCCACTCCACGGAGCCCCGGGGGCCCGACGGTGCTCCCCACAGGCAGGATGTCCCGGTGCTACCGGCAACCCGTTCTTTGACCCACAGGCAGCAAGAGCGGGAGCTGCTGGTGGTAGCTCTGCTATTATATTCTTTACCAGACAGCAAGCCAAGTTCAGGATCTCACAAGCTCAGGCAGCAAGCAGGTAAACAATCAGAGGCTGAAGAAGCCCCCGACGGAGGGGGTGACGGTGGCAGCTACCACCCGCAGAGGAGCAGCACTGCGGCCTCACCCACACGGACAGCTCTGCAGCTGCAAGGCCAGGCTCTTACCAGTCCAGCCTGGAAGCCTAGAGGTGCCAGTTACGTTCGCTGTAACAGATGCCTATGACCACGCACGGGTCTGTATGACTTCACAAGGTGCTTCCAAACTGGTTTTCAGCCAGGAGAAGCTGGCCACAGGGACAGGGAGCATGCACAGCCTGTGTCTGGAGAGGAGACCACCCTCATCATGCTAGCCGACGCACGCACTTTCTGTGCGCCCAACAGCATGTACCACCTAGTGCATTAAAACCTTATTTTATATTTACTCATACTTTTCTCAACAATCCTGTTACCTCCTTGCCTTTGCCGTGTTGTTACTCTTTTCTTTTATATTTTTGCACGCCTCTTTAGCGGTTTTATTTCCTGGCTTCACTGTATGCATTACCATTTTTGTTCTTCTGCAAGACTTGCTCAGCAATTTCTTTAAACTGATTGATGCTAATAAGGACCCTCATAACTTTATCTTTCAATCTAGGTACATCTTAAATCAAATTACACTAAAAACAAACAAATACCAAATCTAACAATGAATTTTAACCACTGGAAATAGAGCCTTGTCCAAATCGCTGCATTTCTCATGTTCTTTTTTCGTCAGTACACTTTTGTCTCATTCTCAGTTTACTCTCGTTTCCAAGAGCTGTTCTTCTTCCCTTATTCTTATTAGACACCCTCCTGCCTGCTTCCCACCGGGGGACTCGCCCTGAGCACGCTTGGCTCTGCAGCACGAGGAGCCCCGTGTCTCTGCATTCCTCCGCTTCCTTGTTCCAAGGGCCAATGGATTTGTTGTCAGAGGGATAGGAAAGGTGGGGAGCAAAACTATCAGCTGCCTTCCCTTTCCCTCTGCTAACAATGCCAACAAGGTAAAACAGTGAAGAAATTTAGTACGGATTATAAAACAGCAAATGTTACTTAAAAAAAAAAGTCATGCATAAAAAGCTTCATGTCCCTTTTGTCAGTTCTTCTAGGCTGAGGCACTTTAGGCTTTATTTCTTAATTTAATTAGACAGAAAGCAAGCACATGAAAGTTTTTGGATGGCAGCCACTGAGAGAAACTCTGTATGTAGATTTGTGAGTCTGTATTTTTAAACACCAGTCAGATTAAGTGTGAAGTCTGGTTCCTCTGTGCATCTTGGATGAGGGCAATTGCAAATACACGCGGAAAGGGTCGGTAACCGTATCGGAGCCGGGGAACAGAGCAGGACAGCGCGCTGCCTTTCACACTTATTCAAGTTTTCATGCAGTGACCACTGGATTCTCGTTCCCATCCTCCCTTTCCATGCAGGATGGACTTTTCAGAATCTTTTACTGACATTTGCATTGGTTTAGTGCACAAATTCCTACAGAACAATCAGAACGACACAATCTTGAGAACGCGTTCCTCTGTGAAGACTGCAAAGGCAACAAAATGTCTATTACATAATACTTCTGTATAAAATATTAATATTCACAGAGGGAGCTTTTGAACTGAAAGGTTATTTTCTATGATTAGCAAATCACTGTTGTATAAGCCTGTTTTTTTTGGTTTTTTTGTTTTTTTGTTTTTTTTAAATCATCGTATTCAAGACAGACAACCCATACTTTCTGTTGATAAAAGATGACAAAATCAACTTTGTAGGTACACATATCAAGGTACACAAAAGATCTCCTTGGTGTTACCAGCCTATCTTAACCTTAAGTACTGCAAGGTTACAGAACCACCTCTGTTCCTAGCACACAGCTCCCGCAAGCCCACACCAGGGTTATTCCAGTGTTCTTCATACAAGATCTCACACCAACTGGAAGGGTAGAAGTTCCCTTTCTTTCCTATCCTGTGATGGCTGAGGAACAGACAGATTATTCAGACACCATATTTATATACATACCACATGGATTTGTTTTCTCCTTACAGCTATAATCGGAAGCTGGGAAAAATCACTGCAGCAAGAATGAAGTTTGTCAAATGAAGTCTCCCCCAAAAAAAAACCCACACCGCTTTTAGCAGGCATGTTGGTATCTGTGGCATCAGCCAGGCTTGAAAACACCAAAGGTGTGGCAGTCCTGTCTTCTGCAGAACCCAAGGGCAATCAAGAACACCTTTTATAGAGAAACTTATCTCAGTGCTAACTTGTTAAGAATGAAGTCCAAGGGGAAAAAAAAAAAAAAGGCATCTTGGCTGGGGCTTTGCAGCCATTTGGTTGCATGGGGGTGGGTAGGAGCCTGCCCTGCTGCTTTATTGGAAAGGCTACGAATAGCATCCGCATTTGTGCTTTTTCCTTTCTGTGTCTATCTTCCCAGAATGGAATAGGGGAGGGGTCCAGCAGACGCTCAGGGACACAGTCTGCTGCAGGTCTCCTCATACTTGCCAGCTCCATGGGAGCTGCAGGTAAGACATGCAACACAGCATTTAGGCAGTCCCCAACCTTAACTTCAACACGGGAAAATCAGGAGACACGACCCAGGCAGAAAAATCCTGAGCAAGTGAAGAGAGAGGGATTTATATTAAGGCTGTTTAGAACCCTGGTTTGGGAAGTGTGCGACTGTTTCAAATGTAAATGCTTGGCAATCGGTTTAAAGAGACATTTGACAACAACAGGTAGCAGGAACATTTCGTTATCTGTTACGCCTGCCCCTTGGGTCTGGGAAATCTTCCACCGCAGCTTCCTGGCCTTCAAGGGAGACCTCTCTCTGTAAGGCAGAACAGCCAAGATGCACAACTTTTAACAAAGAGACCACATAGGGAAAGTGATCATTCGTAACACTACAAAGGAGCAAGACGGGTCACAAGAACCAGCCCGTTTCCTCTGCTGATCACACAACACAAAACAGGACCACGGGGAATAAAGGGGACTGCTATCCTCACTCACTGCTGGACGCCACACGCTCTGAGCCTGGTTATTTTTTCTGCTTCTTCACCAAAAAAGGGGTCTCAGAACAGAAAAATATCTGAGCAACAAATAACTTTCCTCCTCTCCTAAGGTCACTGTAACGTGATTGTTTCTCAAATCTTGAGCATCACAACTACTTCAGCCTTAGAGCGAACCACTTCCAAGGAAAGTGGCTCGAGTGGAAAGAAGGAAAATTGTAGGTAGCAACAGTTCTGAGACTACATGAACAACAGGCTTTCACAGCCTGATTGTACACAAAAAGGAGGAAGAAAAGGGGAGGTACTTCTTTTAGAGAAGTGCCTACAAAGAGGTCCTTGGTGCAGCCGTGCTCTCTTCCCATACCACTGCTTTCCTCCGAGCGTGGGCAAAAGAAGCATTCTGCTGGCTGAGTCCAAGCAAACAAACAAGCTTCCTCCTTGCAAGGATGTTTCCCTCACCACTCGGGGAGCTGCTACATGAGGGCTTTTGAGTTGCCTTCCCTATCAGCTTCCTGGAGGGGACCAGCAACCCACTCTTCCAAGACTGGAAGAGCACAGTTGTAAAGAATACAGAAATAACTGAAAAGAACCCCGATTCTTTTAATGAAAGAAACTTGTGTCTAGAGAAAGATTGAAGCAGTGTCAGTTAAAATTAACGACGTGGAAATTAGTATTACTGATGGTATTAGAAAGCGCCAACTTGACTTGTGACGCACTTTGCTTTTTAACGTGCCAAACCCCAAGATGATTCGCAACAAGTCAAACACTAGAAATGCTGGCTTTGTTCTTTCCTAAATTTGTTTGGAATCTCTGAGGGGAAAAATTGTTTGGCAAGCAATCAGTACCTATTCTTTGTTATATGGTTAAAAGAAAATTGCATTCAATTTGCTTAGACCAAAAGATCGTGAGCCAAACCCATCCCCAACGCAGGCAAGTCAAACTTGGAAAAAACGTGGCTCAAAGTGTTCTCGAGGTAAGAGGCGCGGAACTGCTTTAAAACAATACCTACAGTTGGCTTTTAGGAATATAATGCTGGAAGCTGCTAGAAAACCGTATCTCACAAACATCCTCCTCTGTATTTCAGCTCTTTTCTGGCAAATACTTACAGGTACAGGCCCACAGCAGCTCAACGTCACAGCCATGAATAAATACTTGCAAAATGAAGCACCACTGCTGTGGCCCCAGAGAGACTTTTGCATGCATGTGTGCTCACGAGACCATACACGTGCATAAAATTAGTGATATGCACAAGTCTTTGCATGGTGAAGTCCACAGACTTTTCACTGCTTGTTAGAACAAAAAATGCTTAAAATGTCAGTTATGCAAAAGCACAGACAACTCTTTATCTAAATGCAAAGCTTCTGGGGAAAATTATTTCCATTTTTCTTAAAATATCAATAGCATTATTATTTTTTTTTTGCCACGTTATGATCTCTCCACAGCCAAGATACAAAAAAAAAAAAAGGAGAACTAGTGCAGTCTAGTTTCAATGCTGACAAAAAAAGGAGAAATTTAAACAGCAGAAACTTTACGTGTTTTATTCTTTCTACTTTACCTGGTAACATTTGAACATCAGGTAAATACTGCTAGTTATGTTTTATGAATATTTAGGAATCCACGGTATTTTTATGAATTCACTGGAAGATACAGATTGTTCTTTTGAAAAGAGGAGAAAAACCTTTCAAGTTCACTGCTTGGCAAAAGCAGCTCTAACTACGTGGAACTCCTTTCTGTTTGCCTCCAGTTGAGAAAATAGCTTACTGGCTTTCCCCGTGACACCATCTGTGACTCAGGCTACTTTTCAGTAAAACAGCCATCACCAGCCCCACTGATAAGAAAGTTTAAGCCTCGGGACACTAATTAACCCTTTGTGATCAGCCAGTTTCCACGCACTAGTCAGTTCCCCCGCCAACCCCACTATCGGAGGTGCGGGAAGAAGCCGAGGCACCGAGTCAGCACTCTGCCTCCAGAGGTCCCGGGGCAGCCGTCAGCAAGCGGCAGGAGGAACTGGCAGCGTGAGGGGCAAAAAGCCTCAGCCAGCAACACAGGACACAATTCAAAATCCATTTACACCCACTGGCTTTGAACAGGACCTTGACACACTGCACGAAGGAACGGGAAGACCTGGGGAAGCGAGAACTGGCATTGAGACAGGAAGCCTCAGCGCAGTCACTTCTCACAGAGCTGCACCAAGCCACAGCACACGTGGTCGCAAGTGCTTCTGACCACAGGAACGCACGTACCATTTTCTCCCGTGGCATTTATTTTCCTATCATCCTGTCGCTGGCAGGACCTATTGCAACCTATCTCCAACAGCATTTGCTTTTTCCTCACTCTCCAGGCGTGCTGTCAGAAAAGATGCCCACGCACAGGACGTACAGCCGTGGTATCTCCACGGCACTCCCTGCCTGCTGGTACAGGAGAGAGGGAGGCTTTTCTGAGGTGACAGAAGGCAGGGCTGAGAAAGAGCTGGAACTCAGGAACTGCATTTCACACGTTCACGTGCATTAGTGCAACGTACGCTAGTTAATCTTCACAGCAAGCATTTAAGTGCTTTCACCCTCCTTACAGGGCTATCACACCGGTTTGCTCCTATTACTAATTACCTCCCGTGACAGCAGCTCACAGGCTTCCTCGGCTGCTGGTGCTGCTGCTCCAGAATGCCTTCCCCAGGTCTGAACACGCCGCACAGGCTGCCTGCCGTCCCCCGGAGATGCCAGGACCGGTGCGGGTATCTACTGTGCACATCTGCATCTCACAGCGCTAACTGCTGCTTGGTGCGGCTCCCTTCTCCGCCTTACCTCATCCAGACTTTGTAAACTTTGGATCTTTACCACAGTAACCTCACTTGCAAATAAACGGGGAATATTTAAATTGATGCCGCTATTGTGTGCGAGAACCCGGAGCCAGCAGACATGACAGACAAGTGGTTTTCACACTAGGCAAGATACAGGCACGGCACCAAATGAGTTTACTAGAAAGGCAGTGCTTCCTAAGAAGCACAGGAGAAAATGGTGTACGGCACAGAAAATATAACCAGAGTAGCATATTCCTAGGTCAGGACCTCATAAATCAGTTTCAACTAACAACAAAAGGTTTACAGGGGATTTATAAATCACAAAGACCGAACATGATCCTGGCCTCGGAGCAAGGCTGGGTGAATTAATTTAAGATGGCAATCAAGGGCAAATAACATAACACCGACCATCTACACTACCAGTCCTTACTCTAAAGCCGAGGAAATGCGAAGAGAGGTGTTTTTCTCTGCTTTCTCCGGGGGAAGAGGAGGAGAGAGGCAGAAAGGGACTTACCTACCCTGCCTGGGATGAGGGTGCTTTTGCGGCAGCTCCGGTCTGCGGGATCAAAATGTCAGTGCCGCTCCTGCCAATTTCTCGCATCCTAACGCCCCCCTCCCCATCCGGGGGGGCACAGCCATTCCCCACCTTCGGTCGGGGAGGCAGAAAAGCTGGTCCTTCCCCACCACCGCTAGCAGACGCGTCGAAAAAGAAATAAATAAAAAAATACCGCTTTTTTTTTTTTTTTTTTTTTTTAAAGCCGACACCGCCGCCGAGCAGCCGGCACGCCGGGGCTGGGGGGGGGGCTCCCCGCGGCGGCAGGGGCCCGGCAGCACATCGCTTTCAGCACCACCATTACAGGAAGTCCCGCCGAGCCCCGCCGCACCGCACAACAGGCTGCTCGCCGCCGCCGCCCTCCATTTTCCAGCCGGAGCAACCTGCCGCGCGGCCCCCGCGCACCGGGGGCCGGCCCCCCGCCGGGGGAAACGGGGAGACGGGCACGAGCCGGGGGGCGGCCGCGGCCCCGAGACACGGCAGCGCCTCGGGTGGGCTGCCCGCGGGCACGAGGGAAGGAGGGGAGCCGGGAAGCGCAGCGACAGGGGCGGCGAGGGGCTGCCCGTGCCGCCCCCCCCCCTCCCCAGGCTGGGGCACGCCGAGGGGCCACACACGCACCTTCCTTCTCCGCGGTCGCTCACTCCCGCGGCGCTGCCATGCGGCGAGGGGGGCGGCCGGGCCGAGCCGGGCCGGGCCGGGCCGGGCGGAGCTCGGCTCCTAGCGGCGCCCTGCAGCGCGCTCTCCGCATGCGGCGCGCACCCGCATGGCTCGGCGGCACGGACGGCACCGGCAGCCGGCGGGGGCCGGTCCCGCGTCCCGGAGCGCCGCCCGCCGACCGGCAGCGGCCAATGGCCCCCGCGGCGCCGCGCATGTGAGGGCCGGCCCCGCCCGCGCCGCCCGGCCCCTGCCCTCAGGTGCCGGCGGGGAGCCGGGCCCGGCCGAGGGGGCGCCGAGGTCCTCCTCATCCTCCTGCGGCGGCTGCAGATCCCGTGTTTTCGTTCCTGAGACGCTCTGTGAAAATCAAATTAAATCTGTGCTGCTCTGGGACCCAACCGGCCGCCCTTTGGGTGGCGGGGGTGCGCCACGCACGGCACCGCCACACACGGAACGCCAGCGCCTGAGGGGGGGGCTGGCCCCAAACCAGGCTCGCCCCAAAACCTCTTACAGCCCTTCTTACACTGCGAGGGCACCCCCATCCTGACCTCTTCACTGGGTGCTGACAACTGACCAGAACTGTCTGCAGATAAATACTTTAACTAGAACTGGATGTGACCTATTCCTTTTGAAATTGTTGCACTTGATCGAAAATAGAATTTAAAACAAAAACAAGCAAACAAAAGAGGCTTATGCCAAATTTTCCTTCATCCCCCATGACTTCTAGGAACTGGAGGGGAAGGGAAATGATCATTAGGTGCTTGTTCGGAATAGCTTTCTGTCCCTTTAAAGACTGAGAATCTCCCCTTCACATTTTTAGTTGCATTTTTAATCAGACCGTCTCCTCTAACTGACGGCAAGACGTATCGAAGATCACAAATGGAAGCACTTCTTAGGAGCACTTAGTTTCCGAGACCAGAAAATCAGGGCAGCTTGTCCTGCTCTCAGCTGCTCAGCACTATTTTCATACCAGCGTTTTCATCTGGCAGAGAATTTTAGCAGAGTTCAGATTTAGTCTAATGAGTTGTCATTTATTTTAAGCTTTGATTTTCAATACCTTCATCTGGGCTTTTAGTTATTTTCTTCTCTGAGATCATCAACACTTGCATTATTTTTGGCCAGCGTTTTAGACCTCGCTGTTTCCTCAGTAGGGCGAACTTGTTATCTATCTATCTATCTATTTATTTTTGCTCTGACCCAGTGCCCAGGCCACATAGGGTCTGCAGTAGCAGGGCTCCACACCGAGGTAGGATTAATAGAGATAAAAGCACTACAATCTGGTAAACATCAAGGCAAGTGAAAACAGATAATAGCAAGAGCTGCTGGCTGGGAAGTCCTGACTCGCAGGCAGCTGGCAGGGAAATTCAAGCAGAAGAAAAAGGATTTTTTCAAATGCCAGAGTTGGTCAGAGCCAGCTGAATCCACATTCACTTGGCAATCACAGACACCTCGCCGAGCGGACATGCAGCAGCAAAACAAACGCATAACTCCGGGGACAGGAGGCAGAAGACACCCGGAGGCTGGACAGATCCAGATCCAATTAGAGGCCATTTCTGACAGGGGCAAACACAAGTGTGAAAGTCTTACCTCCTACAGAACATATGCTGGGTTGGTTGGATTGTGTTTTTTTTTTTTTTTCCCCCTTGTTGTAATACATATGTAAAGGTAACTGAGTTCTTTGATAATTTAAAACTCTCCATGTTCCTCCTTTTCAAGCGGAGAGTCTTCTTCCCCTGTCTCAGGCTTGGTCTCCTCTGGGCCCAGGTCAGGGTGCTCCTGGGCAGCTCTCTGCATCGCTGGTTGTGGCCCTGCCCTTCTGGTACCTGCTTATGCGGGGTCCAGGAAAGAGGAGGCGATAACAACCTGGTTGGGGGAATCGATGCCCCAGCTGGTCTGTGTTCCTGCTGCGGTCTATAGGGTTGTTTCAGCAGAAGAACAAGTTAGCCAGCTGCGAGTTGCTCCATATCACAACAGAGGCCAGAAAGACACAGACAATGGAGGAAAAATGGCATCTTTCCACTTGCACAGGCCTGGTGTTGGCCCTGCACAACTGAAAAACACTCCTATTGCTGTTTTGATCTGTGGCTCAGAGGTCTGAATTCGGATGTGGGAGCTGCTTTCAGAACGGCTGTGCAGCACAACCCTGCTATGCCCCCACCGCGCTGCCCAGCGGCTGTCCACGCTCGGTCTGAGGTGGGCACGTGCTGGGGGGGCACCAGCAGAAGGTGAGCGTAAGGAAGAGAAGGTGCCAAAAGTGGGGAGTGCCAGTGGCTCCTCGGAAAGCAATGAGGAAACTCCACACTGGGCAATATTTCAGTCCTGGCTTTGCGCAGGCTGGCCGATTTTTCTCCCAAGACAGATTTAAGAGGAAGGAGAATATTACAACTTTAAAGCAGTGGATGAGGTAGTTATTTGTAAAGAGATGCAGGCGGTAGCATAGAAGAGACGGGAGGGAACTGGATTTCCCCTCTCCAGAAGCACATTAACTTGCCTTCATGGAACGTACAAAGCTTGAAGGGGAAGACTCCTGCTTAAACAAGGCAGAGGAGGCATATGAGTCACTTGAATTGGACGCAGGCCACCATTTCCCAGGAAAAAGGGTTTGTAGGTGCTAACCAGTTCAGTGTGTGATCCAGTCCAGGCAGGCAGGAAGCCAGTGGGGCTGCAGACACTCATCACACTCACCAGCCCCGGTGTGCCACCTGCCACCCGCCACGCCGATCGTGCCACCGCCGTGCCCCGGGCCCTCCCGCAGTGGCTGTGGTGAGTCTGACTTTCCAGGCAAAATTAGGCAATGCACTGGCAGCTGTTTTATTGCCCTGCAGTCCAACGACGTTGGCAAGGGCTCGCTTTGCCCGTGCCTGCAGCTGGCTGTGGAGAGGCTGCTGCGTGGAGAGCCAGCCCCGGAGCATCAGGCCTCTGCAGCACAGCGTGTCCTGCCACCCGGGCAGCGTCAGAGCTTCCGAAAGGCTGGCATAAGTTAGTCACCTCTTCAGCTACAGCTTTACTGGCAGTCCCAAGGATATCAAAGCAAACCAGAGAAACATATTTTTCCACTATAAAAAGTGCTGCAAAACTTTGTTCCTATCATAGTAGGTAGATTTATAATTTTTTTTTTGCTACTTTATAACCCCTTTGTATATAATTATCCAGACCCACATTACCACTCTTTCTGAAGACACTTCACTGCTGTGCTTGTCTTCAAACACCCGGCACGCAGTCAGCGAGCAAGGATACAGCTCTGTTAAAAGCCCAGCCACTTTTAAAGGCCTTGCAAGGCGTGTGTTGTGCCCGGCGTGTGACTTGTTCCTTGCTTCAGAACTTCCTGGTTGGAAAAAGACACTCTCCTTACCTGCTGTTTGTGCTGAAAAGAGGAGGAGTCTCTGTTCTGCAACGTGAGAATGATTGTTGTAGATAAAATGCATTTTCTTCCCTTTCTAAATACTTCCAGAATGCCACAATGTGCTCACCAATTCTTCTGTTTCGTTTGAGATGGTAAGAAGTCATTCACTCAGTGTGCAATACAGCTACCTGAAATGGAATGAAGATCTGGGGTATGAGGCCTCATTCTTAACAAGTACTACAGCCTTCATATTTTGAAAAAAGAGGAGCAGCTCTGAGTGCATGCATGATAACCAGCATGTGTTGTCATACTGCAGTCCAGAAAAGTTTTTCAAGTGAAGGCAGGAAAATGGAACAATTTACGCTTGCTGCTCCAGATTGTGCAGAAAATCTGTGTGTGTTTTCACTTTTCATCCAGCGGACGCACCACCAGATGGCTATTTTCCCTCATTCTAGTGCTTATCAATAAAGGACTATAAATCCGCAAGGCGCACAGAGTCATCTCAGTTGAAAGGAGGCATGGCAGAAAAGCAGGAAGCTCTGCTGCAGGTAAACACCATCACCTGCCCTTCAGCCCTGTTGCTTGCGTGAGCAGGGCTTTGACTTGGCAGAAGAAAGAATAATGTTGCGCATTGCTTGGTGAACCCATGACAGAGTCCACGTCAGAGTCAACCATAATCCTGTTAGTGTGGCATCTTCATGCTCTTCTCACTTCCCAAATCAGCAGCCACCAGGTACCTGCACTAAGGTAACAAGAACTTTCAGAGTTCTTTGGCGCCAGAGGGCTGGAGGGGGTTAGTCTGTGTTAGGATTAGGCTGTTTAATCTATTTAGCTCTTCCTATTTTCTTAAATTTGCACTTAACCCTTTCTATGACCTCTACTGCTCACGCTCACACTTGTTTCCACAAATACTAGACACTGACTATGGAGACTGAATAGGAAATAAAAATTAAAAACCCATGACAGGCAGAGTTAGCAGGGTAAGACCAAAGAAAGCTTTCAGCTGGCACAGTTTGTCCAGCCCTGCTTGCTGGAGCTATTCCCCTGCCTCCCCCCAGATATTTCAGCCTGTTATTTCTTTCTTCAAATCACGACTGAAAACCTTTCTTCCCTCTTCAAATTGTAATTGGCTTTCTCTGTAAAATGGCTGTGGCACTGCGTACAAATGACACGACACAAAACCTAAGTGCCCTACCTGGATGTAGGAAAATGGTGGTCTTTAAAGAAACGGCAAGCCAGTTTGTCTTCAGAGTGCTTAGCTATACCTGAGCTAGCACTTAGCCTTTACTTCCCCAGCTCCGCAGTTACAATAGTTAGAGCTTGTTGATTTTGTTATTTCTTTACAAGAACTTTTCCTAAAATAGCCTAGCCAAAAGGGCATAATGAGGTGCACAGCTGGGAAGAGCTTTCTGAACAGCATGAAGAAAAAGAAAGAACATATGTGGGGCCAAAGTGCTCAGAGCCTTAAAATGACTGACTTCAGTCATTCAAATGGCTGGAGATTAAGGATTCACCCAGCTGGACCATTTAAAAAAAAAAAAAAAAAGAGCTGAGAAAGACCAGGCAAAAACAGCAGAAAAAAAGGGGACGGGAATAGTAAATTATTTCTTACATGCTGCATCTTCTCTCTGTCTTTCTATGTTTCCATGGGGCAAAGAAACCTTCAGTCATTCTGTAGATGAAGAGGAGAGAAAGCATATTTAAAAGCAGGGATCCTTCATCAGGGACCTAGAGGGTCTTGGGGCTCTTTTCCCACCTCAACAATTGAAACAAGGCTGCTGTGTGTGCGCTCAGGAGCCTGCAAAAGGCAGGCTTGCCAGCACAGCACTAAGAGAAGTTGATTTTGCCTGAAATGGCTAGATTAATCTTTTTGCTTTCACTGCAGCACCTCCTGCTAGCTACTTGTACATATTATAGATCAAACAAAATCAATTGCTCCATTCTAGAGACTCTACCCAAGGGAAAACGTAGCAACAACAGGTATAATTACAGCTCTGAAATCTTCTTCCCAATACTTTTTCAAATACAATGAAACCAAACTACTTGAAGTCCCTAAAGCTTCTCCAAGTAGATATCCACTGTCAATTCTGCATCACTCTTCTCCAACACGATGCACCTTACACATCCCAGGTATTCATGTGATTTCAATCCACAGCCGCTGTGCCAGCTAGCATGCTCATTTAAAACCTGCTTCATCTTCTGCTTCAAAAACATACATCTGCGAGAGGAGTACTGCACACATGTGCTGTGACAGGGAAGCGGGTTACCGCCTCACCAAATCTCCGCATTTACCTTCAGAACATAAATTAATTGGAGAAAGCACTGACCATGTTTTTACGTACTGCATGATAGTGGATTCACTGCCAACACTGTGTAGCCACCAGAAAACAACTAAACATATACCTCCCCCAGCTGCAAACACCTCCACTTTATTTTCTGCCAAACGGAGAAAGGTAGCGGGAGAAGGTAGGTCTGATCGTGCCTTAATGCAAAACAACGTTTTGCTTTGTCATAGCAATTATGCTTTCTGACAGCAGGAACTGAAATTAGCAGGCGGTTTTCCCTTAGGTTGCCCAGAGACTGTGGAATGAATCATGAGGGCTCTTGTGCTGTGCCCAGGACCACGGGGAACAGGCGATGTAAAGACTGAAGTATTTATTTTCCTGCTCAGATCCCTGTGGCTAGGGAGTCATCTCCACGCGCTGGCCTTGCAGGAGCTGTGATGGGGCTGACTGGTATTGCTGCCATCCCACACATGGCAGAAGGGCTCATTGTCTTCCAGCGTGGGTGCGTTTACACAGCCACAGGGCACGGGCACTGCATGGCTTTGATTTTGGTGTGAATTCACGGCCTCAGTTTCCCAAAATGTCACTGGAACTTTCTGAGATTAATTTGACTTGAGAACAGTGCTCTCAGCACACAGCATTCTCCTTGCGGAAGAAAAAAGAAAAAGAAGAAGGGGGGAAGGCATGGCAGCCTGACCTTCCTGACACTTGCACCCGCAGAAACCACCCCCGAGTGACCAGGACCCTCCCCTCCTCACGGCCCCTTCGCACCAGCCACCGTGACGGTCTTAAACCTCAGCAGACGGACCGCCCGGGCCCTTCTTTTCCCGTCAATTTTGTCAATATCCCTAAATTCCTTCCGCCGCAGCTCTGCCCGGGTGCTGCCCCGCCGCGGCCCGGCGCAGCAGCGCGGCCTGCAGGGGCGCCGAGGCCCGCAGCGCCCCGCGGCCGGCGGCGGCTCTCGCCGAGCTCCCCCTGCTGCCGGACGGGCCGCCGGGCGGGCTGCAGAGCGGCCCGCGGCCCCGGCACGGCGCTGGGCGACAACGGGAGACGGGGATCGCGGCGGAGGGAAAGCGCCGGCGAGCAGGCGGCCGGGAGGGCAGAGCAGCGCCCCTGCCCCTGCCCGTGGGAGGCGGGCGCTGTCCCGGCCTGCTGCCTCGGAGCGGTTCCTGCTGCCCCTCCTGAGTGCCGGCCCCCTCTCTCCTGCACCCCTCAGCCGCACAAGCCCTCCTTGCACCGCCGTGCCTTCTGCTTCCCCGTCGCCCCTACGTTGCTCACACATCTCTCCTCTTCCCCAGTGCCACCCCTGGGAGGGGCAGGGCCATCAGCCCCCAGATTGAGCCAGGCTGTCCTCCTGCGCCCTCACACCATCAGCAGCATCTCTCACTCGCTCTCATCTATGCAGCTGCCCCCAAAACCGCCTCTCTTCCCACCTCCTAGTAACTTACACCTCCAGCCTTACTCCATCCTCTCCTCTGAATCCTCACTTCCCTCCAGGCTCCTTCGCCAAGCTCCCCAAGGGAGGCACGTTATGATTCCCTGGCTCACGTTCCCTCCTGTCTCTCTGAATGGTTTCTGCGCTCTGCCAACTTCTCCTCCTGCGCACAGCCCCTTGGACCGGGTCCCCCAGTTCCCTCCCTGCCACCCCAGGCACACTCTTCATCCTTCCCCCCCCACCATCTGTGCCCTCTCCACCCGGGAGTCTCTGTCCTCTCCTTTCTCCCATGCAAAGGACCCAGACATGGTCCCGGGCACCTTCTGAAGGCTCCTCTCTGCCTCAAGGGCTCCAGCAAGCACCTACAGCACTGCTGCCCCCTGCTCCCGATGGGTGTCTGTGCATCTTGCATCTCAGCCAGCCTCCAAGCTCTCCCAGATAAACTGAGCGCTGCTAACACAGCCTTCACTGGTCCCCTTGCTTTTCCTTGCACATCCCTTGCATTTCCACTCCATTTACTTACTGGGAAACATCACCACCTCACAGCACCAGTGGTCATGGGGTCATTACTTTTAGACTTTCTGCAGGACAGAATGTGTGCACATGCGCACGTGAGAAAGAGCACTTAAGGATGCTGTAAAATTAGACAAGGAATTTTCCACTTGTATTATATTTTCATACATTCTTCAGACCATCTGCAGAAAGCGGTCAAATGACTAGTTAGAAACATATTATAAAATCTTGTTATTTTACTTAAAACATTAATTTAGCAGGCTTAGATCTGAGAACTCAGCAAAACACTAGCAGTTTTCCTGTGCTTCCCTATTTTGTTCATCTTTTTATAATAAGAAAATCTCATAGCTTATTGTGCCCAGGAGTCTTCCTGCCACTCCTTGAGTCCCCATTTGACTGCTAGCTTGTCTGTGTTATGTGTTGCTGTAGTCCCAGGTCTACGCGTGCTTGTTAACACAGCTTGGAGAAGTTTGCATGTGTGCTCTCAAGTCAGCAGAAGTGAGATAGCACTTCATTATTTTGTAGCGACACTTTTGGACCCCATGATAGGTCAATTACCAAGTCTTTTTTAAGCCTGCTCACAGTGTTCTTTTAAGTGCTTTTTGTGCACTGTGCTGCCCTGTTACCCATATATTTGGGCTCCAGATTTCCAGCTCTCTATTCTCACTGCCCACTGAACAGCATCCCAAATACATTTGAAATTAGCTTTATGGCCATCTCTTTCCCAATTCCTAGTACTTGAGAACTTTTGGTATCTGTCCAGTTTCCAAATGTCATTTTGTGGTGATGCTGGCCTGGAAGGGACTGAAAACTCTACATTCCTGTTTTTTTGCTATATCAAATGTCTTTCCTTTATTTCCAAATCTCTGGAAAATAAATAAATATATAAATGTCTATTTCTGTGCTGTTACCCTCAACTCCTATTTTCTGATAGATTTTCCTTATACAGAACAGCTTGTCTTACCTCCGCTTACTGCTGAATTTCTTCATGTCTGAATATGTTGTTGAATCCATTTTTAAATTCTTGTTGCACACCCTTTCTAGTGTGTTGCCACCTTTGTCCTTGTGCTACCAACAAGCTTTTCTTCCTTCCTGTTCAAAAACAGCTATGCAGTCCTTTCCTGTATGTGCTCATCTACAAAATAAATAAATAAATACATACATAGAAAAATAAAGTTAGTGCAATAGAAAGTGAGAGACAGGTACCCACACTTCAAAATATCATAACCCTACGCTTGGTGTTGCTGTGAAGTGAGCTCTGCTGGTACCCAGATACATAGTCCTGATCTGCATTTGCTTCTGTTGCAAACTCCTTTGCTTGGAAGTCAAATCAGTGAACCTGAATATATATAAAATACCAACAAAACCTTACTAAATCTACAGTAAATCCACTGAAAAGAGTTTGGATTTCCAGTTCTCACCAGCTGGGCATGCAACATTTGTTAGGTTTCCTGTACTGACGATGCTCCCTAACCGTATTTCCCAGAGGTGTGACCCTTCACACACACTAAGTCTCAGGGCATTACTTGTTGCAGGAGGAGCTGGCTCCACCAGGCAGCATTTCCCACTTAGAGCTTGTTTACTGAAGCAGAAATGAATCCCCCAGAGTGTAAGACAGTCCCACAACCTTGTTCCTAGCCCCAGAGAATCCACATTTTTCAGTTCTTTTATAAATCATAGGATCTCTTTTGATACAAAGGGATCTAACACACTAACAAGCAGCAGATGCACGGAGCAGTCACCACTTGTGTCTGAACAAGGGTGTTTCTGGAGCAAGAGCCAAAATGCACTGAAGGAAGAGCCCCAGGAAGGATTTGGTTGACAGTGCCTTGGGTTTAAATTGCACTCCACATCAGAATGTCCCCTTTTCCGAAATCTGAATGACACATTGGAGTACAAAACAGAGATTGACTTGGGGAGCTGCTGCAACTAATACCCTGCCCTACCTGAGCCCAAAGCCATGCAGCTTTAGAGGTGGGAGCTTTGCCAAGAAAGGCCGATTCCAGTCAGAATCGGAGCTTGCATCAGCGAGCAGATAGGTCCTTAGAAATGCAGGTCTTATCCCTGCAATTTTCCCATGAAGTTTTCCATCATAAGTTCAATATTTTCAAGTCCGCTGGCCAGCTCTTTGCGGTAACATCAGACATCAGGCAAATGCTTCCTGCTATTGTCTTTGCATCTCCCAAAGGACCTTTGGCTTGACTGTCTTTGCCAAGAAATAAGAAGTAGCAAAAGCAGTTGACAGATCGAGATCAGTGATGATGGTAGAAATGAGCTGACCATGATGCTGGTTGATGTTTATTCTTCTGAACAACGTGCAGCCTCTTTGCCCAGGCCTGCATGAACAGGAAGGAAGAGCCGATCCGTGCTATGCCTGGTTAAGCATGTAATGGTCTGGGATGAAGCCCCAACTCGAGAACCTGGTGTGGGGGAAGCTGAAGATCCCTTCAATTCAGCCGTGTTGCACTCTTTTTGTACTTGCTCTTCCCGTGTGCAGTTCCTAGGTCTGGTCGAGCAGAGCAGCACCTCACTGACGGGCTGGGCTGCTGGGCCTGGGGAGGGGGACAAGGCAGGGTGCCGGTGCCAGGGCCACGGGAGACACAAGTTAGGGAGGGTGCTCTCCTCCCTTGCTCTCCTCTCCTCATTTGCCTTCACACAGGGGGTGGCCTGAGCCTCACCTCCTCCTTTTGGGCTTGGAGAGAACAGGAGGAGTGAGAGCAGAGGGTCTTTCCATTCAACTCAGCTAGCAGAGACCAAAAGTACGGCAAAATCCACCAAAAAAAAAAAAAAATGGTTTGAAAGAATGGCTCCTTTTATGTCAAAAAAGCAGGGAGACTTACTTCACTCTTTGAGTAACCGTATGCAAAAGAACCACAGAAAGCTGCATGAGTACAGATAATCACATGGGGAGCACTGAAGGGAAATTCAGGCCTCCCTTTCTTCCCATCATTGTGTTTGGAATATGTTTCCAATTGCACTAGTCACAGAGCAATCAAAGAAACTCATCTACAGCGGCAAATTGAAGATGCCCTATCAGACCACATTACAGGGAGCTATACCCTACTTTGAATGCTTAGTTGCATCAAGAAAAATAACATCCACATGGATTCCGGACACAATGCAGCCAATTTCCCTGTTAGCCATACGCCTTGACAGAGAAGGGAGAACAATTCTTCAAAGCGAATGAAGTCTGCCTTTGGAAGATGCCTGTTAACATGCTCTTTGCCCCCTTCCATCCCTGCCCAGGATCCCACCTTCCCTTGCAGGAGGTGGGGAAGGAGCGAGCCCACCCCTGCAGCCCCGAGGGGCAGCGAGCCCAGCCCCCTTCCCCGGGGCCCTCGGTCCTTCCCAGGCCCTGGCCCCACACCTCCCCGCTCTCCTTCCATCACCTCCGCAGCTGTCCCCAGGTTGCAAGAGGAAGCCACTGTCTCACTGCTTTGCTCCTTTAGTTTTGAGCGTGCCACGTTCAGCATTCTTGGGCTTGTTCTGCTCGCCTGCTGGTTTTAATAGTTCCACGAAGGAAGAAGAAAACCAAGTTTTCAAGTAACCCCACCACGGTAATACAACATCTGGGGCTGGCCGCGGGCAGAGGGAGCAGGCTGGCTCAGGAGGGCTCAGGACCTGCCGCGCAGGGTGGGAGCCCTGGTTAGAAATAACTTACCGGTGTTCTCTTCGTTGTTCTCCCAGATAGTGGCCTTTGTGGTATTCTTTGAAATGAATCGCATGATTGCAGCTCTAGACTGGCATCTTCCACAAACCATGGTAAAATGAACACCTTATTCAAGCCCAGGGAAAGCATTCCTTGCTTCATGAGGCCTTTGCTGTACTGCAATAAGTAAAAATTGCAGAGGAGAAATATTTACTTTGTCTCTTACTGCAAAGATACTTTAAAGGTGATTAGACTTGGAAAGTAAACTCTTCTCAAGCTACAACAGTTCTCTGAGTTCTCTGAGGCAGGGCTCCACACAAATTATCCTGGTGAGGCTGCACAGCGATCCACTCAGCATGCGTGGGAAGGTATTTACGCAGGCACTTGACCCTTCAACAACTAGGTCAGATTCTCAGGCAGAGACTCCCACCGAAACTCAGGACTGAGGTTCACAACCCAGCCCAAACACCACAGACGTTTGCTGGGTTGAGGGACGTGAGTCGTCCCTGGCACACGAAGAGAAACGCGTTTCCCCAGCGTGGGTGTGCATAGAGCCAGCTGGGCCGGTGCTTGCCGGTGGCTGCCCCAGCAGTCGGTTCCCCTGTCCCTGCGCCCCGGTGCTTTCCCTGCAGCTCCTGTGGTGGCCTGGGGCATGGGCCGGGTTTGGGGCCTCTGGCTTCAGTGCAGGGGAAGCCCCAGCGCAGGGCAAGCCCCTGCAGTTGCTTGGGGCCAGCTGCAGTGCAGCAGCGAGCTCCCATTCAGCACGGCAGGCAAGGCTTCACCGTGACCTTGTCACGGTGACCTTGTCACTGTGACCTTGCACCCCAGCACCTGTCCTTGATACTTCAAGGATTTGTGCTCATGTTCTGGAAAAAGGCAATGTTTTTCCATTTCCCTTACCGGTAACAGAAGCAGCCAGAGGAGAAAATGTTCTGTGCTGCTAAAGCTATGTTCTTTGTTGTTAGAGCTCCATTCAGTTTTCCACTTGTTGCTGCTATATGTTCATATATCTCCCTCTTTTAATGACTTCACCTCACACGACTTTCTTTTTAGCAGTAGTCAATGGAAGTCTATAAGAGATGTCCATAGGATATAATTACATATAATAATGATGTACAGTTACTGAACGGGGCAGTTTGCACTTACTGCACAGCTCTGGTAGCATAGGAGTGTCTGTGGAGTTAGGGGACCTTTGTATCTCCCCAGTCTTGCCAGGGCAGTATAGCTGTCTCTGCCTGCCCTGCCCACATGCTGAGGTTTGCCTCCTGGATCTGTTTCTGTGCATTATCCAGCTGACAGACTTTTTGCTGGCTCAACCAGATTCCTTTCCAAGTGCATTGGAAAGCCTCAGCTTGACCTAAGATAACTGTTTTCTCAGGCAGTGCCATCCTTATTCTCCTTGCAGAAGGCTTTGCTGCTGGGTGAAGGACTGCCAGCTTCCCATCAGGCTCTAATCTGGGTTTCCACTTTATTTGCAGGCTGCTCACTCGGACTCCAAGTCTTCCTGCAATTCAGTGATCTGAGAATCCAGGTCACTGTTTCCGTCAGAGCCGCTTCCTCCTCCACCTCCCCAGAGCTGCTCGTGGCTCTTCCTTCCTGGGCAGACCTCTGTGCTCCTCAGGCTGCGCCAGCAGCTGCCGTACCACCCTCCTGTCCTGTACACCCTGTCTGCAGCTCCCGGCACGGTTTTCCTCCCTGAGTGACAGACAACAATCATGACCTGAGGTTCATCGCACAGTTCCTGCCCGCAGTCGTTCCTTGCTGCCCGCAGTCTGTGGGGCAGCCTTGCCCATGGTTCCTCGGACCTTCAGCTCACTGGGGCCAGGAGCTGCCTTGGGGGGGCCATCCCAGGCAGCCCCCCCTATTTCCCCAGCCTTGCCAGGAGCAGGGCAGCCAGGGGCTCTGGGGCAGCCCCAGCTCTGGGCACCTCCCTGGGGATGGGGCAGGCCGGGATGACTACGGCTGCAGCCCTACGTGGAGGCTTTGCAGAGCAGTGGGAGCGCCCGTGGCACAGGAGCTCGCACGGCTGTGACAGCCCCTCCTGGTGCATCCTTCCTGCAGGTTTGGGCAATGGCTGCTGGGTGTTCTGCTGGTCCCTGACACACCATTCCTCGGGGTCACTGCTCCTCACCCCATGACATCTTCAAGCACTTCCAGTCCTCTCATTACAGACCATGGGAGGGCCTTGCAAGGCATTTCTTCCACAGCAGAGCAGCATCCCATCACAGCATCTGTACTCCAGCGTGCGCAAACTCCACCGGGGCAGCTGCTGTGTATTATGGATGAGCCTTCACATTCTTAAATCTCCCTGCATTTATAAAGGAAGAAAGAACCTTACTTCTTGCAGTTCATCTGTCGATGGCTGCTGATTCCTAGAGGAGCCTGCTCCACACCCCTATGCATGCTGAGATTCCCATTAATAATTACTCGGTCTGTCAGCTTTTTTTTTTTAACCCACAGGATATTTTGGTGTCTTTCTTACTTCTCTCTGGTTTTAATGTGATAGCACATACAGTCTGTGCTGTGAACAAGTGAAATAGCATGTTCAAACTTCGATAGAAACCACTGACAGGCTCTATATTTTATGAATCAAAGGCATCTATAATTCAGCAGGAGGCTTTCAAAGCGCATACATATGTACATAGGTTCTCCTTTTTCTTTGATTTAATATTTTGCCAGCTTCTCAGAGAAAGTAGCGGCTCATCACCTACCTGAACCATCATCACTTTTAAAGAACTGGAAACCTGGAAATATTTGCATTTCTGTTTCACTTTTTATTCTACTTACTTGTTTTTCAAGTTACATGCCAAAGAGCCTGTTTTTATTACTATTATTTTTTTTCTATTCTTTAATGACTCCTGTACATCTCTCCCCTGCTCCTGCTATGTTATCTGAATCCTCTTAGTGATGCTTAGAGCCCAAGTCTCTCTCTGGATAGCCCCTAGTCACTGTAAAACGGGTCTAGCCTCTGTTCTTTAATCATGTTAAAGGCATTTGACCCTTCTTACAGATGTAAATAACTGCACAGAGCTAGCTCTCCTAGGCTTTTCCCTAGGCTTTGTCTACTAAAGATTTGCAGCTGTGAACCTGAAAATAACCACCCCGCACTAGACCTGATTCCCTGGGATTTACAGGTGATTCCTATTAGCCGCTCCTTCCCTCTTGCAGAAGAGTACATTTCTGCTTGGTCGCTTTCTGCGAGCAGGAGTAAATTAATTTTTTAGTATACTGGAAAATTTCATTATAGGAGTTCAGGAATTTTCTGTGCTTGCTCCAGCTGGACATCTCAGCAGATCCAAACAAAGTAGTTCCCAGAGGCAAGGCCCAAGAACAACAGGGCAAAGGTAAAAGAAACAAACAAACAAACGCAACTGACATCCATAAAGCAAACCACACTTGTAAATGGGCCGTCTCACTGAGATAACAAAAACTTGCTCTTGCTCCTGTCACCAACCCTATTTTACTCCTTCCCACAGCAGCCTGGTCCCTGAGCCAGGTCATCCCTGGTGATCCTTGCTTCCCTGCTGGCTGCCCGAGGGGGTTCCTGGGCACCCTGTGCTGCACCTCCAGCAAATCCGGTGCATGGGGTGAGGGGAAGGGCCAACACGGCAATATAGGGCTTAACATCTCCTGGACTGCATTTACAGTGCAGTTATGCCCTTTGGGGTGACGCTGGTGGCTTTGCACCCTGTCTGGCAGCCAGCTGGCTTCCAGGAGCTGCAATCCTCACCCTGTGGCAGTTTCCAGGTCCTGCCTGAGTCTGGAAGAGTTGACCAGGAAAGAAATCTCTCTGTGCCCAGCCCTCTCCTCCTGGCAAGCTCAGCACACGGCACCAGGGCTCAGCACCCAGACTCAGCGGCTGAGCCAGGCAAGCGCTGCAGGAAACAGGACCTGAAAGAAAACACAAGATTTCATTTTGTGGCCAAGGACATTTGCTTATCTCCACAGTGCCTGCAGAGCACTGGTCCATCTTTTTTCTTCCAAGGAGAAAAAAAAAAAAAGGGAAAGAAAAAAAACATCAAGAAAAACTTTGCTCTTGCTTTTACAATCAGCAAGATAAAAAGAACAATCCACAATAACAGCACAGTGCAGAGCTACTGTAAGAACTGCTGATGTAGGGCTGCTTTTCAGCCAAATGGTTTAAGGAGTCATTCTCCCTAACGCTGCCAGTTTTGTATGGCTGTCCCGGGCAGCACACCCATATGCCATTAGCCATCGGCTTAGGGGTACCTATTTTTTCCATTTTGGCCAGCTGCAAACCTGAGTGAAAAAGAGCAGCATTTCTGCCAGCTGAAACACTCCCGCTGTTTTGTGCGGAGCTGCTGGGTCGAGCACAGGAGCTGTAACCTTGAGCAGATTGATAGGGCCGCAGGCTGTGCGTGCTGGCCCTTGTCACTCGGGCTGTGCCTGGAGTCCCCCCGGCAGCCCCTGTGGGACGCCCCCAGCCCGTCCCCATGGGAGGGACACCTGCCAGTCCCAGCCTGGTGCTGGGCAGCTGGTTAGGGTTAGGTTTAGGGCACTGGCTGCCAGCCACAGGTGCCAGGGCTGTGTAATTGCAGCTCGCCGAGGAAGCTGCCCTAGCATTAAGGTCAGGGATGGCTAGTCTTAAAAAACATGATGTGGGTCCCCAGTGCTAAGGAATATTTGTGTCACTGCCACCCCACCCCTCAAAAAAAAAAAATCAAGGAAGGAAAAAGAAAAAGAAAGACAATGGGAATACCCAGCTGTGCTACAACACGGGCAATGCCCCCAGCGCCTCAGTGCCAGGGCGGACCATTACAAACCGGGAGACATCGCAGCTGCCTCACAGACCTTCCTGAGGAAGCTGCTGCGGTCTGAATCCTGACATCACGCACCCAAACGAGCAGTTAGGCGCAGCGCTGTCGGAGCTGCCTCTATATCTGTAGCTCAGGGTGTGTAATTACTCGGCCCTGGCTGTCCCGCAGGAGCCAAGCGAGGACAGCCGTGGCGAGCTCCTTGTGGCTCCATCCCCGTGGCGTGATGTGGGCAGGTGGCCCTGGAGAGTGCAGGCAGCCAGGCTGGAGCTCCAGCTGCTCTGGGGAATGCCTGGAGGGCAGCCTCTGCTTCACAGCTGAATAAAGCACAGCGGGGACTAGACAGCGATGTTCTGGGGCAAATATGAGCTAGAAAGGTGCCCGCAGGGTTGCTGTGGGTGTCTGTGAGCTGCCTGTGGAGCAGCAGCGATCACACCCAGCTGAGTGCGAGGCTGCTCCTGCCTGCCCCGTGCGAGGGTTTGTTTGTGGCACCAGCCTCGGGCACTGAGCTAACCCCCTCTGACACAGCAGAAACACCCCTCCTCCCCTTGCCAACACCTCCTCCGGGTCTCTGGCATAACACGCTCCCTGTTCAGAGTCAGCGCCTCTTCTTGTCCTCAACAACTCACAGGTTTTCCTTCAAATCCATCGTCGTGTATTTCTCCTCGTGCTCAGTTGGATGAGGAGATGCGTGGACAACGACCTGAGCATCGCAGCCGCCTGCCTCCCTGCCGGTGCCTGCCCCTCGAGGTCCCTCGCTCTGCTCTGAGTCTACCAGCAGCCTCGAGAGGTGCCAGAAAAACGACACCTGACAGTCAGATGCTTTCCTCCCAACTCTTTTCCAGTTTCTTTGACCCTCTTTCTGTTTTCAGGCTCACACGTGCTGAAGTAATTTGCAGTGGTGTCTAGGTTTTGCGTTGCCACTGGCTCCATTAGCTCACGGATTTCTTTTCCCCTAGAGTTCTTGCAGCTGCTGATGTCTTGCCAGTTAATTTCTCATATATTTCCTTTCAAATCTGAATTGAATTAGTGAGCATTGGTAATGAGACACAGTAGGAGGAAACAAAAAAGCAGATAAAAGCTGACACAGACCAGATGCCTCTTTCAGCTGCTGCAACACCAATAGGAAGTGTGGGTAAACGTCAGGTGAATGAGAGAAACCAGGACATAGCCAAACTGCTTGCCAAAATTTGATCATAGACTACTTACATAGGGGCTTTGAAAATTTCCTGCCCTCAGGATATCAACATTTCTCTGAGCTTTCCAAGTATCCTGCAGCTCAAGGAAGATGTTGAGAAGGAGCTTATTTGCATTATAAAAATATTGGGTAGTGTGGGAACCACCGGCTGAAGGAAGACCAACAGAAAATACCACCCTAGGGGAGCACAGCACACGAACAACAAATGATTAAGAAATCCCTGCCTCCCATCACCTCTTCATCAGGATATTCTGCCCACCCTTGAGACTGCTTGTTTTCAGGTATGGGTGATAACAAAGGTGTGCCTCTGCACTGCAGCACAGACGCGTGAAGCAAAGCATTCAATGTCCAGGAGACATTACCTCTCCCCATCAACAGCACCACAAGCGTAGGGCTGTATATTGCTTGGTGCCCAGCTGCTGTGAAACCATTTGAGCACGGTGCTGCTCCCAGGCCAGTGCCCTATACCTGTCGCTTCGGCTTCCCAATTTAACCTGCATCAACACAGCTGGTCCCACAGCCTGTTCTAGCGTGGTGTAAGCAACAGCATGGCCCTCACGCCTTTGGTGCAAAGTCCCTCCTTCTTTATAAGCTGTATTCTTGTATGGTATACAGGAAGGAAAAAATCACAGATCACACGCATGCTAGAAACATAGCTCCTCTTCCCAACCTGGTTTAAAGTCAGCGTGAAATGCTTCATAGGCTTCTGTGAGTAACTAGCCACCAGTAAGGCCTCCTTCCCCAAGCAGAGTTTCGGCACATTTCAGTGCTTTCCCCTGTGAACAACTCTGCTTGCACCATGTCAGCTTCTAGGCTGAAGTGAAGGGGATGTGCACTTTTATAACAACTCTCTCTCTCTCTCTTTTTTTTTCCCTTTAAATCTCTGTTAAATTGACATTAAATTATCTTGGAAGAACTGGGGGGATAGCTTTCTGATGACAGGAAATAGGCCTAAAAGATTTGTTCACAGCATTTTTAAGTGTTTATTTTTCAACTCCTCAAATTTCCAATCCCCCTTGATGAGCAGAGCCTGCAGTTAAAGGCTTGTTGAAGAAGTGGGAATGCAAAATTTTTAACATAAGTGGTTTTCTCACTTCTGTTTGCCAGATATTTTATTAAGTGTTAGGAAAATAAGCAAATTAAACCTCCCACTGGTTTTATTATAAATAGATCAGACACTTCAAGCCCTCCAGTTATTTGCAATTTGTTTCACAAAAAAAAAAAAGCTGTTTTTCAATCCAAATGTTCTTCCTGCATAGTAATGGAGGAGGAAGGTACAGCTCTTCATTCCTCATTTGCAGTTTGCTTTTTAGATCCGCTTTCTTCCTTCTACGTGAGCCGTTTCTGGCAGCCAATGGAGACTTTTTCTTCTCTGTGCTTTAAGGGGGGCTTGCTTGAGATGCCTCCAGCATTTTTGGAGAAGAACCTGTCTGCCTGGCCAGCCCCTCTTCTGGCAGCCACCTGTGTCCCTGGTCTGTGCCGCATTTTATCCCTGTGCTATCCCCAACCTCATCTGAGCCCAGTTTCCTACGAGCACTGTGTCCCACGGGCTTTGCAGGAGGCTTTCCTTTCCAGAGCGATGATGGTGCTTTCAATCCCCTTTGCCCGCAGGCTCTCTCTTAGTCCCCCAGGGAGATAAAAGGAAGCGACTGTTTATTAACAGAGGATCCGAATGCGAAAGAGCAGCAGAAAGCAAATCGGACTGAGACATTCCCTGAATGAGTTGTGATAATCCTGCCTAGAAGACTGTTTTTGAAGGAGAATGAAGCCAAGAGCAGCAAAAAGTTCCACGTAGCCACGCACTGGGAAACATTCAGAGAAATACAGCATTTCCACGTCAGATTCAATAAGTGCTCCTTTTTTTGTGTAATCAGCCTGTGACTCCAGGAAGCCGGGCACAAGCATTAAGGTGATTTAATCTAGGGTTGCTTTTCTGCATGCTCTGATCTGGGGAGGCCTTTGAATCACTGCTTGCATACCCGACTTGCATTAAACTTCCCCAGCTAGGTAAGGTGATTCCTTTGCTTTTAAGAGCTGCACAGGCCTCCCTTTCCCCCTCTCCAGGGGCAGCACCTTGGTCCCAAGAAGAGCCAGGTAGGCCGGTGTGCCCCTGGGCCCTTCGAGGCACCCGCGACCCACCCGTGCCCGCAGGTGGGTGGCAGAAGGCACTGGGTATCGAAAGAGACAGAAATAAAGTTTGGGAGAGGAAGTTCAAAAATAGCTGACCTTTTCCTGTAAGTCTGTGTTTTTTGTTTCATTCGTTGTTGTTGTTTCTGTTTTAGAGGCTTCTTTTTCCCCTCCATGGCAGGAGAACCAGGAAAGGAAGAGGCTTTGGGAAGCAGGTGAGGGAATAAAAGAACTTTTAAAGCAAATAGAGGCAAAAAAGAGAATGGTTTTCAGAGGAATGATAGCAAGGACAAGAGCTTCCCCTAGATAGCTATCAGATTTTAGTTATAAAGAAAGAACAGAAACCAAGAACTGCAGGAAAACCTCCTTCCTCTTCCCCCAAAGCTTCAGCTCTGCCCTTTGCAGATGTCCATGTGGCCCTGTGCACAGCTGGGGCAGGGCTGCAGCATCCCCATGGCCACACAAAGCCAGCGGGGGTCAGCCAGACAGGCCACCACAGCACGCGCGCCAGCAGTCGTGTTGGAAGTGGTAAAGGAGCAGAGATCATCGTTAGGCCAGGGATGGAACTGTATTTCCTACCATGGCACATCAGATTAATTAACGTCTGGTGTACGCGCAGCTACCACCTGAATCAAATGAGTGTCTGTTACACGTGGACCACGACCCACACGTGGGGCCCGGCACAACCCCCTCCTGAGGACAGGAGCAGCAGCCAGCATCACGCTGGGTGCGTGCCCACGGAGTTCACTGGCAATGGAAGGAGGGAGGCCTCTCCCAACACCCCCAAGCCACATCTTCAGTGAATTCTGCTCTTGTCACCTCAGAGAGGGTCGTGGTACAGAGGAAGACCATCACCGCTCCGTGCCGCACAAGGCAGCGCTGTGCGAGGGCCGATGCCCCCAGACCCCATTACCGCGGTGTGCTCGCCCCTCAGCCCCCGCGCCCCACCCTGACACGGTGCTGCTCGGCGTGCCCCCGCTTCCCCTGGCCTCCGCAGTGCCTGCTGCCCCTCACTGACACTGCGAGAGGCCTGCACCCTGCGGTCCCACCTCTCCTTTCCACGGCCATAAAAGGAAAAGCAAAACGTTTGAAATCGAATGCTTTGAAGTTTTGCAGAATAAACAAACTTCTTCATGTGGACTGCAATGGGGAAAAAATTCACAGAATGCTCCATAAGGCATAATAAATCTGGCATCTATTGCATTATCTGTGCACCCGCGGCAAATAATACATTAAAGACCTGAAAACAGAGTGCTCAGGGACACCATGTTATTAAAGAGCAGCGAGTCAGCCTCACTATCTTGGAAGGCAACCAAAGCACCCAAGGCACATAAAGATGGGATCAAAACCCAGCGAGGGAGCTGTGGGGCTGGTAGAAGCACAGCAGTAATGGCGTTCAGTTTAAAGGCTCCTATAACTGAAAGGATTTCTTGTACAATGACAGAGGGTTTAACGCCGGATGTATTTGGAGGCCTGAAGCAACTTTAAACACGTACTTACGCAGTGATAAGAGTCTTCTACGCTGTAGACAAAAAGAGTGTGAAAAGTGGAAATATACTTGGGATGGAGGCAGCTTGAGACCATTTGTCTGCACTCTGTCTGAATTCCTTGCTGGCCTGGTTTCTAAATCATCATTATCACAGATCCCCAACAGCTGAGTGATCTCTAATAGAATAATGTTAAGGCAGTCAATGTGTAAGGAAAACATGCTCACACATTAGGCAGCTTTCTCAGGCATAACTTCTTCTAAACAAGTACTGTACAGAAATGGATGGATTTTGATAGAATTTCCAGTCTCTCTATAAGACTTTCTTGGAAAGCTGATTAAATGAGATTTGGATGAAGTTAAGGCTTGACTCTGCTGTTGTCAGGGGAAAACATCCACACACATTATTAATGAGCAACTCAGGGGTGGGGGGACATTGCTCACTTTTGTTTGGGCAATGTCTCAGCCCGTACCAAAATCCTGGCCCGTTTTTCAACTGGCTTGCGCTTTACAGAGGGTTACACCCAGCTGCTGGAAGCAAACATCCTTCAACACCCAGGGATGGTGGTATCTGACTGTGAGGAGTTTGGGCATGGCTCTCCTCACCTAATGGCCGCTTGGCCTCTTGGCCTCCTTTTGACATACCCTCCTGCACCCTTATAAATAGGGACTTGTCAAGCCTACCTAATGGGAATCAGGGCTGTGAAACTGGGGAAAAAAAAAAAACAACAAAGCAAAACAAACCTTCAGTAAATGCTATTTTTTTCATACATGAAAGCCCAAGGTTTCCTAAAGGCAAAGCAGGTGCTGGCAGATCCTGGCCCTGGGCACAGAGGCTGCCCGTGCCCCGTCCCGCGGCCTTGCCCAGGCCCCAGCCCTTCGCGCTGGCTCTCTGCGAGCTGAGGAGTGGAAGAAAAGGCGGCTGTGCCTACGTCCCGCTGCCCGCACTGCCATGGCAACACAGCTGCTTCCTCCATGTTCCTGCTCCCTGCCAAGGGAGGGCTCCAGGCCCTGCAGCGTCAATGTGAGCCCAGGAGAAGTCCAAGTCACAGCAAAACCCCTCCCCTCTGGAACCTCACACCCCAGGCCACAGCCCTCTCTTCAATGATTGCCAAAACCAAAGTTTTCCTGCAAAGAACCTGCCTTGCTGCTACTGCCCAGCTCACAAAAATGCCGTATCAGCCCCGGGGGCTCAGGTACCCTTGTGGGTATCGTCATGCCCCACAGGAAACAGCAGCCCCTGCCTCATCACCTCACTCTTTTCACTTCAGAGGCCTGACGAGTCCCAGGTTGTCCTTTCTGGTCCTTTTCACAGGTTTCCCACTACAGATATTTTATTTTGGGAGATCTGTGGCAAACCTCCACTGATATAAGCTCCAGCTGATGCACCAGCTGCTCACCCACCAAGCCCCAGCCTCACTTGCCTGAAGAAAAGACCCGCGAGCGCTCTCAGAGAGCGTGCTCATGGCTCCCACCGCGCTGGAGGGGTTGCGCAGCCCCAAACGGCACGGCTCCTGTGGCAGAGCTGGCTGGGCAAGCCCTCGTGTGGCCGGTTCCTGCGGTTGGGTGCAGTCAGCAGAGTAGAAGTGGATCCTCTCGGCTTTCACAACTCCTGCAGAGATAGTCACTGGCCTAGGCAAGGCAAGGGCTTGGCTCCTCTGGCAGCCCGTCAGGCCACTCGCAAAGAGACCCCGGTAGGGCTGCAGGCGCAGGAGGAGCTGGCGCCAGCCGGCCCAGCCCTGAACCAGCGGGACCGCTTGGTTGCTCTTCCTCTGGGCAAGTGCCAGGCTTTGCAGAGCCTGGCTCAGAAAGTCAAATTTATCTCTGAAGGTGTGAAACCAATGGCCGGGTCCTTGGCTTGGTTGAAGCTCTTCATCTCATTGAAGCAACTCTGGTAAAATCCCCCCAAAGGCTCACTGTGCTTTAAAGGAGCAGTGTAGCCACCAGCTGGGAGCACAGATGTGATGTTATTTATTTACCACATCTTACCCCATGCAGAGTGCATCTGCAAGTTTTGACATGCTGGTGGTGACAGTGAGAATGGCCAGTGTTCCCAAAATGTCATGGGTTGCACACCGAGTCTGTGTAGTGAGGATATTTAAAGAAAATAATAAATCCTGTCCCACTGAGCCTGGCAGTCCCCTCCTGCTCAGCATGCCTAGTGCAGCCAAGAGGGCAAAGAAACTGGCTGACTGGTGGCATCACCTTCAGAGGATGGCACAGGGGAAATGGGGTTGCAGAGCTCACCAGCAATGATCCTGCCTGGTTTCACTCCTGGCACTTAAGCTTTCCAAAGTTACTCTTTGCCAAGGGGATTACTTTGCACTTTGGTCTGGTTTGCAACTTGTTCTGGAGTTGTAAAAATCTCATTTAGCTTCTAGCTGTAGCCAGCAACTTGTTCTGAAGGGTAACCTTGCTACCACGCTGAAGCTCTGTGCTCATTTAACTACTTTCTTCTCTCTGCTCACAGTAAGGAAACAGGATGCCACAGCTTTGCCAAAATATTTTCCTAAATAAATTGAACTGCAGGCAGTCTCCACAAGGAGACTCTCCACAATCTAGCAGTACCATATGACCCCAACTGGCAAGAGACAAGGGTTACATTTAAATTCAATTTTAATTCAGCAAAATATCAACACTTATTTACCACACTCCATAAATTTAATGTGACAAAATACCTCTGACAGATTAGTATCCCTCTTACTCCAGAAATGTAAAAGCACAACAAATCAAGTCAGTGCATGTTCTGCAGCATGTTCTACACAAGGCTGGCAGCAACACGTGTGTTAGCCAAGTCATTCCTCGCTGCAATCGCCATGTGCTCTGTGGCTGTCAGTGCATCTGGCTGTCACAAATTCCCTTGCCACCTGTGGTCCTGAGGGACCTGCCAGTTGTCCGAAGCAGGTAAGGGTCCACCTGTGTCACATGCCAGCCATGGCAGCACTGTAAAGGCACACAGACAAACAACGAGCTCACCGACGTCCCAATGGCTTTGAAGGAAGCACCATCTTGCCCTGTCCTTTCCCAACACCCATTCCC
Source organism: Anser anser (assembly GCF_964211835.1). Taxonomy (NCBI): domain Eukaryota; kingdom Metazoa; phylum Chordata; class Aves; order Anseriformes; family Anatidae; genus Anser; species Anser anser. Next base: position 16,035,253 of record NC_139728.1, read on the forward strand.
TTGTCACCTTGCCACATCAAGGGTGCTGCTGGATGTGCCACGCAGACACCTCACTTTAGGTGCAGCTTCATGAGCCTTCACAGCAGAGGAGAGGAGGGGCTGATAAAATCGTGCTTGACAGCAGAAAGGCATGCTTGCCTGCAGTGTAGGTGTTTTAATTCCACACCCTGGGATTACACATCTTGCCAGCACTGCCCAATGTAATACCTGCAAATTTTGCCTTGGCCAAGAGCCACCAAACCCCACTGGCCATGATGGTAGTGCTCCTTGAGGTTACTGCATTTGTTTTCTCACTGGAAGTACAACCTCTGGGCACATCCAGGCCCTCACAGGCCCAGTGGAGGAAGCCACGCTCTTAAAGCCAGTCACCTGCCAACAGCCCACGTGTGAGGACCCATCACAGCCCTACAAACCACCACGAGTAGCATCGCAGTTTACTAGACAGAGCCAAAGCAGTCGGCCACAGCCCAGTCACAAGACAGCCTATTTAGTATCGAGACAGTGATAAAAACAACTTCTCTGCCAGCACAAGCTCCTTCAAACACATGCCTGGAGCCAGAGGACTGGAGGAAGGTCCTCACGATGGTCTGGGATTCCTTATGTGGAAGCTCTGGGCCTGTTGCCGCCCATTGCATGTCTGCCAAACCTCATGTCCGCCTGCAGCACGTCAGCCCTCTCTCATCCCAGTGGGGACAGGGCAGGTCCGGCCTGGATTAGCCTGCCAGGTCCTCTGCTACAGACGAGGGCAGGACGTGCGACAGGAAACTGGGAGTGGTGCCTGGGGCGCATGGGCGCCGGTGTGTGGAGGAGGGCCTGCAGGGACCTGCCGTGCCGGGCCGCCCCAACGGCGGGACACTGCCTGCCCTGGCACTGCCCCAGCTGGGGGAGGAGGAGGCTGAGGGCTTGTCCGGCCGAGGCCTGGTCCTGCCTCCATGCTCCTGCGGTGGCCCTGGCCTTCACCTGAGGACAGCTGCTCCCACATGCCTGCCATTCACAGGGACGGGGATGGCTGGGGGAAGACCTGCACCCTTGGCAGGAGGGGCATTTTGGAGGCAATCACGAGAAAAAAGAAAAAAAAAAAGAGAAACCACCTTTTTCTTCTTCACCTGGCTCTTCAGGGCTTCATGTACACTCCAAAGGAGAAAAGAGGACAGACACACGATTTGCTTACCATGGCCTTCACTGTTAAATGCAATACACGAAAACAAAGCATCCATCACAGCTATTGAAAATTCCCAGTAGCTATTTGGCACGCAATGAAGGACAGACTGGCTCTCATGTTGCTGTTCACTGTTGAGCAGGCAACCCTGCGAGTCCCTCAGGTCCCACTTCCCCGGACACATCCTAAGCAAACTGAAAGATGAGGTTTGTCAGAGCTCAGCTCGCTCAGGCTGTGAGCTTGTCCTACAACCACAACGCTTAACAAACACGCCAGGACCCTGCAATGGTTTTGCCAGTGCCATTGTGCCCATCCCGCTGGGTGTAGCCCCAAAATGCTGCCTCCTGTGTGCCTTTTGGGAGTGGGCCAGCTCTCCTGGCCCTCCACATCCTTGCACACATCAACACACTCCATTGCTTCCAACCTTAAGGAAGGAGGAACACATACCATGCCGAACGCAGGCAGCACGAGCCTGTTGCCTTCAGGAGGGAGATTTATAGGGGGTTGCATCAGCCGTGAGGGCTCACAGCATCATTTCCCGCACAGCGCAGGCGGGCGCCGGGCCCCCACAGCCCCCGTGGAGCACAGGGAGCTGCTCCCGCAGGGACGGCCTCTTTGTGTGCCCTCGAGCTGGCTGCGGAGAGACGGGATGGAAGGAGGAGCGCGGGAAGCCAAACCGTCACCGTAAATCCTGTCAAGTCTAACGATGTTTTCTCAAGTGTGTTTTCCTGACTTCCCTCCCGAGAGAATAAACCCAAAAGATGGTTATGTCTGATCTTTAGGTAACCCAGAAACAAAGTGTTTCCAAAACAAATAATCACGTTGCAGTCTGACAATGTTCATTATTACAAAAGAACATTTTATTTCACTTTTTCCTGGGTGTACTATATTGCAATGTAACACTAGGCAGGTCTATTATCATATTAAGATTCTTGCTACAGAATTAAGGTGTTTGTCCGTTTGGTCAAATTTCAAAGTTTTTCCTTGGCATTCTTACAGGACTTGTCACCACTTAAGCACATGAATTAGTGGAAGTGCCAGAAGTGTGGTATGGGACTTGGAGCGGGTGCTTTCCAATCCGAACTTGCACAAGTTGCCGGACTGGCTGGATGCACGAGGTCAGCACAAATCCTAATTGTGACAAAGGGGGAAGTGTACATCGCCAGATTTTGATCACATAGTAGATTTGTTTTTCAGGCTTAATATACTATTAAAGTTGTCTTCTTATTTTTGAGGCACTCTGTCATCTCTGCTTCCATTACCAAGGAAGATTTATATTATTTTTGAGCAATAATGTAAAATGCCTTGCTTATATTCTGGCAATTGTATTATTTGTTAGGCACCTGATTAATATAACTAATTATATAAACTCGTAGAAACCATGCCTGAAGTATTATCCACAAAAAGTCCATCCATTCTAAGTCAAATACTATAGTTCACAGAAAAGTCTTCTATTATGCAATTGCATGTGAATATACATATGAGCAGTACATGAATCACTGAGTAAATATGGCACTTTTACATATTTTTCTGGAGGTCATACAGAATTAGGAAACAATCTTCTCTTAGCTGATGCACTTCTAAAATACTGTAATATGGTTTTGGAAAATACACCCCACAGACCAGACAGTAAGAAGTTTAGAAAAAGTCAACAGTGCAGCTACCTGAGTTTGTTCCATTAAGTTTAAGCAATAAACAGTAATTTGATATTTTATCACTATGTGGGTTTTCTACCCACAAAAGGCATGCTGCCTAACGCTGCTATAGATGCAACAGCACAGCTCTCCAAGCACATGGCTCGGCAAGACAACAAGCTGACCTAGCACCTCTAAAGTGCCCTGTCCTTCCTCCTCCTTGCCCAGACCCTGGCTGAAGAGTCCTGTTCCCTTGCTGCTCCTACCCTAGCATCCATTGACCCAGCAGATCTGCCTTTTTTTTTTTTACTGGCTTAGTTTTCTGCTGGCTTAGTAAACTGATACATCCTGTGGAGGGATCAGACAAGCACCGGACCCATAGAGGTACGAGAGAAGCGGCTGGACCATGTGCCAGGGATGGGAGCAGGGGCAAACAAAGGAAACTGCCCCTTTTTGGAGGGGATAGTTATTGGCTGTTCGATTGACTAAGCTGTCTCAGCAGACCAAACCCTTGGAGGAGATACAGTTATTAGCGTGAAAGTGCTTACACTGGTATAGTTTCTTCCTATCTAGAAGGTAAATAAAGAAATACCAGCACAAGGCACTTTATACTCATGTAACTGTGCCCACATGAGGGATTGCCCTGACATAAATATAATCAGTGGCAAACAAAACCTCCACATCCTCTAAGTGATGTATTTAAAAAAAAAAAAAAGGTGTAGAACCAGTCTCCAACCTTCAGTTATGAGGTGTGCATGATTTCCATTCAGAAGATAGACCACTACACATGAAACATTAGACACAAAATAAATTATGGATTTAAAATGCTACATCTAGGAATATAAAGATTTTTTAAAAAAAACTTCAAATGTATTCCCATATTTCAAATCTAAATAAGATAACTATACAGCTCCAACAATTACTTGGACAGTTTAAACAGTTTACATTCATCAGAGACAACAGCACTTTGGTTTACATAATTAGGTTAATATGAGCAATGAAACATTTCTCTCCCTCACATTACATCAAAGTGAAATACATTTAGAATATATATATATATATATATATACTGCCAAGCTGTTCCAGTAAGTGCATTCCATATGAGTAAGAGTAGCTCTTGCAACAGCTACATCAGTTATAGGTCTTTTACAGAACTAAATTAAACCACTTTAAAAAAAGCTTGTTCTGATTCTTTCACGCCTGACCCATTTCTGATTAATCACACAGATTTTTCTGCAGAACATAGCCAAGCGCAAAAAGCAAGTCTGACTTGGTAATGTAGCAAGCCCACTTACCAGATTGCGCAGCATGCCCTGGTTTAACTAGGAAATATTTATTTTAGATTGTCTCCCCACCTTTATAAATCAGACTCAAAACAACAATAAACTCAAGAACCCAGATTAACTGGAGTTCAAGACATGCAACGGCAGTTAGAGAACATTGAAAAGCAACCAATCTGACAATCATCAAAAATTATTTTACATAACTTTAAACAATCTGCAACTCAACCTCTGCAATTTATAAACAGCATTGCCTCCTACAGAAAGAAGTAGTTACTCCTAGATATTCTTGCAAAGCATTTATCCAGTGCCTGCGTCTGACTCAAATATGCGTCATTGGAGAGGATGAAGAGATCTCCCCCCAGCAAGATATTTTGCTTGGTTATTTTTTATATGGTTATTTTTATTAGCTTAAATTAGCTTGTGAGTAGCACGAGAGTTATCAAAGACTATACCTGCCAAACTTGCCTAAGAGAAAGGATGGATAAATAAAAGGCTGGATAAGTTTTAAAAAAGCTGGATAAATAAACAACTGAGAATGGTTTCAGAGGACAAAGTTCCCAGCCTGATGCATTAAAGATATTACAGATTATTACAATATTTTAAAAAGCTGACATCCAACTGTATGATTTCCAATTTAATTACTATTTGGGAGATGAAAATATAGCCTTCATCGCTGCCCTTTGGTAGGCTGAGGGTTTTGAGAAGTTAATGTATTCATTTAACCTCATTTTTCCAAATCTGCAAATGTTCCTGCGTTGAGCTTGTAATACAATACCAAAACTCAAAAAAAGGAGCATATTAGCTGCTTAAAATACTATCATTTCCTTGCCAGAAGCTTTACAAACTAAACACGATTGCACTTTTTCTGAATGCCAGTCCTGCAAGGTGCCCAGCACCCCTGAGGGACACAGAGGACACTTGCTCACTTGCGGTACTGGGCTTTTAGTGGAGGATAGGTAGGGGATTTTTGAAATTAGTGTTTTATCTCCCTGCATTGCCTTTTCCAAAACAGTGAGTTCATTGCACCCCTTACACTCAGGTCAGCAGGAAATGGGCCCCTGAACCTCTCTGCATTGTTCAGAAAATCTTCAGCATGAGTCATTTTGGTAGTGGCTCCTCTGTGACCTGTGGCCTTACTCTTCCAGCTCTGGAGAGGAAACTGCAATCAGTGCCTCCTGTTCGGTGCTGCATGTGAATGGAGACCTGGACTAAACTTTCCAGAAGGCCCTGGAGGAATTCTGCATGCTCCCTCAGACCAATTAAAATACCTCCAGCCCTTGTACATAAAGAACCTTTTCTACCTGCTTTGACCATATGAGAAAACAGTGTCATAAATAAAAGGAAGGACAACCCAGATCTTGTTAGATGTTGAACACCTTCAGCTCCCACTGAAGAAAAGAGGGAACAGGGCATTCAACAACTGCAGGATTACCCGTTGAAGACCACATCCTAACGGATTAACAATAACCAGGAAGACAATATAATCACCTGTTACAAATTATGCAATCCAAAACATACAACTTAAACACAGTTCCCCTGTTGGGATTAGCCAAAGTAAAAAGAAAAAAAAAAAAAAGTCAGCAGATAAAAACATTTACTTTTGCCAGTAAAAATTAAGTTACAGACACCCTTGTTCTCAGGGTAAAATAAACTTAAAATATCTTAAAACAGTGAAAAAATACGAGAAAATTTTATTAAAAATATATGTACTCCTTACTCCAAATTGCTTTGTACAGAAAGGACTTTTTGAAAAAGAAAAAAATAATCACAAACTAAATGCATATTCAAAGTATGCACTTTCTACAGCATATTTGGTAGAAGCATTATTTCTGTAAAACTGAGCAAGAGGAAGTTAGTTATTCAGCTTTCATTTGTTCCCTTACATCAGAAGGCAACGTTTCAAACAAGGTGTCCTCTACAGTGAAACCAGTCCGCTTCAGAGATCTACATTCACCAAGTTCAGCTGGGAGAATTTCAAAGTGATTGCCTTTAATATCCAAGTGGGAGAGGAATACCAAATTACCAATTTTAGGTGAAAGGACTGACAAGTTATTTTTCCCAATTTTCAGAGTCTTAAGTTTTTTGCAAAAGTATAGTTCATCTGGCACACTCTCCACTTTGTTGCAAGTAATGGAAAAGTACTGTAAACTCTGAAGAACTCCTATTTCAGGTGGGATAAAGCGAATGTCATTGTAAGACAAATCCAAATATCTGATTTTGTTGCATAGGAATAGGTGGGATGGAAGAACCTCTATTTTGTTATGGCTGAAGGAAAGCCGTTCGAGACTAGTGAGTTTCTTTATATGCTCCGGGATGTATGTTATACTGTTGTACCACAGCTTTAGGATTGTCAGTTTTCTCAGATGTTGAAAACTTACTATTTCTTCAATTGATTTGAGGTTGTTTTCCTTTAAATCCAATTCCTGAAGACTGAGAAGGCTGAAGACTGCGTGAGGTATGCGTTCCAAATCACAGTGAACCAATTCCAGCTGTGTCAAGTTGACCATCTTCTTCAGGTTGTTGAGCATCACTAGCTTAGTGCCATCATTATGGATGCACAATTTTTGAAGGTGACTTGAAACATCGACAGCAGATTGTGGGATTTTAGACAAATTACTTTTTATGTAAAGAACTTTAAGGCTTTTAAGTTCCCGAAAAGATTCCAACGTAATGTTTTTGGAAATATCGTGACTTAGGGAGCCAATTAAATACAGTTCTTCCAAATTTCTGAGGCCATACATCCAGTGGGGAAGTTCTCTGATGTCATCAAACTTGACGCTCAAGATCTTGAGATTCTCCTTCAGAAACGCCAAGGCAGCGCTGTGGATCTTCACAGAACATTGGTGCAATGAGAGCTCCTGGAGATTGTCCAACTGTGCAATGGTCGCTGGTATCATTACATTGTTAATAATTTCAAGCTTCAAAGACTGCAGCTCAGTGATTTCAAAAACGGTGTCTGGTAGTCCAGAGAGCATGAAAAGCTGTAGCTCCAAATGGCTATGGGAGTTCATCTGTAGCCGCTGTCTCAGTTTATCCGCAGTCCACTCATTGTTTAAGTTCAGCTGTTTCAGCTTATTTTCACTGACTTCAGACAGGAAGACAGCAAACCTCTTGGAATAGAGAGGATCATATTGATCTATCATATGAAGCATAAAAGCAAAGTCGTTCTTGACATCTGGGATATCATCAATTCCTGTCTCTTGCCGAACATATTCGAAGGAATATTCTTTCAGCGAGCGATAGAACAACCAGTATAAAGTATAAAGGCATGTGAGGCCATAGATGCTTACAAAGCACAGGTAGCAGTAGGAGAGTTTAGAGAACAGATGTGCCATCGTGTGATTACAGCAAAAATTCTTGTATCCTGTCATGTCTTCTATATCAACATTACAGACTACTGTAAAATTAACTTCTGAGACGAGTGCTGTGTTGTATGCAATAATAATAAGGAATTTAATTACCTTAAGCACAGTCTGGCGAACATACATGACATAGAGTATATCACCCTCCTCAACATGCAGTCTAAATTTCTTCACCTTTTCAAACAGTGCTTTGGCCTGTTCACCTTCTTTCTTGTCTAATGCCCCAGGCGTTCCCTTATCCACAACCAGCTTCTCAGGGATTGATTTTAAAGACTGTGTCTTGACCAAAGTGCCTTCAGCGCTTGGCTGGATAGTATTAGACTTATTTATGTTGTTCTTCCTGTTATCTTTCTCTTCAGAGTCTTCACCTGATACTTCAGATAAGGCTCTTGTTGTCCAGGGAGAATCAAAACATTTCCCAAGTATTGAAATGAAGTGTTCAATTTTGGAGCTCGACCCAGGGAATTTGAACCAAAAGTTACTACACAGCATGAAGACCAGCGTGTGTATAAGGACAAGGTAAGGGAAGTACTTGGCATACCAGTGCAGGGCACGTTCATAGCACACCTGATTTATAAAGCTGTATTGCTGAAGGTCCAAATCAGTCTTCAGCCCTTTCATTTCAACTGTAGCTGGAGGAGTGGATGGCTTGGGTGGAGGAAGAGGGGTTGTATCTGGGATTGCACTAAACACATTTGAACTATTAGATTGGTTCTGGCAAGGCTGTACTCGTTTTGGAAGGCATATTATCTTGTCTTGCATGACCTGAAACACACAAAAAGATATCTTTTAAGCTGATGTACAAACAATGGTGGCAGTACCACTGGGTAGCTGTCCTTGGAGTTCCTCCAGCTGTCAGGCATTCCGTCCCATAGCCTGGCACTTGATCTCACAGTCTGTGCTATTATTATTATTGTTGTTAGTCCCAACAAGATACTTGTTCTATATGCCAGGAACTAGGTCACCCCTTTTCATCAATGGTTAGCTTTCCATAATTTGGATAAAAGGACACTGAGATAATCCAGAAAAAGCAGAAGTATGGGTAATGCTTCCGGAGAAGACCAGGGACATCCTGCACTGCTCTCCCCAGAGAAAGACTGTTCTTGACGGTTGTATTCATCCTGGCAAGTGCTACACAGTATTCAGAAAGAGCTTAGGCTTTGAAAGCAGCATAACTGCATTCATGTGGCTTTACACTTAAACTGTGATGTCTATCACACCCAAAATGGCTGACAAAGAGCCAATGCGGGCATATCTATGCTGGGAGGATGCTGTTTATCTTCAGTCTAAATAAATACAGATAGTGATATTAGAGAGTCAATGGCATTTTATACATGTACGCGCATGGACATCATTTTTATTCAGTGTCTCATACAGAGACAGTTCTCACAGGACACACCTGTGGGAACAAAGTACCTGTCCTTGACTGTCTGTAATGCAAAAGAAGAGCAACTTCTTTAATTTGGGCTCGCCATTCACGTTGGTAAACTCAGGTGAGATTGCCTTTAGGGACCAATCACCTTTGGTTTAAGTTGGGAGAACAGTCTGAGTTCAGGGCCATGCTCCCCAGTGGTCTTAATTTTAAAATACTAATCCATGTGATAAAACAAAAAGATCTGTAATTTGCCTTGAATGACTACCTGGGATTAGCCAAACTAAGAACGTGCCTTCTACTGCAGTATGAATATATCCTTCGACATCGTGGTTGTTGAAAGCACTAAAAATAGGGTATGCAACAAGAGCTTCCAAATGCAGATCCTCCTTGACGATCCACCCTGGTGTAGGGAGATGCTGAGATGAGATCACACGTTTTTAACCATAACTGTTGACACTTCAGAAACTCCTACAATTAATTTTTGCATGTAAATGCTATTCTGATATTTCTTACACTGCCATTAGTTACACTCTGGATTCATACCTCTGGTAGTAAGTTGAAATAAAAAGAACCTGCCCGTTATTTGAAGTGTTTCCATGCATTATTTTCCAGCATGCTTCGTCCAGTCAAGCAGGTAAACTTAGAAACAACAGACGCTCTACTTCATGTGCTTAAGCAAACACTTAGTTTATTATGCAAAACACAGCACTGTACAGAGAGATTTTTAAACATGGACATCCTATCTTCTCAACTGAAAATATTTAAAATGGTGAATACAGGCGAAACCATAGTTGATTACACATGAAACCTGGGACAAGGTAAGTGAAAATCTTAGGCCATATAGGTGAGCAAATCCTCCTGAAATAAGAGCTTTGTCAGTGTGTCCCTTTAGCTCCATTTCTGAGTCATGCCAAAATACGTGAGACCCACGTTTGAGCCAGTACTACAACTTTCTGCTCCTGTGGAGTCCATCCCAAACAGTACTTTCCATTTCTTTTCAGCTTTTGGCTCTTCAGCAAAATTTAGCTACAGTGAGTGACAGTTATGTCAATTGTTTATGCGTCAGCATCCTCAGAGATGCTTTGGAATGGAGGAGGCGTAATATTAGTTGTGGGTGGTGTTAATAAAATAAGCACATGCATTTCAAATCCCTTTGAAACACAAAAGCAAAAAGTATTTACATTTGCCAAATAAAGAAAAACAGAAATTACAGAATCACATTTTTCCAAGCTTCTAAGCAAAAAAAAAAAGTGGTACAAAAAAGAACTTAATTTGATCATCTGTTTTGTTATGCCAGATTGTGGTGAAAACAGGCATACATGCAAAAGCCAAAGCAACAGCTCTTATCTGAGCTGGCATCACTCCACTGACTCTGGTGCAGCTCTACTGATTTACAGCTGCAGAAAGTCTGGTCTGTGTTATTTGATGTTTCTGCCCAAGCAGCTTTAATCCCCAGACTAGCAAATTTTTGCTTTGTTCACTGCAAATTCAAGAGATAAACAATGCAAGGCACTGTCCTCGCGAGGACTGTCCTCGCTTATTGCTCTCTCAGTGACCCCGAGAGCACCTCCCTCGGCCGATTTACCTGCAGTGTGCACCCAAACACACCGATCATCAGCATGGCGACGGAGAGATAGTCCGTGAACACATCCCACCAGGGCTTCAGCACTCTGAACGCTGGCTGCTGCTCTGAGAACTGGCGAAACTCAGTCACGGGAATCATCCTCCTGGAAAAGAGCAAGGCCAGCGATCAGCCTCCTGCGGCCAGCACCCAGCGGTCTATGCGAGACAGTGAGAAAGTTCTTCCGAGAGCTTTGACACAACCCGCTCTGGACATGAGAGGCCCGGGATGTGGCACAAAGTCCCCAGCTGCCTCCCAAGAGGTCCCTCGGACACCCACCTGACAGGGAATACTCGTGCTGCCACCCAGGAGCACCAGGGTCCGTGCATGCAGGGAGACCAACGTGCTCTGCGCTGACTCCCACCCCGCCCGACGGGTCGAAACGGCCTTCTGAACGCTGCCAGCTCCGTACGCGCTAGCCTTGATCTCAAAGGCCTGGCTAAAGCAGTTATCCGGTGCTCGGATTTCACAGGCCCGTTTAGCTATCATGTTTCATTCGCTTCCGTTGTATTCATAGTGGTTTCTGGGATGCTCTTGAATATTTGTGTGCATACTCACTACAGTTTTAAATCTACTACGTTTTGAGCGCAAGTTGCTAAAGTGCTTTAGCTAACCAGAACTACAGGCAGTATGGGCAGATCAAGGGCTTTATCTTCACCTCAGATGTCTAGGCTTACATCATCACCTCCTCGGAGAAATCAGCTCCCGCACGAGCATGTACAGACAGACACCGATCTGTAAGTCCGCAGTGAGTTGTGTAACTGAATCCCTGAGATCAAACCAGCACTGAAACTCCCCAGTAAATTACAGTGGAAAGATAAATCCACATGGGAACGTAACAAAAATACTCCCAAGGACAATTTATGAAGAATGTCCTTTAACTAATATGGGAAACGCCCACCACAATCACCTCATGTCACAGCCATATTTTAAGAGTTTACAGTCCCGGTTCAGCTGTGTGCTGGAACCCATGGGGTGGCTTTGGTGCCACCCAGCAGCACAAAGACTCAGCCATGAGGCTGACACACTTCCCAGGGACTGGGGGGATTTGGCTCATCCAGAGCCTCATCCAGAGGGAAGGACACTGCCCTAACTGCAAGTGTACGGCCATCTTACGAATGTATCGTTGCTCCCACTGCACCGGCCATACTTGGGTGAAAAGATGGCCAGCTCAACACCCCCTCAAGGAGCACTGTGTCTCTGCTTGCCCAGCAGCTCCTCAGGAGCTGGACCCATCCCCAAAAGCAGCAGCACGCACGAGGTGACGCCTGTAAATGAGCTTGGGTTAATAGCTGGGCTGGGGCTTCACCACTTCCTGAGTGGGGAGCATAAACACCTCCTAGCCCCTGCTCCCTGCCCTCTTTCAACCTCTTTGTGTTGCTTTTAGCATCACTTGGGCGGACAAGAGAGTCTCTGTCAGCTTCTTGTCTTCAGGACGTAGTCCCCAAGACATGACACAGGCTATGAAACCAGGTGAAGCCGTGCACCTCCCTTGCACAGCCAGCACTCCCCTGCAGGACATGCAAACTAATTTATTATTAATTTTATTAAGCTGCCAGCTGGCCTGAACAGCTGCCTGGCGGTAAAGGGATGCAGCCACCGGTACCATGCGCACCCCGGAGCCGCTCCTCTGGTCCACGCATGCTCAGCTGCGCTGCAGCAGGGGCTGGGAACTCTCTTGGACCCATGGCACAGGGACAGCCCTCAGGACCTGCACCACACAGCATAGCTGTTCCATTTGATGGGCTCCGCTCTGTATTTTTAGGGTCCTTTGTTGTGTTACCTGGTCGCTTTATTTCTTGTAAGTGACGTGTGGAGAATTTAAATGAAGGGAGATAGTTCCTGGTGGCACAAATACATGCTACTCCCATCCCTTGTTCTCTTTTGTGGTCACCGTTTGCATAGTGTGACTCCTCATTAGCAGAGTGCACATGCTGTCACCCTGGTTAATGGTCCAAGCGGGGAGACCTGTGCACAGCCAGCCTCTCTGAGCCATGCCAGGTCTGCAGAGCAACGCCACAATCTGTTTGCCACTTATATTTTCCTTTATTTTTTTTTTTTTATTTTTTTTTAAATGAAACAGTTACTGAACAATGGCAGTAGTACTGCACATAGCGATGGTAAATAAAATAGCAATGTCTGATGTCAGGCTACTTTTTTTTAAGCTTCAGAAAAAATGACATTCACAAGAAGCTTTAAATGGAGATTGGACACGAAGAAGGTGGATAACCATTTTCCAGGATTCTCTGGAGAAACCCTAGTGCTTCTTTCATTGTGACACCAGCACTAAAGAAAAAACACTGGAAAGAAACACAGAGGAGCCTGGGCTTGCCAGCACTGCTGTAATGGCATGACAAAGAGTTACACAAAATTGTGCCGTCTTCATCTCCGTCTTCCCTGTCACTGCTTTCACACTCTGGCTTGTCCAGTGACCAGGAAGACATCCATTAGCAATGGCTTCCGAGCCCCAGCAGAGACACAGCAGGCCCACACAACCCCGACATAACCCTCCTGTCCACAGCAGACACCCAGGGCCACGCGCACAAACAAGGCCTGTTGTGATTCTCTCAAAACAAAGTGATTCTGTCAATCTTTACATTCATTTAAACAAATCAAACCAGAGATGGTAAAAATTCCTACCGCAGCCCAAAGAGCCATCTCTGGGACAGCACACCATCCGTTGCAGGTCGCTACCTCCTCTTACCACATGCAGATGGAAGAACATGAGTTTAAAATTTCAGCTGGTGGAAATTAAGACAGTGTGACTGATTTCAGCTCGCCTACATTCAAAATGCTATTTAATGGCACAATTTACGGTACCCAAAACGTGAAACGTGACTTAAGTTGAATAGTCTTTTAACCCACCTTAGGAAACTTTGAATTCTAAATATTGGAGTAACTTTTCTAATTACAACCAGAATTTGTTCTTTTTTTCTCTATCCTGTATTTCTAACAACCCTCAATCTCTAGAGAAAAGAAAACCGCACATGAAACAGATCACCTGGCATTCTGCTACCAGTAGGAAATCAGAAAGAAACTCAGATTAAGAGCTGTACTGGCTCATTGAGCAGTGCTGCAGAAAACTGCTGAGAGTTTGCCAGATGAAAAACAAAAACAACAACAACAAAATGGAAGGGGAGAGAAACTAGGAGGTTTTTATTATTTTAAATTTTCTAGGATATAAAGAAGAGTCTATGAATGAAAGTAAGTATGTGATAATAATATGAAATGCTGGAATCCAGGAAGATGTGTAAACAATACCTGAATCTTCCTGCAAGGGAAAAGGAGGGTCAAATCTAGTACCCTGTAGGCATGTGCAAAGACTTCAAGATAATAAGCAGATACGGCTTTTGCTGGAAACAGAGATGTGGAAGAACACCGAAAACAAAACAAAACAAAAACCACAACATTCAGGTCCAAACTCTTCACTGATGTAAACAGGAACAGCTTCCAACCAAATAGCAGATATTTACTCCTGCAGAAATCTAACCACAGAAATCAGCTCATGCATGGGCAATGAGAAGCACAGCACGATGATTTAACGTGACCTGAAAGAGCTAAGGAGAATAAATAGGTTCAAGTGGGAAAGGAAAGTACCAGACACAAGTTAGACTTAATAAATGAGAGATTAAATCAGGGGATGACTCCAAAACAGCCACGTCACAAAGCACCTCCTGAGCAATTGGCCTTCACCAGGGGAAACGCGGGGATGCTGTGTGGACGCACGCTGCAGAACGTAAAGGAAATTCATTAATTAGCTGTCTGGCGCTGGCAGCCCGCAGGAGCGGGCAGGCAGGGCTGCCAGTGGGATCTGCGGCTGTGCCGGGCTTCGTGCTCCAAGGAACGGCTGCGTCAGTGGCCGGACGGGGGTAGGCCGACAGACACGGCTTCCAGCTGCGGCCACCCTGCCGCTCCCGGTGACACCGGCGGACACACCAGAGCCCTCCTGTCACGGCACTGCAGGCTGCCAGAGCTCCTCACCTCGGCCCGTGCTCAGAGCAGCCTGAGGGATGCGGCACTGTTACAGGGTACAGACACGTTAATGCTCGTGGCTGTGCACCTCCGATACAGCCCTCAATAAAAACGCTGTTGGCTCCTCGCGGCTCCCCACGCTTCAGCTATTGCTAGGTGACCGTCGCTATTTTTAAGTAGGTGCTTGTGGAGCGACTTAACTTGTTTTAGGCGGCATAACTCTGAATGGACACAGATAACTGGGCGTCCCTGCCTCTGTTCCGCCTCTTGGTGCAGGTCTGTCAGACCCCAGACCCCAGCAGGGTACAGCAGGATGGCCGTGGGCTGTCACCTGCTGTCCTTCCCTCGCCGTCCCCAGGCTGGGGACCGGCCTGGCCATGAGGGGATGGACGACCTCCAGACTGCTGAGAAAGCTGCTGAGCAGCGAGGCCTGCTGCCACCATCCCAGCTATCACATCCTTGCTGAGCAGAGCCCGAAGACGTGCCCCATGCTTTGGGCCCGGCCCGCCCCACCGTCTGACAGAATGGCGGCGGCACAGCTGCTTGTTGTGCTGTATGTGAGAGACCGCGGCTTGGCAGCGCTGTGTTTGTCAGGCTACAGACATTATTCACCAGAAGGCAAGCTCTTTGCCATCTTACTCTTCCAGCAGGTACTCAACCACGTTGCTGTGCCCTCAGGCAATTGCTGTCATCCATCACTTGTTTTAGGTAACATCCACAGCCTCGCAACACAGTCGGGGCCCCTGGGCACTGGGCAGGCAGTTAATGTCAAGGTTGCATTGGTTCAGTTAGGGCAGGGTATAAATAACAGGCCAGAGGGAGAAAGAAGGAGGAACACAGCAGTAGGACAGAGGTAAAGTTGCAGAAATGGTTTAGTTTAGAATGAGGAAGCACAAGAAGTTGGTGATATCTCTTAAGCTAACCAGAAAAGATGTGAGCATTATTCACCAGCTGACACTGAACCACATTTCCCTGCCATTGCACCAACCCCATCTCGGGCAGAGGACCGGCACTACCACCTCCTAAGCTCAGCCCTGGGCACCGCAGCCATGGCTCTGAGCCGCTGGCAGAGACGGGTTTCCGCAAGAGAGAATTTATACTGGGACCATGCAGTGCTTCACATCAGAGATCTATCAAGGGGGGAAAGCATTGGGCTGGGTAGAACCAGCTCTCCTTGCTGTTTTAAACATATTGCATGTGTTAGGATAAATTATGAAATGCCTTTTGGGAATACCGCTGCAAGTAGGTCTCTGGGCTGGTTCCCATACATGATTTATAGCATATTCATCTTCATTAAAGGAACAGAGCACAGCACATATGTAACAGAGGCCACAGCAATTACAGGAAGCGACGAGCTCGTGACTTGGTGGCAGGGACTTGCTGAGCCCTAGGGCACATGGGACTGGCATCACGCATCCCCAGCGCCCTGCAGCTGGCTGTAAGTGGTCACCGCTCCACAGAAATACTGTCAAGTCACTTCTCAGGTGGCACCAAAAATTGTTCTAACCGCTTCTAGAAACAGGCTTAGGGGAACAGCACCGGACTATGCATGTTACAGAAGTTGCTGTCTTTTTATTTCAAACTTTCCAGACCCCTATGACCCAAAATTTGGCCTGTGTATTGGGGAAGCATTTTTTACTGCACTGTAAACAGCTGCCCACAGCTGACTAATTTTAATTTATAAACCTTGGAAACTGTGGTTTTGCTGGTTGTGGCAACTACAAAGGCTGATCCTCATCTCCAGCGCTTGCCCTGGAGTCCCCCACAGCTCCTGGCACTGCTTGTGCTGGCACCGCAGACACAGATAACGAACCCATTCCACTTCATCACCTAACCGAGAGCGGAACAAAAGTGGGCCCAGTGACAAGGCCTCCAGTCTGAAACAGCACTGATTAGACTAAGGGGGAAATAAGATGATAAGGGCTGGAATTAGCAACTCCTAATTCCCAAGAGTTTGATGCCATGCCCTTATCTGAGTTCTTACAGAAATCGTACGTGCGGAGGAATGGTATCTGAACTGCCCTGACACTGAGCTCTGGTAATTACCCTGCTATCTGTTTGCGCTGACCAAGATGTCCAGCATTTGGTCTGCTCCCATGTAACAGACAGTAATACCTTTACTAGTAATTTCTCCCTGGATTTGAAGCGTTGCAGGAAACTAGTGTCCCCGTCAGGCTCTACAGCCATTGGTGTTTCCTGTAAAATAAAATAAAAACTGTCTTTTTGGGGTGGGGGGGGGTGAGGGGGAAGCGGGGGATGGAAAAACTACTTTGAAAACCGAGTATTTGGAAGTACAGCAAAAAGGTCTCGCATGTTGCCATTTCTTCAAACATGATGGGCTACTTTTTGTTCTGTTGATCACAGCAGAGGTTTTCATAGGAAGAAGTACCATCATTTGGAAGAAATACAAACAAATGATGCTGTTGCTTAAACATAAATCCCACGTTGAGGAACTGGAAAGTCATTAAAAACAATCCATTTGCATCCAAACAAGTTATTTTTAAGAGACATATGTTTACTGTATCGTCAAACAAACCACTTGACATTTGTCTTCTCGGGGATGAGGCTGGCAAGGAAGTGTGGCCAGAAGAAAGGACAGAGCATGAGTCAGGACTCCCATCAGGAGGTGGCCATGGACTCCCTGCCTTGGGCACGCCACATCGCCCTGCCGTGCCTCCAGCTGCAAACAGAAAGGTGCCTACTGCCTTTACCGGGAGGGATGAATACAAAACCACAATATATTGCTTTTTCCAGTTCTCTGCAAGTGATCGAGTCTGAACTCACAGCAAGCCCAAACTCCTCTGCAAAGCCACCGGAGCTGTGCTGATGCTGCACGTAACAGCAGCCGCCGTTAGGCTGCCGTGCGGGGAGCGGACAGAACACAGCCAGCCCGTAGGACGCGTTATTCCAGCGCCCACAGTTTGGTGGCCCTACAGCCCGTGCCCTGCCCAACGCCTGCAGCCAGCGTCGTGGGTTCAGAGGCAGCAGTGACCGCCCCGTCCCTGCTGCGGTGCCCGGGGAGCCGCTCCCAGCCCCGAATCCAGAGCTCGGAGCAGACCTGAAGAATGTAATGAGGAAGCGACTTTAATAATTGCGCGTCAAAGTATATGCTGCAATTTCCACCTACACATCCAGTAAGCGCCGCCTTGGCGACGGCATCCCATACAATACCCTTGTTGTTTTAATTGAGCCTCGGTCCTTTTTCATGCATTACACACCAAAAATACTTCCTATTGTCAGCAGCTCTTTGACTTCTGTTTGGTTGGACTGAAGACAAAAAAATGTCCAGGGCCAGATTCTGCCAGATAAAATCTCAGTGGAATCGATAGCAGCTCTTTTGTACCATAGCACTGTGTGGAGATCTAGCTTTGCTGAACTCTTTGTCCAAATTTAAAGAAAAGTGAACTCTACATTTCCATGGGATACTCTCCACTTTTGGGCTTTGGCAATCACATTCTTAGTTTATCAGGGCTATCACTGAAGCCTAGGGCCCTCTTTCCAGAGCTGCAAGATGTTCTTAACGCACATGAAAACCTTTAACAGCAAACCCAAGAGCAAGAAACTATCCAGAAAGTACTATTTTAGTACTGCTGAAATACGTCTGAATGATTGAGAAAAGTAAATGCTGATCAAGTTTTAATCGAAGCTACAACAGGCTTTCCACAAACACTTACTGATATACTCAGGTAATGAAGACAGGAACCATGTCATAGGATAGAAAATATTACATAAACTAGTGCCAGTGATTATCAAAGGAATATTCAGGGACTCCAGGCTAAAACAAGTGCTCAGAATAAAAAATGTTCAGATGATATAATTAAAAGTTAATTCCTAATTGGGACATGTAGCACAAAGAGTCCATTCTGAGTCTAAGCAGTTCAACCATCTGAGAAGTTAGTTAAAAACTTTTTATGCAGTGATTGAGCCAAAAACATTAAAGAAATGCTGCTTTCATGATTTGTGAGACTACTTCGCATAAGGGATCTTTTCTGCTCCTGCTCGCATGCTACACAAGAGAGCTTTCTAAACTTTGCAATAGTCTCGTAAAACACAAATCCCCAAACGCCCAAATAAACATGCGGGTATTCTCAGCCTGAAGCACGGCTGATGCATTTTCCTGCCCCCAAACCATCCTTTGTGACAAAAATCCCCAACAATGAAAACATAGCTCAGTCCCACCTGCACTCCTGAAAAAATGGAAAGGATAACATATAGAAACTCAAGCACGGGTATTCTTATAACGGGTATGATCATCTTGTTCAGATGCAAACAGGTAAGATAAACACGAACAGCTACAGAACCCGAATTGCTACTCATGCAGGAAGGCTTTTAAAGATCACAAACCTCAGAGGTCTGGGAAACCAGAGCTACCTGCCTAAATTCTTTACCAGACGTTTTCAGTGCTGCACCCAGCCGTGGCCCGCTGGAGGGATTAGCTCGAAACGCACTCCATCAGAAAGCCTGTCGGTGCCCCACAGGACGAAAGGCTGTATCCACTGAGCCCCAGCTTCACCAGATCAAAGCCATCGCACAGGGCTCGGACGGGGCTGCGGCAGGCGGGGCCTGTTCCGACAACATCGTCCACAAACACCCACTTTCGCCCTGTGAGCTCGCATGAGAACAGCCTACCACTGGGACTACTGCTCAGGCACACACGCTGGCTGGCAAATAGAGACACCTGACAGTGCACTCTCAGAACACTGAGCCGCTTCCTTACAGCAACCCCTGCTCCCGAGCTGCCGCAGGGCGACGTGAAGCCGGCACGTGTCAGCCCCTCACAGCGCAGCGGGCAGGGGCAGCACCCGACCCGTGCTCTGCTTCACCACCAGCTCCAGAGCAAGCATGCGGTCCAAGCTCCTACCTCGTTTCCAACGGTGAGCAAATGAAACTGGAAGTGTTCTCAGCACGTCAGCAGTCTCATTGCTGGCTTGTTGAATTTTGGATTCCCATCGACACAAAATCACTGGGTGCTATTGTCACTGAAGGGAAACGTGGGCTGGTGTCTCGCTGGTTTCAGTGGAGCATCCCTTAGTCCAGGATTTGAAGTTGGTATACAAGGCTGGGCGCTGCTTGCCTAAGGGTCAATGGAAAAGTTGAAAGCTGACTCCGGCAGAGAGAGAAACATGCCTTTTATACCACTCTGCAGGAGCAGGCTCTGCCACCCGCGCTGGTTCAGACCCCGGGGATCTCCACGCTCACCCCAGCAGCAGTGCCAGCAACTTTCCAGGAGAGCCGTGACACGCTGCCCTGCAGGGGGCATTTCTTTCACCGCTGAAACACCAAGAAGCAGACCCTACACATTACTACAAGCCTATCCGAGATAACACAGCCAAGAACCCTGCACTCCAGCTTAACGCAGGATTCTCCCAAATGATTAGAAAATGCACAAAGCACATACATGGCACCGCCCTACCTACCTGATCAAACACTCGACTGCAAATCAGCCCTTCATGGAAACAGCCGACGCAACCTCCACACTGGAAAAAAACGGAGAAAAACCCCACCATCCCGATCCAAGCTTCGGGCTCTCCGGATGATGCAGCTCTAGGGTCTGTCCCGTGCCTGACCAGCCACTGCATCAGGCACCAAGGCACCAAAGGAAGCAGGAAGGCTGAGCCAGGGCTGCCAGCCTCGCAGGCAGCCCGAGATGCTGTGCCTGCCTGGGGACGGGGCAGCACTGGGCCTGCCCTCCGCTGCAGTGGGAAGCGACACAGCAAATGGCACTGTCGCATCTGCCCAGGGAGCGAACCAACCCTCCCATCTTCCTCGGGGGACAGAGGTCTCAGGAACACAGAACCCAACCAAAGCCACTGTGCTATGGCTCGAGCTTGCACCAGAGCTGGGTCACACAGAACCGCTGGGCGCGCAGCTCGGGGATGAAGCAGAGAGAAAAGTTTCCATTATGTCGAACACATGAAATCCAACACTGGCTAACAGTCTCCTGACAAACCATTTCGGAAAGAGAGCGGCTTCTTTGCTGTACTAAGATTTTGGGGGAAGTATTTTGGAGTTCCTGTCTTTTCTCCCTGACGTACAGTGTTTCCTCTTCAGACGGTTCTTTACCACACGCCCCCCTCCGCTGCCCTTCACAGCTCCCCGGCAGCGAGGACAGGATCTTTTCACTCAGTTTTCTCAAGATGGAAAAGAAAAAACTGTAAAATCCAACTCTAGCTCCTGCTATTGTGAATTGTTTGGAGTACCATTGGAGATTTTTCACTTCCTGCAGCATTCAAAGAGGCTTGGGCTGGGAAATGCCTTTTTGGCAACAAATAGGGGCCACTTGAATCAATGCTAAGGGGTCAATGCACAATCGGGGGAACTGCTGCTCCCAACAGCCTCCGGCCTGGTTTGTTTCGGACCCCGCAGTCACTCGGGTGACCCCCATGCCGTGTCACCTCCCTGCCGCCGGCTGTGACGCTGTCCTGCTCGCGGGCAGAGCCCTGACCAGAGGCCTCCAGCCCCAGGTGGCGGCTCCAGCGGTGCTGCCGCAGGAAGCAGCCCGGGCTGCTGCAGGATCCGGCTGCCCAACAGCGCTGGGCGCTGAAGTGAGGAACTTTGGCGGAGTTCAGGAGTCTCCGATGCCGATCTTCTCTGGCAGCCAGCGCTGGCCATGTCCAATGCCGGGCACACAAAGCAATGGATTTTTAGGGTTTCTGTCAGAAAGTTTCTTCTTAAAAGTTATTCCAACAGTAAACAATTAAAAAAAAAAAAGCCACCACAGAACGGCGTTATTACTGTAAAACCTACAGCAGGGCCTGTAACTACCCAGACAGGAGGAAAGCAGCATCACCGCTGCCACACATTTTAGCAAACTCAGAGCGCAACTGGAAAAGGAAATGATTCAGAAACCACAGGTGCTCAGCGCGGGCTGCTGCGCCTCGCTGGCAGCCCTGGGCACAGGCGAGGTGCCGGGAACCCGGGGCCGGGTCGCGCCGGGGAACTGGCTGCGAGCGGAGCTGGGCCCGGCCCCGGCTGCCGACCGCGGCGTGTCCGGGGACAACGAGAACGGGCCCGGGGCCGGGAGCGCTGCCCTCGGACTGCTTCCATCGTGCCAGAAAGAAAAGTAAAAGCGGCTCTGAAATCGCAGGGGGGAGGGGAAACGTGCCCCCTCGGCTGAACAGGGAAGGCATTTTTCCCGTGTTCCCCGCACTGCCATCTTTTTTCCTCTTTCCCCCACCACCCCGCAAAGCAGCCCTCTGCCTCCGCGGGCTCTTCTCCAGCACGCCGCGGGGCTGCAGCGCTCCCGGCAGCGAACGCGCCCACGTGCGTGGTGAAACCCCGCTGCTCGCCAACCGCACGTCCGACCTCGGAGCAAGCGATTACCAAAACCCCACCGGGCCACAGCTCGCACGCCCGTTTCTGCACATTCCCCCGCTTCCACGCGTTTTCTTCCCAATGAAACCCTACCAGACGCACCCTGCAGCCTTCCCCAGCCTCTCGCCGCGCTCGGCCAACTCTCCCCGGCGAGCTGCAGCGGCTGCGGGCGAGCACCCGCCAGGGCAGGGCGAGGCGAGGCGAGGCGAGGCGGGGCTGCCCGCAGCCGGTGCAGCAGCACCGGGACGCCCCCGCTCCGTGCCCCCGGCGGGCTCGGGAGGGCCGCGAGCCCCCAGCACCGCCCCGGGGCCCCGCTGCCTGAGCCGCAAGGGAAGAGCCGGCGGCCGGGGTCCCCCGGAGCCGCCCGCCGGGGCTGCCTCGTCCCGGGGAGAGGGCAGCGCGGAGCCGCCGGGGCTCGGCACCTCCCGGGGCCGCCTCCGCCCAGCGCCAGGCCCCGGGCACGGAGCCTCCCGGAGCCCGCTCCCGGCGCCGCGGGGCCTACCTACCTGCTGCCTGCCGGCTCGGCGCGGGGTCACGGGCGGCAGCCGGCCGGCCGGGCGCTCATGCCGCGGTGCGGAGCGGTGCGGAGCCGAGCCGAGCCGAGCGGGGCCGGGCCGGGCGGGGCCGGGCGGGGCGGGGAGGCCGCCGGCAGCCGCGCTCCGCCCTCGCCGCCGCGGGGCCACGTCTCCGGCCCGCGGCAGGCGGCGGGGCCGGGCCGGGCAGCGCAGCCCCCTCGGGCCCGGCCGCGCTCCGCCCCGGGGCCGGGGGGGGGAGGCCGCGGCGGTCACCGGCAGCCGGCGCCTCCCGGGGGGGGGCGGCCCGCGGCGGCGCCGGGGCCCGGCGTGAGGCGGCCGGGAGGGGTCCGGCCGCGGGGCGGGTGGTGGCGGGGGGAGCTGGGCGAGGCCTCGGCCTCGGCCTCCGGCGGGGCGGCCTGGGAAGGCTGTGAGGAGAGCGGGCTGGCAGCGCGCTGACAGCGGCGAAGCGCCTCAGAGGGTGACAATTGGAAACACAAACTTGCAGCCCGGCGGTTCACAACGCGGACTGCAGGCTGCTGCTGAAAGGAGCGGCGTGCTGGAAGGGACTTCTGCCCGGCGCTGCCAAGGAGGATTTACGGCTCTGGCAGAGCCGGGACGGGACAGGCTCAGCATCAGAGGGAGGTGCTTGCTTTTCCTCCGATGACTTGCCCCGAGCCTTAGGGATAGCGTGTGTATCCCCGCAGGGACACGCAAATATGTAAACACGGAGAAACTCAAATATATAACCCCCCTGGGGGGAGTTAATGGAAACAAATACGCCATGAGGCATCACAGCTGTCTTACTGCAGAAACGCTAACTGGATCGGGATGTGGACCCAGGGGCTGCTGCGGGGAATTCTGGCTTCGCGTCCTTCTGAGCCATCTGCTTCGGGGCTGCTGAGGGCAGGCGCAGGTTCCTCATCCGGGAGCCGCTGATGCGATTTATAGCAGTGGAAGTTCAGCTCATCGTCCGACCGAAGCGTTTGCTTAAGTGCTTCGCTGCACAGGGCCGCTTCCCTCAGCCGAAGCCCCCGGTTGGGTTGTGTTTTCTGAGGAACCTCAAGAACCAAGTGGCTGAAGCTGGCGCAGCTCCCTCCTGGTCCTGCGGAGCCGCCAGCCTAAAAGATTTCCGCAGTAATTCACCATTATATAATTTTAATGCTTGTCCCCAGGCACCGGGGGATATGGCAGAAGATTAAAACAAATGAGCAAGATTTCCGTACGGACAAATGCCCTGGGTTTCTTTTTTTGAGCTAAAGAAACCGTTACCGTGACTGCTGCATTCATTTTCTTTTTATTGGTTTCTTTCCATTACTCTTAACTCCTGGCAGCAGCTTAAGAGAATCCCTCCCTGTCCTGGATGGTTTCTTCTTTCAGCCATCTGCAGTTGTTCTGTTCACCCTTTCGTCATCACTTAGCTCATTTAGTCTTTTCTCATAAGGCAGTCCCTCCCGTTACCTAATCACATTGCTGCTTTTCCCTGAAGTCCCTCTCAGTTGCTCATTTATTTCACAGTGACATGGTGGCCAGTAAGCCTGCCATTGTTAACGTTTCCTGTTGTGGACTTTTGGGCTATTTTTGTTCGGAGTTGCTGATGTACTCTGAGCGCTGAGCTAAACTTCCCGAAGAAGAATAATCACAGGCAAGGTCACTGATACTGCAACAGAAAAGACAGTCCATGGATAATTACACCCGGTGGGATGGAGGCTTAGTGCGCTTCTGCTGCATGAGCTTTTGGTGGGAGAAGGCCCAAAATTCACATCTGAAATTATACACACTCCTTTGCTACCTGCAAAAAAATGTGTAATTTATTTGGAAAGTTCCCCCATTGTTTTAAGGCCATCCAGGCAGTTGAAGGCTGAAGTCCTTTGGGGGTCTTTATTTTACTGAAAGCATCATTTCTACCACAATGAAACAGGATTCAACCATGTGTGTGACTGCAAGTTTGCTTGCTTTGATTTCAGATAGCCTCTTTGTTTTCCACTGACTCCAAAGGAATGTGGGACAGGCCACCTAAGAAATGCCATTGCTGCCGACTTCGTGCATTTGCCTTTTTTGTCAATTGGCCTATTCTATCATTCATATTTTACAAATTCCGGAAGTGTTATTGCTGCTACTGTGTGCTGCCTTGCAGCATTTACACTGCAACAAAACCAGTGCAGCACTGGTTTGCTCCGAGTTAAACCCACGGCCGACCAGCCGGCCGCAGGGACAGCCGGCACCATCAGCACTCACCCCGCTCAGCTACACACGGTCTGACTCCTTGGCCTGATCCAGGGTCGGGATGCGCAGTGCCAGCACAGCATCTGCTGGGATACAGCCCTAAATTTCCTATTCCCCCTCAAAATCCCCAAGCCTCTTGGCTCCCGAGAGCAGCCCTGAAGTTGGGGACGAGGGGATGGTGCCGCTCAGAGCTTGGCAGATCCCATCTCCCCTCAGCCTCAGGAGAGAAACTGGGGCAGGAGAACAGGGGCTAGAGTGCAAGAGCTTTGACTATACTTGGAAACAGACCCACGATGAAAATGCTTTCCATCAGTCATCTCTTTCCAACAACTGTTGAAAACAGCATAATCTGCTAACACAGAAAGCTAAATTGCTTTCAGACAAAGTACTGAAAAATTACTTCTGTGATTTAACTCGCGTCCAAGCTGCAAGCTCTGACAGCTCTAGTGCTTCTCAGCTACTTGAAGTTTGTCAGTTTATCTTTTCCTCTACTTTGCTCTCCTCCAGATTTACATTTTAACCCTTCTCCCTCCACAGCAGTGTTTTTGAAACACGACTTAGATTTTACACCACCAGATGCTTAAACAACAGCAATGTCCTGGAAATGCAGACTTTTAAAATAGATCACGTGGATGCTATGGATTGAATCCAGGTAGGAGAAGCAAGGCTTCAGAGCAAGGTGAGTAGTATGCTACCATTTCTTAAGCCTGCAACATTTTTATTTATTTATTTTTTTTTAACATATTAACAGCTACTTTAATCAGAAGGAAAACACAAGAGGATTTTTAATCTCATGGACTCTTTTGTTGTTCCTAAGTAAAAAGGAGCCACATTCAGCACTGCTACAATTACAGTGAAAGCAGTACAATTATGTCAGGGAAGAATTTGGCCTAACTAGTTCTCTGTGGAGTGCTGTATTGACAGCACTCCCCATGTACCTTGTATTGTTCAGAAAACAGAGAGCAAGAGACATGCCAAAAGAAACAGGACTAACTCCCATTTTCTGACCTTTGGCTGAACTGGAGCTCCTGGATTTGAAAGGCGCCTTACCTCTGTTAGGCTTCTGATCGTTAAGTTTTCTTCAGTGATCTGTCTGCAAACTTCTTAACTGGGGAGCCGTGCAGCTACGCTCGGTACACCTCCTGCAGCTCTGAGCCACGTGCTTCACAGGATGCAGCATCTTATCATCTAATTTTAGAGGTGATGCAGTAAGGGGGGGTAGCTCACACAAGGCAGGAGGGATGGAGCCCAGTAACCAGAGCTCAGAACAAGCACTTTATAATTGCTAAACACTGCTGTCCAAACAGTGGCTGTTCTTACTACTACCAGTGCATACTACCAGTGCACTACCAGTGTGACCGAATAAGCAAGCAGGAGCAAGGACATCTCGGGGAGGATTTTAGGACGAGGGGTAGCTGGGGCAGCCCAGACACCTTTGGCTGCCTGAGGTCCTGCCTCACAGCCTTCCCCTAACTCTGCCCCCTCTGACGTTCCCTGCTAAACTGCTCTAGTTGCTCTCACATACGTACTGGCTTTTTTTCTTTTCCTCTATGGGCACCTTCTCTTACCCTCATTCACGCATCAGATGGCTTAACTCAGGTGATCACTTTTCTCTTACACTTGGTTTTCTCAACAGCCTCCTACCCCTCACAGAAGCCAGACCACGATGCTCACAGAGCCAGCCTGCTTGTAACCAAATTAATGCACAGAATATAAATTAGTACAAAACGGCTCTGCTTAGAGGGGAGTGTCTGTTTGTCAGAACGGTGACATACCCTGACTGGTATCCTGGTTGTGATGCTCTATGGGACTGAATCACTGGCTCCGTGGCACACTCCCCTGGTTTACACCACGGAAAGAGGTAACAGACTGGCAGTTATGGTACACCCTGCATCATGCTTTGTGCTTGGATCTTTCAAAGATGAACCCATTTTTTTCTTGTCATTAGACCTCAGCTTGCATTTTTTTCCCTATGCCCCCCCCCCCCGAAATTCCACTGTCAGACTGCTCATCTTTTTGTCCACTCTTTCAACAGTTATTTGCAGATCTTTTACTGCTAGCAAATCTGTGTCAATAAATAAAATTAAAAACAAACAGTGTGCTCTCAACGAAAATATCCTCTTACACATCTAACAATGATAAAGTAAACATTTGAGAAACAGGTCCCTGAACTTCTGTGGTATTTTAAAAGACATCTCAAAATAAACAAAAAGAAATGTTTATTGATCATCTGGAATTTTTAATTTCCTATTTTGCATGGGAACCTGAGTAATCAGACATATGGTATGCTTATTAGCCAGGAAAGGGTCAGGATTAGAACAGACTCTCAGAATTAGAAAGTACTAAAATATAGCAGCAATCTTGGCTGCCTAAACTTCAAATAAACAATGCTTTGTGTTAATCGCTGGAACAGATCAACACTGAGAAAAAACACAACTAAATGATTCCCTGAAATTTGGTGCCTGACAGGGGAGAAGGCTTGGTGGACTGGGGATGAGCTAGTCAAGTTACCCGCAAAGGTGATTAGCTGATACAGACATAGCTAGTAAGGAACAAAATGTGAAGTGTTTTTTGGTGGCTTCTCTGTGAGCTCAGGAGCTCTAAGAGCCATGGGATTCTGCATGGGATGCAGAAGTGTCAGGTCAGATAAAAGCAATCACATCTTGGATTTATAATGCCACTGAGATACTAGGCACTAAAATTATGTTCTGGCACAGCGTGGAAGCACAGCTCTCAGGCCATCCTGCTGCCAAAGGAGGCACAACAGAATGAAAACCTCCCCATCACGCTAGCTCGATGCCAGTGATTCTTTAAACCAGTAGTGTAACAGCAGAAGACAGGTCCCAACATTTTCCTGTGTCATTAGACGAGGCCCTCGCACCAGATGAACAGATGCATGCTTTGCTGCCTGCATATGACACAGGTCCAGGCCTACACTACTTCCAGCAGAGGAAGCCAGCATACATCCTGTCACGGGCTTTGTGCTTGTTCATCACTGACAGTTGCTTACGTGGAATGCATCTGACCCCACTCCAATTATTAATGTTCAGACTTGCCCATATTTCAGCGCACACAGTAAAGAGGTGTTATTCCCTGTGTTGTTTTTCAATCACAGTTTTGAGCCTTGTACTTTACTACAAATCAATTTGAATCCAACTCTTAGGAAAAAAAAAACCTGAAGTTCACAACTTCAGCTCTGGCTATTTCACGCTTCTTCAGGAGGGAACCAACCCAAAAGACAGGATACTCCATTGTTTCAGGACTTTGGTAAAAAAAAAAAAAAAAGCCCTAGTGGGCAGAGTCTCTGAAGAGGGTGACTGCACAGGAAAGTGAGCAGCATTAGGGAACTTGTAACAGCCTTTCGACATGAGTGGGCATCAATCACAGCAACCTGTAGACAACACAGTCAGTCCAACTATTCAGCTACCATACACAAGGCACGCACCTTCTTTTTCATTTTCACTTTCTCCAGGTTGTTAAAGGTTGGCTTTCCACTGCGACTACACCTGATTCAGCTACATCAGCAACTCCACGTTCAAGTCTTTCTTTACCTCTAGAAGTGCTTTTCAGTCCTCTGGGCCCTGGCTACCAGCCATTCACACAGTTGAAAGCGTGCAATCCAAAGGCTTCATTCTTCCCTTCTTACAGCTGTTAGCGTTCCTGGTGGATGCAATTTGCAGAGTTGTCCAAACAGTCCAGGTTACACTGCCAGAAGCCTGTATCTGTATGAACAACTATCCCACCTAAGTATTTAGAGTTAAGGCTGTACATATGTGGGTACATACATGTATGCTTACTAAAACAAGCCTGCGTGCAGCTGAGATGAGAGAGAGGATTGCTTCTTGTACCACAAACTTAAGGAGATGAACCCAAGCTAGCTGCTGGCTGGGCTGTATACAGTAAGATGACTGTTCAGCAAAAGGCTACAGATGTGTTTATACCAGAGACCTTTAATAGCCACCAGACTACGCAGTAGACAACTTCCCCTTTAGATTGGCTAGTAACAATTTAAGAGACTGAACCGTGCATTTTTCTATGCCTGGCTTCATCTGCTGTATGGCACTTTTAGAGCGCTGCATATGACAAACCTTCCAGGAATCCCAAACGCAAATGGAAGCTCCACTGAATCATTTTAAGCAGCTGAAGAACACCATCAGCGAGGCCACACAACTGTGTGGAATGTGATGGATTTCCAGGAATAGGATTGTTTCCCGGAGATTGTGTAAAATACAAGCAGAACCAGGGAACAAAGGTAACGCCGATGGTCTCTGCACTACGAGGCTATTTTAGTTTGTGAGAAGAAGAATGAAGAAAGCATACTTTACCAGGCTAACAGGAAGCCTTTATGTCAAAAGCAAACCATGAAATAAAACAGTACAAACTGATCTCAGCATAAGATGTTAGCTGTCCGTGACTTTATCTTATGAAATCAAATCCATTTTTAGCTTGAACTCACTGCTAATGGAAGTGTTAAGAGCTCTACGTAAATGCTTCCATCCAGCAATAATAAAGGAGTAACTGGTGGTCATTAGATACAAGGACAGAGGCAATAATTCTATATAAACAGGTTAACTCTGCCGTTCTGAAAGGAAAGAACAGTGCATCTGGGGGAGCAAAAGCAAGAGGAGACATCCATTCAGGTTCATGAAGAAATCCATTCTGCTGCCTTGATTCATGCTGACTAGAAACTACTCTGAAGCAGCGGAGAAGCAGAGCACTGTCAAAGCAAAGTACCACACAGCACGAGCAGGAGTGTGGCCTCTGGATATAATGAATGCAAACCTCCCAGTTAAAGCCTTCTGCTCTCTTCCTTCAGGGAACCTCTGCTCCAACATGCCGGAGGAAATCTTACTTTTAAATAAGGTCAGTCTCAGAGGTGCAAATCTAGTATGTTTTCAACCCTGGAAATATTTGCTTCTCAGCTTTATCAAGCACAGCTCAGGTCCTGAAACTGACTACTGGTGAGTAAAGATTGCAGCTTCTAATAAGAAATCAAGTATCAAATCCAGGTGACTTCATGCTTACTGCACAGTGCTTGCATACTGCAATTTCTGATGGTCTTTTCACCGTATACAAAGATGCCTGTTTTTCTGTTGTTACTTTCTGGTCCAGCACAGAGAGAAGCAGGAATATGAAAACCCACTTACATGAGTCCAAGGATATGCAACCAGTTACAGACAGCTTATTGATGTTTAAGCAGCAAACAGAGACATGATACTACAGTTACTTTTCATATCTATGTATTGCAAAGAACAGCCTGTGTCCACACAGCTAAACTCCCTTATTGCCACCACCGGGGCTAAAATCAAACTGCCAGCTGGCCTGTGCCAACCAGAGCCATGCTTGCACGCTGTTGGGAAGGATGCTGACTGGGCCAGAGCTGTGCTGTGGACAACATTACAACTTGCAGTATGGATACAGCAGATGCGAGTGCTTTGGCTTCCGCCCCAGGCCTATTTAGCTTACCCATGCACACACACGTAGCCTACACAGCTGCAGAAATATTTGCAGACATAGGAGGGAGTGGAAAAAGGGCAGCAGGGCTACCTCCCTCTGCTGTACCATCAGTTTGTGCCAGCTCGAACTATTCAGGGAATTTCAGCTGCAACAACACCATATGACAGCTAAACAGCCCTCCCCAGACTCGCATTCAGAAGAAACACAGGTGTCAGTCTACTAAAGGTGATGCACCAGAAAACAGGAACTGAACATTTCCCACCAGCACCTACGCTTTTGCCATCGCATCCACAGCATCTCTCTGGCATGGACTTCAGTCTCCTCATTGCTGTGTGACACCACCATGCAAAGATCCTGAGCTAGTCCAGACGAGCTGGAAGCACTGCCTGGCAAAGCCCAGGGCACAGCTTGTAGCCCAGAAGCAGCAGAGGCGCATTAGCTAAGAATGAGAAAACAGGACACAGCACCCTGGTTAGGACGGAGGGCAGTTTGCATTCCCTCTCCTGGCAAGTCTCTTGACTGCAATTAGGAAAACAACTCCTGTAAGAAAAAAAGTGTTTGTAAAGTACTGTTTTTGTTCTTTTCCTTCCAGTGTAAGAAATACCAGCTTAAGTTCCATAAATTTGTCAGGAACACCACACTTTTACGAAAAAACAGGAACACAGTAAATTATGAGCAACTTTACAATAAAAGGAACAACAACAAAAACCCTGCCTAGGTAAGGCCTTGAAAATTCCACTCAGGGCCACTCAGGCAACCTCATTCTTTGCCTTTGTAGGCAGGTCAACCCTCCCTTCTTCTCCCTCACCTTCAGTGTTCCTCTTAGACCTACCAGGGAAAGTTATAAGCCAAAAGCAGTTTTTGTACACAGAGATGCACACTTGAAACTCTGATCCATGTTCTCCCTAAAAATGTTGCATTCTTCTACCTCTTCCAGAATTTATTAGATGTGGAGTAGATGATTCAGACCAGAGAATACTGCATTCATAACAGATAAGAGTTTCTGCAGATTTCTTAGGATGAAGACTATTTATTTCATTTCCACAGGAAATCAGGTAACAAAAAAGCATTAAAATAATGTGATTTGCGTCATCCCCTTAATAAATACTCAATGCACTAGTTGATTTCAAACAAATGCAACAAAAGAATAGAAATCTCAAACCGATTTCCTTTGAGTTGCATGAAAATATGCAACTGGATATGTAGGGGACAAAGATCCTGCAAGTCCTCCAGCCAAGAAAAAGCCTGCAAGATGAGAACACAGCAGAAAATCTGGAAGAGGGAGGTCACTTTTAAATACTCTAACTATGAGGAAATCTTCAGGGACACTGATCTGTAGGCTAGGCTTCTTTCCTTCCGCTGTTTGTTAAATGATGCAGTTCTGGGCTCTTCCTCCCTCATTTCAATTTTCTTAACTTCATCCAGCTATGGAGCAGTTAGTCAGAGACTTCAGAAAGAGCCTGCATGCTTTTCCAAGCTAGAAACAGTAAAAAAAAAAGTCTCAAAGAAGGAATGCAAAGATAACACTTCTGCATCTGGAAAATTTTTGGGATCCCCAGGAGTTCTTATGATGCTACATTGTGCTGAAAGGAATCCCTGGCTACACGTATTAGCTAGGAGACCCCACAAATCTGACACACAGCAATGGCCTCAGAAAAAGTTTTCTTCGCTGCTCTGCCCTATTGGCTTTATCACTGTTCCAAAGCACTCACCAAAAGCAACCTCAGGCTCAAACGAGCAGCCTTCAGCTTCCCCCACCCCTCCTTGCTCCTGGTATCCTTAAAAAGCCCACACTGTAAGAAATGACTATCTCCTGTCTTTACGCCTTCTCTCCTCTTAACCTCGAGCAGTGGCAGAATCAGTAACATCCTGTCATGAACATCTAACATATAGAAGCATGGACTGCTACAAGACATTGTCCTTTGATTGTGTGTGAGTTAGTGCTCTATTAGGAGATGATAATGTTGACCTCTAGTGACTAGTCTGGGGATACCTGGTGACACGATTACAGCAAAATGTTTCTGCGAACAGCTAGCCAAAAATTTCACTGAAGCTGGCACAGAAGAAAAGTCATCCTCCTCATGCAGATGAGTAATTGCACATCCCTTTGATGGAACAGAAACCCCCAGCTGAAACAATGAGCCCAGAAAAGCTGCTACATAGTATAAATTATGCATGCACAGATATATTTGAATACAGAACAATGGTGCACAGATGCCTTCAGCTGTACAATGGCTGCAACCATGAGAGAAAAATGCACTCAATGAGAGGACTAGACAAAGCAGTCCCCAGAGACAGACACTGTGGTATAGTTTTAGAAGAATATCAGCGGGTGAGGAGTCAGCTAAGGAAGAGACCTGACATGAAACTGGTGGATTAATCCATTTTCCAAAACACAGAAATGAAGCAGGAGGAGGTAACTGTGACTTCCTGTAAAAAGCAAGACAGCAAGGGAACGCTTCTGTTTCTTCTATCTCTTACCTGAAGTAACCTATTAGATGCAACATTTTTCCAGATTATTACTAACAGAAAGTAGTTAGACATAAATACTGGACATCAGCAATGTATGCACTTGGTTTTTCAGCCTCATCCATTCTGCATAACAGGACTACTTAATTACGTTTGAAAAATCACGTACAGTATGTTATGCTGCACATTCATAATAAATATTAAGAAGTACAGAACACAGATTTCTTTGGAAGTTACTCAGATCTTAGCCACAGTTTCAAAATAACAAGTACTCTATTTTCCTACTACTTCTGAAGACATGAAGGAAAACACTCTTCTCAGGAAAGCCATTCCAAGCATACCAAAAAACCAGCAGATTTTCAGGAAAAAGTTAAAGAAAGAGTATAGGGAAGGAAAAGACACTCCAAACTAATGACACAGCAAAGTGGCATACCGACTGTCCAACAAAAGGAAACAGGTGAGTAGAGCATGCTTACCAGTAACAATTCTGACATGGACTTGAAGTAGGGAGAAAATCTAGTTCCTCCTGAATTAAAGGTAGCTGTTTCTCAATGGAAAATCACTTTTCCCATTTTTTGGAGAACTTATACAACTTTTCTTGTAGAGCTTAACATCCATCTTAATATCACTGTTTACTTGCTTGCACTAATTAACTCCAAACTGGGTGAAGACACCC
Organism: Anser anser; assembly: GCF_964211835.1. NCBI lineage: Eukaryota > Metazoa > Chordata > Aves > Anseriformes > Anatidae > Anser > Anser anser. The sequence continues at coordinate 16,068,313 of NC_139728.1, forward strand.
TGCTAGCCAGCAAAAAGTAAACTAAAATGCACATTTTGCCACTCAAATACGTAAGATTATTTTTTGTGTGCTATTTGGGTATTGTGTTTGCTTTGCACACAGTGGTTAACTGGCAGCGTGAAGACGAACTGGTACTGCCGTGCCCCATAAATGTTCCATTCTCAGTTTTCATGGCTTTGCTCTATAATGCAGCAACTTGAAGACTGGGGTGCGTTTACATCCAAACTTCAGAAAGATTAAATTATAATTTGCATCTGCTTCAATTATTTGCATTGAATTTACTAAAATATTTTTAAACTGTCTTTTCAAAGAGATCGTCCATGCCTGGAAGCATCTTACTGTACCAATTCAGTCACGTGATAGTGCCGACAGAGGGAGACAAAGAGCAAGCTATGCCTCAGGCTGCATAAAGCACGGGTAGGACCGAAGTTTTACAATGAAATGCCTCATACAGCATTTAAATATCATTTAAAAACAAAATTAAACTGTCATTTAAGTAGGGGATTTAAAAAAGAAACAAATGAAAAACAAAATGCTAACAAGCAATGGCACAAAGTAAATATTCTCTGCAAATACTTGTTTTAATTTTCTGGGTATAACCGATGACTTTCGAACCCTTACCTAGTAGCTTAATTTTCAAATTTTAACAAATAGTCATACACACATACCTTATATGTTTGTGCAATATTTGTAAATAACTGCAATCCTTTTGTTAGGGTTCCTCAAGGTATATTCTCTCTCAGCTGGTTACGTTCTCAGCACATGTAGCATTTGGGAGGGAAAGGCAAAGACATCACTTAGCATATCCAAATGCATCGGGTCACTAGCTGTGCAGGATGCGCATCCCACGCTTCACTGGCAATCCAATCCAATACCAGCATGTACAGCTCATGCTAACCTTCTCTGATTTTTTAGCATATTACTTTGGCTGAAAAAGAATTAAAGTAAATGTTACTTCCTTCCCACTGACCTATGGACTTGGGCAGTGTTAAATAAAGAAGCTACTGGTTTAATCTTATGAAGATGGCAAAAATAAAGCCATTAGCTAAATGAATGCTAAGAATGCAAACTGAGAAATGTTCACATCGGGAGGGACTCAGCCCTTTAACCAAAGCTTTCCCCTCCAAACAGAATTCCCCTCTACCCACCCCCACTATTCTTTGCCAGTTCGGTTCCTTCAGTGTGTACCAGGGACAACTTCCAGAGAAGTACCGGGTTTGCCTCCCAGTCTGGTTGTTTTTTACTCAATGTTCCATACTCGGAGTCAACGCTACTTAGGTCACAGTTCTACCTACAAACAATCAAAACTCACATGAACTGGCACAGCCACCAGAATAATCAGCACTACTGTGCCCCTCCCAGCTCCTTCTCTTGTGCAGCACAAGCGTGAATGTAAGCAACGGCTGGACTCAGAAGCCACGGTGATTAGCATCTCCCTGCCCTTGGCACAGAAACCAGATCACTGTTTACCTAGACACAAGGGAGATGACTTTCACTGACATCTAGAAGCTGTAAGGGATTCCTTTGTCCTATGCAATTATAACTACCACTAAAACTCACTCAAGAGTGGGCTGTTACAGAGAAAAGGCAGGGTTGAAATCAACTTGCACACAGGTTTTCCCTAAATAGAGAATTCTGAAAAATTCAAAAGGGATATTGCAACTTGAAGGAACTCAAAGCCTTATTGAACATACTAGACTCCTGCAGCACAACTTGTTTTCCTTTAAAGAAAAGGCGACAGCTTTTTCCAGGGAAGGAAGATCCCTGAACCTTGACTTGTCCTATCCTCTAGTTCCATTTTCTTGAGTCTGCAAGGTACCAGAGCAATACTCCAAGTGAAGCAAATGACTGAGATCTTGTCTGATTAAGCCTGAAGTTTTAAAAGACAGCTTGTCATGCACTATTTGCTGTTTCATTGCTGACTTGAGTACACTCAGTTCCTGTGCTTTTTCTTCTTCCCCATCTGCCCATTGCTCCAGCTTCTCACTGACAGTTGTGCATTTCCAACACACACCTTTGATATATTAAGAACTAAGTGAGAGCAGCATAAAACATGCAGAGTTTTTCATCAAAATATCTGAAGTACCACTTATTAATTTTTATTTGTGAGCTTAACTTAAAAGCCTCCATTTTTAACATACATAATGTAACTGTATTGTAACCTAGAGAAACTAGAAGCTTGATAGAGAATTTCAGATTCCTTTGCTATGGCACACAGTGCTTTGCTTATACTCTTGATAGATCTATGTGAACGAGCAGAAAACCATTCCTTCTTCATAAACTACTAGAATTATTAAATCCAGAAAAATACACAGCTATACCTAAAACTCAGTAAATTTGGAACTGAGTTTGTACCTAAAGTATATCAAAGTTTCCTCTGAACCAATGCAGGGAAGAATGTTATCAGTTAAGACCAGTTAGTTGATTTATTTCTCAAGCTAGCAAAACCACACACACTTGGCATGAAAACAGATTTAAAACAAATAAGATTCATATGTCCTTGCCTTTGACATTGTTGCTTGTTTCTAACCATTTTTTAAAAGAGATAACTGTTCCCCATTTCCTTTTCATGCATGTGTTACGATTTATCCCCACAGAACAGACAGAAAACAAATCATTGTTTTACAAGCTCCTTTTATCAAGGCATCTTTGAGAATAACAAGGGTTATTTGAAGTAGTATGAATACCCTGAACTCCCACTGACTTCGGGTAGGAGTCAAGCTCATTCACATGAGCAGTTACTCAAAAACTCAGCACCTTACAGAGTAAATCCCTGCATAGCCATCAAGTTACTTCATGTGCTTTCTGTAACAAGACAGGCTGCTTTGAATAAAAACAGGCTGTCTCTCTTGCCAGCCAGAATAAGGAACTGATTCAGGAGTAGAAGCATCTTGCTTTACAACCGACTATCACAGGTTGCACACCTTGATCGGTCTGATTGGCTTCCCCTCATTTTCGTAAAGTTTTAGGCAACCATTGCGGCTGAGGTAATTGAGCATGTGTCATCCAATAGGATTATTTCAAGACGTGCTATTTATAAATTCTTGATAAGTTTTAAGTATCTTTTATGCTTATACTTTCCACTTCATTAGTATCTTACTTTAAGATCTTACTAAGATAAAAGAACATATTCAGTACATTACCGTCTCCTAGACACGCTTAATACTAGATCCAGATTCAATGTGAGCCCCTGTAGCCAGATACGTGTGTGCATTATAGCTCACCCACAGAAGGCATTATCATTTGGTTGTAAGAAAGTACTACAAGGAGCAGCAGCAAAGCATGATTACTTTGCAAGCAAGTGCAAAGCTGCACCCTAAGCAACCATCACAATGGGAGGTTTTGATCCTTATCCCATTTTCCTATTGACTTTGGTGCCTGTCAGACTGTAGCAAGATAATTCAGCTTGTTAAAACAGCAGAAAACTAGCAAAATAATTAATGTTTTGCTGCTACTGAGACCGCAGTGAGTTTGCAGTGACTGGCATTTCTACAGACCTCCACTACAGACAGCTTTCATCCTTGCACACTTTTCAAATACTAATCCTGTTAGTTGCTTTACAAAGTATTTTGACAAGAGCATTTGTTCTGCAATGGTCAGATATGCAAGTATGAGCGGAAAAGACAAAGGAAGTTTTAGCTGCTGCTACGCGAAGAGCAGCACACTGTGGTACAAAATATAATAAAAATAGATTGAAAGTTATTAGAGGTTGGACAAAGAACAGATATATTCACTTAAGTGGAGGAACATAAGGAAGCCACAATACAGAATTGTAACAGCTCAGTTACTAAACACACTAAACTGAGTTAGTGCCTAAGCCCTTTCAGAGGCCAGTCCAGCCCTGGAGTGGGCTGCTGCTGCCCCCTCCATCACCTACGCGTCCTGGCAGCAGAGGACAGGGCCAAACTCTTTGTGTAACGCCAGGACGGCGCCTTCTCCAGACACAGGAATTCCAGCGACATTGCCATGTCCTACAAGCGCACAGTGCTGTAGTATTACTGCTTGATGCTTCCTATCAGTCAACTACAATCCCTCCTCTGTTGCCAGTCCACGTTAGCTGCCAATTCCATCGTGACAGCAAGTAAGCTGCAGTCTCTGCATCTCAATTGAAATTCGCCGAGATGCACAAGCTACTGCCAACAGCCTCCACTAGGAACTAAACAGTATGCTGCAGTGACAGCGCCTGCTTTTAGCTGGCAGAAACAGCCAGATTGGAACCATTTTGATGCTAGCTGGAAAACATACTGAACTATTCACCCCACCCCCCAAAACACCCTACACACACAGAGCCCCAGAGCAAGTGATCTGAGGACCCGGAAGCCCCTTAGTTTACTGCTGCGAGTGAATGGGACCACTTTAACATCCTAGATTTCAACTAAGATACACAAATCTCCCACTGGGTGTGCAGGGTGTCAGAAGTGCAGAGCTCAACACTTGGGAACAAACAAAAAAGAATGAATCAAAGCTAAAAACACAACTTGTATGTTCAATGCTAGCTTAAACATGTTTGTATCCATTGATTAAAATAAGGTTCAGTTTGGCTTTCCTGATCAGCCATGTCTGAAACCATTCCACCATAAAACATCCAGCATTGTTCCAGAAAGCCTCAAGCACTACAGTAAAGCCAATACCACTCTCTGGGAAACAAGTTGCCATGCTTGGGCATTTGAGGGACTTGCCCACTCAGTAAGGCTGAATAAACTAAGAGCTTGGGCAATTACTAATCTCTAGAAATATCCAGAGTTCCATAAAATCTTTGATATAAGCAATCCATAGGATGCCACGCACTGCCTTCTGCTTTCAGGATTTGGGATCAGGTGCTTACTAGTAGACTCTACTTTGGCTGGTCCCATATTGCCCTCTATAATCCCAGCATTTATTGGGGTGGAAAGGGAAGAGGGAAAGATTTACTTATAAATGATTACAGAGAGAACTTTGACTCACATTCTGAAGATGGAAAGTCTGTATACCAATGATGATGCAAGTCTACTGGCAAAAAACCCAAGCCATTAGAATATAAATAAATAAATAAATTCCCATGAAGACAGAATATGTGGATCTGAAGAAGCCTGAAACTTAATTTCATCTCCAAGAAGAAATAGAGATAGTTCTGTAAAACTGGCTAGGAAGGTTCTTATTTTGAAAGATACAAAGCTAGCAATTGAACATGTAACGTGACTTGCATGCATGTTTGTTTTTGCCTCCTTTTCTTCAAAACAGAAGAACCAAACCACGGTTTCCCACAAAAAGAAATAATAAAACAACCACTATCAGGTACCATCTTGTATTTCAAGAGATGCGAGATCCTCAAGCTCACAGAAAACACAATACTTAAAACATATGCATGGCTTACTACATGCAGCATTATTTTTTGGGAAAAAGCCAAGCTGGGAAGAGAATCATTGCCTTCCCACTTCTCCCAGTACAAGTCCGGGCTGCATTCCATATTTACTGAGCTCCCAAAAATCAAACTGGGGGACCTGCAGTTTCTCTAACAACAATTAAGACACAAGTTTAGTTCTAACCAACACAAGAGCTTCTCTCCTGGCCCAGAACATGAGAACTTTTATCAAAATGGAAGAGCAGAGCATCCATTTTTTCCACACCTTCCTGAAGCAGACATGCCTACTAGGCACGTAGATACAGACAGCTGGAAGCAAACTCTTGAGCTTTGCATTAGATGCAACATCTCATTTGGGAAATAAAGAACAGTTCATAGAATTGTAATGCAAAAATTTAATTTTTTTTAAAAAAGCATTCATGATATGGAAGGACACAATACAAAGTTCTCAAACAACACAACACAAACAACTTGAAAAGCCTTTTTTTGATTGGAAGCGATTGTTTAATACAAAGACTAGATGCCAGTACCACTTATTGTATAAAGCTTATGACAATGTATTCAGATTGATTCCCTGAAAACCTCCTCTCTTTGAAGAAATACTGAATATTAAGGTCACAGCTGAAATAAATTCAAGAAATCCAGGGTTGTATGCGTCTCCGTCCTCTCTTCTAAACATTGGGATTGAGCTTAATGGTAGAAAAATGGATAATAAAGGCACACTGTGGATTGAAAGCAAGGCTAGAGATTCTAGCCTTTAACCTTTCTGGCTTTTCTCTGGATGTCTTGTAAACACTCAAACATACAGTGAAAAAATCCAACCCTCTTAAGGTGGTGCACACTGAAAAAGATGTCTGAATGAAAAAACGTAAACTACTTAAATTATAAAACATTGTTTGATACTTATGCATTTTTTTTAACCATTTCCTTAAAGGACTTGAGATTACACATTACAGAAATGAAGTACCTTTCAAAGTTTTGTGTTATTTCACTCTGGCAGAACTACCATAAAATGCATACTTAAGATCATTGCTCACCTATCAGTTGTGTTGACTGTGGCAAAGGGCAGATTCACTGCTAAAAAACTGAAGTTATTGGCCAAAACCATGTACACAGTTACTTGTTTATTCAACTTTTTCAATACAGCTTTTCAATTTCAAAAAAGCTTTAAAGAAAATACTTGCCTATTTTTTCAAAAAATTACTAAGCCGCAAGTCTCAGGTGTCAAATTATGACATGAAGCATTCCCTAGTGTACTACAATTATTAACAAAGCTCCAGCCACAGGGGTGCAAATCACCATACTCCAGTTTAATCGATCACATCTACCAGACTGGCTGTGTTTGTGAACCACGTCAATTCCCACGGAACTATTACACAACTCAAACTTAGATGAAAATAGAGTTTGGGAGAGCTACATACGGTTGCTATGAAAGACTATTCAAACTGTACTGATCTGCACATAAAAACAACTAATCAGCTTACACTAACCATTTCTAGAACTACATAAAACATAATAATTACACATTTTGGTCCCTGAGAAGAAAAGTGCTCTAACTACACAGTCTTTGGAATACCATCAGTACAGTGAATAAAGAGGTACCTCTTGCACTGCTACTGCAGAGACATCTACTTCCACGCTGATCACTCACTTTTGGTATTTTCATTCAAAATAAACCTTACTCTCCACAGAAGTGGCACTGAAATGGAAGCAAGAGATGACTAGAAACAGTCTAATACTAAAACTGGCTTATCTGTGATTATTTGTTATTGCAAACTGGAATGTATAGTTAGCACACTTGATGGCAATGAAGTCTTTAAGAGCACAATTTATCACATTTATTTTACTATAACTAAGATTGTTTTTAAAAACTTTAATATACTACAAGAAGGTTTCAAATCTGTGTTTTTTGGAAAGCATGCTCTTTTCTTTTTCCAGGGGCAGAACTTCTTAAGTGAGCATAATAAATGTCTGCAGAGTTAAGTTTCAAGTACAATAAAACAGCGCACAGCAGAAAAATGAATAAAGTCAGGAACCATTTTATTTCCATCCAGTTTTGCAAGTATTAAGGATGGCATAAGAACTTATTTCACCACTGTTAATTATGAAATTATTCCATCCCTCAAAGAGACAAAGTTTATAACGTTTTCCTGGTTTTCCCTCCCAGGTACTTATGAACTGTGTGACTATTTGGTTTGTTTTAACTTTGTTTTTCAGTTCCTATCTAACACATACCTCTTTCTTCCTCTCCTCAGCCACCAAAATACCATAACTGGGCATGGAGAAGCACTGAGGCAGTCAGTCAGTGAGAGGTTATAAAAAAACATTAAATAGCAACATAGATTACAGTGACACCTGGGATGCTCACAACACACAGAAGACAGCTTTATAACCTTATCGTGTTCTGTTTGCCGTCATTATCTATGAAAATCAGTACTGTAAAATTTGACTAGTACATGTGCACAACAGTTATTCCAGATTCTTCTGGTTCCTCCCAATTTCTAGGCAACATTTTGTACTTACTATTTAAGACAAAAATACTGAAACTGATTTCAGATATTATTGCCCAACTGGTTTTAATAGCAAGACATAAATGGCATCTTCCACGATTATAAAATTAGTGCTTAGTACTTGTCAAAAATCTTCAAAAATTAAGGTATCTTGAAAAATGATTTTCAGTATATCCCATGCAATTGAACTGCTCAAACAGTTTAAATTCTCAATTTAAGATATTCGAAGTTAGTGAAGAGTTCACATTTAGAAACTAATTCCAGACAGTTTTTAGGCCTCATATGGCAGGAGATGAAACTGTTTAAAATTATCACTATCAACAGAAAAAAATTTCCCATAGGAAAAAAAAAAAGTATATACACACTCACTGTAGCCAGGCAATCAACTCTTCCATTCCGATACTATCATAAACATTTAACTAAGTTATTTCAAATAGTAGAATCAAATTGGCAATTCATATTTCAGACTTTCCAAATATGTGATTACCTGTTAAAGGCTGTATTTTTTGTTCAAGTCCATTTTTATTTTCCACTACAATCAACTCTGTTCAATGCATTTAGGTTTAAGACTAATCTGTAAACTGCTATTCTCTCCATCTATACAGATCTTTAGAGAGTATTAAGTGAAAAGGCTTACAGGATGCACTGATGTAGAGTTTCATTTCAAGCTTAGCACTTATCTGAGCATGTCTGCAAACGCTCCCTTACACGAGGTGGAAGTGTTTTTAACAACCTTTCTTCTACAATTAGACTATTCCGTTTTAGGAACTGACATTCTTCTAGTTCAGCAGGAAGTGATTCAAGATAGTTTCCAATGAGCTCTAATTGAACAAGATTCAGTAGCTGACCCACGCAAGGGGACAAATTCATCAGACTGTTATTTCCCAGAAGAAGAAATTGCAGCTTTTTGCACTGAAATAATCCATCAGGCAGCATTTCAATCTAGAAAAAGGAAAGAACAAAAATAACCTAAGTTAAAATACGTTAACTTGCACATAGCTGCAAGTTTTTACATTTCCCGATTTTATTTTAAGGTAAGAAAGCTCTTAGTTTATGGAGGGACATGGAAGGGATAACTAACGTTTTTATCGTTAGGTGAGAAAGTGCTTGAGAACGCTACAACATTTTATATGCAATTTTTTGTTAAGTAAATGCTTAGCTACTGGCAGAAGTCAAGGCAGAAGCATGGCAGGGGAGAGCATATGCATGTGTGCACACGCAGGATTGTGTACAAACATGTGCATGCGCAGGTGACAGGGGAGATAAATAGACCGCCATCTCTTAAGAATCATTTAACAAAGACAAAGCACAGATTCTGTGGAGAGACATTAGCAGCTCCAGTGTTGTGAAACCTGTACAAGCAGCACAGCGGTAATTAATCCCGGTCCACACTATTAACATATAAAAACAACCTTACTAGTGAAAGCAATTTGAAACCTGAACAAAAGTCCTCAGGTCATAAACCCCACAATAACAAGCCTCTCAGTTCAGCACTGCTGCTGAGGTTACCAGCTATTTCCCTCCTCCCAATCAGACAGCTGTGCTGCTCATAAACTAGCTGCTGATTCACTAAAGCTTTCACTTTGGCCACTTCAGGTAAAAATTTAACACAGATTATTGCCATTAATATACTACATAGGATAGACGGGTGCAGGGAAATGGAAGGTACATTTTAGCATCCGTCCCAGCCTATGCTATCTGTGATTATGGATCAGAGCCCTGAAGGCACTTTAGGACCAAGACAGTACTTAGTATTAAACAAGCTTTTATGACACCAAAGTTCTAGCAATTAAACAAGTACTACCTTCTTTCAGCTCTACCTGGCTTACTTCAATCACGAGCACTACAAAAACGTTTTGAATCAGGGACTGCTCCAGAAGGAATGGGAGGTTAAGTCAGTATTTGATTTTCTTTTTTTAAGTAGTAATTCAAAGTTCTACTTACATGGTTTTTTGTCAAAGCCAAGTACTGCAGATTGGTCAGATAACTGATTTCTTCAGGTATAGAGGTTAGCTTATTATAGCTAAGATCCAAGTATTGCAACTTTTTGCAAAGAAATAGCTGCAATGGAACATTTTTAATATTATTGTAATTTAGGTACAGCTGTTCCAGGTTTGATAATGCACCAATCTGCACTGGAACGTATGAAATGCTGTTGTGCCACAGTTTTAAGCAAGAAAGGTTCTTAAGATGCTGAAAACTAATTATTTCTTCCACTGTTCTGAGATTATTTTCTTTTAAGTCAATTTCATGCAAATTGTTTAGGGTAAAAATAGAATGGGGAATGCGCTCTAGATCACAGCAGATTAATTCCAAGGTTCTCAGGTTTACCAGCTTCTTCAAGTTATTTAGCACTATCAATTTATTTCCCTCGTTGTTGATAGACAAGTGTTGCAAAGAAGGCAGAAGATCTGTAACCACTTGAGGTATACGGGAAAGGTTGGTTTTTAAATGAATTGATCTCAGATTTTTTAGTCCCTGAAAGCTTTCATTGTAAATGGAGTTGTGATGATCTAGCACGAAATATCCCGTTAAGCACAATTCTTTAAGGTTTTTCAGATGAAAGACCCAAAAGGGAATTCTTCCCATCTCACTCGATTTCAGACGTAATGTTTTCAGATTTTCTTCTAAAAAGCTCACTGCTGGATAATCCATAGTTAGTGATGAATGATAAACGTTGAGTTCTTTGAGATTGACTAGCTGGGTCACAGCAGAAGGAAGTTTGGCTTCGGGAATAAGTTCCAAGCTTAGGACTTCTATTTCTGTCAGTTCAAATACACTGTCTGGAAGACCATTTAACATAAAAAGGTTAAGTTCAATCTTGTCCTGGGAATTTCTTACTAGTTTATTTTTCAGTTTTTCCACTGACCATTCATTGTTCAGATTAATCTGTTTCAGTTTGTTTTCACTCAAATCAGACAAGAATATTGAAAATCGTTGGGAATAAAGAGGATCATACTGATCTGCCAAGTGGAGAATAAACGCAAAGTCATTCTTTACATCAGGTATATCACTGTAGTTACTCTTCTCTCTCAGCTTCTCAAAAGAATATTGCTTAAGTGAACTTCTTAACATCCACCACAAACTGTACGTACAAGTTAAGCCATAGAAGATCACTAAAACAACATAAAACGAAGCTAGAACTTTAAAAATTTCTGCTAGTGAATAAACACACTGGTACCTTTTGTAACCTGTAAAGGCTTGAACATTAACTACACAATCTATTTCAAGTGTAATAAAGGATAAATAATAGGGAACATAAATTATTATTATTACAAACACAAGGACTTTGACTATGATCTGTTTCATATACACTTTATATATGACATCCTTCTCTTCAACGTGTACTCTGAATTTCTTCACTTTTTCAAATATAGCTTTAGCTTGTTCCCCTTCTTTTTTGTCAAGAACACTCGAGGAGTTTTCTCTTCCAGTTGTTTCCAAGCCAGGTTGCGTATATGGCAGGGACTGTCTGCTAGCCCCTATATCTACTGAACTCCCAGGTGATGAAATCACTGCTTTGGATTTGGCTATTGGCAACTTCCTCACAGACTGCTCGGCAACTGTTTCTGAGAGGGCACGTGTTGTCCATGGAGAATCAAAACACTTCTGAAGAATTGCTACGAAGTGCTCAAGCCTGGAACTTGTACTAGGATAGTAAAGCCAGAAATTACTGCAAGCTGCAAAAATAAAGGTATGCAGAAGCACTAGGTATGGAAAAAATTTGGCAAACCAATGAAGCTGTCTCTCATAACATACTGCGTCAATATAGGAATACTGCTGCCGATGGAGATCATTCTGGATTTTAAGCGGGATGATTATCTGTGCTGTAGAGCTAGCAGACATGTTAAGGTTGGTTTTAACTAAATCCCAAGGCACGGCACAATGATTGTCAAATTCTAGCTTGCAAGGAAGACAACACAACACTCTGGTTTGAGTAAGCTGGAGAGCCCCAGCAAGCACAGCAACTAGCAGCATTATCATGGTGAGGTAATACCAGAAGACATCCCACCATGGTTTTAGTATGTGGTAGGATGACTGGGCATCTGCTAAGTATTTGAGTTCTGTTAGCGTGATCATGACTTTCACCTGTGAGAGAACAGCAGCTGGTAGAGGAAAAAAGAAAAGACATCCTTAGAGAATGGTTAAAACAGTTTATCTCACCATTAAACACTTGAAGCTTATCACCATTTTCATGATTTGTAAATCTAATATGAAATATTGGCCTAGTATTCAAAGTATAGAAAAAGGATCCAAGAATTCCTGATACTTAACCATAGCCATGATTTATTTTTTTTAATTTATTTTTATATTAAACTAGCACCAGAAATTAGGAGAAATGCTTTGATCAAGCATTTGGGTACTAGTCAAGTAAAAAGAACAAGCAGGTAGGAGTTAAGTGCCTGAGATATTACTAGCAGTCTTTGACCTCTATCCTAAGTTTATGTAACTACAGTTATTTCTCTTTTATTAAGAATGCCAAAAATCAGAGCAATACTGTAAAAGGATTGCTCTTGTAATTTAGAATTTTCTACTGAATTAAAATCATTCCACCCAATTTGTAAAGAATAAAGAGTGAACAAAATTTCTTGAAACAACAGTTCTGCATTACATATCCTTACATATAATTTCCTTTCTCCTACCAAGAGAATTGAAAATGTAGCTTTCTAACATTGTTATTGTGCATTATTGTCATTCACATACACACATATACATACACACACATGTATGTAATTGGCAAATTTAACCCCTAGCAGCATACATTTGATTAATACTTACTTAATTAAAGAGAATGAAATATACAGCACCTCTCAGTCAGGAGGTCTACACCTTTTAAAATTCCTTGGACATGCCATCTTCACATTTGTCTTCATTCTGGATGGAAAAACATTGAATATACTTTACTTGGGTGAAGCCATTAAAATATAGAGCAAATATTCAGCTTTCAGCACAACTAATGCCTTACTGCAGACATCAGGACCTGTTAAGCTCTGCACTGCTAGAGCTACACAAAATGGAACAGAGCACATTCGGACATGAACATCTAGAGTGTGAAGTCAAAGTTTTACACCATCATATCAACAAAAGAAAAAAGAGGAAACAGCCTACAGCTAACTATTTCACTGGAAAGTATTTTTTTTTTTTTACAGCCAAACAGCTCTATGAAAATAAAATACTCAACATACAAGACTTTGAGAAATAGTTCAGTCAATTTTGATACACCCAAGTTTGGCAGAAAGGTAGGTTTCTCAAAAATGGAGGGCCATATTTTACTTTGTGAAACAAATTGTCCACTGTCAAAAGCAATAACACAGACACTGCCAGTTTGGAGGCAAACTTACTATAAAATTTTGTTAAGCACTACAGATAACAAGGAATGGTGATGTTCTTTATTTTTCCTGATGTACTCTTACTGTACTTTTAATTTCCAACAGAGTTGACAAGCTGCTATAAAAATACAAATAGCAGAATTAAGTCAGAACCATATTCTTATCCTACATTAACATTTGAAGAGAGAGGAATGGCCAAAATTAAATTAGTATTTCTTGATTTGACAAGGCCACTTTTAATAAAATGCAGAAACTTACCAGGCCGGCTCAAGGTAAAGCAGCTGAAGAAGGACAGGATGGTTGTAATATGCTCCTGGAGAGAAATAAGGTATCATCAGATCATGAAACATTTGGATCCCCACAGCTGAGTAATACAACAGCACTTCAGTAGTCTTTCCACAGCAGTGTTTTAAGGTCTAACATTTAATAAGCTAAAGTTCTAGTTAGAATCCTTTAAGATACCACCCCTGTGAAATATTTACTGGGTCACTACCCAAGCATGCTTTCTGTGAAGTAGAGATGGAGTAACAGCCCTTGTCATTGTCACCTAAGTGCTAAAAAAGCCATTTAAGCACAAACGGTTTTGCATTTACATAAGAAGTTGCTACTCCTGCAGCTGAGGTGTTATAACCACAGCTGAGAAATTGCAATTTCTTCATTCACTGCAGCTCAACTTGCAAAAACCGGTCTGTAAGTATCTTTAAAATCAGTTCTTCTGTAATAATTCTCTGGGGCTTGGACATAAATTCACAGGTGTAAAAACACAGAAACCCATCAAAACACTAAACCCATCAAATTAAATTGTTAGGCCCTATTGCATATCCTAGAAAAAAAGCTACATTCTTACTGGGGATTTAGAACAGTTTCTAGCAGAAAGTGAGCATCTCAGTATTAAGGGCTTAGATATTTAATTTCTGGTCATCTTAATGACCACTTTTGTAACCTCCTGATGAAGCATGCGTATTTATTACAATTCCACATATGCAAAATCAACTTTCCCATTGGAGAAATACACAGTATATACAAGTATAATGTAAACATGTGAATTATTAATGATAATTTTGCTCAAGACAGTTTTCTTTCAGATCTTATCTGTATGCCAAGACTGACTAATCAAATGGAAAAAAGCTGAAGTGTAATGGGCTTGATGACTCTCATCTCCAGCTGCTTTCAACCCATATCAGAGCCATAAAAGCTTTTCAAAGTAGCCTAATTCAATTGGCACTCTTTCTCAGAAGATGAGAGAAAGAAATTTAGCCCCAAGCTAAGTGATGACTTCAGGAGTTACCCCAGGCTGGAACCATGCCTCAGGCCAGAAAAATAAAGTAATAACATTCACTACTATCTAGGTAATTTTTAATTACTTCATGCTTACAACTTCAATACAAACAAATCCAGCATGAGTAAGAAGCTACCATTCTGAAAAATGTTACCTATTACCACCAGAAACTTCTCTGCTCCCCCAAAAGGTTGCTTAATGTTGCATTACTCTGCCACTTGGTCACTGCTTATATAATTGTAGGCACACTTGGTTAGGGGTGGCTCTGACATGACACTTCTCCCCAGATGATGATGGGCTACAAAAGCCAATACCTGGCAGGAGGTTTCGTTTTACACAACTTAAAAAATAGCCTTAAGTACTGAACAGATGTTTCTGACAGTTAATCAAAATATATTTTATACAACTAAAGCATACTTTGACAGGTATTCCAGTGACACTGGAATAGATAAATAAATAAATCCTCATGAATATTACCGAAGGAAAAAAGGAACAAACCTTACTCATTCACCCCCAACACATCTTTTCTGGTTAAAACTTCCCATTCTATAGGCATGCCACCATCTCCTTTTTTAAGCGTCCCTAAACAACAAAAAGCCCAGGAACTGCAGGAGTCCTAGGACAGGTCCGAATTCACGAAGAACACGACTGCTACACAGCCTCAGCAGATGCCTTCACACACCTACTGCTTTTTGTTTCTGCTTTCTACTGAGAAGTGACAGAATACTCAATCCAAGCGATAGAATACTTGATCCAATCCATTTGATATATGGTCTTCCAAAACTTGTACTTTGACCACTTGCATGCACAGAGATTTAGTTTTGGGATCTTTTAGATCTGTATTTTTGCATCTGCATTCCACTGAATGCCAAACAACATGCAAACAAGATTAGAGAAAGCTTCTTTCTAGCTCCTTCTGAAGAAGGTCACAAATGATGATTAAACTTAAGTGATTATCCTTCTGTATTCAAAATAAGCCTGAAGACATTCCCAAACTCTGCAACAAATGTTCCTCGAGCACAGGATGTTCAAGACTACAGTAAAAGTAGCGTTAGAAGTTTCCCAAACTTTCAAACCATTAAATACCTGAAGACCTCTCAAACAGTCTTGGATCTTAACCACAGCTAGGCAATCTCAACTCTCTGCGTATGGATTAGCTAGTTCTTAAGCACTGCTGTGCTCAGGACAGTACTGGCCCGCATCTTATGTTCAGCAGTAATTGCAAAGTCTTACACTGTTTAAGGTAGTCCTTTCTCTCTAGAGAAGGCTACTTATACCAAGCTATTTGGCCCATTCATTTCTGGAAAATCATAAACATGTTTTTAGTATAAAATTTAGTAAATTAGGCTATGCTTACATTTTCACTTTACATGGGTCACCATCCTTCCCTGCTACTGCTTCAAAGTTAACTGCCTAGCACACAAGCCGATAGAAGAAAAAAAAGCCTTGCAAAATTAAACTACTATCTACCACTGCCACTACCAAAACTTCCGCAAGCTGAGAAACTAGATTAGCATGCAACTTGGCAAGGATATAGTAAGTAGTTTCCCCAACTACCCAATAGCTTGAACATTCCTAGGCTCAACACAGAAGGCCTTTGAGCAGGTGAAAAAAGGTGTCTTGAAGGCACCTAAACACAGAATATCAGTGTTGATTTTTATTACTTCCTTTCTCTGCTACGCTTAACTCAAGAGAAATACTTTATCTTGCCGTCTAATCTAAATTAGAAGTAAGCTTTATTCCAAATTGACTTGCTTTACAAGCAAAAGGCTTATTCTTGAAATCTGACTGAGCGGGATTACCTACATCACGTTACGCATTTCCAAGCTACGCAGAAGCACTCCTGAAAAGACCACGGTCTTCCTCAAACGATATGTAGTTAAATTCTCCTCAAATGCCACCAATATGCAAGGATTGAATCTGTTCTGTGTTTAAGAAAGTCCAGTAAAGAATTAGTCTGTGATACTAAAACAGGTCCCTGGTCAAATAGTCACTAGGAGATGGATCACCTCCCAACAGTCTTGTCGCACAGCCAGTTCTCGTTACCTGCCCGTAGGCCACATGACAATGGATTGCATCAGTGAGGTCTGCCCAAGTGCATGGAGTTACTTGAGCCTAATTTGCAATGCTGGATGGGAGGGAGAAACCAAGTTAAGTATTTTGAGGGTTTAACCTTGTAATGAAGTCGTATTACAAGTCTACAAGATACATACATTTAGGAAAAAAACAATACTTTTAGTCTCATACTAAGTTAGCTTGGAGAACAATTCTAAACACATGCTTCAGCTTTAGTAAAAGCACTTCCCCAGCCCTCTCCTCAAGATGTTGCCTTCTAGCTGAAACTAAGGTCACAACCTGTGCTCCTAGAAAGGCCTGTACTGGTGAGAAACATTTATGCACACAAGCTAAAAATAAAAACAAACTACCCAGTTTAAGTCCAAGTTTAAGGCTAGACAGATGGTAGTTGAGAGAGAGCTTACAGAAAAATCACTGCAAAACAGAAGTGGCAAGTAGGCACAAAGCTAGTCTTCTGGACGGGCATGTTTGAGTTAAACAGCAACCTGATGGTAAAGAAAATGTGAGGAAATTGAGAAGTAGACCTGCTTTGTCTGTCTTGCAAGTCATTGCATCATGACTGATCTCCCCAAAAGTAAGCTTTCTGCATTCTAGGCAGTGATCCTCACTGGGATGCTTTCTCACTGCGCAGGGTGCTTTCTGAGATCTCTACCGACCCATGCAAAATCTGGACTCTGAATCAATTCTGATTTACTTTTCTAGTGAGCAGTAGTTTGTACAGTTTCAGTGGCCCAGCAATACTTCCAAACTCAGACATGCATATTTTAAAAAAATATAAATTAAGGTTATATCAGATGGTGATGGCAGTGTAACAGAGGAAGGGTTTTCACTAAGCAGACAAATGTTAGTGTTCTGGCCTCCTCCTTCCTTAAGGAGGCAATGTAAATCTTCAGTCAAGCTGTATGCAGTAGCTTCCCCAGACTATGGATTTATTTTCAGCTTGTGCTCTCATCCTTTTAATTAACTAAAAATATAAATACATTAGCTTAAAATTAATAAAAGATATATTAGCATCTAAAATATTGATTACAATCAATATGGAAAAAGCAGAGCTTTGTATTGGTTATACAGAGAAGCCAAATGGTAAATTCACTTAAGAGACATGTTTTGTTTCACCCTAATATTTAATTAGCAATTCAATCAACTTATTTAATTTGTATTCTCACAGGAAACTAGCACTTTTTCCATAGAAAACAGAGTGGTTTTTTTGCACTCCATTAGTTTCCATTCCTTCAAACACTTGTACGTTGCACATATTTCCCTGTAAAAGGAAATGATAAATGGTGCACCAGAAGTTTCACATTGGTATTCCAAATTTGAAAATATCAGCCACCTGAAGCTCTACCATCAAGAGTCTGCTTGGCAATTGCTGAACAAACAGCAAAACCTATTAATGCGTGACGAATAACTGCAGTTCCACAAGGCTTTAGTTTATTTTTTTTTTTT
This sequence comes from Anser anser, assembly GCF_964211835.1. Classification (NCBI taxonomy): domain Eukaryota; kingdom Metazoa; phylum Chordata; class Aves; order Anseriformes; family Anatidae; genus Anser; species Anser anser. The sequence goes on from NC_139728.1 coordinate 16,086,295, forward strand.
TTAAGTGAATATAAAGTGTAGCACTGCTGACTGGAAAAGGAGGACATGGAGGAGCTTGGGACCACCCAACAAAAAACAAGTCCCAAATATTTGTTGTGCAGCACCACACAGTCTAGTCACATTCATTCATTTTCAACACAAAGAAGTTAGTATTCACAGCAAAGCACTGTCTTCATTCAGCCTCCTTTTCGGCCCCGTAACATTTTCAGTATTGAATTAAAAAAAACATAGGAGAAGGGCATGGATTCCTGCTAGCGAGAGATCTGCTATTTCTGAAGACATACACACTTCTAAGAACCCAAAGAAGTCTATTCTTTTAAGCTTGGCATTAGCCCATAATGGCGTACACAAGTTGAAACAACAAAAAAGTCAGTTCACATTAGTCTCAAAAAGGGGACACAGATACATAAGCAGGATCAGCACCCAAACTGTACACGAGACACATTTAAACATAAATTTGAAGCCAAGCATGTTCAAAGAATGCATGAAGGATCTCTCCGTAGACAAGCTACCCTTTTTGTGAATTGTTAATGGATTTGTGGAATAGGATTGACAGCACTGAGGTACCAGATTATGTTATCCACAGCAATGTACTCTAATTATCAACACCACCCTTGAACAGCTCATGCTATCACCCAAATGTACAATCATGAACTTCACATACACTTTAAAAAGTCCACTTTAAAAAAAAAAACAAACCTCTAAACTATGGCAGTCAACACTGCAGATGTAGAAGTAAAAATTAAATGGAGCTTGTCAGACCAACTAGTTGCATTTCTTTGATAAAGTAAACGTTTTTCTAAACAAGCCAAACGTAAGAGATTGAATCTAGATTACCAAGAGCTTCTAGAATGACTCCATACTATACCAGTTTAGACAAAATTGGTAGTTTCACAAAAATTAAAAGCCACTCACAGAAGGGGAGACAGGTCACAGGCCATGCTGAACAAAGAAGAAAGCTAGACTAGAAGAAAAAAAGATTTAGCACTTATAAGAACTACCGCAATAGGAATGTGTAAAGACAAAAAGAGGCTAAGAACTACAAATTTTTGCCATGACTTGACCCATGTGTTGGAAGCAACCAAAAGAGGGGAAAAGTCCTGCCTGGACTAATCTTTTGTAGGAAAAATACACACCACCAAGGATGCAGCCCTAGGAGCAGCAAAGGCTGTCCTACATTAATACCAAAGAAAACACTTCTACCATAGAAGGGTAACATCCCTGTACAAACCTCATTTGCATTATGAAAGTTCATTATCATCTCATTTAGGAAAAAAAATACAAAAAAAACACAACAGAATCAGGACTGCGAGACTAAGAATGCTCAGAGGTCTGGTGGTTCTTAAGCAAGTAGTACAGGAGAAGAGATGAGTGAGAAATGACTGGGGGTGAAGAGGAGAGAACAGAACAGCCTGGGAAACACATCTGCCTTCTCAGGACAGATGCACACAGCCCGTCTGTGCTCAGCTAATGCTTATTCCAACCAGCGTGGGAGCAGACCACTCTCTCCAGGGATGACTGCAGACATGTCAAGCAGTCAGACATTCCAGCCCAAGCGTGCCATGGAAAGTATCAGGGAAGCAGCACAGATTACACTTTCAAGTGATACCTATAAGGAGTTAAGAACAGGCCTCCTTTGCTGTCCCCTTAAGTCCCAGCTTTGAAATCAGTACTGCAATGCTGAAGACAGAAATCCTTTGCCAATACTACAAGCAGTCCTTGCTTCTGAGTTCCAAAGAAATCTGTGAGCAAGTTTGAAGCAGTAAGTACGAAAGGTCTCCTCCTTGGCTCTTCACCTATGCTTTTGGTGTAATCTCGCTTAGGGAAGAAATCCCAACATGTCTAGACTGGGTCTGATATCTGTGGCATGCTGTACCTTCTACAACTTTCTCAGAAACCATCTTAAAGAACAGTACACCAAATCTTTCATCCCAATACTAACATGACTAGTACAGTTCAACATCTCCCAACCGCATGGAACTAGATTTTCAAGCTCACTTTTAATGCCTTTTTATTCTTGTATCCACATTCCTGAGTCTTCCTCATGCTGAGAAATATGAATACATAACCGTAAAACAATGGTATCAGCAGGATCCCTCCAGCATTCTAAAGGAAGTCTCAATAGTATCTACTTAATCCTGCATACCAAGATAAGTGCTACAATAGAAAATTAATTCTTACCCTCTTCATTTCCAGAAATCAGACAGATACTCCCGATGTCCATTCATTGTGCTGCTATGCTCAGGACATCAGAAAGCAAAGCATACCAAGATAACACTAGAGAATAGTCATTACTTAAACGCTACAAGGTTCCTCTACCAGCAGATTCTTTAATTATAATATAGTTTGTTATCTTCAGTCTTCAAGAGCAGTACAAGAGAGGCCAGCTGCATAAAAAAGTTAAGAATACTTAACAAAAGACCATCCTCCCCTGGGAAAAGGCAAGGAATTGTGCAGACGTGCTCTTCCATTTTCAGTGTACTTTCCAATAAACTGATTCCTGGAAAAACTGAAAATGGCTAGAGACCCTAGTAATATCCAACATGTTCCCAGTGAGGCTATAGAAATCAAGTCTGAAATACGGAAATATTCTGAGAAAGCGGAACCTTAGAGTATGTATGCACACCTGAACGAGCTCTGATTTAGTTTTCCAACTAGCACCAGCAGTGCTGCTGTCACAGCACAACAGAGTGGACTACAAATCCTACCCAAGAAGTCAGGTAAGCGTTGGGCCAGTTTTTCAATCCGCAATGATCACGGTGCTACAGCTAGGCAGCACAGCAGTGTACATGCTGCTGTAAATCAGTATCGTGGGTACCGATGCATTCACCAAGCATGGTCATGTCCTGGTTTGATACTTCTGGATAAAGGGCCCAGGAGGAATTCAGCAGCGCTGAACTGAGATCAAGAGCGAAGTGGCCGACATGCTACATATGATGGGAAATCTTGCCTGTTTTGCTGAGAGCAGAGTACTGAAATTCGATGTATTTATGTAATTATTTTATGTTGGGAAAGTTTTTAGTTAGGGAAACTGATGATTTTTCAATAGTTATAGACTGCCAAGACCAAACACATCCTATCAGGATAACAGATGTTAAAAAAACAGAAGCATCGAGTTCACAAATGAAAAATAAATACACTCTGCCTGTGCAAGATAATTATTACCACACAAACATAAACACAAGATTTAAGAACAAATGAAAAAAAAATGTGTTTTGGTTTTAAGTTCTCCTGATACTGCATAAGTTTCAAAGAACTTTCCAGAAGGGAAGGTTATTACTTCCACAGACCAGAAAAGAATTTAATTGCATCTAGGAAAACATAATTATCACAGCAGTCATACAGAAATGTATCTGATTTCACTCTGTTACTCGACATTGGAAAGTTGATTCACATTTTCAGCATGGCTAGTTATCTTTTCTTAGAAGAAGCAGCATTTCTTCTTGATTAATTGGAAAGACAGTTACTGCCAAAAGCCAGATGACAAGTTGAAACACTTGATTCTAGATGTTCCATCTAAATACCTATAAAAAAGAATAGATAAATATCCAACATACATCTGATTCAAACTCAGCTACTCTGCGTATGCAAATTCTCCCAAACCCATCTTGCCAGCATTTTGAAGAACTTCAAAGTCAAAAAAAAAGGAAAGAAAACACTAAAAAAAACAGTTGTGAAGCTCTGCAGTCTAATACAAAACTCCCCTGAGATGGAAGTGGAATAGGCTTTACTAACCAACCAGCAGGGTGCATGCTGTCTGCACAGTCACTTCAATCTCCTAAGCATCTTTCCATCTCTATTACTCTGCATTATCTATTTATCAAACCAGCCAATTATCTATTTATCAATCCAGCCAAGCACCCATTTTTCTTTAAATAAATTAAAGGACTGAAGGACAAGTTTCCACATTGCACGTACTACGCAATACTACATTTTCTGAGAAGAGGTCCACATGCAACCGTGAGAGCTAAAAGCACTGTTACAGTTACCTACCAGAAGCACCTCCTAGAACAATGCTGTTTCACAACACGGTACAAGTGATCAGAACCGAGTGCTACGGTAAACCTGCAGTAATCCTGCTTTGATACCTTGACAGACAGTTAGCTTAGCAGGTAAACTTACTCTTTATACTTGTGTCAAGTCCAAGCGTGCTACACAACAGTCCTCCACCGCACCAAATCCCCTTTATGAGCAAGCTGTCTGAGAAGACCTAACAACTGGCAAGATTTTTTTTTCCTTCCAGACAGCATTACTACAAGAACAAAAGCCACTTTTCAGTATGAAGCCAAATGTAGTAATTTCAAAAACAAAAGTCAAGGTTTTACCACCGCTTTAGTCAATTAAGAGCTTTGAAGTAAAAAAACCTCCAGCCCCCAGTTTGTACGAAATGGAGTAACAACTCCAAGCAAAGCCAACGTTACTGAACTCCTGTTCAGAAAAGCACATGAACTGAGACAGGATGTGCCCGGAGTCAACTAAGCAATGTTTTGGTGCTTTCCTGACTTTGAGCCAGTGTCATTGTAAAATTAGTATTTAAACAATGTTAATGTTTAATAAATGACATTTACTTAGAAAACAAGTGCCTTTACTTGCAAGGGCACTGGCTAAGTAATAATCACTTCCACACTTCCATTTGTTGTGGGTGGAAAGCGATAGATTATCATCCCTGTTAATAATTTAAACAGCCCAGAAACAGGCAGTTTCAGTTGAAGCTTTTCAAGCGCCTCCCTTCTTCAAGTATTTCAGATTACACTACAACTGCATATCAAGATTTTGCCTTCATTCACAGGAAAGAATTTAAAGGATAAATATATTAACATTAGAATCTAAATTTGCAGTTCTCAAATTCCAGCTCAGTAGACATCTACGTTTGCATGCAGGAGAACTTAACCTACCATAAAATATCTGGATAAATATATGAAAACCTCAACTACTCACAGAATACCAACGTTTTCCCCAGAAAACTATAGCAGGAAGGTCTGGGAAATCATGGGTTATATTTCCAAGGTTTTGAGTGAGAGCATTAAAATTGATGTCACTAATTATTGCTAAATGGACTACATGACCATAGCTTTGTAGCTGTTATTTATAAACTGAAATTTTGTTTCCATATTAAACAAAAGCCACAACTCAAGCAAGTATCTCCCAAACAAGCAAATAGTGTTTGCAACACAACAATGCAAAACAAGTCCTAAGCCTACTAACAATTAGCAGCAACAAAAATAGATTGCTTTGCTAACGTATTTTTTTATTGGTATCACTGGATTCCGTATTGAAGAAATCAAAAATGCCAGTTTCCTACACTGAAAGTTCTCAATTTACGAGAAACTGCATTCCAGCTTACAATACTAGAACACAATGAGAAGTTGAACACTTCTCATGGAAGTGCACTCACACCATCTAATTCGGAGCGTGTGTTACTTTGAAACAGAATGGCACCAGTAGGAATTAAATGGAAGACATGCCATTAGGTGCTCTCTCCACGATTCCTTTCTGATTGTTGGAAGACTCTAGAACCCTCTCTGGTGTACACTGGAGGAGAGCATGCCTGTGCTATGCACCAAACTGCATTTGCAATGGCTTTCTTGATAGCTGTACTGTCTACCTTTCTTGCAAAGTACTATACCAATAGAAATCAGTCTTCTCATACCAATTAATTGGGGAAACTATTCATACGTATTCTAAAACTTCAGTTCAATATGGAACGCAATTTGATTTACCAGCGACAACAAAGCTGAGTTACGAGCTCATAGTGTGTGGCTCCTGAACTCACTCCATACAGAACACAAACCTTCGTCAGATAGGACATGCCATAGCTTGCCACCAGTTAAGAAGAATCAAGCAAACGTTTCATTAGTTAATTAGCAGATTAAGAATAGATTCCTCTGTTCCTAAAATAACATAGCCTACCCCACTCAAACATTAACATTCCAGCATATTTAAAGATTCAAATACTAATTCCACTTTACGTTCCCTCTCCTTTTATGTAGCTACCCTAGTAATCTGAACCAATTATCTCCATAGTCATAGCACAGGCTTCTAACTTCTTAAAAAGAAAAAAGAATAACTGCCAGAGCAACTGGCAGAATAATGCTATTTGCAAAACAACAGCTGAACAGCTGTTACAAGGATGCCTACAGGAAGGATAAATACAGCCCACAGGTTAGCGCAGGAAATAACGGCAGCAGTGTGAAACAGGCAGCTGAGACCAGTACAAACCATGCTGTATCCCCTTAGTCACATGAAATATCCATTTCTAATCCCAGCAGAGTAAAGCTTTATGGCTTTAGCAGCCTGTAGTAGTATTACTAGAGCTACAGCCTCCTTCGCTACCTCTAGTGTGGCAGGCAGGGCAAGCGCAGAAGCAACTAAAGGAACTCAAGACTTTCTTCCTCCCTCCTCTCATTCAAGAAATCCATTATAAAAATACTTCTTTGGCAGTAAGATACTGCTCTACGAGGCTGATTTTATAATGCTGAATTACAGATGGATGCCTCTTTAGTATTGCTGCTCTAAAATTTACTCAACATGCTGTCACCAACTTCAAAGAGCACTTGTACAGGTATCTTGTGAGAAGCAGAAGGAAATTAATTTTATTTTCGTCCCCATGATAATGCTATCTTCCTTAAAAAAAAAAAAAAAAGGAAAAAATAGCGGTCAGACCAACAACTTTTCTCTCAAGAGCATAAGAGAACAAACATGTAAATTTCTATGAATTACATGAAACCTACTGAAATTGAAACGGTTACTATGTAAAATATGTGCTAGCATGAAACTCTGTGATGAGCACTGTTACCTAGCTACAACAGGATGTTTTAAAAACACTAGGGAAAGCCCTTAAGGGAACTTGTAGCCTATCCTAACTCCCGGTTCTACAGTGCAGCCCTTCTCCCTCCCGTTCTCTCTCCTACCACATCCCTTGCCCTGGTCAGCACCGCAGCTGCTGAAGAAAAGCGCTACTTGGGAGAACTCGTCCATTCCCCCCAGGGCCTGCTGGGTTGCACAGAGTGAAAAAAACACATGCAATATACGGAGACAATACATAATAAATTATATGAGTGATGCCCTGTAAGATGATATTACTTAAGCCTTGTGAGCTCCGTTCCTCCCCCCAAAAAAGTTTATGAACGCAGCCAAAACAGATAAGCAATCCTTTGACCAGCCGCCCTCCCTGCTAAGCAGGTAACGAGAGGAGACTCCTGAGACACGGGGAAGGGAGCGATGCCTTATCTTATCGCCTCAGCTAGCAGGCAAGGGAAGCCAGCAGTCAGCAGAACACACCGCTGAAACGCCTGAAAACGCAAGTGAGCACGGAGCTCCCGGCTCACCGCAGCGTTACCCAGGGCTGCTGCTGGAAAGGACCGCACCAGGTGTTCACTCGAGCAGAGCGAGCCGAGCAGCACGGTTAATGACAACCTCCACGCAGAACCGAGCCCCGGGGAAGCCCGTTTCGGCGCTTTACCCCCCCACACCCCGCAGCACCGGCTGATCGCCCCCCGGACACGCCGCTACCAGGAGCCAGGAGGGTGCCCCGGGCTCCGGGCGGAGCAGCCGGGCCGGGCAGCAGCGAGGAGGCCGCGGCCCAGCGGAGCCCGGGGCACCGGCAGGTGCCGCCGCCACACCTGGCCCGGCGGAGGCGGGCGCGCAGCGGTAACGGCACCGGGCGCGGCGCCTCCCCCCGGCCCCACCCGCATGGCGCCGGCCGCCAGCGCCAGCCCCAGCCCCAGCCCCAGCCCCGCTCCCCCGGGGCGGGAGGGCGCGGGGCCGCTCCCCGCAGGCCGTGGCGGTGCGGCACCTGCCGGCGGCCGCTGCCCGGCGCTTACCTGGCCGCGGCGCAGAGCCTCGCCTCGCCCCTCACCGAGCCCCTCGCCGAGCTTCGCCCGCCGCCCGCCCGTCAGCGCCCGTCAGCCCGCAGCGCAGCGCGAGGCACCGGCTGCAACCGGCGCTCCTCAGCTCCGGGCCCGCCCCGCCGCGCGTCACCGGCCGCGCCGCCCAATGGGGCTTGCGGCCGGCGGGCCCGCTGACAGGCCGCGGGGCGGTGGCGGCCTGGGCGGACAAAGGCGGCGCCGCGCACCTGCGGCCCGGCCCGGCCCCAGGGGAGCCCGGCGGGCACCGGGCGGGGGGCTCGGCTGAGGGGAAGGGCTCGTCCCGCCCGGCCCCGGAGACCGCCCGGGGCCCTGTGGGCGCACCCAGGCTCGTCCGGCACCGCTCCGCACACCGACAGCGGTCCCGTCACCGGGTCGGGTGCACGCAGTGCCCGTCCTCCTCCTGAGAGCGACAGCCCAAAGCCGCGCTGCTGCGGGGCCAGAGCCTGCGGGGGCCATGCAGGTCCAGTCAAAAGCAGATAACGTTTCACAAAACCTCACAAGTATGCACAACGCTTAAAAAAACAGCCCACACACCAAAAGTTATTTGACTTTCCTACTCCACTTCCTCTTTCTCCAGCTGACAGTGCAATTCCCGCCCTCGGCCGTGTCTGAAAAGCTGATTCTGCAGGGGTAAATGTGTGAAAGCCTGAAAGAAAAGGCTGATTTCTACCTAGATTTCTCCCAATACCTCAGCAAATGGGGTGTTTCTGCCTCCTCTTAGCCAGACGTACAAACATCTCGATCTGCTCAAGAAATTTTCCTTCAATATTTTCATTCTTAGGCACCCCACTGCAAAAAATCTATTCAGAAATGTATTTCCAACATAATTATACTCCTTACATTCATTCTGCTACAATAATGTTTGTTAACTGTCTAGTTATCAGCTAGGAAAAATAATCTATTTTCAAAATGTTGTTTTTCCTCCATAGAACACCAAAATCCTTTTCCTCACAGCTATACAACCCCCGCTTCATTTAAACAGCAGACTCTAGATTTTGTGAAAATAATTTACAAATCATATGGAGCTCACATTTATCTATTATTATCAGTTTCAACTTAAAAGAGCTATTAAAATACAACATACTTTTGTGCAAAACAAGTTTTGGAACACAAACACTGCCGTTGAGCCAAAACTGAAACTACTTACAAATAAAAGTGAAACTGGTGTTTTAACCCAAACGTATAGAACTGCTAATGCAAATATGTACGTTGTAAAAAAAGCACACTTGTTTTCCCAGTTTGCAGCCATATTGCTAGCATAGTGGAGAATGTATTTGTTTTGCATTTGTTTCAGGCTGATTGGTGTTACTTATGGTGATACACTGATTAATAGTAATTTTTAACCTCAGAGGTGACAATAGCGAGGCATTTTCTTCAATTTCTTCTCTAAGAATCATTCTTAAAGTTTGGTAAACATTAGCTAGGCCAGCAATCTTCCTAAAAGACCAATTCCCTTTTGTCTCCTGACCTGCCACCTTCATAGCCTTCATGTATCTTGACTTCCACCATCAAGATAAATCATCTGCTCTGCTAGCATTTGCCTGATTTCATCTGTTTTCCCCTCTTGGAACTGTTTACCCTTTCTGTGAGCAAACTAAATAAAAGTATGTCTTATTCTATAATCTTTATTTCTACTTACTTAAAATGAAATGTCTGTCTCCATGATCTGCCATGCTTTTCTTTTTGTCAGCAATAGGCTAGGAACACAAATTAATATTTCATTAAATTATAAAACCAGGAACACTTTGTTGTGCTAAAAATAAAAGGAAAAATATTAAGTCAGAACACAGAACCTAATGGCTACAAGGTTCATAATTGCTTGAGTAACAGACTGAAACCTAACTTTCTAGGTTTGGTTCTTATTTACTCCGCTGCTGAGTGGCTTCTGGGGATCCACAAGGGGAGCACTCCTCTCACCGATCACTCCCCACACATCTCCCAGTAATGATACCTGAGCAAAGGGAATATTCTGTTAACCGCCTACTCAAAAACAACGCTGTTTTTAGCTGTGCAGCTCCTGACTGTAAATCCAGCAGATCAAGTTCATCTTCAGAGTTATCTTGGTGCTATTACATTAGGATTAATTTCTTCCAGTCTTTTTCAAGCAGCACTATCCAGAAAACATTCTTCAAGTTCTAACACCCTTTCTAGTTGTTCGTCACAGACATTTATAAGATACTGAAAAACAACAGCTTGACAATGCAAGAAAAGTTGAGTTTCATTTCACACATCATGCTATCCCCTCATCTTTTTTAACTTGATATTTAGATGTTACAAAACCAGCTTTGAATCTCAAAAGAATTAACAGTTTCAAATGCTACGCTCAGTGTGACTAAGGGGTGTCTTGAGCATGTACTTCAGTCCCTCTACATGCACAGCTCTGGGAAATCTGATGCAGTAAGAAAGGGAAAGCTACATGGCAGTGTCCTGTATACTTACAAGGGTAATATTTGGAGTTGAAATTTCACTTTAAAATATTTCTAAATAAACATTCTTTCTCAGATCAGACAGGTGATTTTATACTTGACTTTTAAACCTCCAGTACCACTTGGAGTTGCAGGAGCAAAAGCATCGTGATTGACAATTGCTCTGGAAGCAGTTATCTGAAACTGGGCCAGTCCTTTTGAATAAAGCATTCTGTGATGACTTGCCTTGTGATCACCAAGTGCACTCCTGACCATCTGTTTTTCAAGATCTCGTCTTTTCATATGAAAGGCTACAGCTTCAAAGTTAGCTGAAGCATGAACCAACAGATCATAACCCTTCAACCTCTAAAATGCCATACAAACATTTGTTCTCCTAAAGGGAATAAAAAACATTTAAGCTCCATAGATCTAAAGATAATTTCATTTCAGTCCTTGGCACATCCCGATTGTTACCATGCTTACTGTTTCTGGCATTGCTAAAGCTTCTTTGTCTCCTGCTGAGAATTTATAAATCACATATTACACAGGCTCCAGATGATTGATCTCCTGGTGCAATACTGTGACTTGCAGTTTGTAAATAAGGCACTCACCGCAGGGGTGGGTATTTTAGAACAACACTTCCCTCTGCTGGATCTGTGGGCAGTGACAGCTGTCCCTGTGCTGAAGGGATCTGCCCAAATCCTGTGTCAATAGTTTAGGCAGGATCCCTGCTCCTTCCAGACAGCTTTGGACAGTAAGACACTAGTAAGGGTCTTCTTAATTTATCAAATAAATATGGTAATCATAACAGTTTAATCCAGAATCAGCTGATCAGGAATATGAATTTATGTTCTGTTCAACACAGAAGTATCTCAAAGCTGTAAATATTACTAAAATCAGGAGTCCTAGGGCCTGTCATTTTATATTCACTCTAAAACCCAGACACGTTGGATCTTGAGCTGCAATAAAGTAGTTTATAGAATAAAGAGAGACCAGATAAACTCTGGTATTATAAAAACATTTAAGCATAAGAGAACTGGAATAGGAGAGGTATCCTTGGCTGGATGTACTTCAGTGAAAAAGCATTAGGATCTTAGGGCATCCCAAGAAAGACACCATACACAGGACATCCTGCAAAATACAGGGTATTTGAGAAGAAAGCTTGTTCTTCGTTCCCTGTTCCGTGCTGCTACCTTTCTATCTGTGAGGAAGTGAGCACAGGCAAAGCGACAGCAGTATGTTAACATCATTTTTTGTCCCATTAGAGAGCAGGCAGCATAAAAACCAGAAACATGTAACATACAGGGCTGTTAGCATGAACCCCGCTTTGCAGACAACGCCTACATATGGATCCATTGTCTGCAAAGACTTTTTTATCCAGCCAATGCTGATTTTAATTATTAACAAATTTATTAACAAATTAAGGAGTTCTCATTCTTAAGTGACAAAGGGAGCCTCAGGCCAGATAAAACTAAGTGAAAATACCTTTTACTCAGACAAACAGGCATTTCTTTGTAGAGTGTGTGTATATACAGCACTACAGGAAGAGGTTAACTTTTTTCAGAGAGAAATATTGGCCATACTTTTTATTACTGTGATAGAAACCAAAAAAGAGTGGTACACTGAATTTTAATTGGGTGCTATACTTCCTATCTGGCCATCTGTTCCAAACTGCTAGTAATAACCAGAGTATTACATTTTATGGTAGTTTTTGATGGAAACTACCATATTCAGATACAGTTTGAGTTTGAATCTTACTATTATAGGAACAGTGTCCACAACTGAGGGAGGAGGGAGAGCGGATGGAGGGGAGAGAGGTGATTGTGGAGACAACTGGCTAAAGCTGTGCTTCATTCATGTTCTCCGTGGACAGGAACTGGTCCCAGTGCAATAGTACATGTGCTCCTAACTCACTCATACAAACATGACTTAAAATCGTAACTAAGCATTCTGCTGCACAAAGATTCCATTCACATACTCTGCTGAATGAAGGCTTTTGGTGGACGTCAAAACATAGGAAAATGACACATAAATGAAACATGGGGGAAGGCGAGCAGACAATACAGATATAATCGTAAAACAATATTCCCAGTCAGAGAAATTTACTTTGAAACAGGAATCAGAGAAGTTCCACAGAAAAAATCGTCAAAAGATTGAATCAAAGTGGTACTCAGTGTTAAAAGGTAGAACAGGTAACAGTGCTAAAGGCTGAGGTTAAATGGAATAAACCTTCACTTGAAGGCAGGAAACAGGTGATTACACAGTAAGTAATTCCTGATTTGTGTTCAGAACAAAGCCTGTACTAAACGTATCGTAGGTCTAGTTAGAAAAGATTGTATAAGAAATATTTCTCATGAAATAAACGTTTTCAATGGGTTGGGAGAGGAAACAAATGGCTTGAATAAGGAAGAAACCAGAATGCTGGAACCCAGGTGAAATCCTAAATAACAGCAAGAGGTAAAGGAAATAAAAAAATGTACAGCATAATGTAGCATAAACAATGCTTTTCTAGGCAGGATGTTCTCCAGTCATCACTTATGTTTTAAATGCTAAAGAATAAGGATTGCTCTCTGCTTCTCTTTAACTGTATTGCGTTCTTGTCTCCTGGTATCTTACTCTTACTGACTAATTGTGAAGTCTTGTCTGCTAATTTTCAAGAAAACATATGAGGTGGACTCCTAGTAAACAGAGCAACTAATGATGAGTATTTGCCCCCTAACTGCTTTCAACACAAAGTAAACATTTATTAGCTCTACTAACCCTATAGGCATAAACAGTTCACACATGACACAATACTGCATTACTAATCATTGATGAGTGCCTACTAGATAGCTACTAACAAAATTGAAGGTTTTTTTCAGTGCTTAGGGATTCCTCTGCCACTCACTTGTGTTGTTTACAAATGCTTTGACTCTACTGTACATTGCAGCTACAAGTCAATAAAAATACAATTAAGACTCTAGCTCTTGAAACTCTGCATCGCATACTTTTCTGCAGAAAACACAGGAAATTCTTATGCAGACTCAGATTTCTCACAAGCATCCTAGGTCTTACCTTCTTTTATGCTATGCTAGTTTTTGTATTTCACTCGCCTTGTACAGAGATGAAAGAGTTTTACACTGAGTAACTATTTCATTAATGTCAGTTTCTGTTTGCTCAGCACTCTTGCAAAGTCTCATATTTCTAGTTAATCCAGAACTTGTCTGGAGACAGCTTTATGCTTACTGTAGAGGTTCGCAGACTAGAAATCGGAAGTTCTCCAGTAGGAAACTACTTGTTGTGCTGTTTTATGAAATCACTGTTGCTTTAATCATTAGGCCGCAGACACGCAGCTCTGATTTCAGTTGAGACAACTCAAGATGTTCACCTTCTTCAACTAACCTCCTGCTGCTGCTGGTAGTCCCCGACTATTTTATCACCAGAAGTTACTGTCAGAACTGCAGTTTCATTTATGTGTGATGTCACTCCCCAGTTTGGTTTGACCAAAACTGATCTGATAAATTAAAGAAACAATTTGGGATCACCCAATACAACATTTTTCCCATTTAACTTGCCCTTACAATATAGAAGGACTTGCTCGGCACTCTGCAGCCTCAGATCCACAGAGATGTTGGATAAAATGACCAAAACCACTTTCTTTGTCTTTCAGCACACTTTCATTCTGGGCCTTTATTTCTTGGTCATTTCAGTCTTCTTTTCTGAAGTGTGGTTTGGGCAGTGATTTATCTGAAAAATATATTCCCAATGCCCCTACAGAAGGTGAAAACACCAGTTCTGTGCTATTTGCAGCCCCTGACAACAAAAATGCCACAGACTTACTTTCTGGTAGATGATCAGATCCTACATCTCAAGCAGAAACTCGCCTTTTTCTTTCTGGAGAACATGAAAAAGACAACATGAAAAGGTATGTTAGACTGAAGCATCTCCTTCCAAATTTATAAACAGAGAAGGCACCTCTGGAATTTGTCAGCACAAAATCAGCCTTGGCAGTGTGAACGATATCCAAATAAATGAATATTAATTTGGATATAGATAATGATAAGAAATGCCAGAATTACCCACCACATGCTTCACTCTGCAATTGTATTCAATTTTCTCTGAGATATACAAAATGTATGAGGTCATTTAGAATTGGAGCGTTCTCAGCACCTGCTAAGATTAGATCTTTAGAGGCAATAAAGCCAGCATAATCTGAACTCCAGGATCAAGCTAATTGGCTATGATGCCTTTTTTAAAACAGTGCCAAGCATATACTGTAGCTACTATCTGATAAGTAAATTGTTACAGTGCAGCCTACCAGACAAAAAAAAAAAAAAAGGCACACACAAATCCCAAATATTATTTTTGAATGAGAATCAAAGTAAATAATAAATGCATAAAGCACAGTGTGATATGAGGAGTTCCTTGGCACATCACTGGAATGTTTAATCATAAAAAAATGTAGTTAGACAGGAGTCATACAGCTCACCCCAAACGACTCAAAAGTCTGATGTATTTGTTTAACACTGCATACTGTGAGTAATACAGGAAATTCTCACTGAAGTATTTCCAGCTTCGTAGAGTCCCCTGATGCAATCCAGGGTTAGTCACACAGTGTGGGAGCACTCAGATAGCCACATCCTCTTCCCCAATTCAGATGCTGGCTGGATTCAGCCTTTAGCAATAAAGCTGTGAGATATTTGGGCTGTATTCCTTCACCTGCCTTATCGTACATTTTATTTAAAATAGCACACTAATTTCTCAGAACATCTCTTTAATAAGCAGTTCCTGAAGAAAAGATTCACACTATTTTTCTTGAACAGGGCTTACGGCCACAACAAGGCAGACTGTAAAGTGTCAGCTTGGCAATCAATGGGCTGGGAATAAGGAAGGTACCTCCCAGCTGAGAGACTCTTAAGTTATTTGTGGTTAAAAGGCATGGGGGTGTCCTGCCTAACCTACTGCAGAGGCGTGGGTGTAGGACTGGGCAATAAACTGCTGCAGACATCAGCATGTCTTCCTGCGCTTTTGCTTGAAAAGCAGGACTGGTAGCACAACATAGTCGTGCAGTCCTGAGGAAGAAGAGGAATAGAAGAAAACACGAAGAAGAGAAATGATGAGCAAAGAAAGTCTCTCATCTGCTGTCCAGTTGCTTTTAGGATCAGAAAAACAGCATTAGCTTGTTAGCATTCTTGTTATCATTTCTTATTAGCAAAAAAACTGTCAAAGACCTGAATGCCCCATCAGTAATTTAATACTTTTTCCTTTTGGCAAAAAACAAAACAAAACCACAAACCCACAACCTTGGGGTCGTAAATTCAGATAAAAATGAAATTATAACACATATGTGTCTTTTTGAGCTGTCAAGTGAAAAGTTTTATTTTTATGATTTGCATAACACCACTTTGGAAAGCACTGGCTATATTCCAAGGGAAAGCTGATCTAATTTTTTTGTTTTTCTTCTCTACCTTGATTTGACCAATATCCAGGTTCATTAAAATCTTATGTACTGCAGCTAGGCTAGAAAACTCCAGCAGACAAAACTTAGCTAAGTCAGCTGATTTTCTATGGACTGTCAGTTGCATTTGTGCATCCAAGTCCTGCCAAGGAATTTTTTCCTCTTCAACTGAGATGCCTCTCACTAATCTGTTTTGAAGTGTAGAGATTCCTGACTACCATTCCTCTTTTATAAATAAGACATATATAAATAAGACATAGATGAGTTATATTAAATTAATCTAAAAATGCACAAATTCTCACTTCTAAAGTGAGAACGTGTTAAACAGGTAGACCAGCCATGCAAGACTTCTATAAAAAAAAAACAAAACAGGTCGTACAATGCAGTCACAAAATGAATGAGATGACTCTAAATTGAAAGTCGGTATGAGATAGTTGGGGTGCTTAAATAAAACCAGAACAATTTAATGAGGGTGCTGGGAAAAATAATTATTATTTTAAATATGATGATAAATATTACTTCCAAGTACGAGAGATGAATTTGAAAATGCAAATACCTCACTCTGCCTAAATTTATTACTTCAGCTGAGTCCTGTGATGCTGGACCATTTTCATTTTATGAACACCATTGAATGCTGAATTTAAAAGATTTAACGTATTTAGTCATTAGGCTCAGTCAGTGTCCCCATTTTCCCTGCCATGCCAGAACTTGGAAGAACCCTTGGAGTTAGCAGTCTTTGAAACAGAAGCTTTGGGCCCTCACACTGTTAACACTGTCAAGACTGAACTATTCAATCCATTTCTGTAACACCAGGAGACAGGCCCCCTTCAAGACCTGATTGAGATATGAAGTGAAACTTTCCCGCTTAAAGCACAAAATTCCATTAAGTTAAATTAAATTGTCAGTTTTGGGTGATAACTTGAAAAAAACGCTACTCAGTATGGAAGCAACTAAGATTTTCATAGTTGTCTATCATTACAGCAGGCTTTGTTTGTTGCTTAAGTCAGACCTGCTATAAGTTTTTCTTACTATGTCAGCTGAAATTTAAACCAAAACTGCTGCACCAGATACTACAAAATTATAACTAAAAAAGCAGACAATATTGCCTTTGCCATGTTAATTAAACTACAGTGAGTTCTATTAACTCATGTTCTCTTAAGATTCTGTTTTATAGATATGTTGTTTGTTAAAATAAAATAATCAGATGTCTCGCAAGAGATTAAATGTCAGAACCAGAGAGGAGATGGGGCAGATGAGCCTTTGAAAACCCCTTTATTCTTCTCTACATCAGCTGATCGAGTAGACAATAAGCATCACTTAAAGGGAGAAAGAATAAAGTAGTGCTTGTTTCATCAGTTGAGGATGAATCAGCAGTATCTTAATAACATCTCTTCAACTATCTGCATCATGGACCTAGAGTAGTGCTATTGTGCAGAGGTTAGCCCAGAGAATACGTCATTCTACGGATTTCCCAATTATGTCTTCTTTGTACAATAAATTAAGTGAAAAATCTGGGCATTGATGTCATGAATGGCCAATGGAAGGCTGAATTTTTCCTTTTTTGATTTTTTTTTGGAACCTCCTTGTGGTGTGACAAGGTTTGTGATCTGCTGCCCTCCGATGGATACTTACAGAGGTTACGTCTAAAACAGCAGGACTGTGCAGGCACAGCAGGAGCAACATGCTTGAGACCATTAAATTTCTTAAAAAAGCACTACAGAAAAAAAAAAAAAGAAGTAATGAAGTGCTAAGTTCTTTGTGTACCACATTTAGCATAAAAAACATATCTGGGTCTCATTTCTTAATATTGCTTTTTTTTTTTTTTTTTCTGTCAGGGTACTTTTATGTCCAAGTAGATGTGTTCTAGTTCATTCTATGACACATTGGTCTTTTTCAATCAGCTCTCACTCTTTCATTATACATAAATACATACAATGATTACATATGTAACATAACACATACAGTAATGATATCCCAGTATCTATTGCATCTGATATCTGCATTCTGCCTGCTAATCATCTCTTCATGATTATTATCAATATCCTAGACCTCAGTCTAGCATTAAAGTTTAAAAATAAAACCATGGAGACTTGCTAGGGTAATTGTTTTCTTTTGGTCATGCACACTTCCTCTAAAAATATTTATCTGTATTACTGGACATTTTAGAACAAGAGATGAATTTGACATGTAGTGTCTTGCCACTTCTACAGGCCCCCACAAAAATCCGGTGTGAGGCTCCCTCAGCTCTGCAGCGGTCTAAGACACTGGATGTTAAGATCACCGCGTTACAGAATGCCTACTTCCTTTCTCAAAACTGTGGTGATGTTGGTATTAAGGCAAACTGGTTTTGTGAGGATTTATAGAAGCAGAAAAAGGTTGCAAAGAAGACATTTGAAATACATTTTCCCTCACTAATTTAGTGATGATGAGGTGCTGATTAAAGGGAACCACATACACCTATTTGGAGCAAGATTCAGAAACAATCAGGGTGTCCCCCAACGAGGGTACCAACAGCTCTTTTTTTTGTCTGACCTCAGCTGTCAGTTAAAAATGAAGTTTCTATTTACCCGATGTGGATGTGAAAAGAATCTTAGAAATGTAAATCCTGTGAATTCGTGGAATACCTTGAGAAACCCACAAACCCCGTATTTTCTCAATAAGGGGTGAACTTTCGTATGACATCGTTAACGAGTTAGACATTTCATTCCTTCCTGAAAGAATGTCCCAAGAGGGTAATGAGTTGGGTAACCGGCCCAGTTTACGCCAGCCTAGCACCAATTCTTACATTTTTCGGGAGACTGTGCATGCACGTGGTTTCACATCAAGAAGTATTTGAGAACAAGTTGATTGGGAAAATCATAAATCAAGCTTTGGCAAAAAAATAAAAATCCACCAGAACTCGAAAATTCAGAGGCTTTTCTAAAACGTTCAGCCAAGTTGATTGCGTCTTTGCGAGCCTTTCAGCAGCCTTTCACCCGGTATTTCACCACACATCCCTGACACCCGCGTGCACTTCCACTCGGCTGCCTGCCGCGATGTAACGAGCCATGTCGCGCTCACTGCCCACGTTCCCCTCGGGAGGGAAACCCACGGCCCCACCACAGCCCCCGCTCGCTCAGGCACCGCCTCGGGCGCTGCCCGCCGCCGTGCCTGCCCGCTTCTCGCTGCCCCGGCTCCTCAGGGCCGGGCCGGGCCATGCCGGTGACCGGCTCCGCCCTGGCGGCTCCGAGCCCTCCCCTTGCGGGCGGGAGCGCGGCGGCGCCGGGCGGTGAGTTGTGGCGGCGGGCTGGGGCCCGGCCCGGCCCGGCGGGGGAAGGGGCCCCGGGGCGAGCCGGGCCTCGTAGGCCGCTCCCGGCCGGCGGTGGGGTGGCGGCCGGCCGCTGCCCCGTGCAGGGAGCGGGGCCTGGAGCCCTCGGGGCGGCCTCGATCCGCCCTGAGCCGTGTCGCTGCGCCGGGCGCGTTCGTTTGCCCCCAAACCAGCCGGGAGCCGATGGAGCAGAGGCCGTCAGGGAGGGAGGGAGGTCCGCTAGTGGCCGGTGCCTTGTGGCCTTTCAGACTTTGTACTGCGAACTCGGAGTGCTCCGAGCTGCCACTGAAAGCATGCTACCCGCCGTGTAAAATGTCTTACGTGCCACAGCTGCAGCATGAGGGAGAAAAGTGAAACCCAACCTGATCCATCTCCTCACTCTACATTGTAAAGTTCGTTTCTCCACGCTTGGTTGTCTGTCTCCATTTCGTGGAGGCTACAGAAGGTGAAGTGACAAAATAGTGCAGAGTGTGGCAAATCTCCACATACAGCCATTTTTAAGTTCAGTGTCCTTAGTAAGAATAAGCAGCTTCCCCGAGGCCAGCGTTTTTAACAACAGATCTCTTGGCTTGTCCTGTCAGGAATTAGTTTTATGTGGCACAAAAAGCCGTGGAGAGGGGCCGGTAAGGTGGCGCCCTTTCTTTCTCTGAAGCTTTTGCACTCTGGGCACCTATGAAGATGCAGTCCTTCAAAGACTTCACAAAGTTTGGCTGAGAAACTTCGAAGTTTGCATATCCAATGGATATTAAATCCAACACAAGCATAATAGTGATTGCATTTAGATTATTGTGGTGCAGGACTGAAGGACTTGTGCTGGTTTTAATAACTTGTTACTGAGAGTGCAGAGTAAATGAGACTACTTTCTGCGTGGAGAAAATGCAGCAGCTGAAGGGGTCTGACCATAAGTTTTTCAAACTCAAAGGCATTTTTATAGAGATGGTATAACTGAAGTTCAAAACTGAAGGGACAGCAGCATTTGGCATATAGTTTCAACGGGGAAAAAAATGACTTCATCAGAAACATGTAACTTCACATAAAATTTTCCAGTGGTACAGCAGCATCATAGTTTAGGGCACTGTATGACCAGGAAGCTGCGCAGCTGTTGTAAAGTGAGTTAGAGACCCTGCAACTCAGAGGCTGTCTCTGTATTTGGGTGCTTATAAAGCACAGCATGAGCTACATGGTTGTTAATGCACAGATGTATTCTCGGAGTTCACATGACAAAGTCTTCTTACATATTCTAGGTTGGTTGAAGTCACCAAATCTCCCAAGTTTAAACCAGATTGACAATCAGAATCAAAACCACGTGTATCTTCTTCCCAGCCCCACTAAAAATGCCATGTTGGTCTTTCTAATAGCCTTAGCTTCTCAACCCTAAACAAAAACAAAAGAAAAAAAAAAGGAAGTTGCAGGAATAGTAATTTTTTACCCTTTTTTCACCTAGTATGTTGACTTTCCTGTTTTCTGTACGACTATGCAAGCCTAAATTCCAGAAGGACTGACTATGACTAAAAGCATGAATACTTCAGAGCACTGAAAATTAGAATGGGATGAAAAGTATTCCTAAATGTTAATTTCTGAGTTTAACAGACATGACTCTTGGTCAAAAAGTCACTGTCTGGTTCCAAGATTGAAAAAGGAAACATTACATTTAAGAAAGAAAAAATTAATACCTTTTCACTTCCCCACAAAGACCAGTGTGTTGTCTGTGTTTGAAGAACCTTACAAATTTTTAGAAGAGTTGAAATAGGGTTTGCAACACCCTTGTAGCTGTCAAGCACTGTGTAACTTTCCTGAAGTGGAAGAAACTTCCTATCTGGATGAGAAAAACTTACCATAGGACATTATAAAACATCCCATTGACAAAACATGTATAGAGGTAATAATTAAGCATGCACTCATCCTAAAAGTAACAATAATTCTCCTGAGCTTGTGATATGTGTTAATATGTCATAGACAATAATAGTGGGAATATGTGTGTGTGGAAAAAAAGAGCAGGTCGTGCTTGCTTTTTGATGTCAGTGTGGGGGATTGCCTGGGTATATTAAGGAGGCGTTTGGCTTTACTTCCTTGAGTAGCTTAAATGGAAGCATTCAGTGTTGCAGAACTGCAGAGAGAAGAGTATTTCCTGGAAAAGCATCATAAAGATTTAAATGTAGCAGTACAAATTTTCCATACTGGGGCCTTGACTTGTTTTTTTGAGGCCGTTCTACAAAATTTTTTTTCCATTATATTCCTTATAAAGTTTTGACAATTTCTACAGTTCTGTGGTGTTAAACATGGATATAAATTTTTAATTCAGGTGTTTCATGTACCTTCAGAGATTGACGTGATACAGATCTGGTGCCCCTCATGTGATGTGGTTTTGTGTGATTGCCTCACATCAAACAATGACCTGTCAAATACCACACTGTCTTTCATGCAGCAATAATGTGAGAAATATTTACAGATTCTACTTTTTTTTTTTTTTTAATTAAGGTTGCAAGTTAGTTTTGTGTGTCAAGTTTGGAAAATTTGGATTTCATTTTGCTACTCCTCAGTACAAAATGAAACAGGTAAAGATATGCATATTTGTCACACTGCAGTAACTACTGCAGTTGTTTGCAGTACAAGTAAGGCTGACTCTTGGGAGAACAGCACGGTTGTTGTAGTCACATTGTAAGATAATATCCATATGTTATGCAAATAGTTTTTGTCAAAATATGCAATGAGAAAGGCTTCACTCTGTAGTTGTGAGAGATTATGTCAAATATGCCAGGTGCATATTTCTGTATTATTAAAAATAACTTAAAATGTATTTGCAGGTCTTATTAAACAGATATATTTATTTTGTTTCTTTCAGAGTATCTGCTGACTAGTGTAAAATGTTCAATTCTTGTTTGTTTTTGCTACTCGTTAGGCCAGCAGAGTTGAGGAAAATGCTAGTGTTTCTCCTTTTGAAGGGAATGTCAGTGAATTGCATACTTGCATGTCACTAAATGGACCTACGCTGATATTACTGAGGGCCTAATTGAGTTAGCTACAACTCAGTAGTGTGTGGGAAAGCCTGTATTTTCAGAGCTGAGACTGAGTTTGTAGCACTGGTGTAAGAGAGGCAAAATGAACATACTTTTAAAACTTAACTCATTCAATGAGGCATCTTTAAAAGAAATATTTGTGGACCTTTTATGTTAGCTTACATTTAAAATGGAAGGAACACTTTCTTGTTGTAATAAATCAGTTCTTCATGAAAAACTCATGCTGTACTATTATATTTACTCAGCTTCTCTCTGCAAAGCTTGCATGGTATTGTTTTACAGGTGACAACATTAATATTTTCTAATAAAAATAGTGTATTATTTTTTCTTTGTTTTTGTTTCTGTTTTCAGGTAGCAAAGTCTGGAGGGAAGTGGGGGCTGCCTATTCTTTAATAAGTAAGCTTTGGAAAACAAATTTAATTATTATATAGCTGTGCCTACTGTGTTTCTAATGTAGGTCTATGGGTTATATATTTTTCTCTTACAAATTGCAGTCATTTTGACAACATCATCCAATGCGTGTGTTTAAACATACATCCTGAAAGCAGTTACCTTAAGTACCAGCTCTTACTTCTTTTTTATGGTTATTGATTAACAGGGCTCATTTTCTGTAGTCAGGGAATGACCTGTTACTCCACCCAGAACATCCTTCCTAGCTCTGTGTTTTCTCCCATTGCAGATATCTGATGTTTGCCAAGTCATTGAGGCAAAACTTAGTATAGCTATATAAGCTGTGTAGGCCTCCATCTCTAGTGTGACTGGTGATCTTGAGCATCTCAGTTGCAAAGTGCATGATTTTAAACACTTGAAAATTGAGACCAATTTTAATGGGGTGTGACTTTTAAAAAAAATTTGTTTCTTTTTATTTCACGTCTAAACTGGCAACTCTGATAACAATTTTTATTACACAAACATATTTTCACAATTTTAACGGAGACTTTGAAATGTATTTAGTCTTAATTTTCATCCAAAGGAAAACAACAACAACAACAAAACAGTATTTTCAGATAGAGGAAACCTTAGCGTTGTATGACATTCAGCAACATTTTTAAGCCCTGTCAGTTAATGTTTTGTCCTCGATATTTATAATACATGAAAAGGTAATAATTTACTAGAACTGATTTCAATGAAAGAAAATTGCTGAAAGGAAGAGAAGAAGATCTTACCTTTTAAAATTACTTAGTGATTCCTTAGTTTACTTAGGTTTCCTTAGTTTAGGAAACTTGTTCCTGGAATCTGTAAGTTTTTTTTCAGGTTATGTATTTATTATGCAGGCATGCTATGTGCTTCACGAAGCTTCTGTTGCCTTGGCACTAGAACATACCAGCTACGAACAGATTTGCTTTCTAGATCCATCAAGCTTTCAGCCTCTGATGTAAGTATCCCGTCAACTTCATAGATAAAACTATTTAGTGCAGTATTTTAGAGATGCACTGATTTTGTAATGTTGCCAATAAACATATATTAGCTGCACTTTCTTTACTTCTTGTTACATTGACCCAAACTTTTAACATTAAGACTACAGTAAGTTATTCCAACCAGTGAAATATTTAGCCACACTAGCACAACAGTTTGGCAATCATTGCTTTGTGTATCCTTTTCAGTCTTTAAAGTCAGAGCTGCAGGTACCAGGCCAGAAGGATCGCCTAGTTGTTAGGGCACTAGCCTGAAATATAGGAGACTGATTCGATCCCACCTTTATCACAGACTTTTGGTAAGTCAGTTAATTCCTCTGTCAGTTTTCTGCTAATGAAGCGGGAGTAGTTGTGCTTCGTGATGCTGCAATAACAAGGGATGTATAAGTACCTCAAACTTGATTTTATACAGAATCTTCTTCATTTCCCAGCTTAACTGCTTATGAGGTTGTGTAACTCCAGTTTAAGTCTTTCAGTTTTGTTGAGAGAAAAAAGAGCGTTGCAACATGATGGGTGGCTGGAGGTCATTCTCTGCATTGCATGTAGAAGACTGGAATGTAAATTGTGCTCCGAGTTCAGAACAGGAGTTCATCTAGTCAGCAGCTTGGGTCAACCAACGCACATGTGAGATTGCCCCAAGCAGGTGTTGAAACAAACTGTCATGCAGACAACTGCAGCATAGTTTGCTTACATGAGATGCTTCTTTTAACGTACAAGCCACTTTGGGGGCTGGATTTTACCTGAGTCAGTTTTTCATCTGCTGTAAGTATTTGTATTCTACTTAAGGTACCTGGATGTTCTTACTGACCATGCTGAAATCTAATCCCGTTTTTCTTTTTGAATTTACTTAAGATTTTGGCTTCAGTTGTAACTTTCAACATTGAATTTCACAATTTAATTATGTACCATGTAAAAGTATTTACTTCTGTCCATAAACATATTCCCATTCAATTTAATCACGAGTTTCTTTGTATTATGAAGAAAGATAAATATGAGTAGCACCTGACTTTCCATCTAAAGCAATCAGGGAAAGCAGGAGGTCAGAATTAGAACTTGATGAGGACATGCCTCTCTTGTTTAATGCTGATCTTAAACTCATGGAAATCCTATCCTTGCACCTAAAAATGGCTTGAAGATGATCAAGCTATGATGTAACTAGGCTAAAACAAAAAAGATTCTTAAGGACTTTCATGACCTTCTCGAAGAAAGAATGCTCTTTAAGGTATCATTTATAAATGCAAGGTATTTTGTTTACTTTCTCAATGTAATGAGGTGGCTCTGAACTCTGCTGTAAGTTGAACCCCCTGATAACTACTGCAGGTCTAGCTATTCCATTTTAAATCTAGTTTCAAGGCACAAGAAAAATAGGAAGACTTGAAGTACTAAGTATTTAAACTTCAGATAGTAAGAGGGCTGTAACAGGCAAAGGCTTTTTTTCTCAACTGTGCTTTTTTGGCTAGGGAAAGTTAGTTACTGCAATTAAGATTTATGTTACATTTAAGGATAAAATCCTACAGTGTGGATAAGCCTTTAGTTTTTAGTAAATTGAAACAATTTCAAGAAGAGTTGGTCAAGAGAACAAATTTCCCATGGTATCATACAGAATTTTCATTTTTAACTGTGAAGATTCAAGGTGAGATTTCTTTTTCCTTGTAGTACGAGTAGTAGTCTGGCATGTGCAAAAAAAAAGTGTGTGTTAGGGAGGCTCAGGCTAATACTTGTGTTATTGATATTTATATAGTACAGCCAGGGGTTAATTTACGAAGACAAACATTGGAAATTTGGATTCATCTTTTAAACCATATGTGTTTTTCAACAGATGCAGTACAGATCACCTAGTCAGAACTCTCTCTTAACTGTGGTGTATGTTCCATATCAGGATGTACAACTTCACCTGTCTAGTTACCTTGAATACATATTTTTTCTTCCTGAGTAAAATGAAAGATGTCACTGTTTGGTTCCTCTGGTACTTGTGTTTTACAGATGAGGTCAGAATTAAATCTGTGCAGAAGGCATACAAACAGAGAAATATCTGTTAACTTAATAATATGATTTTCCATTTTTCAAATCATTACATATGTGGTAGCTTTTTTATTTTTATTTTTACTGTAAACAAGTTGAGTACAAATGTGTGCCTGTGTAATAATACTTCAACTACAAGTTAATCCCATCAATTCAAAGTTGAAACTTTGAGTATAATGGCAACTCAGACATCTCACAGTGTGCTAGCTGGAGTATGCTATTTTAAAATTTTTCACAGAATGAAAATAGCAAGCAGTCTTACATAAAAGTCACTAAAACGAGTAGTCTGACTCAAAGAAACAGTTTCTGGAGTTTTGAGGGACTTGTTTTCTATGTGTGTTTATTTTTTTTTCCCAGTGTCTAGCTGGTTTACAGATAGAAAGGGGCATGCACTGCTTTTTTGTTGTTGTTGTTTGTACATACAAATAAATCTGTTGATTTTATTTTCATTTTTTCATTTTTAGCTTAAAAATACCTGAACCATCAGTAAGTTTTGCTCTGTCTTTATAGGGAGGACTCAATGAAAGGCTATTCTAAAGATGTTTTCTAAGGCCTTAACTAAAGTTCTGAATATACAGCAAAAACATGCTCTAATGTGATTTTGCTGTGTTGTAATTAAATATTTAAAAGTGTTGAAAGCCTGAATGAAAAGATGAAATGTCTATCCTATTTTCTTGTTAGCCACCAATTTAACAAATAAAATTGCATAGAAAACACACTTTCCAAACTGGGTTGGGCTAGAAATAAAGAATAATGAATGTATCCTTTTATTATTATTTTATTTTTAGGTCATCTTCTCAAGTTACTGACCTACATTATGCCTCTGCTCCATTCTTGCTGCAAGTTCAGTGGGTTTAGATGATAATGAATGAGAATTCAGGACATTTTTGTGTATTTTCTTGTTAGTCTGTATTCAAGCTATTACAGAAGCTTTAATGAAAGACCATGTCTATAATGCTGTGTAACAACTGAATTCAACTGGCAATGCTATATTTGAGAAAGCATGAAAGAGGGTTTGTCGTGCATAATCCAACAATAAAGTATTTTGTCTTTCTTAACAAAACCCTTATGTCTGTGTATTTCAATCTTGCAGACAATGGCCTTTAGACACAAAAACACAAGACGAATTGAAGGCCTTGACAACAATGTGTGGTAAGTAAAAGGAAAATAGCAAATTTCAGAAAATGTCTTTGGCTGATGTATTTTCTTTCCAAATTCATAGTTACTACTAATGAGAACATGCATAGCACTTGCTGTCTCTGCTGAAATATATTTCGCACCTGTTTAAGACAGAAGCAATGAATCAAATTCTGTTAAAACTCAAAAATAATAATTTACCTTTAAACATTAGGCTTAGGATTCTGTGTATTTAGTAAACCACATGAGAGAAGGATGGCTCTTGGGTGTGGTAGTGTTACTGGCTTTAAAATTTAAATGTGAGTATTGCTGAATAATTACTTCAGTTACACTTGAGTTTTGTTTCCCAAATTAATCTGATTTTATTTTTTAAACCATTATACTTGTCTTGATAATTTAATTCATTCATCTTAATACACTTTTTTTTGTAGGTATTAAATTGGTCTCAAAGCGCTATTGCCATCACTGGTAAAGATGGGATTTTGTTAGATGATGGTAGTGGTGTTTTGGGTTTACATTAGTGTGTACGTGTGTGTGTATATACATATACATGTAAGGTGTTTTGTCATCTGTCCTCAGTCCTTTTTATGAGGACATAAAAAATGTCCTCATTTTTTAGCAATTTGTGTTTTTTTGATTGAACTGTGATGCTTTTTTTTTTTAAACTACTCTTAACATGGGTAGTGAGGAAAGGGTGAAATGTAAAACTCCTCCATGAAAAGAGGAAAAAAATAGTTCAAGAATCCTAACATCAGTTTCTGGCAGGGTACTAGGAACAGTTAATAAAGAGCTTGCAGCAGTTTGTTGTCTAAAATCACACACAAAATTATAGTGCTCTGAGATGACTGGACAGTTTAAGTGACACCTTCACTTGACAGTATCTAGCCTTTAAATCACTTAACATACCTGTTCTAATTAGGTCTACTTCATTTTGCAAAGAGGGTAGTATTTCATTTCTGCCCATGTCCAGAGATACTGTATGTTTGTGTGTGTGCACATCCAAGTACAGTTCTGCTGGCAAGAAAGTTGTTCTGTGGAGGCAGGAAATAAACCTTTTACTGGGTTCTTGCGTGACTCCTGTGCTTACTTAACATTGTCCCAGCGCCCATCTCTCCATGTGAGCACTCCTTACATAAAGATGTTTCCACTGCTGTGAGTTTGGCAAAGCAAAATACTTTTTTTGCCTTCTAATGTTGATGAAGGAGAAGATAATTCTGTTTGGTATGTTAAATTTAAGCTGTTTTTTTCCTTTAGGGTTGAATTTACAAAGGTGGCAGCAGATCCCTCAATTGTTAATCTTGGTCAAGGCCTTCCTGATATATCCCCTCCCAGCTATGTTAAAGAAGAGCTGGCAAACGTAGCAGCAGTTGACAGACTGAACCAGTACACGCGAGGCTTTGTAAGTACTGTGGAACTTGAGGACCCAAGTTCAGGGAGAAAATTTAAGACTTTAATTTAACTTGGTTTTACCAGTAGTTTGTACTCTTATGTCCCAAATTAAGTTTCCCTAATAGCTGTATCAGTTACTAACCAGCGTCCTCTGTATATGCTTCTTCAAGGCAGAAACCTTTAGCAAGAGCAAAATGGTAGAGCACATGAGATTGCATGACCCTTCAAAGATGATATCAATCAATTCAAAGGTTAAGGATTTGTAAATTACACATTTACTACTGATTTTGGTCAGCGTAAATGTGAGTCAGATTGGCTAATCCTAGAATGAGACAGAAGTACTTGTATCAATTGAGACAACCTCCTGGATCAAGAAAAGATTCACCCATAACATTAGTAGAGATGAGGAAGTGGTTGAAAGAGTAAGGTTTTGCCTCTGGAGGACAGTCACTGCATGCTGCATAAGTTGTCTTGTAGCATTTATGTCTTGAGCTGGGTGTGAATGTGTGGCATTTGTCATTGTCCAAGGCAGGGCAATGCCTATTGTCCTCTTTCAGTATGATTGTTTTCTTGTTCCTGTTTGGTTTGTCTTTATCACTTTTTGTGGTAAAGATAAACCATACTGCCCAACTGAGAATCACGTGTTAGGGTTGCTACAAGATCCTAAGGAGTCGATCTAAGGTTTTTCTAGATGATCACATGATGTAGCAGGGATAGGAAAGCATTATATAGACTGGTAAGCCAGTGATTGAGTTGGTAGTTGTAGCATCATTGCTCATATATTCCAATATAACTTCTTGCCTATTTTCTGAGGCTCTGCATGCATTAGAACTGGGAGGGAGCAGCAATGGCCAGCAGCTCCCTCAGGGACAAACGATCACAACGAGCAGGGCAGAGGCCTCATCAGCCAGGGCCCAGTGCTGTGGTACCTGAGCAAGGCAGGCCCGGAGGTGGTAGCTGAGGTGAGTCCAGGTGGCCAGGAAGCTTGTGGTGGTGAGGTGGTCTGAGGTCAAGCCAGGGAGTCAGCGCACAAACCAGGCCCAGCAGTGTTAACCACGGTTAGACACAACCCAGGGAGCGCTGGGCAGGTCTAGAGGAAGAAGGCAGGTGCAAGGTCAAGCCATGAGGTCAGCCCGCAGGTAGGGGCCTAGGATCAACAGGGGCCATGGACAGGTACAGGCATGGCTGTAACAATTGCAGGCCAGAAAATACAAAAGCATAGCACTTAAATGGAGCCTTTGGACCAGGGGCAGTTGTGTGGGTAGAGGCCCCAGGTGAGGCTGGTGAGTCTCATTATTATTAGGGCACTTGGGACCCTGATAAGAATAGAACAAAAAATTCCTTACTGAATACAGTCTCATAATCATCCCTATTTGGGTCACTTTGTTTAGTCACCTTTAGCTGATTGCAAATATATATATGTATGTGTGTGTATGTATATGTAAATCTTGAAAGTGTAAAGCCATTGTTTAGTGTAGGGGGCACTCAAAAGATAGCTGGAATTTAGTGACCTTCTGGACTAAACATGAATATGTTTACCAGCCACAATAAGGTACCTGAAAAATCTCTGCTTGCCAGCCAGACTCGGTTATGGAGGAGCCGTGGCACAGAACTGTTACAGACAGAACGGGCTACAGTCCCCTGTTGAGCAAATAACCACAGACAGACTCTCTAAAACAATCTGCAAATTAAGCATAAATACAACTTTTCCAATGTGTGCAATTATTCAGTATTTAGTTCTGTCACTTTGCTCCTTGCTTCTAAATTCCCTTGATATTTATGAATGTTTGCAGTAGTTATACTATGAATAGTAATTAAAGAGGATTTTTTTAACCAGTATTTTCATCTTCTCCCTTTGTGCATTCTCTACAAACTCCTGCAATTCTAAGGTTTTTGAGCACAAGCATTTGTGGATAGCAAACGTGGGAGGGATGAATATAAATGATGCACATCCATCTGATAATTGAGACATTGTCCCAAGTCGCTGCAGCGCTTGGGCCTCTCGTTGACTGTAGGGCTATGGTCTGTAGAGTGACCTAATGTGAGCTGGGTGGTGCAGCATTCCTGTGCAGTTGACACACTCATGGGAAGAAATGGCTGTCATTTGAATCAGCAATGATTTGCAAGCCTTAATTCATGGTAATGTTTTTGTTTACAGAGGGGTTCATGATTTTATACCTTACATGTGGAGGTACAATATTCAATATTTTAGCGAAGGGCCTTTTTATTACATAGCTGCATTTTCTTACAGAGCTGTTTTCTATCTTTCTACCAAGTATGAAAAAAGATAAAAGATTTTCAGAACAGGAAATCTTTAGTCTTCCTGTGTAAACAGAAGTGTGCCGCCTTATTTATAAGTTGTAGGTGGTCTTTGTTTAATTGTTTTCTTGTTCTTTGCACGTTTTGAGAAGAATACACTAACCACTGTGTTCCTGCGGGAGACAAATGGTAAATGGTGCTCTGAGGTTTGGGGTATCATTATATGAATCATAATTCCGATCACAAGTGCTGTTTATCAGGAGTATATAAAAAGGATTAAAAAAAAAGTTTCCTTTGCACCAAAAAAACTTTAGTTGAAAGATAACAAA
Organism: Anser anser; assembly: GCF_964211835.1. NCBI lineage: Eukaryota > Metazoa > Chordata > Aves > Anseriformes > Anatidae > Anser > Anser anser. The sequence continues at coordinate 16,116,880 of NC_139728.1, forward strand.
CAGAAGGAGCTTCAGATGGAGATCTGGTCAGGTAGGAACAAAGAGACTCTAAAAGGAGTGAGGATGAACTGGTGTCGGAGTGTTCCCTTTTCTCCTCCTATCTTTTGTTCTAGCTCTTCTGTAGGCTACCTGAAGCTATCCCGAGATATGATAATAAGATAGAAATTCAAAAGAACTAGATTTAAAAAAAAATCCTGGAAGATACAAATAAATTCAAATAACTTTTCTTCCCCCATGTATAAGAAGTTTAAACCATACCGCCTGTTAAAACCCATTAATACTGAGCATCCATCCCGTATTCTGCTCCAAAATGTGTAATTTCCCTCCATGTGGGGAGGGGAAAAAACAGCAAAAAAATTTGTTGCGTTCTTCAGAATGTACAAAGCCTATCAGTTACATTTCTTTGCTTTGGACAGGGCCATCCGTCGCTGGTGAAAGCCTTGTCTCAGGTGTATGAGAGAGTTTGTGGAAGAAAGATTGACCCTCTCACAGATATCCTGGTGACAGTAGGAGGTTATGGATCTCTCTTTAGTACAATACAGGCTTTAATTGAAGAGGGAGATGAAGTAAGTTTTTATTTAAAATTCTCATTTCAGAGAATTTCTCTGTCTTTTTGATAATGATACTAAAATTAATTTGGGGGGGGGGGAATATTTCATTGTGCCTACAGTGGACAAGAGTTTCTTTTGTTGTTGCATTTTGCTTTCAGTGTTTTGTCAGTTTCATTTGTATATTGTATTCTCGTCTGTATCCTTTATTCCTTTTTTGTTGCTCTGATAGTCGCTTTTTTTAACAGTTCTCTGCTCTTAGCTCTTCATGTTAGTTTGCTTGTTTCTTTTTTATCTGCCATCTTTGGTTATCTCCCATCTTTGTCCTGCACTTTAACATCTCTGTGCAGGATCCAAGCATCCCTGATGTTACATGTTGACGTCTGTGAAGTAACTAGAGAACAGCCTGTGTTTGTCCAAAAAAAAAAAAACGAGCAGTGCTTATCATCCTTAGACTGAGGGCATTTTTATATGAAGTTATGTGATAGTTTTAAAATTGCAGAATATTCCTCCACCAGGCAGGAGTGCCAGAAACATTATCAAGTTATATTACCAAAGCAAATCTGGAAATATGATGGCATTGCACACTGAAGGTTTTCTGTTTCTGATACTCATGATTATAATTTCAGGTAATAATAATAGAGCCATTTTATGACTGTTATGAACCAATGGTAAAGATGGCGGGTGCGAAGCCTGTTTTTATTCCTTTGAGAAATGTGAGTAGCTTTTAAAAATATATTTATTATATTCAACTGTACTTCGATACCTAATACAGTTTGATGAACACCTTGTAGGAGATGCTTTTCTCTATAGTTTTTCATAATATCCAATTATATAAAAATGAGATAGATCGCTATAGCGTGAGTCTAAGGTGATGATAATCCAAAGCAGGTAAAATATTTTACTAATATTGGTAAAAGTAGGACAATGCTTCTCATTTACTTTGATCAGCTTTCAGAACGCACAAATTAACGTTCCTTTGGATGTGATCAGAAAATGTTTTCAGTAGAAATACAGGAAGGATGATCATATCAGTGCAATTTCTGTATCTGCCGCATCTCAAAATACTTGGTTTCTGATCCCTTCAGCAACTCATACAGTGATAGAATGCAATTTCTTTTCTAAAATCCACTTACTAAATAAGCTTTTTTGTGGTAGACATTTTCCTTATTGGCAGCTTGCAGAGGTTTTTATGGATACAAGGTGTTGATCCCGTTACTGGGGGAGGGCTGAGGGACTGTTTGGGCAGTACCGGGGGGACTAGGTGAGACTGCTCCTCATGGTGCCCTCCTTCTAGGGATGGGGTTCCTCCATGGATTTTCTGTTTCATGCGTGTGTGTTTGTTGTTTTGGCCCTCTCCCAGTAAAGCACAGGTGTCAAAGTTAATATGGCCACGCTTATTGTTCTCAGCAGCAACTGATCCAAACTTCTGTCGTCCTCATGTAATGCCGCAGTAACTCCAGAGCCTCAGTGGAACAGATTTGTAACTGTTAGGCTGCTTTCCCATAGACGAGGAAGGAAAGAGCTGACGTCTTAGTCCAGCAGGCAGTGATAAGTCTTTCCAGCCAAACATGCACCCACTTGTTCTAGTGTATGGGAAGGCCGTGAACTCTCCTGTCGTGTGACTTCCTGCATCACACACTGTGGTCAGTGTGTGTGTAAGACAGACAGTGGCCAGGAGAAGACTGCCGCTGTCATAGAAATGTATCTTGCTCTTGGCCTCCCTGCCTGTTCTGGAATTGCTTCCTCCCAGGAGAACAGGACAGGTGGGATAAGTTGTCGTGTGTGGTTAGTAAAGTGTCTGAGGGTGATGAGTTGGGCATCTCTGTTTAGTCTGTAACACGTTGCATCCCAGTAATGCATGTTAAGTTCTTATTTATTTATTTTTAAGAAAAATGATGGAAACTGTGCATCTAGTGCTGATTGGGTCTTAGATCCTGGTGAACTTGCAAAGAAATTTAACTCCAAAACAAAAGCGATTATTCTGAATACCCCACACAACCCTATAGGCAAGGTAAGAGTCCTCCTTTAACGCTATTGTAATTTCAGAGTATGCCTTAAAGACTATGATTAATGCATTGCCCTTACTTTCTTGCATCCCAGGTATTTACCAGAGAAGAGCTCCAGGTAATAGCTGATCTCTGCATTAAACATGACACCCTGTGCATCAGTGATGAGGTGTATGAATGGCTGGTGTACAAAGGAAAAAAGCACATCAAAATAGGTACTGATTTTTTTGTGTGTGTGGAATCGTAGAAGTGGCTGTGGAATGGTGTCGTAAACAAGCCTCTCAAAGATAACGTTTGCTGAGAGAAGTTCAAACTTAAAGCTTTTACCATTGTAAAATCTCTAGAGTGGCAGTAAAAGAAGCTCTCCATTAGTGAGGGCTACACTAAGAGCACGGCATTACTGTAGAAACTGATTCTTACAAATAACAACAAAAAAAATTAAATGACCTTGCAATGCTCAGCTACACAGTTGCTGATCATACAGCTGTGCTATGCTGATTGTATTGGCCATGCGTGGGCTGAGTCTGTTTTGAAAGGCCTGACTTCGTGGCTGTTATGGTGGCTTGATACCTTCACGTGATCGTAATCTGAGTTAGTGCATCATACCAAGTTACCACAGTAACTGGTCCTTTATCCTGTCCCAATTACAAAGTAAAATGAGTTAGATTAAAGCTTTCTTCATAGACTTAGCAGGTGGTTCATGCAAATAGCCATCTTTAGAACCAAAGTCTCTGTGGGTGGTGTAAGGTGATCCATTTTCCTTTGCCATGGCAGCAGGTTTGAACACTCATGTTGTCAGTTACGCTTTGTCTTAGTAGACAGGTGGTGAATTCTTAAAACACAGTAACTCTATTGTTCATTAGTGTCAGTATTGTCATGTTAACGCTTCAAACCAAAACATTTACAGTTGAACAAAAGACATCCTGTAGTTCAGCAGAAAATGTAAAAATCCCTTGTGATGATAATGTAAGTTAAAGCCTGGAAAGTTAGTCAACTTGGTTTTGGTATATACTGTGTAATTGATCCCATGACATCATCTTTTAACTTTATTGTTAAGATGACCGTAAAACTTTCAGGATAAAACTGTGAAAAATAGCATTATTTCAGTAAAAAGAAAAAAAATCTGTTGACTTCAGTTTCTTAGAATTCTTTAAGTCTACCAAAAGATAATACAAGAAAAAATTGAATGTTATTTCTCTATTTAAAAACTCCTGTTTTCATATTAACCTTTACATGTTCCATCAAATGCAGTGACACTTCCTTTGTACAAAATGGTTATTGCATCAATTTAGCATCTGATCTCTTAAATTATATTAAGAAATCATGGAGTTGCTAGCCACAGGTCATAAAATTAGTACAGTTTTTGTGCTGTCACTGAGGCAGTTTTCTGTGGTGTGGAGCACTCAGTCATGTTTCTCATCATTATCCAACTTCTGTAAAACAAACAACAAAAAAAAAAACAAACAGTGAACCTCCTCTAAGTAATGATTAGGGTTGCATATTGTAACTGAGGATTCAAAACAAGCATCTCAACAAGCTGAGTGCAAGCCCAGGTAACAGGCTTATGTGTGTTAGTTTGCACTTTGTTAGTTATAAATTGTAATCAAACTTGGTTGTGGTGTCATATAATGATGCTGCCATATGGCATGAAAGAATTTGCCTATTTAAAACCTGCTGCTTGTAAAAATGATGGAGCTGATCCTTCCCTGTGCCCTTTTGCTGCAGCTATTGTTTGAAATGCTGTTGCTTTCTGTCTCCCAGGTTGAATTCCCATGACTATGTGGCAAAACAGTATCACTAGAGGGCATTTGCTTTGAAATTCAAGTCTTTTTGCAGTTTGTGAGAACTAGTTTGGTCATCTTTAGGAAGTGATGTATGCTCTTGACCTAGCCAGCTAGAAGATGCATCTGTTCAAACTGCCTTTCTGTTTTCAAGGTCAGAGCAGTTGAGTGAATATGGGTGAGCTAATAGGAATATGAGTCTCTTTCCTGCGAATTGTTTTGGTTCTTTTATTGGCAAGTGTGCTCAAAAGAGTACAATGCCTGTTTTCAAATAATTGCAAAGACCTGTACCATGCCTAATGAATGTAACTGCTGCAAAAACTTCCTTATGAAAATCAACATTTTTGTTTGGGAAAAATCTGCGTTCACTGGTTTCCCCAGAGAGGGAATTTAACAATTGACAAATTCACTGGTAGCATTGTAATGTACAAGTGTGGTGGAGTCAGGTGGCGCTGAGTGCTGTAACTGCAGCTGCAGTAATGTTATGACCTTGTCTAGTTTTCTCTCTTGGACTTAAGTGTGTCTTGATTTACCTGTTTCTACTGAAAATGAGTTGAGTTAGAGAGTCCAAACTGGGAATCAGTATACAAAAGAAAATTGCAAGCTGACAGAAAAGACTTTTGCTCTGTCACCTCCTTTGAAAGAAAACAGAGGTTTTGGTCTCCTACAAGATACAAATACAGAGGTAGGCCTCCATGAATCCCCTAATCCTTGCAGGCATCCTTAGCTAGCTTTTATTGCTTGTCAGTCCCAGATCTGTTGACCGAATAGAACAAAACGTAATGTATTTGCTCAGTCTCTCTGCTGACTTTCTGATTTTTGGGGCATTTGGTTCTGGGTTAGACGTCTTTAGAAACCTTCTTTTTCTGATTTGAGACATCCGGTGATGCTGAACTGTGTGCTGAACAAGTCTGTTAAAATGGCTGTGAGTGCTTGAGTTCATGTTGCGTATGGTGTTGTTACCAGGCATCAGAAATAATGCTTTATTGAGATGAATGCGTAGCACATAAGAGAGATTGTATCTCTTATGAATAATTTTGCATCTTAGCTGAGGAGAAGTAAGATAGTTTTCACCAACTGTGCCTCTATTTATTTTCTTTTTCTTTCTCCATTCACTAATTCTGATCCTATTTTTTATGCCAGAATCACTGGCCCATATATTCTTTCTCACTTGTTAGAGTTGCTGTAATTTTAGAATGTTCTCACTGCAGTGGTATATGAACATATTGTAGTTCTTAGCTAGGGGCAGTACAGTTTTTCTAATTACATGGAATATGTGAGTGTGCATGAAACCAATTAATCTTATTTTATATACAGCCACGTTGCCGGGTATGTGGGAAAGAACAATAACTATAGGAAGTGCTGGAAAAACATACAGTGTAACTGGCTGGAAGGTAAGAAGAATCAATAGAAAAGAATTTAGCTATATGAATTACAGAATGCATCTATCACACTCTGGTTTTGTTACCTGTCTTTTGAAAGCTTCTGGCAAATCGGTGTCTCCAAAAAGTGAAGATAACATTCAGTCGGAACAACTGTCTTCTTGGAACACCCATGGATTTAAGTCTATTCTTATCTCTTGATTAATAAGCCCTTGTGAGAAAATAATAATAATAAAAAGAATAAACACCGCATGGTTTGTTCAAAATCAATCAAAATTATTGGAGAGCACTATCATATTTTAACTTTCTAGTTTTGTGGTGATATTTTCAGATTGAGGTAATGTTTTAGAATGGTTTACGTTTCTGTAAAATATTTAATAATAATGTTTTGCCTGACTTTAATATACATATCAGAAAGTAAACAAAATATTTAACTGTTTGGCAGCTAAATTCTTTCTTCGTCACCACCTGTGGTCCAACTGACCCATAGCATTTGAGTTGTATCTGGTTAAGAATGTATTTGATTCAATCGTAAGCTCTTGTTTTATGCTCAAACTACCCTGCACGTGGACTCCTGTGAGATGGAAAGATCCTAAACCAATTAGGAATAGGATTCCTAATAAAAGCTTTGTTTTAATTCTTCATATAAAAGGGTTTAGAAATCAAAGTTTGCTCAGTACCATTTGAGAGATGTGGATAGGTGAAGCTGTAACTGTTGCCTCATATTTAGACTTAATGGCATCATTCAGCAAAATTTGGGTAAACTAGCCCTTTTCTGAATTCTTTATCAAAACTATTTCATGACTAATTCTTAAAAAGAAAAACTTGAGACATTTGCTAACTTTAATGTTAATTTGAAGTAACAGCATTGCTGTAAGTGTAACAAATGCATGTTTTCTTCCCTTAGCTTGGTTGGTCTATTGGTCCCCAGAACCTTATTAAGCATTTGCAAGTTGTTCATCAAAATACACTGTATACTTGCCCAACTCCGTTACAGGTAGGTACAGATGAAGTTGAGGAAGTTATTTTTTTTGGGCATAGCAAATCTGTAGGCCTCACTATGATAAGACAATCACAACGATGAATTTTCTGGGGTGCTAAAAGAGGAAGATAAACTCAGCTCACCAAATGTTTTTAAGAACAACAGAAGTCTTTCAGCTACAAACTGCTGCTTTTTGCATAAAACAAACATGACAGTCTTTGTGGTTTACTACTAAATATAAGTAAAAGTTGTTGCAATAAGGTCTTGTTTTACTGAGCATTATCTCTACCTGTTAGATCACATTTTTTTATTAGTGTTGTGTGTATGATTACTGACTAGTGAGTACTTGGGTGCTTGGGACGTTGCCACAGCACAAAGAAAGAAACAAATGATGCTACTGGATATAGCTTCTCTAATTTGCTGATTTGCTTAATAAGGGCCAGATCCTGCTACAGGATCAAGGAAAAATCTATGAGATTTCAGTAGGAAGTGTGTGTGTCCGAGTGTTTTGAACATTGTGTTTCCAGGAGGCTTTGGCACGAGCATTTTGGATAGACTATAAACGCATGGATGACCCAGACTGCTATTTTTACTCACTGTCTCGAGAGCTGGAAAGCAAGCGTGATCGGATGGCTCAGCTACTTCGAGAAGTTGGACTGAAGCCTGTCATTCCAGATGGAGGATACTTTATGATTGCTGATGTTTCTACATTAAGTTAGTAAAAAGCTTATTAAAAAGCGTGCGGAAAGCAAATACGTAGTTTGTTCAAAATGGAAGCTGCATTTTCAGCTTATCTTCTCATTTCATATTCACATAACACTTCTCAGAAATACTAACTGAGACTGGAATTTTCTACTTGACTTTAGCCAGGAGCTAGATTTTACAAGTTTCAGGAAAATGTTTGTGATTCTAATTACTGTCCTTGTTTTGCAAAGCTTTGGCAAAGTTTTAGGAAGGGTAAAGGAGATGGATAAAAACAATTTATATTTTTTAAAAGTTCATGATTATGAAAAGTTTGGGAGCCAAGCACCTGGCTCTATATCCTGAGTTTGTACTCATTAATTGTTATAATTTTAATAATATTTTTAAATAAAATTATATATCTTTATTCTGTAGTATTAACTGTAAGAGTGCTGTTAGCAAATGCCTTCCCACTGGGGTCTGGGAAATCTTACAATATGATGTCTGTTTTAAATTAAATTTTTTTTAGATGTGGATCTCTCTGATGTAGATGGGAATCAACCTTATGATTATAAATTTGTCAAATGGATGATAAAATCTAAGGTAAGGTATCCTAGCTGTACTCTATTTTTAGAAATGCTTTTCTAATGAAACCAAGAGCAGTGCAACCATGCTTACTTAATAACATAGTAGGGATACTACTTTCAAAATATTGTTTGGTGTTTATACTAACTGCTGGAAATGATGTGGCTAAAATATTGCTAAGCATGCTTTGTGTTAAGTCCCAGCATCTGTTCTTTCTCCAGGCTTAAATGCTAGCTGTAGAAAAGTACCTTTAAACTGTTTTGCCTAAGAAAATTTTAAGCCTAGTTAGTGAATACAAAATCCAACCTGGTATTTCCTTTTAATGTTGGGAGACTTATAGAAATGGAATAGTAAAATCATGCTTAAAACTATTTTTTAAGTATGTATGTATAAACAAATAATATTTCTATTTTTCAGAAACTCTCAGCAATCCCTCTTTCAGCATTCTGTGGTCCTGAGACAAAAGGGCAGTTTGAAAAATATATACGTTTTTGCTTCATTAAGGTAAATGTGCCTCCTGGGAATACCTGAGGCTCAAAAATCAGTGCAGTACCAAAATCTGTAAGAGGCCATTTGTTACGTTTTTGCCGAGGACCTGAGTTGGATGGTTTTAGAGGCAGAAAGTTAGTTTGGTGTAAAATTCAGCACAAATTAGCTTCAGCTGTCTTTTTTGCTGAGAGACTTGAAACCATAAATATGGGCAGCATGGTTAAGAAGGGCAGCTGCCAGAAAACAACTTGGTGGTTAGTCTTTTTTAGCTTATTCTATTGATTTGTAAAACATTCTTGACCGATGGTGACAGTGAAAATCTATGAGGCAGGTATGCTATCAATTAAGGTGGATTCTCTAATCCAGAATGAAGAATAATGCCTATGTTAGCAGAGTGGTGTACTGCATGTCCATTCAGTTTCCAAAACCAAAAATATTAGGTAGGTCAGCTTCAAGTTTATCTCACTTACCTGAAAATACCGAGGGTTTTACACAGGCTGCAAATTACAAAAGAAAACAAAGACACAGGAAGGAATCTCACCCGTTTCTGTTTTGAAGAAAACAAATTGTGAATGGGCTGACATCTGCCATTTTGTGAGCGCTTGCTTTTCATATTTTCTTCCTCCTGTTTCACCCACTTCTGTTCTTGAAAAGAAAGACTTTGGGGATGTGCATAAGCTTTGATAAATTGACTGCCTTAAAAGATGTTTCTCCTATTGCTTCGTCACAGACTTAACATGATGGAATGTGTGCGAACTCTTTAACTGTCAGAGTATAATAATGTGCACCTTAGCTTGAACCAATAATGAAGGGCAGTTTCTGATTACGTTATAGCTCTTAGGATGAGGTATAAAGACTGTGATACAAATTGAGCCAGTAACAACCAGGATGAAATTTGCTGGTTGTTAACGTGGCTTGTCAAGAATGAACTGCAGTAATCGTGCCAAATTAAAGCCTATTTGTATGACTGACCAGGTTGCAGCCAAGCCACGCAACTGGCCAGTGGATTACCCATGTTCAGAGGGGTTATGTTTAAGTAGTTAACAGCATAGCTCAGTTGCATGAAGATTTAAAAACCCCAGCTGTACACCTAAAGATTAGGAAACTATATTATCGTGTTCAACATAAAGCAGCCAAGTACATCACTGTGTAAATGCCAAGCATTTATATAAGAAGTATCCAGTATCATTGATAATATTAATGCTGAGAAAAATGTTATCTTTTAAACAAATATACCTAATAAATATTTGCAAGGAATTGGGATTCTCTTGTGTAGTGTAGATTTGTAGGTATAACTGTTAATGGGAAAACTGACTGGGATATTTACAGGATGTAAGTGACACTACCAAATACTGATTTGGGATCATGTAATTGTGATTGCTACTCTGTTTTCAAGAACTCTGTACTTGTAGTAATAGTGGTATTCCATTTTTTGCAGGAAGACAGCACATTGGATGCAGCTGAAGTGATCCTGAAGAACTGGACTAAACAGACAGATTGATATATATATTTTTTTAATTAACTCTTCCATCTGGTATAATTATCTTACACTAGAGTTTTTTATTGCAAATTTAAGAATTACTTAATTACAAATTTAAGAATTAATTATTACTTAATACAGTACAGAATTAATGATATTGTAAACAAATTTGTGCTGCCACCTGCTGAGGAGTTAAAATGCTGATTTACTGAAATGTGTAATGCAACTCAAGTTATTTTCAGTCTTTTCAAAATTCTTTTTTCCTTTTAAAAAAAAGTGGTATTCTCATCTTTTATTGGAAGACAAAGATTTCTGGGATTGTGTAAGAATAAATGTATGATACAGGTATTTTAAAATTTTTGGTATGGGGTAATACAGGAATTAGGGGTGAGACTTTAACGTGATTTGTGAAACCCAATAGCCTGCAGTGGAGGAAAACTAAGACATCACAAATAAGGTAATTGCATTGCCTTTCTACATACCTGCCTACCATATCTGTGCACAAATTGCATCAGTTTAGGTAAAGTGATTGAGTTAAATCAATATAGTGTTTATATATAGGCAAGATATAAAATGCTAAGTTGTATAATCACTATTTCATTTTTTCACAGTAATCGTGCTGTTTGGAAGGTATTCAGTCCTCAATAAAATTATAAAAGTGACATCTAGAATAGGAATTCATTTGTTTGTGTCTACCCTCTTGTTTACCATGTGGACGAACCTACAAAGCGAAATAAAAACTTGCTATAGAGGCTTCTTCACAATCAGATGTACAGTGAGAGAATTAATCCTGTAATCTCTTTTCCGCTCTTTGCATGTTCACAAAAGCTACTGGTAACTTCACATCAAACTTATTTTAAACCCTTAAGATCTAGGAACATGGAGATAAACCTAATATTGTGCTGTGGAGCTCAACTTTCCACTATTTCACGCTCAGTGGATAAAGGACTGATTCAAAAGAGATCAATGTGCAGAATTCTTTCATTGTTGCCTCCTGTCTGTGCGATCTTTTTAATCTCTGGATGGTTTCCCACTAGCAGAAGCAATCCAGGTAGGTAACCTTTTAAGTCTGTGTTGACGTTCTTCACATTATTTTACATTGTTCCCACAGGCCTTATGGTAGAAAGTCTGAACAAATTCAGTAGCTGGTTTTGCAGCTATTCTGTGGTCACAGAGCTGGAATCTAGCTGAATTCCATCAGTCTGTGACTATGGCAAGGCCTAAAAATAAAGGATGGAAACTGGGCTGCGAGAACAGCTGCTAGGCTGCTTTGTTGGGAGTTCTTGGGCTTTCTGAGGCCAGGAGCTGGGAGTTCTGTAGTCTTTTCATTTGTCTTGCACTGCCATTCCCCAAATCTCACCAGAAAATTGTTACCTGATACTTTCAAGGGGGCTTGTAGTTTTTGTGTAGAAAAATCAATTTAGTAATTAAAATGACTTAAATGAAATTTCAGCATGAATTTCATATGGAAATTCCTATATGAAATTCCAGGAGGAATATGTTTTAAGATACTGCATTCCTGTGAAATTTACACTCTATTTTACCAGGCCTTTAAAATCCATTTGTGTAAGTTGCACTAGAGACTTGTGGTGTTGCAAGAACTAAGAGGGTAGCCCAAGTCTGTTGAGCTGCATGATAATTTGGTAGTCATCTTACACTTTCTTTGCCATTTTAATTGAAAAATGAATACTCATTAAACAAATCTTTGCTAGCATAAATACAAATTTAAAACATAGGTCTTCTATGAAATGTTTTCAGTTATGATCATGTGAATCAAAACTTCCCAGCTGATTAGCCTCTCATTTGATACGAAATAATAAATATTTGAATTTTGTTTTCTTGTCTATGAAAGCAGTGCTTTGCAATGCAATTAAATCTTATGGCAGTAATGTTATTTTCGTCATTATGCTTGTCTTAAATATAGCAGCTACAGAACACAATTTTGTAAGTATTTTTAAAACCCTGTTTGTGCTGTCTAAGGTTTCCCAGAGAGAGCTGGTTGTTAGCGTGTGAGCACCCATATAAACTAGGTTATGTATCCTCACAAAAGCAGAAAGGTACTAAGGGTTCTTCCAGTCACCTCTTCACCGTGTTTTCATTGCCCTATAAACAAAAGCCCCTCTGCTTCCAAAATACTTGATACAACACATGACTGTTAATATCTCTGCTTATATTACTCTCATTGGCAAATGGGATATCGTGTAAAATCAGTCTAGAATATGCATGAAAGAAAAATGATATGCAGGGCTCAAGAGGAAATTAAGAAAAGTACAGCAAAGTAATTGTTTTTCTACTGCTACATTTTACTGTGTTTCAAACACTTCATTGGTATGCTAATAACTCATATGCTAAAACACCAAATCTGAGTGGGGGGACACAGGTGGCTGATGTTTGAAGATACCTCTGCGTTTTGTATAGGTCTAGAGTCTTTCTTACGCTATGGGACCCATTGTATTAGACTTCAGTTAGTTTTAAATTTTTTTCCCCGTGTTGTCCAGGTGCTGTTAATGTGCTAATCTTTTTGTTTCATTAAAGGTCTGAACGTGTAAGATAGAGTACAGAGATGAATTAATTTACCAAGCATAATTCAGCTGCTCTGGCTGTCTATTGTTTCCTTCATTTGCTCCTTTGAGACATTTGACTGACACCCGCTATTTTAACAAAATGAACATTGGATAAATCAACAAACCAATTTCAAAGGACCTTTAGACAAACAAGTAAGATCTGATGACTTATTTTCATTAATGTACTATTCATTGTGTTCACAAAGGCAGCTGAATATCCCGTTGTGTTCTTGTTGGAATGATGCTGGTATTGTTAGTAATGTAAGAATTACAATGTTATTATGTTTTCATCACTGACAGTAGCCACCACGAGACAACTTTGGATGAAATTTTAAGAAACTCCAGAATGACCAGTGAAGTAGAATGGTTTGAAAATAGGATTATTGTTGTGACTACAGTGATGAGAAACAACAGAAACAGCTGGGGATAGCAAGGTGAACTTTCCATAAGCTATGAAAACAGTCTGTTGTTGAGACTGTGAATAGTGCTGTACTGATCTGCCACATCAACCACTTTTTTTGGCTGCCTGGGGACAAAGCACTTGAAAAATTGCTGCAGACAGGAAATAAAGAAGTGCTGAGATATGATCTATTGTGTTTTTTTTGCAACAGTTCTAAAAATGATTGTTTTTCTGTACTGGAAATTAAACTCTTTCAATTCTTGTTAATGAGAATTGGGTGAGGAGGGACCTGCTGTTATCAGTGGCTATCAGCAGAAAACCGCTTTCAAAGAACAGAGAAGCCAGGACAAACCTTGAAAGCTTGATGGGACTGACAGTGCTGATGTGGCACGTTGTTGCAGACAGCTACATGCAAATTTTGGAAGTTATAGGGAAATGTAATATAGGAAGTTGTATTCATCGGGGGGGACAGGGTGGAAACAACAGAAAACAAATGCTTCGAGTACTATTTCATCTTTTGGTTTTATCGAGTATTTGTGAAACGGGTCATTGCAAATAGGAAAAAGTAAACTTTAAATTTGTCTAAGTGTCTGTATCTTCTATTAGTTCAGCTTTTTTTTTATCCTAAAGCTTTTGTTTATTTATCTGAAGTAAAAGGAGGCTGTTGGCAAGTTAAAACTAGACTCAGTCTGTGCACACTACACTGCAGTCTGGCATAGGAGCATTCTTCAAAAGAAAAACATGCTGTCCAGTTTTAAAAGGAAAACTGAAAGTGTTTGTTTGGGTGCATTTGCTGTTTGGGGTCTCTGTTCTTCCTCTGCATTAAACTGATCTCAGAGTTGTACCAGGTCTTTAATTTAGTAAGATATTTAAGTTAATTTTGAACACAGCCTTCAGGAAGTATGTGCCTCTCCCATCAAGAATAAAAAAATATGCAATTTTATTGCACATCTATAACTTCTACCCCTCTGATTCTATTAATGAAATAGATGTTGGTAAGCACCATAAAGCTCTGTTTAGGATTAAGTGAACGTTCTTCCCCTGACTCCTTTATCCCAGGATTTTATGGCAGATGAGGAGAGCCCTAAGCAGAAGGGTGCTTAGAAGTTGTGTGAAGGTGAATAGGGCGTACTAGGATTCACAGGACTTTTCAGCCCTGCTCTATTTCCTTCTTGGAGCTAGCAAAGGGGAAAATACTCCTGTAACAGTGTGAAGACAAACTCCTCAGCGCTGCGAGCAGGCCCGTGTGTCTGACGGGAGAGGGGCAGTGCTGGAGCTGGCCGTGCTAACCCGGTTACAGCATTTTCAAAAGCCCTGCACCTTCCTGCCCTATTCACTTCTCTTGTTACGTACCGATGAGGAAAGGCACCTGCCCGGGCCCTAGCTGCTGTCGCAGCACACGCTGCAGCCGTGCCCCCTGCGGTAACCCCCGGGCCCACCCCGGCTGTCTCGGTGGCACCGAGCCCCCCCCGCGCGGTGTGTGCCCTGGCGCGGCCCGTAGCGAGCTGCGTGGCCCCGCCCCCGGCGGCGCTATATAAGGGGCAGCGCTGCGCGGCCGCCCGACTCCACGCAGCCGCTGCGGCCGGGAGGGCGACATGGCGTCCACCAGCCGGTGAGCGGGGGGGCGGGGGGAGCCGCGCGGAGAGGGCGCTGGGGGGGGGGGGTGCTCCGCCATGTCTCCGCCGTATCTCCGCGCCCCGCGGCACAAAATGGCCGCAACGCCCCCGCGGAGCTGAGGAGCCGCCGCGCCGGCCCCGGCCCTGCCCCTCCCGCGGCCGGCAGGGCCTCCGCGGCCTTGACCCTGCGGAACGGGCCGGAGGGGGGCCGGAGGCGGGGGGGGGAGCGGTGCCCTGCCAGGGCCTCCCGGTGGCCGGGCCCAGGCCTCGCCCGGTGCCGGCCTCCCGGCGGGCCCACCGCTGCCCTCGCGGGCTGGGAGCGGGGCCAGGCCGCGTCTCGCCGGGAGCCGGCCCCGGAGGCAGCGGGCGGTCCCTGCCGCCCTCGGCGCGGTGCGGGGGCCCCGTGCTGAGCGGCTCCTCGGCCCCCGGCCCCGCGGCCCCGTATCTGCAGATACCCTAGTTAGCGCTTGCACAGGAAAAACCCTTTTTGGCAGTAGTTTGCGAAGGTGAAGCCTCAACGCAACGCTCTTCGTGCTCGCTGGAGCTGCCCAGGTTTTCTTCTCGCACTCAGCGTGTCGCTGGTATTTTGCATAACGCCGGGCGCCAGGTGCTGGGCACGGCGCTTTGTCAACAGCTTTGTGTCTGTGAGCCTGCCGGCCGGGAGAGGAGCAGCGGGGCGCTTCGGGCGGTTTGGGGCGCTGCTTCGAGCGGCATTTACATCGGGACGGCCTGCACGAACGCGTTCTTTCTGCAGGTTTTTCATATTAATGCTGCTGTTGATTTTCAATTTTGGCTGAAGAGCCATCGGGTTAAAATGTTAGAGCGTTGTTTTTCTCTTTTTGACGCATCAAAAATATATAAAACATGAAAACGGAGATGGGGCTGTATAAAGATTAGGCTGAAGTAACGAGCTAGTGGGAAGGGGGGAAACTCAGATTAATCTAACTTTTTAATAAGATATTTTCTACAATTTAAAGGGTGAGTAGACATTTTATGGCACGATCACATTTCGGTTGGCAAGTACATGTGAGAAAACTTTTTGTGATCGATCTGTATCCAGTGTTTCCAGCTTAAGGAGAATGGCTTTGTTGAACGTAATTGTAAACGATTACACCTGAAAGCAGAGATGATTCTAGTTTTTAAGGGAAATAATTTAAATGGAATTACTGAGGAGTCGCTATTAGTTTGAATGAGCCATTTACTGTTAAAACATTTGATTAGAAACAAGTGGTCACTGCTCTAGCCAGCAACTAAAATTGTTGTGTTTATACATGTGTTAAATAATGCTAATGTTTTATGGGAAGACTTTTATATCTGCTCTAGCTCTTGAATGTGCATGGGTGTGCAAGAAGCAGTTCCCTGTTCTCAGAATTTGTTTTCATGCAGTCCCTTTCATGAGCTGATGGTTTTTCCATTAAGATCTAACAAGTAATGGTTTGCTTAATTTACACAATCTTGTTTTAGTCTTATTTAAAATGGGTGATTTTCTTCAAATATTTGAAAAAACAAGGACAGAGTCATGTATTCTTTTTTTTTTTTTTAAAAAAAGTTATATATGTGCATTACTTGCTGATTAGAGGGCCTGATAAATAACATTGGTCTGATAAGAATGAGTAGGAACACTCATTTAGAGTGAAGCAATCACCACTGACTTCCTGGGGACCTTCATTTAGTGGTAGACTGGGTTAGACTATGCTTAATCATGTCTGTATTTTGAGTTTTTGATGTTCTAATTGGAAGCATTTTATGTTTCTGATACGAGTTTCATTGCAAAAATTCTGGGATTTAAGATGACCTGAAGTCTTGATTGTCAAATGTAGTGCTACAGCCTTTGAATAAAAGGTGAAGTTCAGGTGTTTGGGTTAATATGCTATCATTCAAAACACAGTAAATCCAGTATTACTAAATAATTCTTTTTTGGCGAGGAACTTGTACTTTGGATATGCAACCTCCTTGATTAAACATGATTAAGAATTAACACTTTTTTTTTCTTAGTTTGGATGTGCTTCCACGAGTTACTTGTCCAAACCATCCGGACTCCATTTTGGTAGAGGATTACAGAGCTGGTGATATGATTTGTTCTGAGTGTGGGCTAGTAGTAGGTAAGTAGCTATTCATGTTTTCGTGACTTACCACGTAACTTAAATTTTGAGCATAGTTCTATTTTTTCCACAAGAATGGTGTATAATTTCAGTATTAAAAGCTTTTTATCTTGATACCTAAACGTTTCCTTTTATGATGATCTGTTGACTAAAAGTTTTGAATAGCCCATCTTCTGGTAACTTGCATTATGGAGGAAAAAAACACTTGCTTTAAAGATTGAAAACTTAAAGTATTTTGCAATATTGAGCTAGAATATTGTGCTGTCTAGTCCAGTATTTGGTCTTTAATCACAACTGCTATTTCAGATAGCAGGAAAGTAAGATAGGAAAGTAAAAGAACTGTAATCAAAGCTCTTAGTCAAATACCTTGCTTATAAAATAAAAAAATCTGTGTTTCTAGGTTATTTTCTACCCTGAAGGATGATTCTTTATATCCTCGCTTGTTTTTGTTAATTACTTCTCTGAAAGCTTTTAACACTATCCAAAGTAAATACCCAGTTTTTCACTGGAATTTTGCTGATCTCTTTTACGTAGTTTATGTGGCAGCAACTTTAACAGGCTAAACTGTATTTATAAGTGTAATGCATATTTAAAATGAAAGGCTTTTTAGGCATTGTCTTTGTTTAAATGACAGAGAAAATTTTGTCGTAAAATATGTTGTATATTCATTTTTATGCATCTCTCTTTGTGGGAAAGATGTTTTTGCTTGTATTATGTTCATTCTTTAAACCTCATTTATGTCTATTAGGCTTTCTTTAGACATGCGGTGACCAAAAGAAAATACTCTGTTTTTGAGGGTGTGTGTTCAATAATTAATGTTCAATCAATTCAATAGTACTAAAGTTTTCTGGTAGCATCATAATCCTTTCTCCTAGACTGTAATGATTTTATACTGGTTCTACTCTTGCAATGAATTAAGTTCTTGTACAGCTTCTAGCATGAAGCTAGAGGCTTAATAAGTTGCAACAAATACAGCACTAACTTAGCCAGGTGATTAAAATATGTATTTTTGTTCATGCAGAAGACAAACTTCCATATATTTTACTAAACTAGTTGTTAAAATACTTTAACTTTGGTACCAATTTTATTTAAAATGATGAACCCGTATAAAAGGCTGAAAACCCCCCACTGTTACTTGCAGTATTAAAGAAGGGCTGGTTTAGATTGCATAAATTCTGATGGAGATGTATGAACCATGATAAATCTGCTGTTAGAAAATGCAAATATCCACAGTGATGTTTCCTGTTAAAACATGGTATCAAGTTCCTATGCTGTTGTTTACAATAACTTGGTCTGCGTTCAGCTCTTGGCACAGCTGCTCTGGAAGTTGAACCGAAGTTTAGAAGTCCATCTTGATCAGTTCATAACTTCTAAGATAATACTCGCTTTAGAAGAAGAGGGAAAGATTCTGCTTGCCTGTTGTTACATTTCTTTTTCAGGAGCTTTGAAATTTATGAGAAATCTTGCTTTCATGTATTTTCTTGTTATCTAGTCACAAGGTTTTCTTGCTTTAGAGATTTACTCTTGGGTCTCTTCTGATTCAGTAGCTTTGCAGCTTTTCTTAGTTGAAATGCTCAGTATTTTTGAGCAAAATCCTTAGACTAGGCTTTCATGAAGTTGAATTTTCAAAATGTGTTTAAACTGAACTTAGTCTTCTTTAGCGCTAACGTTACTGGTAGGGTAAAAACGTGTTTTTTTCTTTAAGCATGCAGTCTTTTTTAAGCAGGTCTTTCTATAGATTTATCATTAAAATGTTGTAACGTACTTCTGTTGTGATCATTGCTCTCATTTTGTTTTCCATCCTGGAGTAATTGAGTCTTCCTGCATATGTCCAATTCATGAGCTGGTGTATCTAGCAGCTAGTTTGGAAAACTAGTCAGATGAAGGTAAATGATTGAAGAGTGTATGACCAAACAGAGGTGTGAACGTTGCACATTTCTTTTTTTGGTTTGTTAGGAAATTCAGTGGAGGAGAAAAACAGATCCTATTGTTGATGCCTGTTTTTCCTGAGGTTCATGGCATAGGGATGTTTTCTAGGATGTGTAAAGTGAAGACAAAACTTTGTTTCAGGATGGTAAAACTTCTATATATTTGTTGCAGGTTCCCCTTAAGAGAGTTGTGATTTCACTTCCTGTTCCTACACAGTGAAGTCACATATTTGTGTTCTGATTTCTTCAGACTGTGGTCAGGATGTGTAGCTGATGGGAGTTAGGTCTGCCTCGTATGTTTGGATGGAGGTGGGTTCAAAGTTGGGGAGACCGCTGGAGGGGATCCGTTAGAAAGGTTAAAGAAAGGGAAAGATTTGATATACTCTGTGTTCAAAGAAATGTTCAGTTTCACTTGAAAATACTCTGGTTTTGGTGTCTGGGGAGTGCTGCCGGTGTACTGGTATGGCAGAAGGGTACATACTGAAGGTGTACTTGTTCTACTGCCATAAAGTATGTAGTATGTGACTTGACTGATTTTTAGTACAGTTTGGCTGAAAATGAGGTCGAAGAATCTTTGACTAAACTAAGCGTGTGTCCACTTGTCGTTTTTCTTGCTTGCTGTGGCAAGATACTAAAATTTCACATAGCTGAGGAAAAAGTCAGATTGTTATTATTTAAAACAGTGTGTCAGTGGTTAAAATAGCAGGTACATTGATTCCAAAGTTTGAAAACTATGTTTTCTGGGAGTGTGAGGTGAAATCAGTGCTACTAGTGTTATGGTTGGGGTTGCGTTGATGGGGTATGAAGCTGAAAGGGAGGAGTGAAGCAACAGGAAAAGGTTGGGGGAAAGGAGCCTAGGAGAAGTAGAGGCTGATCTTTCTTCTTTTTTTTTTTTTCCCCCAATAGTTGAACCCCATGCCTTAGAGCTGTATATTGGAAATGCTGCCTTTTGAAGGGATTTTTGACAGAGATTTTTACCTGATGATGTTTTGTACTCATTAGGTGGTCTTAGTGTCTTAATGAGAGTGAAAAATTAAGTTAGATCTAGTATGGTGCTTTTTCTTTGCACAGTAATTTTCACTTGTTCTAAATAAACCGTGCTGCTTCACTGCGCAGTGTTAAAGTAATCAAATCTTTTGAGAACATTTTAACTGAAGCTGATGGTTGTTTTATCGTGGCTTTAAAATATAGTTTCAGTCTGTGAAAAACTTTTATCTCCCTTCTTACTGCAGCCTTTTTCTGCCATAGCATGTGTTCTGTCTCTTCCTGGTAACCGTTTTGAACTTCCTAACTTCCCCCATTAGATGCATTTTTGCATGAAAATCAATCAGAGATTAAATTGCAATTATCTGTGTTGTTTTTATATTCTGGATTGACATAAATCTGAATTGTGACAAGTGTGTCCTAGATTATTTGCTGTTGTGTGTCTTGTTTCATTAAAATTACCAAATCATTCTGGGATATGTGGTACAGTAATTGTTAATGTGCTGGCTCGAGAGCTCATGAACACAGTTCTTAGGCTTTGGAGGAATAAATAGCTCTGGGTTAACTTAGAAATACTGACCCTATGTCATTCTTCAGGTAGACTTTGTGGGGGGGAAGCCTTTTGTTCAAGAACACAGGCTAGTAAACTAGTAAATCCTCTTCCTTGACAGGTAAATATTTTGCTTGCTACCTTTTAGGCAGTAAAAAGGCTGGAAGTCAGCTGACACCAGAAGGGGTGGAAGAAAGCAGAACAGAAGTGGAATACAAAGCACTGACTTGACTTGCTGCAGGGCAGTGTTGAGCTGGTTTTCGGAGGGTGATTAAGTCTGGTAGCCTGTGCAGCTGCGTAGCTTCTTGGCTAGGCAGGAGTACTTCTGAAGACTTTCCTTAAACTACTGTGTCAAAGCGTGCAGGAGTTGCAGCTGTGAGTAGTGTAAGTTCTTGAACTGCTTAGCTCCTTCTGCTTCAGTAGGCAGGTATGGCTTAGAGAAGAACAAGCTCGTGTATGGAGTCTTCCTGGATAACCACCTTAAATTAAAAAACAAGTGGAAGCCTGTCTTCACCTGATGGGAGTCTTTGGATGCATATCAACTTGTTAAAGGTTTGAATCAGGTTGTGACCTATATTTGATGTTTGTTCCATCTCATGTGTGTGCCTGATTGCTTAGTTAGTGAGTTTTGGGGAAAAATGTTCAACAGCTTTTGGTCAGAGAGGTAATGCTGTTATAAAGTTGACACGTTATTAGGTGGCTAATGTTGGTGAAGCGTTTGAGATCTAAATGGTGTGTCTTAAATTCAGGTGTAGTCTGTGTGGTATAGGTAAGATTTAACTTTACCACAGATATTTTTTTTTCACAATATAGGATGAAATGGGTTTCATGATTGTCTGCTAGCCTGACCAATTACTCTGCCAGCACGTTATGATGACTGTTGTCAGGGATAAGATTGATTGCATCTGTACGTAGATGCTTCTTTTGTAAAATAAACCAAATAACTTTATTTATTTGTTTATTATTTTTGGAGCAACCTGTAAGTGAAGGCACTTAAGTACTTCTGACTTGGGTCCAGTAGAGGGCACTTATGGCTATTCTACTATCTTTATACCTCAAAATGGTGACCATTTTTTCATATCTCTGCGTATTTTTATGGTTACCTGTTTCTGTAAGTATTGTTAACATTTAAAAATGAAGATTTTAATTTAGATTTAACATATTAAATGAACAGTCAAAAACATTTAGTTATAGATGCTATGTTAGCGTCTGGTTACTGCTTTTGCACTTGGTGTCCAGAGCACTAAAAAGTGTTTGGCAAGTTTGTGCTTGCAAGTAAACTGCTTTGCATCCACAGGAAAGCTCATTATAAAGTATGCTTATACTTGCAGATATTCTGAGCAGTCGAATGCATGGCTATTCATGGCTGCCTAATTTACATAGGCAATTTGTGTTACCAAAAGAGCCACCCATTACCCTTTAGCAGTAAGCATTTCAAATAGTTTGTCTTAAGTCTAACCCATTTCAGCTGTGTTTCTGCTGGAAGCAGAGTAAGTTTCCACAAACCTCTTCACAAGTCTCTTGGCACTCTTGAAAGTCTTCACAAGTCTCCTTGGCTTGTAGTCTGCCACCTAAGTTTTCCATTGTACTCTGTCTCAGCATGTCAGTACTTTCCTTAATAAGGAGCTGACAGAAATTAATTATAATTCTTACATATTTTTAAAGTTAACATTGTAAAATGTGTTTCCATATATGTGTTCACTAGATGGCAGCAGATTCCTTAACTAATTGTAAGAATGAAACAAACATTCTGTTCAAATGGTGTAGGTATTTCGGTATTTTAAAGTGCAAATAAATGTAATACTGTATTTAAGATTAAAATACTAATTGTTAATGTATGTAACTTGATCTAACATACAGCTAATGTTATAGTCCTCTTAAAAAGACTTAAGACGTACTTCTCAGAACTGCTTCAAGACTGAACATGGAGAATAACATTTGAGGCTTGATTTTCATCCCACTTGTTTTGATTAAACATCTTCAGATGGCAGCTTTATTTTAATTATATAACAAATAATATAAAATGCAAATAGAGAATGAAATATATGTGTATTGTGAGTGGAGTGTGACAGTAAAATAGTTTGTATTATTTCTCTGAAAAGATGTAATTGTGAGTTCAGAGCTTGTCAAGTGAAAATGCTTCCCTCTGATAAAGCACTTTCTATTGGGGGAGGAAGTAAACATACTTTGTGTAGACATTTAAAACTAATTATTAAAATCTGTTCAAAATGACACTTACGTTTTTGATACTGGCCCGAGTTTACTCTTGCACTTCCATCACGCTTGCTTGTTGCATTTGGCAGTTATGAAGAAAAGTAACTTTGGTCTGAGGTCTTCTGTTCTGAGTGACAGCAGTTCTGTGTCTTACTAACTGATTTTTTCAATGGTGGGTAACTCCAGTCACTGAAGGTTGCTGTGTGTATTTCCAGTACGGTTCACGTGTTAGTCAACCAGACTGTAATTTTAAAGAGTAGCTCTATACTGGAAGAATGGCATACAAAATGAAAAGGGATGGGGCAGTGAAGAAAAACTCACATGTTCGTAAAGATGCTTCATGCTGTTAGTCTGGAGATGGGTTTCCACAAGGATTCGGTCCTGCACACTGTGTTTTTGTCCCTTCAGGGGAGGAAGGGATGAACTCGTCTCTTTGTTGAAAATTAAGAAAAGATATGCCTAGTATCACCATATTTAGTGAATTTTATTTCTGTTCAAAAAGAGGGCATCAAAAGGAAGCAGTGAAGGGAATATGCAACCACTCCCATACTTAATCATAGCTGGATACAGTTGCCAAAACCCATATAATAGTAATGGGGGAAAGCAGAGAATTCAGGTGGTGCTTCTTGGGAGCTTTTGTTACTACTCTGGTGCTTGCCACTCCAGACCCATTTTCCAGGTGCTCTGGGACAGCCAGTCAGTAGGGTATGACCCAGGACATCCAGCTCGGAGCTTGAAATGACAGCTTAGTGAGCAGTGTGTGGAGCTCATTCTCTGAACACTACTGTTTTGCACTACTTCTTACAGGACTGACTTTAGCATATTAAGGTTTTGTTCTTGTCACTTAAAGGTGGGCCTTACGTGCATCTATACTAACAGGACAGTTCCAAAGTGATTTTTATTTTTTGAGAAGTTAAAAATAGTGAATGCCATGCTTTTTTTGTGCATGTGGAATTAGATAATTAGTTGCTTGTAGTTGAATATGTTTTCCATCTGTGGAAACGTTTGGCGTATTTGTTGCATTTTTGTTGGTATTTCTAGCTTGTGTCACACTTTATAGAAGCCTTCTGAAAGGTGGAATGCAATTGCTAGGATCTCTGTATATTTTAGGTAAAACACAGAATATACAGGAAAACCATTCTTCTGCAATATTAGATGTCTTGGCAAAGTAAAGGTATTTGCATACCTCATCCTCACACATGCTTTGTACCCAGCGATTTGTTCTGCTTAATCTTTTCTCACTCTGAAATAGTAGTCTCAATCCTCTGTTTGTAATACGTTTGCCAAAGCAGGCAGTGATATAACACTTTTTTGTTAGAGCAGGAATGGTTCATAACTCACAAGAGGCAGATCCTTGAGTGAGTCATTTAGGTCATTCCCACTTGTGTGGAAAAAATATTACATCATTGCTCTGTACTCAGTGTTCTATTTATACCATGCCAGAATTTTAAGTACATTTTGCTTTTTTTAGATGCTGTAAACAGTATTGGGGGGTTGTCTTAAAGTAAAGTTACTGCTAGGCCATAGAAGGAGCATTACTGAATCAAATATTTACAGAGAGTCCGGGAGCCAGAGGAGCATGCAGTCTGCTAATTTAACCTTGCAAGGCAGAGACCTTCGTGGTGGAAAGAATGGATCTGTGCCCCCTTGCTATCTTCTTGAT
Source organism: Anser anser (assembly GCF_964211835.1). NCBI lineage: Eukaryota > Metazoa > Chordata > Aves > Anseriformes > Anatidae > Anser > Anser anser. The sequence continues at coordinate 16,140,838 of NC_139728.1, forward strand.
CTTCTAGCTTTTGGTATTTCCACAACCTCTCTTGGTCTTCGTTAGAGCATTAAACAAATAAAGTTGGAGCATAGCTGTGGGTATGGCGGACTAACACTGAGAACCCTTCTAATCTGAGTTTATTCTTTTTAGTCTGTGGTGATTGCTTATGGTTCAATCACACCTTTCAATTTCAAACATACTCCTCTCATCATCTTTTGTTAGGAATAAAGTTCCTCAGATTCAGATTAGATATTTCTTTTTCCACAAGTAATTTTGCAGTTACACTGCTCTGTCCATTGCTCTTGTATTTTTTTTCCCCACTTCATATCTTATATTATCATTGTTTGGTGGAGAGTGCTTTTGTCTGACAGCTTATGTTTTCAGTAGGTTAAACCAGCCTTTGTGGGTTCATATTTGGACTTCATACCAGAAAATTTTCTTGCTGTCCGTACTATTTATTTCTTGCAAACGTTCCCTTCACGACACACTTAAACATTGATGAAGGTAGTGAATTTTCCCTCAGGTTTAGCAAAGCAGAGGTGACAATTATATTGAAGTTTCTACTGATACCCTCTCTTCCACAGAGCTGTAATCTGTTTACTGTGAAACCCAAAAAAAGTGTTCTTTTAGTGCTTTTCTGTACATGTGTTTCTAAAAATTCTGTAGTATTGTAATATTGCTGTGGAGACCCCACCTTTGAGATACAGGTTTTACCAGACCTGTGGATGGAATGAACTGGAACAGGACTATTATTATTTTTTTTAACTTTGTATCATTGTGATTTTTTTTTTGCCAGTATCAGAGTGTTGATTAGAGGTATTTCTCAATCTGAATAGCTGCTGCTGGGAACATGTAGATGAATTTGAGAGGAGACCAAGGAAAGTTTTCGTTCATTCAGAGACTGGGGGGTTTAGTGCTTTTTCTACTTGTTCTGAATCTGTATTTAAACTCTTCCAGATACAAATCCAGGGGTAGTTTGAGTTTAAGAAAGGGTTGTGTGTATGTATTTTCAGTTGATTCTGTCAAGTATCATAAATGAAGTGGAGCTGGGCAGGGTTAGAACTCCCTTAAGGAACAAAATTGAGCTGCAAAATGTTGTATACGCCGCCTTCTAACCCACAGTAACGTTTTGGAGTACCAAGGACATGGAGCTCACGCACAGAACTGATTTGCTACAGCTTGATGACATTGTGCCTGATAATTCACAAGCACTTGTATCACGTGGAAAATGTAAGATAACTTACTCACTTGTGTAAGCCCTGAGGATGTCCATAGGCAACCATGAGCTGCAGCTGGAAATCAAGGTCTTGATTCTTACTTGTATTGAAGATAACCTGCGGTATTCTTTAAGGATGGCTGTAACTCCTGGTGTTCTGAATGCATCTCTCTAGATATATAATTTTCTATACAGCTCCTGTTGCATATTTTTTTTATATTGCCTTCCGCTTAACTTGGAAAGCCTAAACATTTTGGTATGTTGTCCTGCAAGTTACTGTTCTGTTTGCAAATGACAAAGGTTGCGTTTTTATAACTGAGGGCTCAGATGCCTAACAATGTTTCATGAGATGTTTCAAAATAATACACTAATGCAAACTATTGCTTTCTGTGATCTCAGGTGACCGGGTCATAGACGTTGGGTCAGAGTGGAGAACTTTCAGCAATGACAAAGCGACAAAAGACCCATCTCGAGTTGGGGATACCCAGAATCCTTTGCTGAGTGATGGTGACTTGAGTACAATGATTGGCAAGGTAAAATTTAAAATAAAAAATTCTACTAAGCTTGAACATTTTAATGTCAAGTATGTATTTGTATGTCCATACCGAAACTATTCAGAGAATGTGTTTACAAAGGTGTTTTGTCTAAACGGTACTCTTGCATTTCAGTGGTGTGTAACCGGGGCTGTCTCTGGTAGCAGGAAGGGGCTGAATGCTTCAAGAAGAGTTTGCAGTGCTGTGGCGTTAGTTGCCACCCCTTGATATGCTGCTGTAGATAGAAGAGCTGATGTTGTAATGTTTAATTGCAACAAACAAAACAACAAATACTGTGACTTAACATTCTAATACTTTGTGTATTTTAGGTAATTGTGAATTAACAGATACATAGTTTTGAGGTCTCGATGGCTTGTACTGCAAACTCGAGCTACCTTTTTTGTGATTAAAAACTGTATTCGGTGAGACCTGGAGAGCTACATGCATGTTGTACCTTCTTTCTCAGTTAATGTTACATTAAAGCACTAAATGTAGAATTTTCTATGGCATAACTGCTGCAGAAGAAAGTATTCAGTGCATGTTTGGCTTGAAGTTTTGTGATACAGCCTTATCCTGATGTTTCCCATGAGAAAGAGAGAGCAAGATTAATAGCACAAATACACTCCCCCTAATGAAATAGTGACCCAGATAAGCTTTCATTGCTGTACTTTGTTATATTTCCTACTGCAAGTTGCAAATTCATATTTGTGCATTTCCTGAATGTTTCTTGCTGTCTGATCTTTACAGATATCATCTGATATCTTTTGCAGTAATTTAATGAAATGAGCATATGCAATTATAGCCTGTTTTTAGTAGAGTATTTCTATTTATTTTTAAGAAAGTGTCCATTTCGTAGATATTCATACATGGTAGGGAGATGGTCTTCAGCCATTAGTTGGGAACCTGTAATATTTAATGATTACCAAAGAAATACGGTTAGTTTCTTAAAACTGTGCAAAGTTTGGGTAAACTTCTAGTAACTCAGTGAATTTCCTACAGTCCTAGAAAGAATCAGATAATTGTGCAATAAATATATGCATTGACTACTCCGGCAGCAGTCAGGTGGGTTCTTAAAGGGCATTAGCACCTTTATGAATGATACTAGTCCTCTTTTCAATGAATCCTAATGGGAAAAGGAGTCATTGGAGTTTTTAATGGTACCTTAATAGATTCAGGAAGATGATAATCCTCAGGGCTTGGATTTCTGTCATAGATTTGGTGAGCTATGGTAAAGATCAGAAATGCACCTTTATTAACAGGCGGAGAAATGGACAGTTTGCTGCAGGTTCACATGGTTGTCTTATTTTTGGGACTGTACAAATACAGGGTGTGTTTCTGGGAACTTGGTTTGATTCGGTAGGTAGGATGATCACCTCAGCTCTTCTCAGAACTTGCATGTTGGAGAAGACAAAAGATGTTTCTGCTGGATAGCATTCATATCCAGCTGAACCATGACTTGAGCTGTTAACCCTCCTCCTTCTTGGGGTTTACTTGCTTATTTAGAATAACAGTGATAGTTGCCCCAATGAGAGAATTAAAGACCTAGAGAAATACCTGTGAAAGTTTGTTTTTCAATGAAAAATAAAAATAATCAGAGATGAAGATTCAATAAATGAAACAGCTTTGTCGTTAAACCAGAACACCCCAGGACAGACGTGACTAAACCAGCAGTAGCAGAGAGCAATTTAGTGAAGTTGGTGTGCAGGATTGTCAGAGGCGTGATACAGCCTATGAGAACCATGCATGAAAATGTCCAAGCACTAGAACTGCCATGGAGAATTTCGGGGTACAATCTGTCCTGCCGTGGGTATTTCATTTACAAGGGGAGGAACCAAAGAAGAGACGACGTTTTCTACAGGAAATTGTCTGTGACAAACCAGGATATGTTCTGGACGAGAGTTCCTGTCTTTGTGTTGCCACTGAACCAGGGGCTCTGGAATGTCAGCTCACTGATGTGAACTTTGTATCAGGAGCTGCCTTTTTCATCAGTTATTTGGAAGGAAGAGGATAGTTTATCAGAAGATGCTGAAGAAGATTTCTGTCAGTGCAGGAAGAGTGAATTTTGCAGCAAAAATAACTGAACCAGGCGAGTAGCACATTTTTAAAGCAGTCTTCTGGAGTCTGTGCCAGCAGTAGTCTGGTGTGAGAATTGACCTGGATGTGTAGAGTGGTCAAGCAATGAAATTGGTGCAATCAAGAGGAAGGTAAGTACTATCCAAAAGAAGAAAGAACAGCCTTCAGAAATTCCAGACGACGAAGCAGGATGAGATTCTGTTTTCTCGGTTAACAACAATTCCTAGAATGGCTTGGAGTGGACTTCGGATGTGTGTCTGAAATCCCTTTAGCCTTTCACGCAGGGCAGGAAACAGTTATTTCTGTCTGCTTGGGGTAGCTGTTGGCAATGGAATAGTCAAAACAAGCGAACAAAACAACAGCAACAGAAATAAAACCTGTGTTGTGGAAAAGCCAGAAGTGAAGGAGATTGATTATTTTCATAGCATATAACAAAACACATCCATTGCAAACGTCTGAGGATATAGGGGAAAACAGAGCCCGAACCACTTGCCAGTTACAATGGAACTTGGGATAGCAAAAGAAGGGGGTCAGTTCTGCCTCGGAGTGGTTTGCCAGTCCTTCCTCTTTGGAGTCAGGAGGTCCTGCTCTGGGACTCCTTTCTGCTGGGGGAGCGTGGTCTGTGTCTGCTAGCAGCAAGAGAGAGGCTGTTCTGCCCATACAAATGGATTAATTCCTAATTGGTTTTAGTACTTATGGGACCCATCTGTCTGAAGTAGCAAAAGCCTGTGCTGGAAGAAAGATTAATTTGTCTGTGAAGAGGAGGATGAATAGCATAGCCGGCTGTGGTGGAAGTGGCTGGCATTCTTCAGACAGATCTTTAGGGTATTGACACAGAACTGTATGCCTCTGAAGCAGTGTGCTGCGATTGATTTGATGACAATGCAGATCAATTGGAGACGTGGTGAGGTCTGGTGTTGTGACTCGATTGCCAGGATATCATGGTTATTTCTAAAATCTTCATGCAAAATTCAAGAGAAATAACTGAGGAAGCAGCTTACATACATCAGCCTCTTTTCCCTGAGTCTAAAAAGAAAACTTGCAGTTTTGCTACAGATCTTGTGGGAGAAGTTGTCTTTTGTCATGCTTTGTTGTTAATTTAGTCCTTTTTGTAGTGACTGCAGTTACAAGAGCATTTAGGTTGGCTGAACAGGAAACTAATGCATTCTCTTAGTATAGAATTCCTATCCTTTGATCAGGTGCCTCTGAAAGGAAGCTGGGTGTTGTCAGACTGCGTGGCCTGGATCTCAAAGTGCCGTATTGATAAGCAGTGGCAAGATACCAAGGGCTGATGAATGTGAAAGAAGAAAGGATCCATGGTTACCTCCAGACTGTATAATGAGCTGGTTGTACTGGGCAAGCAGACTGCCTGATACGGGTGCATTCCTTGGTGCTGTGGATAGCCTCAAGTCGGCGATGCTGGAGATATTTCTCCCTTCTGCTCTTAAAGGAGATATACTAGGCTGCAAAGCTGTTGGATGCCAGCGCTGTAAACCTAACCTCCGTTGAGCGTCTCTAGAGATCACCGATGTTTACTGAACTGGTTTTTGACTCTAGCTGTCTTTGAGGCTGTTTTCAGGACAGAAAAAGAGCGCATGAAGGTTTTGGCTCTGTTTGAAAGCCAAAAGGTTGGAACTCCTGACTGACACCTTTCTTGCTGAGGTATGAGTAGACGCCTTATAAAGGACACAGCCAAAAGATGCCTAATTCTTAAAGCCTATTGGATTTCAGTTAAAACTGTATGGCTTCTGGTTTTGCCCATGTAGGGGAAGGGACTCCTAACATGGTTGTGAGGAGCTGAAGCCAACAAAGCATTGTCCCTCAATTGAAGGATTCAGAAGGAAAGTAGATGATGCATTTAAATAGCAAATGCAGGGAGAATTGCTGTGGTTTAACTTAAGCAGTTGCAATGGAAGAGTATTTTCCAACCCTTTTATAGTTGTGAGCTGTACGTTGGGGATCGCTCTTGGAAGGTGTTGATGCAGTCAGGGTGAAGTCCTCTGGCTAACAGTACTTGGATGTGGCTGCACTGGTGGTTTGGTACGTGTAAGCAGACATTCAAAGGAAAAGGTAACCAGCCAGAAAGTTAAAAATGGGGAGGTTAATGAGAACATTAAATATACATGTATTTCATGGGCTGTTATGGTGGACTGGTGAAAATCCTTGTGGTGACGGGGCATACTTCATGGCACGAGAACTGAGCGCTGTTTCCTGGGAAAGGGTTACCTGGTGTGAGGTCTGAATAAACAGGGACTGGGGCCCTTTGGCTGTGGTCATTACTCCCTTATTCACAAGATTTTGAGCAAATGCCATTCTGGTAAGTATTTCTGCATAGCACTAGGCCAGGAGGCCGTGATGCATGTGAATGTTACAGGGAACATTGCAGGCAGCAGGGACACGAGCAATGACCAGGAAGGAGTCTTTTGACCAGAGACATGTGTTTTGGGCCAAGGAATGTTGTTCTGGCATGGGTTCTAAAAGAAAGGGCTAGTGCTACAGATGTGTTTGTAAAGCTCTTTAAAGGCCTGAACAGGCGTGAAGGCTGTTGTGCCCTCTTTGTGCTTGTTGTTTACCTTTAAACCTTCCTGGGAACCTTTGGGTAGGTGGAGGTATTCATCCAGTCAGGGAAGTAGGATTGTCTTCGGAGCTCCCTCTGCTATGTTGGTGCCAGGATTGTTTCTCTGTGGTTCTTTCGTTGGCAAGGATGTTTGAAGGAGTAGGAAAAAAGCCAAGAACAGTCTCAGGATCTAACAGCTGTCACACGGGGCCTGTTCAAGGGGCTATAGGGAAACTTGAGAGAGAGGTTTCTTAGCTAGAGGCCTAGCTTTCCACAGCAGTACCGAAGTACGTGTGCACCAGAGATGTGGGTCTCGATGACAGAGGGATCTGCTGAGCTCGTTGAGAATGGGATGTAGCTGGAGTCCTCGGTATAGCGAAGTGGAACAGTGTAAGTGAATGGTAAGGAGTGAGCGTTGTTAGTGTCAGCCAAAGAACGTACATTATGTGCAGATACACCAAGGAGAGAGGACAGAATTAGAGGCTGCTTTAAAATAGAGCAGCAGCTCCAGAGAGCTTGGGTTGGGAAAGAAGAAATGAGTGCTCTGGCTCTGCCTGGGCAGCTCAGGGGAGTAACGTGGTGCCAGGGTGTGGTATAATTAGAGAGATTGCTCCCCTGAACTTACAGGCCATGTCGTTATCGGCCATTGCTAATCTGATATGGCTTTATTTGTTAAAGGCATATTTCAGCACGATAAGTAATTGAACACCTTAAACATTTTAAACCCTCTTAGTTGGGTAAAGTTGGGAACTTTTAGAAGTATGCAATTTGCACTGTCAGTTATAAGGTACAAGACAATGCCTGTTGGAACCTTGTTTTGAAGCTCCTGGGTTGAGTTGGTGGCTTTTACTTCTCCTAAGACTTGAAGCTTTTCTTTTAAGAGGTTCTTTGGTTGTATTGTGAAGGCAGAATATATGGGTTTTCACATTTGCCACAACTAACACTTGCTACTGCTTGTAGGCAAAGCCTCAGATAAGTTTTGAATTGGTTGTTGATTTGGATGTTCTCTTGGCTCATGCCTTCACTAACATATTTGAGTTGTCATTGTAACAAGCGGTCTCCGGCTGGCCATAAAGTTTTGTTTTTCTCAATTGCCAGTCTGCCGTGCTGCAGATGTAGCCCAGTGACATATGGGTTGCATAAAACTGAATCTTGGACCTCAGCGTTGGTGATCGGAGTATTGAAATGCGTACACTGGCTACACGTTAGTCATATTTTAAGCCATTGTTACATTAGGAAAGAAAAATACTTGCATAATTGGTGGTCCTTGGAAATCAATTCATGATTTGAGACTTGTGCAGCATATAGAGCATGATGGTTGGCACAGTGCTCGATGGTATGATTTACTTCAGTCATGTGTATTTGTGCAATTGTTCCAACCTAATGCCATGAATTGGGATTTATAAAGCTGGAACTTGTTCGTTCTTGAAATGAGGAGGAAGTTGATTATGTTTTATTGACAGTAAAATCTTTCTTTTCAGGGCACAGGTGCAGCAAGTTTTGACGAATTTGGGAATTCGAAGTACCAGAATCGTAGAACTATGAGTAGCTCTGATCGTGCAATGATGAACGCTTTTAAAGAAATTACGAACATGGCAGACAGAATCAACCTCCCTAGAAATATAGTTGTAAGTTCATGTCTCTCTTTCTTTAATTGTTCTGGCATTGACTTAGTTAGCATAATATAATGAGCACATGAATTTTTGATATTGCTGCTAATTAAATGGCCTAGAGTTAATTAAATTTAGTCTTCTTGCTTTGAAGGATCGAACAAATAATTTATTCAAGCAAGTGTATGAGCAGAAGAGCCTGAAGGGAAGGAGTAATGATGCTATTGCTTCTGCTTGTCTCTACATAGCCTGTAGGCAAGAGGGTGTTCCAAGAACATTTAAAGGTAAGCTTTCAGTGGTACAGATTCAATTTTGCTGTGAAGTATCTAGCTATTGTTACTGAAGGAAGTTAATTTTCTCATTTCTGGACTTTGCTGAATTGGTTGTTCTCAGCTATGGTCCGCCTTGCTTTGGGTCTGGGGAGGAGGGAGGCAGTCTAGAAAAAAACTGCTATGTTCATAAGGCTCTCAGGCAAGGGATTTTTGGTGATAATGCATTTAAAAATTGGCACCTGAGAGTCATTCTGAGTGTCAGCGAAATTTAAGATATTGCTCAATCTGAGGAAATTGGGGACTTTTCTGACTGAATTTGAACCAGCAGCTCTGCAGTATGTGCGTCCTTTTCCTGACAAGGATACGACTCTGACACTGAGTATCAAATCTCCCTTACTAAGCAACCTGTATTTATTGAAATATAAATTTATATTTTATATAATAACTATATATAAAATAATAAATTAATATAAATTAATATATAATTAATATATAATAAATTATAAATATATAATTCATATTTTATAATTATATACATTATATATATAATTTATGTAATATAATTTTATATAATAACTCGTGAAAAGTTTGCACTGACTTAAGTGATTTTGGGAGTTTCATACGTATGCAAAGCTTGTTTGGTGGTGGTGTCCATAATCACATTGGCCTGCTTTGTGGTGTTAATGCATAGAGAATTAAATCTGCATATTTTGGGGGAGAAGATGCTGTCAAGCTGAAGTTTGTTTTTTCTCTTTGTTTAGAAATATGTGCAGTGTCCAGGATTTCAAAGAAGGAAATAGGCCGATGTTTTAAACTCATTTTGAAAGCTCTGGAAACCAGTGTTGATCTGATTACAACCGGAGACTTCATGTCAAGATTCTGTTCAAATCTGGGTCTTCCCAAACAAGTGCAAATGGCAGCCACACACATTGCCCGTAAGGCCGTGGAATTAGATTTGGTTCCTGGGAGAAGCCCTATCTCCGTAGCAGCTGCAGCAATTTATATGGCATCACAAGCTTCTGCAGAGAAAAGGACACAAAAAGGTAAAACTTCACTGTATTCAATGTCTTACTGCTTGAAAGAGAATTCAGGGTTACTGTAGAACTTGGGTAAAGTCACTGGAGGTAGCGGTAAGCCGGCGTTACAATGGCGTGCGGCAGAGACCAAACCAGGACGTCTCTTCTGCCCCCCCCAATAAAAATGGAGCGGTGAGCTGTGCTCAGTGAAACTGAACTCACGTTCTTCTGGCACTAGGAGTTGGATTCTGAAATGCGGCAGAGCAGTAAGGACATTCAAATGAGCGTAATTTTAACCACCCATGTTAACGTTGGCACGTGTACGTTCTGCTGCTCCAAAATACTCAAAATGCAAACATGGTGGCAGTTGTAGCTGGTATTGTGGCCTTAGCTTACACTCCTAGTCTCAAATCGTTCTGGCAGCCCCAGATCACCTAGACTGCGGGACAGCTTGGCCATAGATCACCTCAGCATTATCCTCTCCTGGCAGGGTAGCCCTTAGAAAGCCAGTAAAGAGTTCAGGCCTGTTCCTGAGCTTCAGAACAGCAGGGATCGGCCTCTGGGTTGCGAGAGAACTGGGCCCATGTGAGGGCAGCGCGTGGGGAGAGAAGGGAGCAACGGCTGCCTTGGTTGTTAGGACTTGGTGTGGCACACGGAGAGAAGTTGTCACTTTGTCTGGTCCAGTTCAGATCAGAGATGTTAAAAATTTAGCAATTCTTGAGAGATTATTTTAGGTAAGTAATAGTCTTTATCTGCCGGGTTGTGGTGTTCTGTTCTGCATTAAGTGCTGCTTGTTCTGTCCTTGCAACTTTCATCGTGTTGGCAGTTTCTTGGGCATGGGAGTGATCTAGAACCCAAGCAGTACTGTGCCTTCATCCTTGCTCACCTTGAGCTATTTGATTCTCTCTCTTGAGTCTTTGTTAAATGAAAATACATCTGCCTGCAGTTGATACATACATGCCTCATACTCCTGCAGAGTCCTGGGACAATGTTGGGGCTTCCAGGCCTTTCAAGGTTTGAAATTCCAACCTTTGTAAAATCTTGAATCAATTTAAGTTCCTTTGCATCTCAGTGTTTCCTTGCCTGTTAAACAGTAGTTTGCTCTGTACCTGGGAAGTATTTGGTCCTGCATTTTAAGGTAAATGTATTTCATGTTCAGCCGAAGGTACTGCTTCTTGCTTATGTCCAAGTTTTCTGCTGCTTTTGCTTATATTTAATTAAAGCACAAAAATGAAGAGCTTGATGCTGACAACGTTTTATCAGAGTATTGCTGGGTATATGTAGATTTTGCAGTAGCTGGTTTTAATGATTTTTGGTCTCTTGGCCCTATATTAATTTGAAACTGATTTTAATCCAAGATGGATAACATAAGTTGAATTACGGTATATGAGAAAAGCAACCTTGTTATATGCAAAATATTAGTCACCATGGCTAAAACATTTTTTCCAAGCTTTTGGGAGAGTTAGGAACAAAGCTAAGTGTCTAGCACTTAGTTGTAAATGATGTTTGCTGATTTCTTCAATAAAAATGGCAACAAAATAAAAACTGTTAACCATTTTTCTGCTTTTTGTCTTAGAAATTGGTGATATTGCTGGTGTGGCTGATGTTACAATCAGGCAGTCGTACAGGCTGATCTATCCTCGGGCTCCTGATCTCTTCCCAGCAGACTTCAAGTTCGATACCCCAGTAGACAAGCTACCACAGCTGTGAGATTGCTGAAGGCTCCTTTAATTTCTATTAACAAAAAAAAAAAGAAACTTTTGATTTTTTTTTTTGCCTATAATAAAGGATGTACAAAGTGTTAATATTGAGTCTTCATGTTGTGGAACTGGAGGATACTGCCAGAACGCAGCACACATTCCAAGGGTAAACAAGCTCGTTGTGTGGCATTTTGTATGTATATATTAGTGGAAGTAAATATTTAATGACTGTTGCAACAAACTTAATTTCATATTGTTGTACTTACTTAGATTTCTTTTGTAGGGATCTAGTAAAATGTATTTTGGAAAATTGAAAATATTCTGTAATTCCTGAATAAACTGTTTTCCAAAAACACTTACGTCTTGTGAGTATCACTACAAGTTGACGTGCACGTGCTGTTCGCATACTGAGAACTGGAATGCAGGCCACGGAATGGCAGAGCTAGCTTCGTGCTTACGGAGTTAGTCACAAGGCTCACCTTCCTCACAATTTGAAATCTCTGCCGTGGCTTTAATATTTGTAGTGAGCTACAATTTGCAGTATGGAAGATTTTAACCCAGAGTGCAAACAGTTGGTGAAAAGCAGTTTGAATATTTGCACAACTGCTGCTGAAGGTCTCCAGCCTTGTATTGAAAAGATCACTCACATCCTGGCACAGCCTCTCCTTGATTTTCACTGATGTCTCGGTGCTTTGCTTCCATGAATTTGTAATGACAAAACAGGCTTAGTTTTGGTTGAATTCCTGGCAGCTTTGTGGTGCTTGGTATTGTACAAAGGAAGATCAAAAATGTTTCTGATACTGCTGTTCAATGTCCTGACGTCTTTTTGCCTTGCAGTCTGGCTGGCCAGTGGTTAAGCTTTTGGCACTGTTATATTCTACTTGAGCACTTAACTCTTGTGAAATGATGCACCAGATGCTAAGAAGCGAAGGCCAGAAGTTATTCGGTCCTTCCCAAACTATAATAGCTCTGAAAACTAGCTGCCTCTTGACAGTGTTCCTTTTGTGTGCAAAGCAACAAATGTCCTTAACTGGAAGTCTTCTGGTTCCTGAACTAATTTTGCCTCACAGGTGCAAATTCATTTTAATTTCCAAAATGAACAGCTGAGGGGTCAGCTTGCTTCACATCTGGTCCTAAGCCATCCGGAGGGAGGGCTTTGTGTCCAAAGCTAACAGCACCGATTGTCAACAGCCCGTGCTGTTTTCCTGGTGGTTTGGTTTAAATCCTGTTCTGCCAAGCAAGACTACTGAAACGTGGCAGCTCACCGGTTTTTCTTAAAGCACAGAGGCACAGTTGTTTTACAGCACCAAGGCGGTTGGTTGCAGTCATGAAAAATGATCGTGGTGCAGATGTGTAAGGCTGCTGTGTTCCTGTTGTTCGGAGGGTTGTAATGTAATCTATTTCCTTAACCTTGGTTGCAGCTTTTCCTGTTACCTGGGCTTTCCTGGTCTTGGTTTTCAATACTTCTGCTGGCTCCTTGGTGGGAGCAGGTGTGACGCTTTGAGCGGACGGGGCCCTGCCTTAAGCGCACTGTTAGAGCTTGGAAATGCAGAGATGAAAGGCCTCTTAGAGTGAGTGTACTTTTCCTGAAACCTTACGTTTATGATAATGCTCTTATTTGAAATGCTTTCAGGTGTTATGAATAAGCAGTTGACACGTGAGGGGTGAGTGCAGTTTGTTACATACAGCAGAAGCTGTCTGGATTGAAATTCAGAATGGAATATAGCAGATAGAGGCAGGGATACGCTGTCCTGGCTGGGCCCTACCTCTTCCTGCACTTGTGCAGGCGGTTCGTGCGCCTCCTGTGATGTGGAGATGGCACTGACAGCAGCCTGAAGAGGTGTAACGAGGAATATGCTTGAAGGGGCTGTGTATTCTGGGAGAACAGTTACCTCTTATCCCAATAGACTAAGCTTAATGTATAGCATTTTAGGGAAGAAAAAATCATACAACTTTGAATTCATTTTGGGGCAGTTATGAACACCTTAGTAAGCTGCTTTAATGAAGTTAAGAAATGTGTCTTCTCTCACAGAAGCTTCTCCTTCAGGAATGAGCTCTTTGTGTTCCTGGCTGTTCACCCTCAGTGGTTCTCGGTGCAGGGAAAGGTGTGAGCTGCTGGAGACAAGGTTTCTGTTCTGTAAGGAAGCTCTGTGGCTTCTGGGAGCTCTGCTGCACTCTTGTAGCTGTTGTAATCGCCTCTGACCTCTGGAGCTGTGACGCCTTGCCCTGCAGTCGCAGGCCCTGCACTGAAGGGTGAGACTTCCTCTTCTGGGTTTTGGGCCGTGCAGTGCTTCAGGATGCTCCGTGGGTGAGTTCTTCCAAGGCCTTCAGCTGGAGAACATGCTAACGTTGCCTCTGCTGGTGAAAGGGAGGTGTGTTCTTACCTTGTGTCAATTGGAAATTGTATAAACAAAGAGATGATCGGCGCGATAGCACCAGAAGCTGAGAGCAGCTTTGGTCCAGCAGAGACTGCTGTTAACAATCACAAATTGGAAGCCTCGGATCATTTAAAGGCAGCTTTGGGCTGGGCAGTAGTCATAGCTCCTTGAAAAAGCACTCTCCAAATGTCTGGTGGCATCTTAAATCTCCTTAAAGCTACAAGTGATAGCTATATCTCTTCTGATTGAGTTTAAACTTTACATATGTCCCTGTGGCAAGCTACCATACTTTGTTTTATTTAGGTCAGATGCTTCTTGCTTTTGAAGAGGGACTCAGACAGTTGCTGTGAGCTGGACTGGCGGTAGATGGACGTGAAGCTGAAGAGATGCTGTTCCGTGAGAACCTTTCTCCTGGGACTTCAGCTGTCCTGGTAGGCTCAGTGCCCCCTTAGGCTGAGGAGCAGCACAGGAGCCAGCTGGCTCTGTGTGGTCGCTCGGTAGATGGAGAATAGGCAGAGGTGCTTGCTTGTCTGCCTTTTGCTGTTAAGGCCACGGCCACAGGCCGTCTTCCTCCAGGAACTGCAAGCAGTGAGTAATGCTGATTTTCCAGGAACAGCAAAAAGAGCCTATTATTGGGGTGCCAGAGACTTCCTGGTGGACAATCTGAGTACTGAGCTAAACACGGAAGGTGACCACTTGCTAGATGATGAGGCTGCTCTCTCCCTATTTCCTGAATAAAAGTGTCAAGTGAAAAGGCTAGTGGGGGTGGGTGGCAGAAAGAGCCGCTCTACGATGGCATAGCGGGAGCGGTGACTGTTCGGTGGTGTGCTTCTGAGCTGGGTGTTTCCTGTTAGTGGGAAGAGTCATGGCACCTCAGCAGCCTGATTTGGGGCGCATTCCCAGGTGCAAAGAGGGCTCTGAGCACTTCCAGCCTGCTAGCTAACTACTTGTATTACCGAAGCCAAGCTGCCGCCAAGCCCGTATGATGAGCAGAGCCTGAAGTGCAGGCAAGGAGGCCAGCTGCAGGTCGCGGTGTTGGTAGGCTTTGGGTTCTCTGCTAAGAAGTACAGGTGGTGGCTGTGGGGAGCTGGTCCTGCGGGGAGCCTGGGATGACACAGGCGAGCTGAAGGATTGGATTCAGCACAGACAACAAAGGACACAGCCTGGTATCTTTAGGTGCTTCCTGTTTTAATTGAACTGCAATTTAGACTATTTAAAACTCCCTGTAATCTTCATTTGGATCCAGCCCTTTCTGGAATGACTGCTTAGCTAAGTACTGAAGGTAGGTGGCTCTAAGTAATAGCCTCATGAAACCTTAGCTTGTTCTTTAAAGTCGTAGAAAAGATTTATTCTCTAAATGAACTCAGAAAAGAAAGTTTCATTCTTGCTTAAAGAACAGATTTACTGTGGGTTATGTGCAGGTTTTTGTTTGTTTACAGAGCTGCCCTATGTAGTGGGGAGAAAAATAACGAAGAAATACCCAGGAGGGAGGGTTGTCTCCCACTGTCCTCAAAGGAAGCTTGTGAGGGAAGGCGGCCAAGTCAAGCTGGCGAACCTAATATATGGGATCTTTTCCTGCTCTGCTAAGGACTGCTCACCCAAACAAGAGAAGATGACTTTCCTTCACTTTGAAAGAAGGTATGTTCAGAGCTGGTCACTTAGACTGAAAAAAGAAAAAGTGGGTTAAGTGTGGGTGGGTGGGTGGGGGTGGAGTACAGTGAACTAGCCCTGAGAGGCTGGTTTTCTGTAAGTCCCTTCCTGAGTGCAAGTTCTTTTCTGAAGTTACCTGTAGAAAAAAACCATGACTTGTCACTTCAAAAAACAGCAAAATCATGTTTGGGACACGATTTACAAATTACTCTATTTAAAACTTTAATTTGTGATATTAATGACTGCAAAACACTTAAAATGACATTGTTAAAGGCACATTTCATTTTAATGCATAGTGTACCATTCTAAAATATCCTAATTTCCTTACAAAGTGCTTGAGCAGCCACATACAGATAAAGTATAGCAAAATATATTTACAATCTAGGGTTTAAAATCTTAATCTGCCTAAAAATATTTAAAAAACTACAGAGATAAAATTAGTGCTTTCTTTCAGCTTAACTGGGTGAACATACCCTGCCATCTAATTTTTTTTTAGTGATTTACTTAGATTTAAAAAAAAAGATTTCTGTACAAGATGTAGTTACAAAAAGGTATTTTTCAGGATACTTTCATAAGTGTTAAGCACCCTGTTAGATGCTCATTATATATATTTGGGAACCAAAAAGGGTAAGCTGACTGTACCTCAAAAGTATTTAGCATTTAGTTTCCACTTGATATAGGAACATAATTTGTTTCTTATTTATTAGAATTTAGAAAGAAGTAATGCTGAAAAGTTCACTCCCTCTTCCTGACATGATTTATAGAGCTGGTGAAGATGCCTTCCTGCTTCCTAGGGTGGGGCAAGCCTGATTTAGAACCACTCCCCTTTTTTCCCTAAGCCTGTCTTCTGCCTGACCCTGCAGGTCTGTCCAGCATCATGATTTTAAACAACCACCTTAGTGTTGCACACTCAAGTGGTTTCTATTTTTCCTTTGAATGAATAGAATTAGGGATTTTGAATTCGAGTGCTGATTCTCACTGTCTTAGCCCACCAACAGCAAACTCCTGGCTAGGATGCACCTGTGAGATTGAATACACAAACTCTGAGTGGTGTGAGAGCTAAGGACAGCATGGAAAATTTATTTTCTAAGAACTCATCTTTGCCTGCAGAACATCAGGTGCCAAAAACAGGTCTTGGTTTCCAAGTACACACAGTGTCTGGTCTAAATTGTTTTCCAACTTTTGAGGTACAGCTTTAGTGTTAGGAAGTTTATAAAATATACAGTTTTTATCAAAAATATTTATACATTCTGTTACAACATATTGCTTTTACCCTTGGTAACTGCCAATCTAAGTTCTGGAGTTCAGTGGCCTAAAGGTACACGAATATTTTCTTCGCTCAAGAGTTCTATGTTGTTCACATGGCCACTGTGCAAAATTAATGAAGTGGTATAATTAAATTACTTGCCTGGACATAAGAATACATTACAACTTCCAAATATACATGTTCACAGCATGTATACATTGAAAATCCTTATGTTTTCTAAAAGGTGATATGATTTGTACAGCAGATACAGGATGATCTAGGTGGTTAAATACAGAATGGTTAACTTATCTGTCCACTGCAGGAGTGGAAAAGGCGTAAGTTTGAGTATGGAAGTGGATGGGCTTGGGAAACGCGTATGCTTCGCTCTGTGTAGGTAGACTGAGCAACATCCTTGTTACATTCTTCATTTCAACCAGGGTTTTAAGCCATGCTTAAAAAGCTTGAAGGCAGAACTGTTTGGCAAGTGGCTTTGGTAAACTTCCTGGGTTTTTCCTCAATTTTTCTTTTTAATGGAAGCACTTACACTGTTGTTATCTCAGAGGCAAGGCATTTAACATTTTTCCTAATAAATACCATAGAAAATTTATAAAACAAGGCATAGCTGTTCTCAATACCATTATTTTAAGAACACAAGAGGAAAGTGTACATAGAAATGTGTAGTTTTATAGACTGCACAAGATAATATTTAACTGAAATAGTTTGCCTTCTCCAGATAGAACCATGTTCTGTGCGAGTGTCATCAGTATCCCAAACTTCTATTTCATGTGGCTGAGTAGAGTTAAGTGATTACCTAGCTCAAAGTCTGCTTTTCCCACTTAAGGCAGATCCTTAAAAAACAATGTAATCTGCCATAGAAGAGTGAGAGAAAGTACAGATCCAAGTGTGCCCATGTGTGGGAAGCTCAATACGGCCTGGATTCACCCACTCAGCTTAAGAACTCCATAGAACTGCTTTCCAGTGCTCAGATAAAAAACAATATACAAAGAGGCCACTCTTCACAAGAGTGTTAAAACAGTACTTAAAAGGGTCTTCATGTGATTTAAAAAAAAAAAAGCTACAGGTGGCACAGAGAGCAATTGAAGGGTTGGTATTCTTCTGAGAGAGGCATTCTTGTGAGCCAGTCAGCTAGGATTTCACAGTGTCTAGAAGTTAACACCAATCAGCAATGTAATCAAAATCTCTGAACATTTCCTGCTCTTCTTCAGAAAGTATCCTTGGTTCCCGAGGTGGAGTGAGGATAGGTGCTTCAGAGGTAAATTCGTCATCGAAATTACTAACATCTTCTCGTCCTCTAATGGTGGGTACAAAAGGAGGCTTCACTTTCTTGGCCAGTAAAGCATTCCAATCTATTAGCTGTAAAATAAACCAACTGATGTTTAGTTTCCCATCTCTATCGCTAATGTCCTCAGAACTAACACTGGCTTGTACTCACCCGGAAGAAGTGATGCTTTTTCACATCCTCAGCATCTTTCTCTCCAGCTCCAAGACGCCGTTCTGGATTTCTTCGTAGCAGCTGACAAAACATGTGATATTTTAGTGTGCAAATTCATGGGTAATGCTACTGTGTAAGAGTCGACACCAAGACTGGATGGACAGTGACTTCATACTGCCTGACCTATGAAAAACTCTTGGTCCTCAAAAGAAAGGTGAGGACAAAGCTGTAGACAGAGCAGCAGTGCTCTTTTAAAGACACCTGGATCTCACAGCAAGATTCCACAAGCAGCCTAGCTCTGAACATGTACTGTGAGCGGACTCACCTGTCTTACTCTGCAAATATGTACTGCATCTTAGTACCTGAGGTAATCTGTGGGACTAGCGTTCAGCACAGAGATACTAACTCTGATTTCTGCTGGAGAGGACATAGAATCTATATAAGCTGGTATTTCAGCTTGCTTGGCTCAAAAGAGACTAGGCTGTTGTCTGCTGTGTCCAGCTATTTCACAGCAGTTGATTTACCAGGAGAGGGGTGGATACTGCTTCACACACCCAGCCAAATATAGCAGTTCTCTAGGTAGCCTCTACTTGAGGCTACCTTGTCACTGTGATCTTTTTCCACAATGGAATCAAAGTAACGTGAAATTGTAGGCGAAGGGCCCCATGGAAGCCCACTATTTGAGAGTATAGGATTGGCTCAGATGGGAACAGTACAAAGAGATAAAACTAGTAAACTGTAAACACAAAGTTCACTGTGTGCGCATTCTGGGTGCAGTGTAGCAGTATTCTCTCTCCACCTGCCAATGTAGATAGAGGCACTTCAAGATAAAACTACATTTTTCCAGTACTGCCTTAAAGCTGTATTCTTTGTCCTTACTCTAGGAAAACAATCTGAAAGGAAGCACTCATTTTGAGCTATATTTATGCTCTAACTTAAATAATAAGTAACAGTAGTTACTGTGACATGCTTTAACTTTAATGCTGCTTCACGTTGCTGAACTGGGTGCTAGACTGACAATATTCAGTGGCTTAAGCAAAGAGACTGAATCCCAAGACTTGGAACCCTCCCCAGGAAATGCCTTTCCATCAACTGAGATAAGCCTCTGAGACATCTAAAGATGATGTCTGAAGCTAGTAGAGACATTACAATAAGGAATAGCACTAATAAAAATCAAAATCAGCCTTTCTTTGCCAAGAACGGAGCTGTAGATGCCACGTGTATAGAGTTCCCTACGCCAGTTGGAATGAAACCAAAAAGAGTTAGTTAGAAAGTCTTTAAAATTAAAATGTTCATGTGACTATGTTAATCTAGCAAGCAAGTCAATGCAGCGGTGTTCTGCTAGAAAATGAAACTGGAACTTCTCTAGTTAGAGATGATGTTGAAACTTAGTTCAGGGAGAAAATAAATCTTAGCGTTTCACATTTCAAAAAGAAAAACTTGCTCCTGAATAATTAAGTGAAATGGCACTGAGATTACGTTTAAGGCAAAAAAAATGGTGATAGGCAGCATGGCACAGCATAAATGAAGCAAGCCTGAAATTTAATTGTAGAAAAGATAGTCGCATATAGGTTCTTAAGAGTACTTTGTTCTCTATAAAAGTGATTAATTTTCTTAAGGTAGGAGACAAAACAGGGTAAGAGGGAAATACTGTAATGTTTTTTATTACTTTCTTACCCGTCTCATTATAGAGATGGCTTCTGTGGACAGAAAGCGTGGATATCTTACTTCATCATTTACAATACTGTCAAACACCTCTTCTTCATCATCTCCAGGGAAAGGAGACTATAATGTAAGTAATAAAAACCCCACAAGTATTAAAACAGGCTTAAAAATCATTTACAATTTAAAACAAGATATTCAGCTGACAACTTGGAGTTACTCCCTAAAATTAAACTTTCCTTTGTCCCAAAAATATACAGTCCTTTTCCATAAGGAAGAGAGCAAAGTCATTACCCTCCCCCCTTCTTTTTTTAATTAAAGGACTATGCTTTAAAGTGTACTTTTAAAAGTAGTAAAACCTAGAAGTAGTATCTTTTTGAACTCTGACACGAGATATACAGGAAATGTGGAAGGCCTCTATTAGCTCTTCTTTGAGACAAGTAACATGTGGAAGACTTTATTTTTGTAATACCTCTAGCATGTTATAGCTTAAGAACAGAAACTACTATAAGGTGGCTTGAAAGATGCAACCCACACTCTTTTTCTCCTTTTTCCCCCCCTTAAACCTGAAAGGAGTTACCATCTTTGTTATCATCAATAAGATGAAAATGGAGATATCATGGAGATACTCTAGAAAATGGACCAGGAGGCCAGGCTATGTATGCATTAATAGTAAACAACTGAGTAGTTATTTACCATCCCATTTACACAGAACTGGGGCATTCTGTTTTAGTGCATGTGCAATTCCAATCATAAGTAACTTTGCATTTGGCATAATCTTTCACTACTATCCAGTTCTATGAATTAAAGTTTATGTGCATTCAAGCTGCACGAGTTAAGGAGTTGGTTTTCTCCCCTAGCACATTTGAAAGCAGAAGCCTGCTATAAGCTGTGTGCATCCAAATCTGACAATAACAGACAAGGAAACTGAAATCAAAGTTAGGATTGCTGTGCCCTGCACACTGGAAACTGAGCTCCCCCAATCCAGATGTGCTATTTTCTTGTTTAGAGTCACTGGCATTAATATACTATTACCATCATTTGATTTTAAGGCATAATGATGTAATTAGAAGCAAAACAAAAAAAATCTAGAGGTTAAATCTTGGACCAACTATGACTCATACACTTCCACAGCAGCTGGTAACTCAAGCCCCCGACACGACTAATTGATTTCTATAGCATTATAGTAGCTAGTATCAGATAAAGAGCTGCTCAGAATTTATTCCTACTTAATGAAATTAAAATGCTCACAGTAAAACTAGGTACGCCTACGCATACTGTATATTGATATAACTATGTTATATAGGGGCATATTAAATGTTGACAGGATGATAGTTTTGTAATATTTTTAACATAGGTTTGTCTTATGACTGTGTTGTATCTTTACTAGAACTTACCTCACCCACTAGCATCTCATAGATAAGTACACCAAGACCCCACCAGTCTACAGCTCTTGTATAGGAAGTTTCTGTCAGCACTTCTGGAGCAAGAAATTCTGGTGTGCCACAGAATGTGCTTGTTCTGTCTCCAAATCCCATTCCTGAAAGGTTACAATTAATGAAAAGCAAGCAGTATTTTCTGCAAGTCCACAAACCATTCCTTCAGCAAGTAAAACCTAACACAACTTCAGCAAAGTGATACTGAGGTGTCATGGTCTGTCTCAGTTACCTCAGTCTAAACGAGGTAAATAAAACATTTCCCCCAACTCTTCTCTCTCATGCCCTTGTTCCAAGTGTGCTTCAATATAACCTTCTCTGTCCCTATACAATGAGCCAAATCAAGCCTCCAATTACACTTTTGTCACCCCGTGACAAAGATGTCACCATCTTGGAAAGATACAAGCAATCTTATACTATGTTTTTATTAGCTTGTACAGGAAAATGTGGTACCCTAGTTCAGTCAAACATGCCTATTGCAGATCCTTCTGCAATGGCAAGGCTACCCACAGTAAAGTAAAACAGAATGTAGTGAAACGACCTGGAGCAAAATAAGCCCTGTGCAAGAAAGGCATAGTTAGAAACAGCACCACAAGCACTGATGTGCCACTATGTGCGTGGAGGTGCTATGGAGCGCTTAAGAAAACCATTTATAGCAGCAGTCAGTAAACTGAAGAGCTTTCTTGGTCCTCGTTTCCTTTCATCTTTTGTGGAATTTGTAGCTGAAGTCACACAACTTGCCCTAGGATATTAAAAGCAATAATCATGTTTGACCACCTACCAAATTTACAGAATTCCTCTCCCTCTTAGGCTACCTAAAAGAGGAATATTTGGGAGACAGGCTATACAAATTGGAGAAGGAAATATACTTTGTCAAATCTTCCCTCCCCATATCCTCCAATGGGGTTTGACAAAGGCACTTTCCTCAATACAGAAAAATCCTTTATTTTGTCTTATTTGAAAGTTAGTTGCCAGTAGCTGGATGCTTGAGAGTTACTTTCTAGCATCTAAGCTTCCCTTTTGGGATAAATTTCTCATTTTTAGCTATAGTATATTTAGCCTGTCATTTCTATATACTTATATGCAACTATTTGAGAGTAAAGAAAAACAAACCACTGTAAAAGTTGAGGTGTGGATTGATTTCATTGTCAACTTAGCTTTAGAATGAAGAAAATTATTTAAGAGTCAGAATAGGTGTTCCTCACAACTGAGATTAAAAAAAAAGGCTATGCTCAGATGTTCTTGGTATTTTCTCCACTAAGGAACTTCCTTCCATCTCCCCATGTGTACAATCAGAGACGTATTTTTCCTTCTATATACATTTGGCAGTTCACAAATCTCACAGAACAGTCAAGAGCAAGTGAGATGACAGAACTTTCCTAGGAATAAAGAAAGAAATTTAAGAGCCATTACCTTCTTTGCAAAGACCAAAGTCAGCGATTTTCACAAAGCCTTCTGTGTCCAGCAATAAGTTATCCAACTTCAAATCTCTAAATGAATATTTGAGAGAATTTTTTTAGTACTATTCAGAATAGCTGAAACTCATCTGTTAGAAATGCATCAATCACTACTTACCTATATACTATTTTGTGCTCATGTAAATACTGAAGTCCAAGAACAACACATGCAGCATAGAATCTGTTGAAAAAGTTGAAATGTAAAGTTTTAATGGATTCTAGTCCTGCTTTTCAGAATGCGAAGCTCATCGTAATTTATCTTTTATTAGCCATCCTCTGAAGATTATACTTTTTGCCTTTTCAGCTACAGATTAGAATCACAGAATCATAGAATCATTAAGGTTGGAAAAGACCTCCAAGATCATCTGGTTCAACTGTCCCCCTACCACTAATACTACCCACTACATTAGCTTTATAGAGGGTCAGGATTTTAAAGTCAAATATCAAAAATGTTTAAACTTGCAGCTTTCAACCTGGAAGGTAAGTTTTCCTGTAGTGTTCACTGCCATGCCACTGAAGAATTTCTAATTTGTCTTACTCCTTTTTTTGTCCTTGCCTGTTATTTTAATTATGATATTAAATTTTTAATATGATCTTTACCAAAAAAAAGTATTATAAACATTAAATATCTGTATACCATTTTTGCATTCAAGTTAGATTCAGGTACTAAACCTGCATATGTATTTTTTCTAATAAAATGAGAATCTTTTCCCTTTTAAAAACTGAACAGTATTTTCTGAAGTGACATAACACAGAGGGTGTGTGGTGATGAATATTTCAGTTCTTGTTCACTGAAACAGAACAAAATGTCCTTCCATTAATGCCATAAAAAGGGATGGATACTCACACTGCTCTTGGTTCAGAGAAGACATCAGTATGAATGTGCATCATCAGATCCCCACCAGCAGCATATTCCATTACAAAGCAAACGTGATCTTTGGTTTGGAAACAAGCAAAAAGGTTCACCAGGAAGGGATGCCTTACACTATTCACAGTTTCAAATATTCGCTTTTCACACATCAAGCTGCAAACAGAAAAATCAGTAAAATTTAAAGCTGAATCCCAAACCACAGATCTTATGCTTTTTCCTCTATTCCTCGAAGATAAGAATACTCTTCCTTTTAGGAGAGAACTTTTAATATTTCCACACATAGTAAGTTGATGCTAGGATACTCAAGAAGTTGCATTTGAGTTTCACAAATGAAATAGGCAACCCAGTGTTCCACGAAGACTAAATCATGCTAGTTCTCCTTCCAAATCAGAATGCATCAGTATCATGTGGCATTAGCATTAATCCATTTTTATTTTAACTGTGTATAATATCTGTAATATTACTCTTTTTTTTGACTATATATCTGTCTACAATCATTCCCGATTATTTCTCTGTAAGCCAGTTGGTTAATTTGTAGCTTATTCTTAATGCAGTTATCTGTCTTCCTGCAATTCAAATGAAAACAGTAATTATTAAACAGCTGTAAAAGCATCTTCTTGCATTGAACCTAGACAGTTTTCCACCTGCCATTTCATTTCCAGACAGAGTAAGATCGTAGTTCTTGGGCAAAGAGATTGAAAACATAATAGTGGAGTATACATGGGACTTAAGGCAAAATGTGATGGACAGAGTATGACGGTATGTTACAGGTTGAGAAATACCATCATATGTTTCTGCCAGCAAAGAAAATAGTCACTGTCCTCCTGGAATGTGATGGAAGTCTATAAAACAAGTAATTAGAAGTAATGATTACAAGAGAATCTGAATGGATGAAAAATTAAAAATACAGGCATGGTAAGACGGGCACTAAAATAACCAGTACTGCTTTCTCCTTGCCCCAGAACAAAGGCTAAGGGTCTGTAACAGCCAACTGTGCAGGAAGATGACTTGTTTTGCTCTTTCATGGAGTTTAACTACCATAAGCCCTACCAAATGTGTGTGTTGCATGCAGAAAGAAAGCAACTGATTCAGGTAATCCACGTATTAAATTTTACAAACTGACCTGTCTACTTCATCACGAGCGACAATATCTCCTTTCTTTAAGGCTTTAATAGCGAACATCTCATTTGTGTTTTTGTACTCTGCCAGCAGCACCTAAAACAGAAGATAAGTAATTTATTTAAGTCTTATATCTATTTTTTGATATAACCTTGACATTTGATATAGCCTTTTGACATTTACCTTTCCAAAATGTCCTCTACCCAGTACTGCACAACACCTGAAATCCTTCAGGCTGAACTGAAATCTTTGTTGTGTTCTGTATAAATAAATAAATAAGCGTTAAAAAAGAGTCTTCTAGTTTGTTAACTTTAACAAACATTCATAATCAACACTAAAAATATTGCATTTTTACCTTCTATCTTCAGGCTCTCGGACGTTGGTGTATTTTATGTCTGAATGTGGAACATCAGGCTCACAGATTATTTCAGGCTGGAGTTTTGGAACAATACTATTTCTGCCATTTTCAAAATCAAAAGCTGTTACTTCATCCTGGAAGGAAAAATAAGTCTGAAAATTTAAAAGCTCGCTGAAGTAAAAGGATGCAGAAATTCTTAACTCAAAAATTATCTAACCTAAAACATTATACCTCAAGATGATATAGATAAGCAAGGTTTTAACAGAATGATGAAACCTGTTCCTCCAATTATTCTGCCCTTTTTTAATAAAACCACTTTTTCCCTGAATACTCTGATGGATTTTATTTTTTTTTTTTTCCCCGCAATGGAACCAAACAGTGACATGGGAAATTAAACACACCAACCATGGAAACAAGTAATCAGGGCATCCATAACTTACACATACAGAATCGTCTCAACAGGCAGCGTAATGCTGAAGTGCACAGGAAGAAGTCCATCATAAAAATACCAATATTACAACCTTGTTAAACTATATAGCCCCAAATTCTTAAATTTACTTACCTGAGCTGGCATATCAGGAGCCTTCATCTCAGAGGAAGATTCACATATTTCACCAAGGGAAGATGCACGGGGTGGAGCAGGTGGAGGCTCAGGCTCAAGTTCAAAATCCAATTTAGCTACAGGAGAGTCACTGGCAAGAAAATAAATAACTCCTCAGTATACAGCAAGGAAAGTTTTAATAATATGAAAACCAACTTAAAATCATGTTGTTTGTATTTCTCCTAGAGCACATCTTGTGTGTGTTGTATGTGTATAAAATGGGATGTCCGAAATAAAACAATGAAAGGTCTTCAGTCTCGCAGAATAAACGTATTTTACATACATCAGTGTGTCAACATTTCACCATTACTCTTGCTCCTAAAAGTACTTAAAAATGGTAGACATGCCTACCTGGCTGGCAGTGCTAGTTCAGGGATGCGTACATCAACCACTGGCACTGTAGCAGGCACTGGTGCTTGAGGGCTGAAGGTGCCAGAGTGATTCACTGTAGGAATAGCTCTTCTCACCAGCCTTCCCCAAGTGGCTATATTAATATTCATTTGAGGAGCTCTGAGAAATGTTTTGCCTGTGGATATTGTGAAAAGAGTGCAAGTAATTTCCTTACTTATTATGAAAAGCTATAATTAAAAACAAAAAATCATATTCATTAGTTTATAGTTTATGAAGAACAAACTGAATTTGTCATACTCCTTAGCAATTCCTAATTATTCAGTATTAAATGCTAATGCATAATAAGGAATTCTAAACCAAAACATTTCTAAGTGCAATACCAAATACATGATTATCAGCCATTTTATTCACAGATGAACATTAAGTCTCACTAAAAAAATATCACAGGTATGTACAACTTTTAAGCTTTATGTATTTATATTAAACAATTACCTTGCTGTTTTGAAAAAATTTTCTTCTGCCTCTGGAGTTTTGGTCTTCTTTCAATAACTGGATTAAAAAATGTAACCTGCAGTTCAAATAATGCACATTATAATTTAAGTTTCAGAACAAAACATGTTCTTAAATGTTTAAGAAAAAGTCTTAAACTATCTTGCAAGATAATAGCTACATGTATGCCCACGTGTTCTAACGAAACGTTCTTACCTCTGCAAACAGAGTGCCCTGGGGTTCGAGATAGAGACACATGCCATGTCGTTGGTTATCCAGAAAGTCTTCCAACCTCAGAAACTTCACTGCACACAAAGATCTCCAGTCACGCCAATAAACTGAGATTTCCAGTTCCCGTGACTATGACAGTAAACACACACAGGAAATTACTTATTAGTAATTGTTCTGCAATAGTTACCTCTCCACAGTCATAAGATCTAGTACCTCAAGGATCAAGATGTAAAGCTTTTACTTAAAAAAAAAAAAGTGTCAAGTCTAACTAACTGTACAGAGCAAACTCTCACTAGGATAATCACATTTTGCTTCAGTTCAAATGTGATATCCAGTGTCCAAATAAGAACTGTAAGTGTAAAACTCCCAAAAATAGAAGGAGAGTCACAAACACACATACTTTTTCAGTCAAACAAAAGTGCTAGTTAAATGCATCTTAGCTTAAGCTCCAGGAAGAGATTTTTAACTGTGTTTAGAAAGCTCAACTTTGCTAGTTTTCCATTTAATTAACAAGTATAAATTGCATTTCATGGCTGTACAGTGACACTTTTGTATCTGGCTATGCATCATGATGTAAGACTATACAGCATCTGTAGAAACACATGCATTTTTTTTTTAACGTGGTCATGAAGAGGGGCCAAAAACTTTAACAAGAACTGCTTCTGTATCTTGCCTCATGACATCTTCCTAAATTATGACTGCACAGGTAAAAGCAAGGAAGAATCAGAAATCTATAAAATCTATAGCCTCCTCCCTTGCTGGGAAAGTCCTCCAGTGGCAATCACTGCCTCATTCACATGAAAAGCTAAACCAGTTTTGAGTCACTTGCTCATGCTGAAGAAAAAAAAGTCCTTGTATCCCCTTAAGATACTATGAGTATCAGGTATCTATAAAAAAAATAATTAATTAAACCTACATAACAGAAATTCTCTTAAAAAGGTGTGTCAAGAAGAGCATCATTCTATATACTTAAGTCCATACAAATAATGTTTAAAGTTGTAGGAAACCAAATTCACTAACAGTGTTTATTACTCCTGAAAAAGGAATCCATCTGCTTCACATGAGAACATATGTATTATGGATAAATACTAAAAATTCTACGATACAACTTTCCCAAAATATCTAAACTCCATCAAATACGAGAATTTCCTGATAAAGAGAAGTTGATGATCTGAATAAAAATTTAAGCACCTTCATTACAGACTAAAAAGATGTTAAGTGTTATGTCTTAGACAAAAATATTATGTCTCGTCACATGCCAGAAGAGGTAAAACTTGTAGAATGGCAACCCAGCAAATCAGCTTATCTCCAGGGAACTCCTTCTGTTAAGCACAGGAATACTTGCACATGTGAAATTTGCACGTAATCACACCAACAGGAAAAAAATGATATAAAGCAACATGAGTCTAATCTACATAATCAACTTTAGCTGTCAATGGAGTAAGACCACATCTTTACCCTGTCTAGTTCCAGTGTAAATTTCTGATCCCATGACTGATTGGAAATAGGTTTCCAGCTGGTTTGACCAACCACAGTGTTATCCAGCTTCAGTACAGCACAGACTTCATCTGTAAGTAAAGTACACAAACTCAGATTAAAACTATAAGAGGATTTTCTACAAACAAAAAAATCTTCAGTAGGTTTCCTTCAAAAAGAAAAAAAGAAAAAGAAAAAAGTTCTCATATTTAATTGGTTCTTATGGGCATAATAGTGTGGTCTTTTGTTTGTTGTGTTTTTTTTTTTTTTTTTAATCCATCACAACATGACAGCTGAAGAAACAGCTATGTTTAAAGTCTCAAAACAACTTGGTATTTTTAATTAAAGAATACAGCATGCACATTAAAGCATAATAAAAGATAAGCATAAAAATATGAGAAGTATACTGAACTGGACAAGTCGTCAGTTTTCAGAAGGTTTCTACTACTCCCACTTTTACTTTTACTGGTTCTGCTCATAAAAGATGATCTGGCTTCATTCGGACTCCAACCAGGTAGTGTAATCGAGGTGGCTTTTGATCGACCAGGGACATTTTCTAAAATGTCTTGGCAACCCATTAGCCTAACTTCCAGGGTACCTAGAACAGGACAAACAATTATTTGTCAGAAAAAAAAAAACACAACTGTGCTCAAGTGTGCAAAATGAATGACTAATGATTGGTTTTATAGCAATAGCTTATATTCTAACCCCTGCTGGGTATAACAGAAATATCAGACAAAATCAAGAGATAGACCCAAGAAAGACAAACCTACTGAAAATAAGCATTAAAAAAAAGGTCAAAAATGTGGGAGTCAACCTTCTAGAAGGAGCAACAGTTTACTACAATGCCACGATATAAGTTTTTGTCCTATAATGTTAGCCTCTGAAATACTTTTCTTCTCTTAGGAATCTAACTGACTTGGGTTCAAGTTGTAAGTAATGTCATTTTATAAAATGAGAAGTTAAAGCGATGGGTCTCCTTGCTGATGGGAGAGTATTAGTTTTTCCATGAGTCTTACATAACCATGTAATACTGGATAAATCACTTAGATAATTAAAATGAGCATATTGACTACTGTGACTACGCGTTTAAGACAAATAAATCAAATTTGCCTGCTTGATGCTGAAGTCAAATAGGAGTTAGTATGTAATTTCCAACCACTGAATGGTTCTAACATGACTGAATCTGGCTTTATAAAAGCTGAAACAGGAAGCTACTCTTCAACTTTTTCGAACAGATGAGGTATAGAGGCTCAGTTTTAATTTGAAAGAGCTTCCTCCAGCAGTACAGAAGCATCTGAACTTAACAGATGGTTTCAAGAATGGTAGGCTTACCTCATCCTGTAAAGATAGCATCTGTACAACTACGACATCACTAACAGGAACAAAGTTGACTATTAAAAACAGTGAAATTAGTCAGTTCATAATCATATAGTCATCTAGAAACACAGCTCCAAGGATAATGCAGCTTCTGTGGCAGATGTATGTAACTGCAAAACTTAGAAGTACTCTTTTGTAACAGAAACTTAAGTCAGACCTGACCTACAAATGGCCTGGCAACACTAAAGCCCACAGAACAGACACTGACAAAGCAGTTCGAGAAGAAATCCCATCTTGTAAGGAACTAACAATCATAAGCCACAGCTCTAAATATTATGCTACGAGGACATAATATAATCAAAAACATAACAAAAGAGATGCTATTGGCTCCCAAAACAGGTTAAAAGGTAAAAGAAAACTTCATTCCAAATCTCTGCTTATTTTCCTAAGAATTTAATACACAGAAAGGTCATAATCTTGTAAAAGGAGTGGATACATATCAGAAAGTCCTGTTAGTGCATTTTAAAAAGTATGACAGTAGCATTGATCTATTTTTCACAAAACGTTAGACACAAAATACAAAGACGCTCTTCATTTAAATCCAGTTCAATACAAAGGCTCTTTGTGTAGCTAATAAGAAAGTGAAACCGTTAAGAACTTTACAAGCATGTAGCTCTGTTCTGATATTTCCTATTAGAAAGTGCTAATATATATCCTAATATGTATCAGTTGATACTCTTTAAAGAGGAATTATTTGTTACTATGATTATGTATTACAGGAAAAGACTGAAAAAAGGGCTGTTTTAAAACAAAGGCATGATATTTTGTGCCTGCCCATGGTAACTGATCATCTGAGGGGAATTTTTTTTTGTTAGATGGAATCTGCATCTTCACAAGGGCTCTTGTCTGAGGTTATGATATTTTTTACCCTCTGTTACTCATCTTACTGAACCAAAATGTAAGACAGGTAGACTTCCTCCACTGTATTATGGTTGCAGCTTGGCAGAAGAGTTCCTCTTTTTTCTTTTAAAATATAACCTTATTTCAGAACTAAATTCTGATGTCAGTTATACACATGTAAAGAGAGTTAACATTTAAATTAGAGATTTTAGCCAACTTTCTCTGTTGGCAGTTAGTTTAAGAGTTGCATATACAACTTTTTAGGACACAAAACGAACATTACCTGTATAAATGATTCCTACGTGAACACTTATTAAATAAATTTAGTAAACCAACATACTCTCAAAGTGGTCAAAAGTATTTGCTTTTCTTTAAGAATATCAGAAGGTAAATATTTAAAAGCTTTGTTAAAGTATGTCTCATCTTTTAAAATAGTTTACTTCTAATGAAGGACAACAATTCCAAGTGAACCCAACTATGAGA
The DNA here is from genome assembly GCF_964211835.1 of Anser anser. Lineage (NCBI taxonomy): Eukaryota > Metazoa > Chordata > Aves > Anseriformes > Anatidae > Anser > Anser anser. The sequence continues at coordinate 16,171,278 of NC_139728.1, forward strand.
AATTGTGTTACATCTTATAAATATGTTCCCTTGCAGCAAATTAAATCTACCCCAAAACAGGGGCGTTGATAGCCCTGTGCACTTTTGTTAGTTATATTTATAAACCAAAGAGGGAGATACTAAGTTTCTGGTAGCATAAATCACCTTCTAGGAAGCCAGTGTGGTCCAGGGAGTGGAAGGAAATATGGTACCTATTTCCAGTTCTGCCATACTAGGTACCATACTAGTGACCAGGGACAAGTCACTTAACCCTTCTGCACCACAGTTTCCCCATCTGTAAAATGGGGATAATGATACTTAACCACTTTTTAAAGTCCTTGATAATCTAAAGATAAAAAAACAGTCAACACTACTAGTACTACTACATTCCCTAGTGACCTAACTTAAGGGCAGAACTTGACTTTTTTCCAACAGGATTAAAAAACAGTCAGCAAATAAATCTAAGAAACTTTTCTGCATTTTTTGGTTCACAGATGCTTGAAAATTCTAAATGCCTTAGTCTAGAAAAGGAACAATGAAGAATGTCCAGAAAGGCATCAAAGTTGGCACTAAAGACTTCTTTTAAACCATCTAAGAAAAATAAAAAGCTCCAGAAATCATACCTGTTAAAGCTGCTGGTTTGGACAGGGTACTGTATTGGTTCTGAGTAGATATTACGCTTTGACGGGGACTTAATGTGGGCGAAGAGACCAATGAAAGTTCCTCGATGATTATACCGCTTTTGGGATGGTTTTTAGGAAGTTCATTCAATCTCTGTTCCAGTGAGTACTTTAAGAGGTCCAACTTCTGACTTGATTCATTAAATCTTGCTTGTGCCTTTTTAAAATACAAAAATTAAATTTTTTTTTCCTCTTTTGAAAGAACATTTAAAGTAAATTTTCAGAAATTGTAATGACATAAATTACTTCTGAAAGTGCCTTTCTGTCGGTAACCTTCCCAGATCCAAGTAATTTCATCACATTTTTTGCACCTTCTGCTACAGCATACTCTATCCTAAAATGATGCCGTAATTCTTCCATTCGGAGTTCAAGAGGGCTTATTACAGGTTTTGCTGAAAAGAAATAGAAACAAGCTTCATTGAAGACCATGCCCTTGTTTAATTTCTATATACTAACCCCTCCCCCATGCACACAGAGGAGAAAAAATGCAGATTTGGTAGACCAAGTAAAAGTATGTCATAAAAACAACAGTAAAATGTTAAGCATCTGCATTTTGAAGAAATAAAGAAGTAATCAGGCCTCAGTCCAAAAACCAGATACTACTCCTTGAAGGGCTGTAATTGCTAGAAGATGCAAGAAATAGAAGATGTCATTAGGGGAGTTATGGGACAAATGCCTTTGTATAAAGCCAAACCTCCCTTACACTCCCTTACATCATTCATCTGGCAAGAAAGAGGTTTTGAGACTTACACATTTCCAAATCATGTTCTGAGGATTTATCTTTCACACTGCTCTGTAGGTACATATATTACCGATATATGTATACATATACACACACATATCAGTTTCTGGTAATTCTCTTGCTTCACAGTAAATCTTAGGGTATCTGGTTGTGCAAGCAGGGAGGATGTAAGGTCTCATACAATGCCTTACCCAAATAGTTTGGGTTAAGAACTTAAATATCCACTTTTAGTGGTGTTAAGATTCAAAAACAGAATTAGAAAAGGTTTCCTATCCCTTACTGTTTGTGTTCCTACTGTTCTTAGGACAGGCATTTGAAAACCCTTTCTAGCTTTAATACAAAATACACATACAACGATACACAACTTCATAGATGCATACTTTATCCTGCTCATGCTGCTAATTTTCTTGCAAGTCTGCGTTAAAAAGGGGGCTATAGATTTTGAGGATTTTTTTTGTTTTTCTATTGAACAAATGACACGCATAATCCACGTGCTAAGATGGGGTGTTAAAAAGCCAGAAGCCTCATAAGTGTGAAAACAAACAAAACAAAGCCAACTCCACAAAACAAAACAAACACAAGCATTTCAGTACCTAGGACACATTGAGGCCCTGATTACAAGTATCATGATACAACTTCAGTACTCAGAGATGCATACAAATGAAGTTCAAAACATAGAGATGTACCAATATGCCCACAACTTTTAGTACACTCATGCTATTATAGCTCAAGGTTAGTTTTTGTTTGCCTTTTTTAAAAAATAAAGATAAGCAATTTTAAAACTATTTTTGAATGCAGTATACCTGTTTCAAGTCAGACATCTTTTTAAAAAGATAAAATTTTTTTTTGAGAAGGTGATTATTTCTCAGTCAAGCCTAAATACTAATATAAAGATAGTAAAAGTTTCCCTGTAACTATGTTCCTACTAGTAGAAGGAAGGTCAACCTATTCAAGTATGACAGGCTTTATACCTGTATCAGAATTTATTTTTAGGACACTGAAAAGATTATATAAACTTTAAAGAAAATTGCTAGTTATTGTCAAGACAAAAGAAAACATGCATAGAGCAAGAATGAAGACCACAAAGCAAGACTGGACTATGTAAGGTATAAAGATGAAGAGAAATTGTAGTTCTGGTCCTTAAGCTTCACGGTATTTTGCTTCAAGTCTGATGCATTTAGCATCCTAACACTGGTATGCCTGGTCTCTGATTACTTTCGGTTCATGCAAGTTTTGTCTAACCTTCCCACTAGAAATTTATCATAGTTCTGTGTGCATATGGGTACATATATATGTGGCATTTGACATTAACAAGATTCATATTTCTTCTCTAGTCCATCACCATTATCAAAAGCCAATTCATTGGTCTGAACTGCCTGAAGAATCTGCATCCTTATAACTTCTATTTTTGTCTTGCTGTCTTGGAGCATCTGTTGAGCTGTGGCAAGAAGTTTTCGATCCTATTAAAACAAAAAAAATTAAAACTGTAAACTCTTCATGTAACAAAACCCATCAAAAGCTTTAAACCCCACATGCTTAGGGAATAGGAACTAAGTCTATGTACCTCATTAGGTATAGCAGACCACTTCAACTAACCACAATAAGATACTACAGGAAATTAAGTTAGGACAGCTGCATTTTCAGATTGATTAAAGACTACACACCATTCCTATGGAGACTGTATCTGTTTAAAGCTGAATAAAAGAGACATGATCTAGAAATGCCACGTGCATAGATGAATATTTTGTAATCTGATTCTAAAGAAAGAACATGACACTAAGTGCAAAATACCTCCTCCATGCTATGGAGAATGACTCAAGTGTACAGTGAAGATGATGAGAACTCTAATGTGTCTTCCAACAGACACATTTGCTAGACTGAATCCATACAAAAATCACTGTACTAATTCACTTGAGTTGAATTTCAATCTCAAAATTAGAAATATGAAATTAGCTCAGAATTTAACTTCACAGAGCTCCACTATGACCTTGCACCTAATATATTTTACTCTGATATTTTTACACTACCCTATGTTCTGCAGGGTATATACACCACAAGATATGGTAGTATCAGAACTCTCATTTTTAGGTTTTAATATTAATCAATATTTCACAATAATACTCTGCTAGCTTTCATATTTAGGCCTTTAGAGTCCTTATGCTGAGGATTCCATATTAGCTATCCAATTGTTTAATCAGTACACTGAATTTCTTAAAGCAATGGCTTCTCAAATACAAATATCAACTTTTGAAATAAACACTGCCTACAGCAGAGTATAGGATCTAACTAACAGATTACAAAGAACTTTGCAATACTGTTTTAAGCCTTATTCGTGCATCATTCCGATGCACACATACTCTGTGAGCATTTCTTGTCTGTGTCTTCATTTTTATCTTATTTTTCATCTTGCTGCACTTGATCACCTCCCACATCCTGTCACTCAAATTGATTTGCTTGCTCGGGGCAACTTCAACGTGTAAAATGGAGGTAGTTCAGGATTATAGAGATATCCCTACACAAGAGAAAGAAAATCCCATCCACACCATCAGAATGGATGCGTTATACTTAGCAGCTCTTTTAGTTGGGGCCTGAAAAAAAAATATTTCGAGGCATCTCCTTTGCACAGAAGAACTGACAGTGCCTGTTAAATTGGTAAATTAAACATTTACCAATTGCAAGTACTAGATTCAATCAAGAATTTTAATTACATACCTCAATCATAAAGCAAGCCAGAAATTATCTCTTCTACCTAGTCTGATCAAAGCTTGTTAACGATGTCTAATATTATAGCCTGAGTGTTTAGTTAAGTTTTTTTCAGGCTGTTATAAGGTTACGTACTGAGGGCTTATTAGGGATATAATGCATGTATGTCTTTTGATCCATTTGTATCAGCTGATCATTATTTTTAAGCATACCTGATGTTAAGTACACTGCCCCAGAGGATGCAGACTCCAGGGTTTCCAGGAGCTGGGGACTGTAGTGCAAGGACAGCATTCCCAGGCCATTAGTCATAAGGTGCACTCTAGATTATTTCTTCCACCTGCCCCAGGCTAGTAGGTGACAGGTCACTTTCAGCTAAGGCTACCAGCATACCAGCTGGCTCAGAAGTGCTGCTGGGACAGAATGAACTTGATGGTACTTATGGTCCATCTAGCCTAAAACGATTTTTCAGGGAGTGAGCACAGCAGTGTATGTGGTTTTTGAAAGGTACAAGTCACAGAGCAGGCAGGTACAAAGTCATCTGTCTCTCCGCCAGTCCCTGGCAGAAATTCATTCAGAAACATGAAGTTCCTTGCCAATACTTTTTGGTTAGTATCAATTAACAACTGGTAGCAATACAATTTTTAGATGTCTGCTCTTCTAATTAAATATTTCTTTTGAATAAATTCACTGACTCAGCTACGTGTTGGGCCAGTCAGTTAAGAACTTCAAACATCCCAATTGTATTTGCTATCTTCTGGACAGAAATAGCTAACCAAGCCACTATGTATTATTTGCTATACCTATGTTTGTTTTTCCCCCTTAGTTTGAGGATGCACTTCATCTCCTTAATGATCTAATAAAAGTAAATGGCAAGAAAAGGTAATGAGTAACTAATGAAGACAGAAGGGTCTGTAAGTAGGGACCCCCTTGACACACATACAGTTTTACTCACTTGAGAACTGTGACTCCCTTATACTCAGAAAAGAAGTCTCCCCACTGCTGCCCCCATTTAAAATGTTTTGTTAGTCTTTCAGAGTGGAGTAAAAGGACTCTTTTAGTGTCTGATGAATTTTATTACCTAGTTCAGACTGTGTAGCAAGTCAGACCCATTTAGGAGTTAGCAAGCCCCTTCCCTGTACACTTCCCTGCCCCTTGGAGAGCTCTTATAGTTTCAGCTTGATGCTATCAGATACTACCTCTAGAATACCCTCTTCTGTTAAAAAAAAAAAGGGAGAGGGGGAAAAAGTATTTTAACAAAGTATTTTATGCATCTGTGTTCTAATGGTGATTATAACAACTCTATCTGAATATTATGCGTCTCTTATTACAATAAATTTTTGGTACAAGTCTTTTTACTGCCAACTAAAACTAGATGACCATTTCAGAAGCATATTTGGCAATGCCACCTTTTATGTAATTGTCATGCACATTACAGCTTTAAATTAATGGATTTTTTTTTAGTTGAGCTAGAAAAAGCATCAGCCACCATTCCATGTCATACCAAGCTTTGCTGCTTTGTAAATCACACATGATCAAAGATTACTAGATGTACTAAATTTAGTAAGCCGGATTTATTGCTTAAGTTGAACCGCATGTGGACAAATTGATAAAACAACCACATTTAACAAGCATTCTGAGTGGGTATCAAAGGACAACAAAAACAGTATAACGATTTGTAGCAGACTTTACAGTGCTACTTAACAACAAAGAATAAACCAACCCCAAAACACCGGGACTGCATACAGTTTATACATTGGATGTTCACACCATAGCAATATGAAAAATCCACAATTATTTTAATGTTCCTTAAGCATTCCAAAGCCTTACCTTTGAAGAGCCATTTGAGTACATCTGTATCATATTTTCTGCTCCCTGTTTTACCTTCAGTTCTATATCCAACTGCTTCTTTAAGGCCATCAATCTGTTGTTAGTAGAAAAACGAGGATCGCTATTTGGAGTATCAGGAGTCCTAGGACAATCTGTGAATTAAATGCAATATGTAGTGTGTGCAGCAAGGAGAAAAAGAAAAAAACAAAAACAACCACCGCTCAAAACAAAAGAGAAAACCAACAAAAATGCACCTATTCTATCAAGTTATAGATTAAACAAAGCTGGAACATCACACTTAAGACTGACTGTCCTGTCCTGAGCTACTTTGCAAATGCGCCTTAGCATGAAAAGCCTGGTGAAGGCAGAGCAACTCCCACACCCGTCCCAATTCCCGTGAATCACTTCCTGGAGCAGTAATGCAGGCAGGCTGGCTGCGAGGTCTGCTCTTCGTTCACACATTTATTTCTTCTGTCATGTCTCAAGTCACTTAAAAATTCGGTTTACCATTAAGCTTTCTTACACTCCTGATTTGAAATATACAACAAACTAACTTAGACAATGACATTCAGTACCAGTAAACACGGCCTAAATAAAGATTCATTTCCTCATTGATTTGAATGTATTATTTCGGCTAGCACCATTGCAGACAGAGCTTATGACAGAATTAAGAATAATGCATTTTCTTTTCCTTAAAGAATGCAGACATAGGACTGAACGATTTTTGCTCTGCAATCCTAACCAAATCACGGGGTAATTGGATATACAGGCAGTAAATTGAACAGCTATGATCTGCGGGAAGAAGAGGGTTTTTTTGTCTGAGACCATCCCCATGTTTAGATCTCCATCTTGCTGGATTAATTAAATAGAATGCAAACTAGCTTTCAATCAATCAAATTACATACTCAAAATCCTTAACTTTGCTATTGTCCTCCAGAACAATCTATTAATCCCTGGTTCATATTTCAGCTTCTGCATCATGAACTGTTAATGAACTGAGAATACATGGTCACTGGACTGTTTCCTAGTGGTTAACTATTCTGTAATTTCCAACCAAAACCAGCCTTTTAGCTATAGCTGATTATCTTCCCGAACAGCCCCAATGGCATGTCCTTCAAACTTTTGTAAAAAAGGATAAATTATGTCTAACCGCAATAATGTTTTTTTGTTGTTGATTTCTTTTACCCTAACAATTGAGAGAATACCTTCTCTACAGACAAAGGACGTTAGTTGGTCTCCTGGAAGATAATATTTATCTCACATCAACAGTATGGTCTTTTTAAATTTTAATTAATTTTCTTTGAATTAAAAGTAGGATGATGGATCAAGTTCCTGAAATCCTCAGTTATTAGAAAACACAGGCATTGCACCAATAACTTACAAATTATTAACGGTGAGTTATCAGGGGGACGGGGGTGTCTTATCTGCCATTCCATATTTCTTCTACAGAAGCTTCTAATAACTAATTTTTGAGATTTAATACATTTTACTTTCAAGTTTGCCATGTAATTTCCTTCTTTTAAATTGCAGTCTTTGACGAGACTGAACACTAATTTCATGTAAGGAGAACTTTTAATTTCCTCTGCTGTTAATTCACTCTTCAGTTCAAGCTACTTTAAGACTCTTACTGCACCCTCACTACTTAAAGGTAGTACAGAGAACACCAGATGTTTAAAAAAAAACAAAAATGTCTGTGCTATTCTGCATCTGTTTTCTCATTCTTCCTCTCTGCGTTTTGGCTTGGTTTGTGAAACACTGCACTTGCACAGATTTAGCTGAAATCTGTCATTAATAAAACACGGATTAACAACACACTTCTCCCCCATTTATGTCTTCACATTTAACTAATCCTCACCTAATAATCTATTCAAAATTAAAACAAACATGAAACTTGAAAGTCACAGTGTCAGGTCTCCTTATAAAGTAGATTAATTGTGTAAATGAATATTTACCAACTTTAGACTTATGATGCAGGCCTCTGCCACTTAAAGATACCAGTCCTCTGATGATGCATGTGGAAGATTGTGGTGCTCCTGAAGTCTCTTTTCATAGCTTTTAAAGATGCAAACCAGCACTCCTCCTTTGCATTAAAACAACACCCAGTTGCAAGTCAAGCACTAATTAGAGATACCACGATTCAGGCTGCCCATGCAGCTGTTATTATCTCCCTTTGCCTGTCTGCACTGTGAAGGTCTAACTACGTCACTTACCTGGGTCATCTAAAGAGTGGGTCTGCACTTGTGGACCTAAATTCCCCTCTACCATTTACTTTAAATGGAGCTACTGAATGTTTTGTTAGTAACCAGCAGCAAAGGAAACTTTTCTGCATTTTTTTAAACACACTTGCAGACTTAATAGCTGCTTGCTAAACTCCTGAATATGGAACAATATGGTTTCTTTACAAATATATATATTTGTTAATTGTTTACTATAATTTTTCAGAAATGGCTTCCAAGAGACTCCTCCTCCCCCCCATTACAATAAACAGCCTGAGGCTGAATTCAGATTAAAGTTTAAGTCAGCCAGTCTAACTGGTCCTATTATGGAAAGTGTTGACAATCTTAGCAGCAGCACTACAAGCTACATCTGTTTCCCTCTCTTTGTCTGTCTACTTAGGTTGTAAGAGATAACTAGCCATACCGAAGTGATTATCTATTTGGGTAAAGCACCATACAGAGGGTCTTGAATCTCATCTGGAGACATTTAGTCATCGTCCTGATACAAACACCCAATACATCCATCCAGGTTAAGTGCAAGCAATGGGATTTTATGTACATGCTTAAAGTTGAACGAGAGTTAAGTACTTACACCAAAATGATACTTCACTCTAGCAGGTATGTAGGAACTGAGGAAAATGACATTCTTTAGTTTGTCAAGCTTGTTGGTCAATAAGGACAGTACAAGACTAGTCACTTTGGATGTGACATTCAAATCCAACTTTGTATAAGGCAGTAATAGCTTTGCTGGGCTATGGATTAGTGCCCCTAGGCATTTTCTTCTTGACACTGCAAATATCAAATGAAATAACGTGTATTTCAAATGAACTAGACTTCATTTCATGTAACTAGGTTACTTTTGCTGAACAGCTATTAATATTGTTGCTTAACACTAATTTTTTTTTTTTTTTTTTGCAGCCTGGTAACACACATCCAGGCTGCTGGAAGAGCAGTGATGCTGCTTCCCGAGGACCTGTGATATCCTGTTTTCATGAAAACATACTCATAAGACTTAACTTAAAAGTGATGCTTAATGGATTTTTTTTTTTAAAGTGTCTGGACTGCATCAGGATAATGGCAGTTCTCAGTTTGAAATGTTTATCTTGCTCTTCTGAAAACCTCTTCAGTTTGACTGAGTCTTTGCATAATGCTTACCAGCATACACTCCTTGCTTCTAAATTGCCTTTTACCAACATTCCCATCTAAACTATATTTATTAGAGTAGTGACAACTCTATTTTTTCTAGACTGCTTCTCATTTCTCTAGGGACTCTTCCCCACATGGTAGGTATATGATTTTTATTTGACAAGCTCAGTGTGAAATCCAGGATCCCATATGTAACTGTCTGAGTTCTGGTTCCCACGCTGCTACGCTATTCAATTAGCAGCAAGTTGGTAAAAAGTTAATTTTAATTTATTTGAGGACTTTTAATTGTAGTGTCTTAACCAACAGAAATACCTGTGATGCATTCAGGCATTGCTAGGGAAAAACAAACAAACAAACAAACCACCAGAAAAAAAGGCATCTTCATCAGACATGTCTCAGGGAGTCAGATGGTTAAAACAGCACTTGAACTAAGCTGTCTCTAAGCCCAAGATGGTGTAACACACACAGAACATCTAGCACTGACCTCCTAAAACCTGCTGAAGTCAAACTGAATTTCAACTGGGTAACAGCAAATTTTAACAACTGAGAAAGCGACAGCTGATTGACTCACACTGCTTCAAGAACATTATTCCACATTAAGGTTCCCAGGAGTTACCGTGACATTCCTACAGATATCAGCATTGTAGGTAGCATCTTCTGTCTAAAAAAGTCACTACCCTGACCAGCTTGCTTGCTACCCCTATCAATTTTCAAGAACTGGTCTTTTTATGGACTTTTTGGTTAAAAAAAGTAGTCTCTCTTCTGTCAGCTGCTCATATTCTTCAACCTGAGAATGTATTTTCTTTGTGACCTACCTCTTCAGCCAAATATGCTGTAGACAGTTTAAGAGATAGGAGAGTGGAAGAAGAGTGAACTTCAGTCTTTCTGATTTCAGGTTCCGCATGTTCTATTCAGTCTCCTCAATTCCCTCAAAGCTTTCTCTATCATCTCACCTCCCTTTACTTTAGTTCTATGGACCAAATTCATTTCTCGATTTTTACATATCTACAAAAATATGTAGATATATTAGACTTATATGTGTATATATGTTATATAACTTGCATATGAACTATATGCCTAATTAAATCAGAGACATGCTGCAGGTAAGGTAGTTCAACCTTATACCTCATTGAATCATATTGAAAAGCCTAGTCTCTACTGTTTCTTTTTAGACACATGAAAAGAATATCTATTTAATCCATGCTACTCTGTAGAAGTACATTTTCAAGATATGAAATGCCTTCGTGTCTAAGTGTGAAGTAATCATCCCCATGTTATATATTCAAATAAGTCTCAGATATTCAGCAGTAGTGGTCACCAGGCTTGTCCTACTCTGTTATTGCTGCACTCTGCTTCCCTTTTAAGTGCTGACCTACAAATTCTAAAGCCCTGCATCCTAGTATGACTAATGCACTGCATGATAAGGACAGGCCTGGGTACAAAGACTCACTTCTAAAACAAATCTAGATTTACCAACAACCCCATAATGGAAAGTAAACCTACATTATGGTCATAGTTGTTTCTGAATCATACATCAGCTCCCAAGTCTATCCTCACATTCAGTAATATAGCTTTTTTGGCATGCTGTACTTTTTGTTTGAAGTTCAATACCAATTCAAGTGGTTGTGAAAATAATTTCCTATGGCATTAGGACATGGGAAGCTTTCAATTCTAGGCAAGCTACCATCAAAATAACTTACTTGAAATGGGCTGATATTAACACATTTTTCTACAGTAGATTCATTAAGATTACATTTTTCATTAAGATTACATTTAATGGTTTTAACATATGTTGATTACACTGTACTGATTACAAAATAGTTGGACTACAAATTACTGGTTCGTTAAAAAAAAAAAGTAATGTAAGCCACCGCCTGATACCATAAGCAACAACAGTAAGAGTCACAATAGCTTGTCTGACACTTCCCAGCTCTAAATCTGGAGCACTTCACAAACATATGTTCACACCCACTTTTCAAATACTGGAACTGGAAAAGAATAAATGACTTTTCCAAGCTGCCACTATGAATTTTCAATGAAACCACAGAAACAGTCCAAGAATCTTTAAAGGTCAGGCCTGACAGGTCAAAGGGATCATCATCTTACAGACATTCTCAGTGTTGCTTCTCAATGGATCTCAGTCCTGACCTCACTACTTAGAGCCCTCCATAACCTATGTAACATACTGCAGAAGACTAGGAAAACCTAGGGCCACACACACACAAAAAAGCATAACTATGTAGAGAGAATACAAGCCTTGACTCCCACAGTTCTTCAACCCTTTTTACCTTATTTTCAGTATTTACACTGTGCACAGTCTAAAAGTTTCCCATATATGTCCTTACCTTTTTAAAAACATTTTAACTGAATCAGAAAAAGGTCAAATACGAGCTAAAGTGAAAAGCTGTAACTCAGAATAGAGCTAACCTCTGGAAATAACTCACTTATACTTGGGAAGCTCACATACTCAGCAATAAATGGTTATTAAATTCACTATATCACTCTGGAGCAAAAGCAAGAATTACCAGACAGATAGCTGTGACCTCTCCACAGAGCTGTACTGTCAGATGGCACGGATGTTTAAGGCCATGTCTCTACGTATTTGTTGAATATTATATAAATATTTTATACTTAAGCCAACTCTGCATGTATATCATAAATCTTATGCTACCAACCTTATTTTGCAAGGGCCTATCTCACTAATAGCTCAAGTCAAAACTGGGACTTCAGTATTAAAATCGGAATATCACCTAGATGACATGCAGCCATTAGTTTGAAATCAGACCAAATGTTTACCGATAGCACACCTCCCCCATGAGTTAGAAAGCATGAATGAGGAAGGAGACAGGCAATTAAATTATAAAGCAAACAGCACACAAAAGCTCAATCATTTCTACTTCGGAGGTTTTAGATCATTGATCTAAAAAAAGATATATATGTATTTTTAAAGTAGGTTGCGAAGTATATTGTATTAAAATGGGTCTTATATAAGAATACCTGATCTGATGCTAAATAATTAATATAAAGATCTCCACAAAGTTTTAAGTTTCTTTTCAATAAATTTGTAACCTGCAATAATTGAAATAGTAAAGAAATAATGCACTTTTCTCAGGGCACATTTTAATAATTAAGGTTGTAAAGGCTATCTGCCAACAATGCTTTGAACAGAATAACAGTTAAAAAATAGTATTAAGGGGCTTAGTATGCATCAAAAGCACTTAGAAGCATGTAAGATTAGCAGCTTTGATCTCTTCCATAAGCCCTTCACGAAGGCTCTGGTTGTTGAGCACAAGGCTGGCCAAGCCTGGCTGCTGCTGTTTTCCCAAAAGCGATGGGCACTGCCAGTTTTTTCAGCCATGTACTGCGGCTCTGAACAGCATTGTTTAATTATTTATTTGCACCCAAAGATCTCAATCTCTTTAGAACTAAGTGCTTTCTTAGGGTCTATTGTATTTCCTGAGCCATACACACAGGCAATATTGCTGATTAACTCATTGGGGCAAGTTTTAAAATGCTGCACTGGAAGGGGCGCTCCAATGTGCCATCATCCTTTGCCATCTGTTTTTCAAGTTCCACTACTACAGTGACTTCACACATTTATAACCATACAGATTTTTATATTTGTTTCTACAGAAATTGCATCCAATTTTCTTTCTTCTCCCTTCTTCCTGTTCCTTTAAAAGCCCCACTACTCTCAACACCAAAGATGACTTTCATAAACCTTAGCCAATATGAAACTGAATGCTTCACGCCAACTAAAAAAAAAAAACCCTATGTCTATCTATGAAGCATAAGTTATCTGTATTCCTATCTCATGCTGCAGCAACTACTCTGCCTCGCTACTTCCATTCCCCCCCCCCCCCCGAATAGTCTCTCTCAAACCTCAAAAGCAACAAATGCAGAGAACACTGTGCAAGTCTACCATAGACACTTCAACACTTCTGTAGCATGTCACAGGGCCAGATAATATGAATTCCTGATACTATGTGCCAATACTTCCCTAATTTCTCACTGTAACCAAGCTTACTTCAAAAATAATGATCATGCAGTCTTTTTAGTCTATTGCCCAAGCTTCTTAAGGCTTGGCATTCACTTTTACGAACGTCTTCAATGGCATGTGTACATTTATTAAGTTTTTGCCAAGAAGAGTCTGTGTAATGTGAAATTACCAGGCTGGCAACACCTCCTAAGTCATTCTGTAAAACTTAAAAAAGGACTGTTTACTTTTACAACATTCCATCTTAAAACACCAGGACTGGTATGTAAAAAAATGTCTATTCAAAATTAATATAAACTCATCATCAAGCCACAGAAAATACTAATTAAAACAACTGCAAAATATTTGAAAAAATGGCAACCCCATTGTGGTTCTTTCATACCAAAATTTGCTCTTACATAGCGAAAAGCTACTAGAAAATACTACAAAGATTGAGAAAATATTTTAATATGGTAATAACCAAAGTGAAGAACAAGCACACGTTAAGTTAGTCTTTAGAGCATCGTCAAATAGTCTGTGAACACTGCTCCCCCAAAAAACAAATTTAAAACTCAAAAGAGACCAGACGTTTCTGTATGAGTCAAAATAAATACGCATACATTGGTGAACAAACTCTCCACCTACGGATTTGCTTATTCCCAGAGCAGCTGTTTCAAGTGAAATGGGCTGCAGTTTATCTAAGCTAAGAAAAAAAAATTTCACTATGACGTACGGTACCTGTAACATCTTCTGGATCCGTTACAACAATGTGTGCATTTAACTCCTGTAACTTATGATGTAAGTCTTCTAACTTCTTATTTGATTTTTTCAAAATGTTGTCCACATATGCCAAGTTCTTTTTATCCGTTGTGACCTTCCTGAGGTTCTCAGCTCCCTCCTTGATTTTAAGTTCCTTCCTTATTTCCCGTTTGATTTGGTCCTTTATTTCATCCAGCTTCTGCTGTACCATTGTATCTGAAAAGTCCAACTTTTGGCCAGTGCTCAGATTCTCAGAGACTAGAAGACTTTTGGCATCCCCCTAGAAAGAAAAACATTAATTAACTACCAGAAAATATGGTTACTTGACAACACATGCTGAAAAATTGAAGTGACTAGACTTTTGGCCTCTGTATATTAAATGCTCACTTTGTTAAGACCATTTATTGACCATGGGTCTATATTCATGTTGCCCTAAAGCAACATTATCAGAAGACATTACATGTTAACTGGAGTTACATTTTACAACAGATTTATTTTAAATTTAGTGACATCTTTACTGTGCCTATTTTTAACAGCAAGAGATTTAAATACTTCTGGATTTGTCATGGCTGCCTGCCTGGCATTTATATGCCTCAGAGCTAATGACTCACATTGGTAATTTTCTAGATTTAATTGTGTGCTTTAATAGAGCAAATGGATATAGGAATTAAGACTAAATTCTAACAATTATTAACTACGATGAACTTCTATACATTCATTAGAATATATTTCTTTAGAAAAAAAGGAAAAAGGAAAAAAAACCTTTTCATGATGCTTACAAACGTTTAAGTACTGGCTACTGGCATCTTTATAGACAATAAAGAAGTATCAAGATGCTACTTGAAAGTAAGCTTGCTAGGTTTTTTCTTTAAACACTCAAAGAAAGCCTTTTTTTAAATTATTGGTTTTTAAGTAAATCTTCTTTTCTTTGTGCAGGCAAACTAGGCTGAAATAATAACAATAATAATAAATCCAATGATGAGTAGGAGTTGCTGTAATAAGGGAACAGGGAATGAAATGCCCGGTACCGCTGGAGGTCATGCTTGTCCCTCACAAGTACGAAGAGCATGATTATAGAACCTACACCAAGACAACAACACATGTAATAGTTCTTCCTCTGTGTCGCCTTCTACACGGACCCTGTACAACAAGCAGACACTAGGTCCCACCCACAGCCATAGCGAGAGCTAGCTAAGTGAGTGATGATCAATGTGCCTCTCTCCTGAGCTCAGAATGTGATCCGCTGTCGATTCAGGATGTATTTAGTGTACGTGTGGCCTGATCTGCATGCTCACTAACCAAAAGACCAAAATTCCAGCAGATTTTCCTAGACATGATAAAGAAATTGCCTAGATACTTGGGCAGACAGTGAGGTATCTGAAGGGATGATTAGAAATTTAAGTTTTTGGTGTAAATTGTCATCACTATTTGCTGCTCAAAATACCACCATTTGGAAAGGAATTCAAAAAGAACAGCATCAGTCTAATAAACTGTAATAACGTCCCAGAACACACGATCTCTAGATACAGTTTACAGCTATTTGTATTTTTTTTTTTAGAGACTGAGACTACAGACATGCACATCTTTCTTAAAACAAAAAAAAACGCATCCCATCCTAAACAAATAAACCCCACGTGAATAATTATGAAATATTTATAAAAGTCACCATTATAAAAGTCACATTCGTACATTGATAAAAAGTCAGAATGGTATTCAATGACTTCAAGTACTGATATATTCATTTCAAAAAATGAAAGAAGTGGGAAAGCTCTGAGGTTCTGGTTCTATGACCAACAGCCATAAGGAATCCCCTGCAGCTTTGTGTTACATACTTCGGGGTTTGCTTTTGTAGGAATCTAGGGAAATGAGGGTCATGAAGGTTCTGCCTGGGCCATGCATGTCAACAGATAATGCTGGTCAAAATATTTAAATTTGTGCACATTCCACTGATAATGCCTTCTGTAAGTAAGATTCAATCTTCTAATCTGTAAGTATAGTTATAAAAGTTTACTAACTCATCTTTAGACCCCTGCTATTAAGACATTTCCATCTACAGCTGTCACTTTTAATACGAAGTTTGTAATTGAAAGATTCTTAACTATTAAAAGTAGTTGGAATCACCACCTTGCCACAGGATTTGTGTTTGTGAAAGAGACAACAAACAAGCAATTTAGAAGTGACAAACCGAATGAGACATGCAAAAGGAAAAAATCATGCAAATACATATTTAAAGGGCACTCGTGATTCCTGCAAGTACACTTTTGTTAGTGCAGATTCAAATAAATAATTTATTATGCATATGTAGAGAGGCTATTAATAGTTGTACTGGGAAATACGTGACATTGCTTCCATATACAGGCATATAAAGATTTTTTTTTTTAAGAATAATCAATAGCAATTAGCAACTAGTACAAAGGTTCATTTGCATCAATCACAAAGAAAACCAACAACCACATGTTGAATGGTGCATGTTGAGAAACAACTGAAACTGAAAATAAAGGTGTATAGCAATTGTTACATAATATGTTGGTGTTTAAATGAGTATGTCCAAATTAGATTACTATCTCTGATTTCCCTGTTTGCTCTAACAGATAAAAACTTAGGGATGTAAAATAAACAAAAAAAAGAGCTTGGAGATTAGCATACCACTATTTAGCCTTTACAAACCAAAATCAAAACTGTTTGTAAATACGAGAACTGTATTTTTAAGTCATGACAGTTTACACTTGCTCTGCAAGAATACGAGATATAAACTTATCATCTTACCGCCTTCAAAGCATGATATCCCACTTTTCAAAGCTCACAGGAAGAAAGGTAAATGTAAGACAAAACAAAAAACCTTTTTTCCATAATAGCACCTAAAGTATGCTAACAATATGCCAAGAATGTGCACTTCTCAAACAGAACAATGTAATTAAAATATAAATAATTCAGAAATATTCTAGACTAGGGTTTCCCAAAGTGACTCGAGTTAATTGTTTATCTATTGAACAATAAGATATTTTGTTACAGGGCAGGTTTTTAATCCCTCTTTGGCCCAACATCCCACCTGTTAAAAAGAGGTTATGCTCTTCAGTGAAGAGGTTTATGCAGCCCCTGTTCCAGATGCTTAGTGTCTCTAACAAGTCTTCAATTCAATTCAATCTTCACGTTCATTAGGAATTTGCATTCCAGATTTCTAGTATCTAAGATAAAGTTTTCCTCAGTTTGAGCAGTCTCAGCACACCCTCTGTTCCTAGACTTGGAGTTTCAGGACACAGAAGCTTCAACCTGCTGCAGAGACACCAGCAGCATGGATGCAGACACGGGTAGCAGGTAATGTCGTCTGTGCATTTGAGCTGACCCCACAGCACTGACTTTCAACAAGCTTTATGAGCTGAGGCTATCTATTTCAATGTTGTTACAAAATTTTATAAGGAACTAAGTATTTATACATACACATATATAATATTGCTTATCTCTCTGTATACATATACACAGACACCACCACCACATGGCTGCCAGTGCCTCGGGATGCAGTGTTTTAAGCCAAGTCCAACAAGCCTGCTATGCTACAAGACCATCAACTTTTTAGAACTACTACAAGAAAACCCCAAGCAAAACCATGGACGATACTGTCTCATCATCCTGAGTTAATAGCACTTCTGAACTGAAAGCATCCTGTCACCTAGTTATCTAGACATCTCACCAGGCACAAAGGTCACTGGGAAGCAAACAGGCAAACACGTTTTGCTGCTGAGGTGCAACGAGGGCTGGAGACAGGACCTCGTGCCAGAGGGATGAGCACCCTCAGCAGTGCTCCATCTCAAAATGGAGCTGATGCCAGGACGGACACCACTGGGCAGAATGTCTCAGAGTTGAGCAAGAGCGGTAAGATCTTCTCCTTTGAGAAAGGTATCTGCCCAGCCCCCCAGCTGAAACTCTTCTAAACTGAGAAATTACTTAACACACAGTTCTCCAGCTTTATTTGATGGTACCTGAGTTCACCTATTACAAAAGCCTCTTGTTAGAGTTGATTTTTTTTTTTTTTTTTTTTTTTTAAATTCTCCCCATTTGGATAAACTCCCTCCCAGGCTGAGCCTCACATCCTTCAGAAGACAGCTGTTCTGTGCTCTCAGCCTGAAAATTCAGTAATTGGAAAGGAAGATCAGCTGGAGGTGGGGACCAGCTCCTTTCCTTTGCACTGTTCAAGCAGGCATGGGTGCAAAGATGAAAAAAATCATTCACATTTTCTACACCAAGAAGCCAATGTTTTTTGTACAGCTACTTCCTTTATTCTCCCTCCCAGAATCACTTAACCTGAAACATCAGAGCATTTCCTCTCTTAAGAAGCAAGTAATGATTAAACCACTCCTGCTGGCCTAACAAAGTTAGATTTTTAAAGCAGCGGGACCTGCTCTAAGACACAAGAACGGGTAGCCAGTTTTTGATGCCCAGTTTCCTCTTTTGAATTCTGGTCGTGCCCTGACTGCTGGTTAGAAGGGAGCAGCCATTCCCCGCTGGGTGGTCCCAGGACTGCCCCCCCGGCAGCACGGCATCCTTCCCCCCCGGTGCCGCACCACCTGCCCAGGACCACTGCTTTGCACCAGCAGCAGGAAAGGGCAGCCGGCGCCCCGTGCTGCTCCCAACAACCTGCTCCTGGGCTGCTGCAGGGAAAGCAGTTACAGGCAGCGAGGCATGCTTCGCAGTGGGAAACTGCATGTTTAGGAGCCAGACTGGAGATTTCTGAAATATTTCAGCATGTAATGAAACTGAAGCTATGTTTACTGCAATAAACTATCAAGAACCACAAATTAGATATTAGTGCTTTAAAAAGAGGAAGTGTGTGTGAGAGAAACAGACGAGGAAACCACATATGTAGCTGTCCTATTGCAATGGTCTAACGGCTCGACCTCACTTTGATTGCTGGCTCAAAGACCAGCTACTTGCACAGACGAATGCTAGATGCCAGCCTTCAATTTCTGTACTCCTGGGAAATCTTTTAAGTATAGTTGCTGAAAATACTGGGTAGTGGTCTGAGCACATCTTCTAATAATACACAAAGGCTGTTCTGGCTGATGCGGTGAGAGACACCAGCAATGTTGTTTATGAAAATCCATCAAGTCCCTGCACTTTTTCTCAGGTCAACTCTGAACCAAATAATGGATGAGGCAAGGGCCTTGACAAACTGGATTTGTCTCAATGATGGAACTTGATACTGCCGAACAGAAGAAATTACTGTGAAGGTGAATATATGCAACTGAAACAGATTGTCTGATAAACTGAATGACTTCCAATTTAAAAAGAGATCCTCAAATTGCCACAGCTTAGAAAAAGATAACCCTAAAATCCTGGGCATTAATAACTGCCAAAGACTTGCTTCTAACAGCACCGTACAGCGGCACTGGGTGATCCAGTGTTCACCTGAGAGAATATCGGACAGGGTGAGAATTCAGATTGCTGAGTTCTGGCAGGAATTCTTACAGAAACCTAAGTGGGGCCTTAAACTACAGCATGTTTAACACCTGCTGAGTACTTATGCACAATATTATTTACACTTCACATTGACTTGCTACTAACACACACTCAATCTGCCTTCAGGAAAAAAAAACCATATCAGAACTCACGGTAAAACTGAGCACATTTTTCCTAAAAGTATTACCATTCATTTTTATATACCTTTGAATTATAGGTGCCATTTTATTGTCTATTACAGTCTGCTGAAAGAATAAGAAATCCTGTTTGACAAGTACAGTCAAAATGTTTGGTTGTTTAATGCAAGCATATTCATTTCAAATAGACAAAGATGAAAATAATCTCATGTATAATTTAAAAAGTTACCATAATCCAGAAAGACTAAATGTTTATTCATTTTTCATTTCATTTTGAGGAGCTGGAAATACAGATTTGGAACTATTAGGTCTCTCAATATAATTTTCTGAATAATCTTTTTTTTGGGGGGTGGGGTTGGAGTTGTTTTTCTGAACTAACTGCCAAAGGTCCCTGAAGCCCTCTAAGAGTAATTTCTGAAACTACAGTAGTCTTTGATTTTAAGAACAATGTTAATCAATTGCAAACCTTGTCCTCTCCCCCTCCCCCTGAAGTCATTCAGAAAACCAGATGTGACAGCTTGTCTGGATTACTGGAACTACATGGACTATTTCCTCCTGCCCAGAAGCAAATGTGATTGTGGTCAAGATCTCAGCACTCACCCAACGTCAAGAACAAAAAAAACCTTGAAGGCTTAATAGATTTTGGCATTAGTTTGCTGTGCTAACATGTCGCAAATCAGGATTTAAATTTAATCCAAGTCACAGCTCTCTTCTTTGTAACAAGAGGCTGCTTAAGGTACAAATAACTGCAGTGCATTGCATTACACATGGATAAATTCAAGTAGGACACTCATTAAATGGGGTCCAATTCCTCGGTGCATACAGTGAGGGCCTGGCTGCACCTACCAGAGACGCAGTACGTACGAAACCTGTTTGTTCAAATAGGGATGTCCCACCTACAGCCCTCAATCAGCGGGTCCTGTCTGCCCCTCTCCCATGTTGCCCCCATGAATGTCCAGTAGAGAAGCCTGGCAGCAGTGGGGCTGCAGCAAACAGCCTCAGCTTGCACCAACAGTCCTGCCTCAGCCCCAACAGGTATTAAAATTCCCTATGATGTTGTTCACCATGTGAACACTATACTGGGAGGGTTAGAAACAACTGCTGGTGCTCCCAAAGCCACCTTCTCAAGCGGTATTTTTTCCTTCCCTTCTATGTCTAAAAAACCCACCAAAACAAAACCAAAACTAAACATTCAGCAATTGTTTGTGCAGGGTTCCTCACTACCGTCTAGGCTTCCAGCCACAAGCGATGCCCGACTAGGCCAAAGCTTACTGACTCAAGAAGTACGCTCCCCAAAAGGTTCGCCTGCAGAGCTGGAAGTTGTGCCAGTGCCGTGCCAACGGCAATCACAGCAAGCGGCAGAAGAGAGCTTCCTTTCTGTGGCAGGGGAAGGAAACGTTTTAAGAAACATTGCCTTCAGCTGCTTCTCACTGCAGCAGCTCCTGGAGGCTTTACACTAGAAGGACCTGCAAGAAGGCTTGCAAAGAAAGGACATTAAAAGAACCACCCCCAGCTTCCTTCCTCACGACAGCAAGGACTTGACAAAGGCTCTAGCAGAGCACGAACAGTGAGCACCTGCATCTGAAATCAGCAGATGGCCACACTGTCCAAGAAACATGACTGCATATTCTGGCAACAGGCACCGTACAGATACTCCAGCAGCTTCCCAACTTCTGCCTGTAACTTGCAGCTCCCAATGAAGAAGTGCCAGTGGAGCCTGGCAGAGTGGAACCGAACCTTACCCTGCCTACTGTCAGATGGAGGGCAGAAACAATGAATATGGCCTGCTGTCACAGCTTTCATTACGCGTGTCCAGGAACAAGGTCAGGTTATGAAATTAAGCCTGTAATAACATCATTCCTCCATTCTGTTATGGGACCTTGCTGTCTTAGTTTTAATTTAGCTTCTCATTTTTAGGTGCACGTGAAACACTGATGATATCAGGGGTGCTACTGTAACTGCATCAGCATAACAAGACAAAGAAGCAGAATACATTCAGAGGAAAATTACATTTAGCATAATTAATATGGTTTCAAACAGACCACACACAGTACTAGAAGCTCTATTAAATGCCAAAATATAAGCTAGTTCTTTCAAGATAAAGGGAAAATGACTTTGTGAACTGTTAACGCCATACTGTATGCTGGAAGTATCTCCAATAATGATATATCATAGAATTGTGCACAGGAGACCGAAGTAATTCCCCCTGAAATGCAGCCTCACACAGATGCATTCAGTAAAAACACTGAAATAATGATTTTTCATCTAATTCCTGTAACATTATAATAGCATGTATTGATAATTCGATAAATGCACACAGTCTGGTTTAAAAGATGAGGAAAAACAGGTGGATTAAATGACAGTTTGATAAATGAAAGAGAAGCAAGTTCAAAGAAGCATATGCATTTTAAGAAGAAAAGAAGTCCCTTAGTCACAGATGCTGAACTACAGCTGGATATTTACCGTACTGGACTGGGAAGCAAAAATGGGCTTACATGAATGTCGTATCTCCTAGGGACAACAAATGAATTCCATGCACAAACTTGATCTTGCATTTTCCAAATTTAAACTGAAAAATATAATCTTTTCTGACAGAATATGGTAAAAGTATCTTAATATCTATTTCACAAATAAAGTAAAGACTGGTAAGTGGCAGAGAAATCAATATTTCTGTGTGTGTGTGACAGTGAGGCTACTTTGAAAAGATTTTTTTTCATTTTAAAACTAATAGTAAAAGTAAGCACTGAAAGAGGGTTAGGTTTTTTTTTTAAAAAACACTTTCAGATAAACAGGGAGTCATTGCTTTCTTCATGGGACCATCTGTAATTTTCTCTATTATATGTATATATATAACATCTTCATCCTAATGGCCTGGAATTATTTATTGAATATGTACAATAGGTACTCCTAAGATAAGGACTGTATTTTAATATTTTTGCCAAACAAATAGTACATACAGGCGTGTATGGTATCTATTCCTTTCAGAAATTAATATGCATTCTGACCAACTGTTAGGGATGAAAAGTTATGAGAGAAGTTCTTATCACTGGATTTGCCTCAATTTGCCGTGATTGATTTCCCTGTAGTTACATGAAGCTCAAGAATGGTGCAAGCAGTTATTTTACTGCTCTGAAATGCTTTGAGTTCAAATACAATTCTGAAGTAACAGAACTATTTGATATGAAACTAAGTTAATGCAGATGTTGTACAGAGAATTTGCCTCTAAGTACATGTAATACAGAAGCTAGTAACCTGTCCACAAAAGACAACCACTCTCCCCATTCCCCAAATAAGCAATAACCATAGTCAAGTATCTGTTGAAGTAGGTGTTGAAGTAAACACCTAAGATAAAGCATTCCTGCTGCTACAGAAAGTTAGTATAATTGTTTTACTTCACCCCAATATAAATACTCTTACCGATGTCTCATAGAAAATATCTACCTAATTTTGTCTAACATTCAGAGCAGAGTAACGTTAAATATATAGGTCAAGATGTTAAGAAAAAATAGTAATACGATATCATACAAGCTACAGGATATGGTATTTTACTTGGTGGAAAAGATTTTGAAAGGTAAAAAGGTCAGTTAATAGACATGAGTCATAATCATGCCATATGACTTTGGTAGCTCCTCCTCAAATACAATGTACGCTGTACAAAGGTTATACACTTGGGCACGTGTCCAAAGCATATACTCACCTTAACGCAAAGTTACCATTGCAACCACCCATTTTCAGTGGCTGTAATGTTAGCATTAAGATAAACATGTATGCTTAAATTTCTACCTGTGAAGTTTTAATCACTAAGCAGAAATATCAAAATAGCACAGTATAAAAGAAAAAAAAAATAATCAAAACCCCAGTTATTAGTACTTAATGACAAACAGGCCTAGTCCCATTTGTATGGTGGTTTTCTTGTATTATGGTAAAAATGAATTATATAACTGTAGCTATTATTTAATTAAAATGTATTATTATTAGCTAGCTCAGATAATTCAGGCTGACCATTCTGCCCATCCACAAATTATAGTATCAGCTGTTACCACGTCCTGTAAGTTGCGGTACATAAAAGTGTTCCATGTTCCAACTAAAACTGCCGGAGAAGAATGCTATAATGCCTTACTACAAACAGAAGTCAGTACAATTTGGGACTTCTCTGTACTTTCAGTGCAGGTTAAAAATTTTGTCACTGAAATGATGTGAAAGAAATCCTCAGGTAATAAACAGGAATTTCTCAGTAACACAAACAAACGTCAGGACACTGGTAACTGTGATTGGAAAAAAATAATCTTTGTTTCTGGCAATTCCAGCTTCCAGCCCAGACAACTGATACGTTAGTCCATTTAACTTCTCTATATTTTAGCAGAGCTATTTTTAGCCATTGCAAAACTAATGGAAGAGCTGAGAGCCTACATTCCACTCTAATTGAGCCATCATGTTTAGCGGCCAACTATTTTGTACATTATAAATGCAGCAATACATATCAGAGATAATACTAACATCTGTTTTAGGAGGCAACAAGCCAGGTGGCTATATACAAGATCTTGGTGAAGGGACCAGATTTTTTTTTGCTTTCTAGGACTGTTTAGCAGTGCTTTCACTACAGCTTGTGGGTTCCTCAGCTTGGTAGCTGAATCTTTTTTCTTGTTTTGAAACAGGAATGGCATGTATACTTCGATTTGTACCAAGGAACTATGCTGTAAAATTAAGGACTCTTTCACAGCTGTTATCTCTGAAGTTAGTTAAGAGAAAGCTCACACCCTCCACTCCAACCAGCTGAAAAAGCTGCTGCTGTTAATCTCCAGCACTGAAAGAAAGATGGAAAAGCCTCCTTAAATCCTTTCCTCATCTTTTCAGGTGGCCAGCGGGAAAACAAACAAACAAAACCCCCAACACACACAAACCAAAACCCCTCACGTTTCAGTATCAGGGTAAGTGTTGTTGCCACACCCAAAATTCCATCTGCAGAGATGCAGGCATCTCATTCCATGCCTTTCCAGTAAAAGTTTATGGATGAACAGTGAGTTATTTATAGAAGCATTACTTCACATCCACATTTGTCTGAGACTTCTACAGAGCATCACTGATGTATGCTGTGATACATTTGAATAGTGTTTTTGCAATCCTTTTTTCTCTGACCTTTGAAACATGGTATGAAATTTCTCACTAGCTCTTTATGTCCAGTTTGTATTTAAGAATTCCCTAGGTATTACAGAAATCATGAAGAACCAGAAACCTCTCGTAACCTACAATACAAACAAGAAGAAAATTTTCTGACAACTGCTTCATATGCAAAAGCTGTGAGAAAGAGGCAGGTGATTTCACTTACTGATTACGTGGACTACACAAAGTCTTAATACATTTACATTTCAAAATACAAATCTGCTTATGGGTTTTGTTTTTAAAGCTTTCTACATTTTCTGTAGTTTTTAGGAGCCCTGATCCCCTACTGACCTACAGCACAGTAATCCAAATCGTCTCTTAAACAAGCTGTTCTCCACTTTGCATACACACTTGTGTAGGGCTCTTCCATCAGCTCTTGTTACCAAGTCTCAATATCAGCTAAAATGAAAATGGGAAGTATCAGTTTCCAAATAACCAATGCACCAATGAGACCTCTAACAATTATAAAACAGCACAGAACAAGAGCTTTTACATGCATCATGTATACGTAGCCCATAAAAGTAGATCTTCCTGGGTATGCTATAAAACTGAGCTTAAGTAATGATGGCCCCCCCAAAAAAATCACCTTACAACTGCATTAAACTTGGGGAATTATATATTGTTTTTACACCGTTTAGTATTCAGAAAGCCCACAATGAGGTATACTTGCTAGTGACTTCAATGTACTTCCTTTTTCAGACTGGACACTAATATACATACATTTTTGTGTGCTTTCCAGCATCAATCACGTTCAAGACCCCATTCATATGATATTTAACCTCTTTTCACCCTAAATTCACCTCTTTTTAAAGACTCATCCTTTTTTTTTTTTTTCAGGGCATATCTACACAGTAGTTTTCACACTTTTTTTTTTAATGTTCTAGGCATATTTCTTGCAAATATTTTGGTCTAACAGATTTTGACATGCTCATAACTTTTTAAGAATTTCCACATCATTCCAGTTCAGAAGCATTTTAGTTAGCATTCTGAGAAAACCTTCAGTTAAAAATCCAAACTGTAGCATGTAGATTTTGTTAAACAGTAGGGGAATATTATGCTTATTAACAACCAGGAGCTACGAAGACTACTCTAGATATGACATTCAGCAAAACCTTCAAGGAGAAGTCCTTCAAGCTAAAGAAAGAAATCTATTTATGGTTGAAGTTTAACCTGCTGCGCTCCCCTGAGTATCTTACTGTGTATTTCCCTATAATGAGCTATCTAATTTGAAGCATGCCTTCGTTAGCAGACGGAAATACACAAACTAACTTTTGACTGAAATACCATCAGGAAGATGACTTCTACTCGATCAAACAGAGCAGCACATTCTGACTCAACACATGGTTTCAGGAGGCTGCATCTCCCAGCTGTATTTGAAAGAAGGGGGAGCATGGGCGTGCACCGAGGCTCTCTCAAGCATTCTAATAAAGATGTCAAGATGCTAAGACACAAGAGAAAAATAAAGGTCAGTCCCAATAATAATAAAAAATAAAATGACAAAAATAAATGTTGGTCTCAATCTGTCTATAGCATCATCTAAAATAACACATGTTTAGCTCACGCTGTCACCCTCTCAACTGTACATTTTCCTGACCTCTCTGAACGTTACTGGTTTCTTTTTCACACCCTTCCCACTGCTTTACCTAGACAGGATGCAATAAACAGATGTTAAATAAATATTCTGGGGTACAGCCAGTGCTTGAGTGCACAGGTTCTCCCCATTTCCCAAATGTGCCAGAACCACACCAGCCCACTCCTTCTTCTGCCAGCCATAAGGGAGGAAGGGCAATCGTCCCCAGTGTATCAGTACATGCCACTGATAGGCTTCTCGCTGCTCTAACTCAGATTTGCAGGAATCTCCAGCACACATACTTGACTATGTACTAAGCTTCAAGTATATTCATTGCAGTAAAGAAACACTTAAATACTTTGGGACAGTAGACAGCTTAATTTATAACAATGGAAAAACTCATAAAAGTAATTAGAACATCTGACGTTTTCAACATATATGGTTAGCAAAGCGCAAGACAGAAATTAGAGATGGAAATCTGCAGATAATACTATGTGCTAGATGCCAGTAGTTCAGTTTAAAGTGTGCTTATTTGAACAACTGCATAAACTTTAAACTGACAGTAAATTAACTCAAGTAAATGCAACAGACAGGAAGACAGAAATGAAAAGGCTGAAGAAATGAAAATCTTACTTTCAAGTCCATAAGCAGTATTATCTACTATAGAAAGGAAAGAGTTACAAAAATGGGAGGCAACTTACAGCACTTGCATCTCCCTTGCCTTTCTTTCATACCCAAGGTCATCTGGTTCAAGACTCAAATTGGAGTTAAAGAAACCAATTCCCATGTGTGTGGCAGCTGCTGCCCTGCCTGTGTCACTGAGTTACTCCCATCAAGAAGAAACACTTCAGAAAGAACACTTTAATATTAGTGCTGGCTGCTAGCCTGCAAAATAGAAGATGATACTTAATGCTACTTTACAGCAGACCCACATTCTTCTTCCTTCTGCCCTTAAACTTCTAAGGATTTTTTAAAAATATTTGTTAAAGTAGTTTAATTAAAGCTTGAGGATACATTCCCTCTTTTGTACAGGATTCCAGTATAGGTGAACATCAGTTTTGAAGGAATCTAAGTTAACTATCATAATTAACAACAATTTGTTGTAACATACTGTAAAATGCAGAAACAAAAACAGAGTTCAGGAAAGGAGTTTGCCCCCCAAAACAAAAATCAGCTTTTGTTGAATGGCACGCACGTTGTCACAGATACTCATTTTATATGAAATGCGCACATACAAAATGAAAAGGAAAAAAGTCAGATTCAGATATTAGTTTGTGAAGTGGTTTATGTATTGTGGGATCATATTTGAACTAACTTGATAAAGACAAAGAATTAAAACTGATTAAGTTTTTCTCCCAGCTGATAAATACATAGTTTGACTCTGGCTAACTGGTATAAGTCAGGAAGTAGAGAACAAAAAAAAAGCCACAACTATACTAACATTACATTATTTCGAAATTTAAAATGGTCCTTTAACAAAGTTTCATGTTTCCATCCCTTCAAGAGAAGACTTAAGACACAAATACTAGCAGCTTAAAGAAAATCATTAAATAATGGGTTAAGTTTCAAGAACAAAATTTAAATCATCTTCCTGAGGTTCTCCAATTATACAGATATTTGAATTTGCAAATGATAACTTTCAACATCCAGTCATTCTCAGCCTAAAACACCAGCTTCATATGAGCTTATTTATAAGCAATAAACAAAGTCAAATATTGAAGAAAACATGCTTCCATTAAAGGAGATTGCCGAGTCCAAAATGGGCAGCAGTTCAAGAATGCTACACTAGTAGTCAGGCATGTACGATTTACAGTACTTTTACTTTTCTACTGCTGCCACTAAGTTTAGAACATGCCCTACAAAAAGGCCTTGCTGATTTTAAAGTGCTCTGCAGATCTGTAGTACGCTTATTTTGGTACTTTCAATACAGGCCTTTGAGACCTTGCCTTCAGCCTGACCGTCTTCCATAATCTTTTGCTAGGAGTTAGCTTACCGTGTTCTCCCCCCACGCCATCACGCCCAGGCAGTTACTCATGTACTCCGAACGGGCTGTCAGTAGGATACCTGGTCACTAATGCAGAGAGCGATGATGTACTTCTGTCTTTTGTATTTAAAAGAAGCTGACACTTCTTTGTCATCATTTCTCTTATAAGTGTAGCCTACGCAATGCAAGAATTAGGGAAGAAATAATCCTGTCATGTCACGTGCAGGCTTATCTATGCAGGGAACATTCTCCTACAATGCATGCTACTTCATTGTTTTGCAAAATTTTACCACAAAAATAAACATATGAAGTTGAAAAGCAATGGATGGCTTTATACACCGTGCTTGTAAAAACAAAAAGCCAGGCCACACAGTCATCTTTTATGTTCTCAGGACAAGTTTGGGAGGCTTCTGGATTTGTGTTACTTAAGAATCCAAGTGATAATATGCAGCACAATGATGAAAGAGCAATTTCAAGCACACATCTAATAATCTGATGTGAACAGTGAGTCATAAATCTACCATAACAGGGGCTATGCTTTTCTTACTGGGAAAGAGAAATAAGAAAGGTGGGCAGAACAGAACTAAGCAATTTTTCTTCTGTTTTATTTTTGGACTGGCAGAAAGTTTCTTGCCCATGTTACACAAATAAGCCTGTTGCTAGTACAGCACTTTGGAAGATTTTGAAAAACCAAAATTTCTCCTTGTTTATTCGGAAGATAATGCTCACCCCAACAGCACAACTCAAAAAAATCATGTCCTAAATTCTAATGGTACTGCTGAGTTATGACAAAAAAAAAAAAGCAAACAGTTTGCCAATGTGTACAAGGAAGAGGAGAAAAAACTGATAATTTCACGAATGAATTCGACACCATCAGAACTCGGAAAACATTTATTTTGCTACCTCAAATTTGTTATTTCTGTACTATACGTTCAGGTCTTGCCAGACCCCCCCCCCCCAGTTTGGCTACACCTTTGATGCACAGCATCAAACTTACATGCAGGATTCAAAGTCCTCTAAGTGCTTATTTAATTGATGCTCATGACCATTCAGAGGTATTGTTATTGCAATCATTTTTTTCTCCTACTAAATATTCAAATGCCTCACAGCTATTGACCTATGTAATAACAAACGTATCCACACCTAACTGTAACACGCTTCGCTTTCTTTATGGATAAGTAATGTTATTTATTTGCACAGTAACTTTTCTTCACTCCAAAATTTGATCCCAACTGTTTTAATCGTATACTTGCTTTTTGTTTAACTTAGTTACAGAAATAACAAAAAGACTCATGATTTTTCAAAACTACTCTTTGCCCTGGGCATGTAAAAGCTTTAACATGAACTGCTGAAGGCCAGTAAATAAAGTCGTGGTAATATCCCCACATACACCTAGCGTACTGCTACAAAAGCTTAACACTGTTCTCAACCTTTGACATTAAGCTAGATGAAACTACACCTTCCATCCATGCATGATGCACAAATCAATCCTATTTTCAAGGCTCTCTCAGACAAAGAGGTTCTTACGCTCCCATGCAGCATGCCACGAGACCTTCTGCTTGAAGAATGCGAAGACAGAAAAGAATTGCCACTGACAGGCCACGGATGTTCATTATCTGTCTATCCATCTGCAGCAGAATTGGACTGTCTTCATAGTGCCTAGCAAAAGCCACATACACAGAGTAAATCTGTCTGCATCGGGCCTGTAACCTGATAAACATTTTACTGCATAAACCAGCATTGCTGGGAAAAAAAAAAAAAAAGAAAAACACACCAAAAAAACCACACAGCAGAAACCCAACCCTGAAGAACCAGCAGTCCTAACCTCTCCTAGAGGCTTGTTCCTGCCCCAGACTATTCCCTGACACATGCCAGTGCAAACCTTTATAGGGCCACATCGTGAATTGGACTGTGAAACTGATCTGGCTGAAAACTGATTTAGGAGAAACAAAACCAAACCACCAAATGAACACCAAATCAAAACTAGCAACAAAATCTGTTCGCTGTATAGCTGTTTGTGCAAATGCAAAGCAACACAGCATGGCACAGAACCGCTTTTAGCAGCAGCACCAGCTGACAAAGTCTGACACGTTCTTTGAACAGCCTCAAGTCTGTACGGGCAAAACTTCCAGTTATAGCAGACAGCGAGGACAATGAACCAACTAGAACTTTTCCATCCTAAATTTATCACAGATTTGCCTTGTGTCTTAGCAATCTACAACAATAAAACAAACTGAATCGACCTTTTTACAGTTTTCAAATATACATATCATTCAGTTCCTAAGTTCAAAAGCAAACTACGGTGCCAGTGACACACCAAACCATATCATTAATATTATTTCTTGCTTAATAAAGCTGTTTGTGTTTAGGACCTCAAAACAGAAACAAAGACAAAAACCTTTTTTCTGCTTCTTTCAGCCACCAACTCCCAATTTCTCCTCAAATTACTAGAGGTTCACATTTTTAAAAAATATACATACTTAAGTATATTGTACACTATGGGGATCTTTACATGCTCTGAGTATTAATTTTTAAAAGATATAAATGAAGCTCTTACATTCTGAGACCTGAACAACATTTTCCATGTTTAACGCCCAGCACTAATTCAGAAAACTACTCCTGCTGTCTAGTGGACTTATAATCCACATAAGAAGTTCTCCTTTCTGACCTGATCCGCTTTTAAGTACTCCTGTCATGTTAACAGCCCCACATCATCCTCTAGATTTATCCTGGAACTTCGGGGAAAGCTGTTCTCTGGTTCCTCTCAACATAAATAAAAAAACAGCCATTGGTTCTGCTAATTTCATTATCGGGTTCTTCTGTTTAACACAATTTAAATATCTCTGAGCCCTTGTACCATGTTGTGGGACTGCAGCCATTTGAAAACCCTCAGCAGAAACCCAGTTTGCTTCAGCGCTCACTACCACGCATGACACCGCAGACGTGAAACAGATAGGCCTTCAATTCAAGCTCTCTGATCTGTATTTATGTAGAGAACGAAGGAGGAATTCTCCGTCATTTAAAAACCAACACGTCTCCAATGATGTAGGAAGGCTTACAGAAACCCACATGAATTGGAGGCAGAAAAATCTAGCTAATTTACCCACGTCTGTGTTTCTTTTCTTTTAAAGAAGAAGAACAACAACATAGCCCAGTTTTCTGGATTTACTTAACAGGCCAGAGCACACTGGGTCCTGCCACACATCGGCCTTTCTTTATAGCAAAACCCAAACAAACAACACCCCCTCCACAACAATAACAAAAACACCCTGAACATGGGAAGATTTGCATGTATTAATCTTCCATAGCCCAGCCCTTCCCCAATCATTTCTTATTTGGTACCTTCGGGTTATTTCTCCTCCTGATCAGGCTGCACTGCCATTCTCCACCACCCACAACACACACTCACATCCCTCAGTCCTTGGAAGAGATTTCCAGTCCGACACCTGTGAAGCCACTTCCCTCCAACACTCCTTCAAGCAATCCTTTGCTACAACACGTCCCCAAACGAATGGCTGAGATGCTGATGCTCAGGCACTACTACCTATATCAGTGCTTTCTCTTCCTCCCTGAATTTAGATCATTTTTTGCATGCTTTCTTGTGTAAGCTCTTTGAGGACAGACTCTTACTCACTTTTTGTTAAGCAAAGCCTAGATCCCAACCCAGAACGAGAGCTCCCAGACACCACAGTAACACAAATAACTGTCTATAATGGTAACAAAGGCCTTTAGTATAGACACAGTTGTCCTAGCAGAGCTACACTTATGCTGATGTTCCTGTTTTCTCCCTGGTTGCCCAGCAGAAGTAAGAAGTACGCTGACAAGAAGAGCAGTTTGCCATCACGGTGCACCCACGCCAGAAGCGCTCTGTGCACCGCTGCAGCAGCGCTCAGGAACCACGACCGAGGCAGCCATGACTTTCACACCCAGCACAGGAACCCGCATCTGTATCTAGCGCCGACAAAAATAGAAGTTGTGGCTACATTCTTAATCGCAATCAAACTACCACTACTTCAGGGTCCAACAAGTGAGCCACAGCGACTGATCACCCGCCCTCTCCGTGAAGGTAAGCGCCTCGCTGGAACAGCTCGCTCACCGCCTCTTCTGTTACCACTCCCAGCAGAGCCGATCCATGCAGGGGAACGGGACTTTGCAGCTGCACGCTGTCCTGTTCAGATCAGTGTCTGCTCACCACAGACCTCAGCCATATCCCCCATGCCAGCTGCCAGAAGTTGGGCTGGCAAAGTCAAGGGATGCCACAAAACTGCACTGGTCTGACACAGTCACGGGATTCCTGAAGGTTCTGGAAAGCATCCCAAAAAGCACCACGAGAAAACCCACAGAGCAGAACGTCGCTTCATAGGATGCACGCCGAGACCGCCATACAAATAATTCAAATCACTGGTGAGCTGTCAAATGCAGTAAGCAACAAGGAACTGCAAAATGGCAGTAACAAAAAATGGCAGAGACTTGTGTCAGTGTGACATAATTACATTGCTGCACTCCAAATAAACAAACTAATCAGATATAACATTACTGTAAGGACATGCCCAATGTATTTTGACTAATGGTGCTATTAGTTCCTGTTTCCATGTAGTACTTCTGAATTGTATCTCAAGGCAGCAGAAATTTTGGACCTTACAAGATAAATCTCATTTCTGTGGTGGGGGGAAAGGAAACAAACAAAAAAAAACACATTACTAGCAAAAAAGTTATTTTCCTTATGGTAGGAACTGCAGACTTAGTTTTCAAAAAACAAAACAACAACAAAAAACCGTAATACAAAAATACAAACCAACACACCAATAATTAAAGCTTGCTTCAAAATGCCATATAAATGCCTTGCTTGTGCTACACAGAAACTATTTCACGAGAGAAACTTCAGCTCAGTCTGTTCCTGAACTCATTTACTTACTAGATCCATGAAGGGAAAATATTATACATACATATTTAAAATAAAAAACCTACCACCAACCAATTTGTACTGGTTGTACAAGCGATCCTGGAAAAAGCAAAAAAGAAAAAGCAGGCAGAGCCCCTTGAGCTGCATATAACCCACCATAAGGCTTTATTCCTCTGAATCTAAGCAGAGGCCATGTAATGTCTGAGCCTCTAATTCAGCAAAGCACTGAGACACTGAAGGAAGAGATCCCTAATCCCATTATTAAGCCCTTAAACCACCGTTCCCCAATGTAAAGGACATGTTTATCTAGTTATTCTGCTACAGATTTTAGGTTACGTTATAATGAATGACCATTCAGCGTGTAAAACTTTTCCAGCAGAGCTATTAAGCATACTGTAACTAAATCTACTTTTCTACTACCCGTCACTAATGATTTATTTTCAGTTAAAATAACAGATCAGGGTCCTAGAAAGACATCTGCTCTGACAAAGAAAATTAAGTCAAACGTATACAAGTCCACATCATACATAAACCTGTAACATTAACAGGCAGACTGACAGGATTCAGATGTGGAAGAATAAAAAAAGACAAACGCAAAACAAAAACCAAACCAAAAGCCCTACCCATGCACCTACCTAAAGGTATTTTAAGGACTGTTTATGTTCCACCGAGGACAGGATGTATATTTTACTAATACAAATTTTGAACAGAGTACTGTTTAAAGAGTAATATATATCCACAAATGGAAAAAAACTGAAGTGCTTCCCTAAATCCACCAGTTCTGGAAGCATTTGTAGGGAGCTGAGAAGTCCAAGCAGCTGTACACACATTTTCATGTCTAAACTGCAATAGAATGGTTTAGGATAATTTCACCTGAATGTGACATTTCCTTGTTCTGAAGAAACAAGAGTAATTCAAAATTATCTGAGGCTAATCTGTCCTAGCTGAACAGTATTTGAAGGTAGTCTTACTGCTGAATATCCAGCCTAATTATAATGTCTGTTCAAAACAAATTAATTAGGTTACTTGTACCTTTTTAAAGTGTCCTTAGGCACTTGACCACAGCTAATAATAAATACCCAGTACATTTTTGTCTCTAAAAAAGCAAGCATCATTATCTCTATTCGAAAGATGGTGAAACTGAGACATGAGCAGGCAAAGTCATCTGCCTAATGTCACCTAGCAGAGGGTAGAGCAGCCAGGAAGGAAATGCAGGTCTTCAGAGTTACATCTCATAGTTTAGTCCTACATGGAGAGGTACAAGTGCCTCATTTTGTGCACACTTATACGTAAAACATAGCTGTGTACTCTGAAGCTCAACTGTCCAATTTATTTCAAATAACAAAATATCAAGTATTTTTCAAACACTTTCATTTTATGGATATTTGTGTCATGGTTATGAAATGGAAAAATAAAAGCAAATAGTAAAAACTATACAGGATGTGCCATCCAACTAAGCGTAAATTTCACTTTACCTTTATTTCAGACATGGTATTGTTCATCACTCCTTTAGACATAAAATAAGTTAGCAATGGCCTTTAAACACGGCTGTTGTGACATTTATAGTTCAAAGAGCCCTGGCTACGGCATCATAGAGGATTAGATGACTAGGGCTTCCATTAAAGCAAAATATCAACGAGGAAAAAATAAAATCCCTTTATTCTGACCAGTCCAGAAACAAAGACATTTTTGCAAATGTTTTGTAACTTTAGAAATACCTAATTTTGACTGAGTTTTAAATACTCTTTCAAACTTTACACTTCAATTTGAAGTGAGTGAGGCTGTTACATTCATATTTGCTATATGGTGTAGCCCAAGTTCTCTATTTTAATCAACTATTTCATTTTATCTACAAAATCACATACTTAAAAGACACAGGAATTGTTTTGGAAACGTAATTTTGAATTAATGAAAAAAATCTTATATTCTGTAACATCAACAATAAAGGTCTGAAAATGAACACCTTTACACTTCTGTCTTGTAAAGTAGCATTACAGAACACCTAGGAGCACAGTCACTTTACTTAAATAATAGATTCATTTGAATAGCTTAAGCAATAACTTCTGTTACCCAGGCTACATCAACTTAGAATGCTGACAGCTATCATCACTTAACAAAAAGTACAAATCTTTGGAAATGGAAAATCAGGATTTTTTTTTTTAAAGACAGCATTTTTCATTCAAAACTGTAGAAGTTTTATTTCATAGATGCCTTATTATAAGGACCTACAGCATTGTTAGTTGAAATTTTATTTTATGAGGAAACAGAATTGCCACTTCTGCTAGAAAGCAAAGAGTTAAAGGCTACGCAATGAACCTGCAAGCAAGCATTTGAGAGGCCAGTTTACCTGCTGGACAAAGTTCTAAAAGGATGCAAGCTCAGAGAAGGACAGCAGAGTTTTGGAAGGGAAGACAACATCATCAATACAGGTTCTTACCCAAGCTCCTTCCCCCTCCTACAAAAGAACCTGTACTGGAGATAAAAAGGAAGTAAAAAAGGTAAGCTGCCTTTATGTAAGCTCTCAGTCTTTGGTAATCAGGTAATTTTGCTGATGAAGCTACTAAACAAAACCATCTAAAGGGGTGTTTGTTTACTGCCAAGTTTATTTTGCACTACGTGTTTGGTAATTACTGAGGAAAAAGTGTTACATTTTGTGCCTTGAACAAACTTATGTCAAAACTTGCTTAGAAACAGGAGATACTTTCTACTGTCTGTGAAATGTAGAAGTGAGATATAGAAGAATGGAAAAAATGCCTTGCAGAAATAGCAGGACAGAAATGCTTTGTGGACATTTGCCAGCAGAGGTTTTAAAGAAACTGTTCCATCAGATATGGAGTATTTATATATATTTATATGTATATATATAAACCTGTCATTGTGAGAAGTGCAATCTATCTATTTAAGGCCCATTTAATTAAATGGGGTTTGCATTGAAACAAGTGCATATACCACGTTTTTTCTTCTCAGCAGGTAGCTATTTTGCCCTTTTGTTTTTTGTATTTCCCCCAAACCCACTTCTCATCCTGTCAGTAGTTGTGGAAGTTCACGAGTCTTTATATCAGGGAGTCCAACTGATTCACAAGAACCAAAACACTTCCATTAACTTCATCCAAACCTAACAGTAATTACTTGCAGCACACTGGAGCTTTCAGGGCTATCATAACCAAATACACATGCAATACGCGGTGTCAATAAGCAACATGCCACATTTATCACTGACTGATGCTCACGTTTGATTCAAAGTCAGTATCAAGCCCGGGATTAACACTGTTTTTAGCTCGTTCTCAGTAGGTCTTCAGAGTATTATCGAAACATCTAAACCACACATGGTTCATGATCTAGATCAACCCACTTACGCGAGGCTTTCAACTTGTACTGTAGCTATGCATTTTACAACTTCCTCCCCTTTCCACATAAGATTGCGGTCGATATGCAAGTAAAAGCCCATTTTAAGTATGAACACTATTTAAGTTAGCATCCTTTAGTTTGAGGAAGTTTCCTCCTGAAAAAACATGAGTAAAACGGCATATTTCATGCTGCACTATGGTTCTCCTTACTTTGGGAACATGCCACTGAAGTAACTTTTATACACAGATATATGAAGAGCAACTTGTTTTGGAGAATTAACAAGGAAAATGATATCACAATTTTTGTTAGTATATGCCACTGAAATCAAAACAATACCTTTAAAGTGGTTCTTCCTGATATGGAAATTCCTCCAAAAAAAATACCTGAATGTAACAGTTTACAAACTTAAGCCCTGCTGGTGTTTCCATGTTAATTTCATAACCGTTCTGTTTTGCTCAAAGACTACACTTACTGATACAAAAGTTACCACATGTAACACAAGAGAGGGTGCAACCCTCTAATCTAATCTACCCTCTTTTTTATTTTTTAAATATGCATCATCAGTCAATCTTCCAAAAAAGATAAAAAAACCACCCCCCAAACCCCCTAAACAAAAAGACACAGCTAATTTCTGTTTAGATAATCCTACCCCTCTTCAGTACTACTTACAGAACTTCTGCTTCCACTTCGCTTACCTGTAACGCTACCATAGTTACTTATTCACGCAGCTTACCACTTCAAACAGGTTTACCAGCTTTTATATCATCGTATCAAGTTTGGATTAACATACTGATTCTTCCTAGACACTTACGAGCCACTGATTAAAGTTTAGCGTTTTAGATGGATTCTTAGCCTTCAGCCATCTCATGTGCTCCAATCTTAAGTGAAGTGCTACACCTCTATTGTGCCTTCTCTTCCTTTGTTACTCGAGCGCTGACATTTAAAACTACAGGAAAATTTCACGGCGTTTATGAAATAAATTCCTGCTTTTTTTTAAGCACGCCGTTCTAATTTCCATCCGAACACTAAATTCAATGCTTTCCATTTATGGACTTGTTAGTTTGGCTAATTGTCCAAGGAATAAATTCAGAGAGGCATTCTTTGCCCGATTAACCATAAACTCGCACAGATTAAAAAAAAAAAAAAAGAACAAAACAAACAAAAAAACGGAAAAGGAGCTTTCTTTCAGACGAGGAAGCGGAAGAGCTGGCAGGTTGAGCTGACATTTACAGATAAGGGCACAGCAGCGAAGCTCCCGGGCGGTACCCGAGCCCGCAGCTGACAGGCAGGGCAGTGTGACCACGCAGCCCCCGAGCCCCCAGGACTTTATTGACTTATTCCCCCCGGCAGTGACAAACCCCCCGCGCCGTGTCGGGCGGCGGGCCCGCTTTCTCCTCCTGCCGGGCTCCGAGCTCGAGGCCTGCGCGGCGGCGGCGGGGCCCCGGGCTCGGGGCTGCCCGGCGGGAGGCGGCCCCCTGCGGCCGGGGGGCGCTGCGGGCCGGGCCGTGCCGTGCCGAGCCGAGCCGAGCCGTGCCGGAGGGCCGGAGCAGCGGCGGGCAGACAAAAGCGGGTCGCGGCCGGCAGCGGGGTGGGGCCGTGACCGGGCGGCGGCGCCTCCGCTCCCGGGGGAGAGCGGCGGGAAGAGGCCCGGGGTGGGCGCGGGCTGCCCCCGCCTCCTTCCCTTCCCCTCCTTCCCCCCGGCCGGCTCCGGTCCCCCCTCCCCCGCCCCCAACCCCGGCGGCTTTACCTGGAGCTCGGTGAAGAGGATCTCCCTCTCGGCCGCGTTGGACGCCATCGCGCTGGGGTTTGAAGTCCGCACCTGGCCGCTGCCGCCGCCGGCGGGGAGGGGAGCGAGGGAGGCGGGCCCGGGGCCGGCGCTAAGGGCGCATCGGGGGCGGGGGGAGCGCCCCGCGCTCAGGCAGCCAGGCGGGGGGGCGCGGGAGGGGCCGCCGCCGCCCCCTCAGCGCTCATGGGGGGCGCGCCGAGGCGCTGCGCTGCCCGCCGGGCCGCCCTGCGCTCCCCCGCCCTGCCGCGGCGCTCGGCCCTGGCGGCGCTCGGCCGCGGCGGCTGCTGCTGGGAGCGGGGCTGGGGCCGGGGCCGGGGCCGGGACTGCTGCGGCTGCTGCTGCTGCTCCTGCGGCCGCCGCCGATGTCGCACCATTTGGCTGTCACCCTGTCGCAAAAGCGCCGCTGCTTTGCGGCTCCCGGAGCACGTGATGGTGGGGAGGGGAGGGGAGGAGGAGGAGGAGGGGGGGGGAGGAAAGGGCTCCCTGGAGGCGGCTGGAAGCGCGCACCGCCCCCCCCCCCATCCCCAGCAGGATGAGCGGTGCGAGCGGGCGGCGGCCGCTGAGGGGGGGCGCCTCAGCCGCTCCGTGCCCTGCTTTCAGGCCCTCAGCGCCCTCAGCGCCCTCAGCCCCCTCAGCCCCCTCAGCGCCCGCCCCGTTCGCGAAGCTCCGTGTCCCGCCATTCCCCCCCATGCTGTGGGGATTCGTGTTGGGGTGTGCGTGTGGCAGATCTCCGGGGGTCAGGGGAAGCCCCCCCCCCCCCCCAGCCGCTTTTAGCTCAGGCAGTTAGCTCGGGAAGGACGGGGCTCGCTCGCCTCAAACGCCCCGAGTGAGGGCAGCCCCCTGCCGCCCCCGGGAGCTGCAGCGGTGGCCCAGGAGGTCGCGGTGAGTGAGGGGCTGGCAGGGCGGTGCTCGGTAGCTGAAAGGGCTGAGCGGCGCTGGGGGGTGCCTGGGGGGCTTGGGGGGCCTCAGAGCTTCAAAGTGAGCGCCTGTGAGGAAATGGTGTCTCTTTCCCCCCCCCGCCCCCGGCGGCATGTGGCACCAGCATTTACTCGCAGTTTCCTGCCCGTGTGTTTTTTCACCTGCCCATAAGCACATGCTTTCTGCTGCCTGGTCCATACACACCCGCACGTTCCCATTCCACCGTAATTTCCGATGTCACATTTGGCTAATTGAGCTCATCCAGGAGGCTGCGTGGAAGCAATTAAAACTGTTTTTGACTGTGCAGATCCCGCCAGGCTCACGCAAGCTGAGACATTTTTGATAGATACATCTTCGTGCAAGCATTGATATTTGCTCCATTTGTCTTAGTGCATCTCTGCATTGCTATGGCCTAATCATAGCCTCTGTGCTCTAGAACTGCAGGTTAAATTTTGGAGTTTCTTTTTTTTTTCTTTTTTTTTTTTGAAAAAAGCAAAGAAATAAACATTTTACATGTTCTTAGACTTCCATTGTTGAGCACCAAACAAACCCAACAATCTGAAGTACTGTCTATTGTGCGTTACAAAAGAAGCTTATGGACATATTCACAGAGTTAATTTCACATAAAAGAG
Source organism: Anser anser (assembly GCF_964211835.1). NCBI lineage: Eukaryota > Metazoa > Chordata > Aves > Anseriformes > Anatidae > Anser > Anser anser. The sequence goes on from NC_139728.1 coordinate 16,211,198, forward strand.
ATGTTAAGATAGCTGTACAATGACAATGCACATCTTTACACAAATGAGAGTTTTTCCACTGACTTATGCATACGAAACTATGTTGATATAGTTCATAAGCTTGCACATATGCAAATTTGCATATAGGCTTAGTTCGCTTGAAGCCAGCGGCTTTAATTTCCGTTTTGAGTGGCCAGACAATTATAGGCTAAGAAGAAAAGGGGAAGGAAAGAGGAAAACTTTACCTGCCAGTTGTCTAACAGTCACTGTTTTACAAAGAATATTGAAAGTTCATAAATCACGGGTAACAGTTTTAAGGCAAGGTTTTAATTATTGTTTGCTGTCACACTGGTACATGACAGCAACCAGTGAGGAAAGCACACTAGATATCATGGATGAAGATGCACCATCCCAGGCTAAATTGTAGATGATATCTGGAACTGTCTTAGCAGCTGGATAAAATTGTTGAGGTGTATGCCTTCTGTGGTGAATAAAAGTGCTTCAAGTGCACTTTGGGCTCTTCAGTGATTTTTACCTAATGTGCTATTTTAAAGTACTGAAAGAATTCTAACTTGGAAGGTCATGGGGGGGTCTCTTTTCTGAGTCTGTGGGCATCATGTGAACATCTTTATGTAATCAAGAGCCCCAAGGTACCTAACTCATTTCTCGGGTATAAAGAAGAGTTTCAGAGGTTGTTCACGTGACTCAATTGTGAAAAAGTGGGGGAGTCCTTCTGTGTGGGGGAGTCCTACTTATACTGCCCTCACCAGACATTCTGGCTCAATTTTTACTGTGGACGGAGTTTCAGATTATCCAGTAAAATCTATGCTAGCACAGTTTTGCTGTAATTTATATGAAGTGGTCTTAGTTTGGCAGACAGAAGTCAAGAGGCGTGAATTGGCTTTACTTGGGGAGCATGGTGCAGATTGGGGCACATTGTTGGACAAGGTGGGGGAGGCAAGACAAGATATTTATACAATAATTTATCATTTTGAACATGCTGGAGTGATGCTAAATTGTATTTAAGTTAACTTGAACCATTTTTGAGAACAGATGTTTAAGGGTATATAGAAGTAATCAGAAATGACCGAACTACTGTGATTTAATGACTTCATCCACTTGTCAGCATGTACATGTTCCATTGCTGCAGCTCATCTACTAGAATGCTCCTATTGCAGAGGAGGAGTCAATGTGCCGGTGTGTATGGTTTACAAGTTGTGTTCAGAGGCAAACGCAGGTAGTGCCCCAAAGAAAACTTGTAGCTGTATAAGCAGGTGTCAACAGAGTTAGCAAAGCTCTGAGATTCTGTCTAAAACAGGCAGCTGATTTAGTTCATGCTCGGCTTAGTCTGCCAATTGGGTGTAGACTAGACATACTGTGATCCCTGCCAAGACAGGGCCTATAAGCTTTCTCGTTTTCCCAAAGTGCTAGATTCTTTGTTAAAAGTGTGTTGGTGCAGGAATCAAAAGAGGAACCAGTTTGAAAAAGCAACATTATCCTTTCTAAATATCTGATAATTAAATCATTCTTCTTACAGATTTTGGAAAATACAAGGCAGTGCTGAACAACTGTAGCTCTACGTTTAAGTACTGTGACAGTGAAATACTGAGCAAGAGAGAACATTCCAAGTGAGTCCCAAAATAGAAGGTAGTTAAGTATGTAAGTCCATGAATTTAGCATTATACGGAATCCTGACTTCAGCCCTTGCCTTAAAATATCTGAATGCTTTTTCTTCAGCCCCTATTCTGTTAGTTCATCCCCTGTACTCAGTTAACATGCTAAAAAAGCAAAATAAATAAGAGGGATGTCAGTACCATTAGCTAATTTGCCTTTAATTATTTATTTTCTTGAGGTTGTATTATTAAGGCCTTTGTCCCAAAGAGATGGAAAAGTACTGTGACTTTTGGTGTTCTAGTTTGACAAAGCATGCCTTAGAATCCTTGCGCATATTACAGAACTAATTAGAAACGTATCAAAGATACTGTAAGCAAAATCGAGGGTATTTTTTTGATTAGGTCTAGCGAGTCCTATACGTTATCTAAGGAAGAGCATGACTTCACTGAGTGATGCATACAGAAATTAGGATGGAAGGTTTGTGAAGAACAGCCAACAGGTGTAATAATGATGTTATGGTTACTGCCATCAAGACTCTACCAGGAAAGAAGTAAGTTTTCCTTTAAACTTCTGGTTAATCTGTCTTGTTTAAATTAGTGTTGTATTCTAGAGGGACAACCACGTATAGATGTGTTTGGGTCTGCATTAGATGAAACTCTTGGGAAGGAAGAAATTACATAGCATTCCACCTGCACTGTATTAGTAGGTGAGTGAGGGCACAGCACTTGTAGCCCAGCCCACTAATTTTTAGGCACAGAATAAGATCTAGAAATCAATGAACTTTTTGATGGGGGAGGGGCTGGGGGGAACATCAGTTAATTTTGTAAGTAATATTGATACCTGTTAAAGAAAATCATTTTCCTTCCCTCTGTTCACCGGTAAAGTGGGAATGCTAAAATTCACAGTACAAGTCTACTATAGGATAACATTTTCTCTTGAGTTCTTTTGCTTAAAAATAAAGAGTCATGTGTAAAATGTGATCCTGACGTTAGTTTTTTTTTTTTTAAAAAAAAAGCTTTTCAATAGTGTTAGCATGTGTTCTCCCTGACTTGTAGACATGGTAGCATTACTCTTGTATTCCCATAGTTGGCCTTCTAGATTGGATCCTGTGAAGTTCTGGAGCTGTCAGATACTGGAAAAATTAGATGGGAGAATGTATACAACTTTGCCTTTTTCTTTATTTTTCTTTATTTTTTTAATAATCTCAGCCGGGAGATGTTTAAAGAATAGTATATCAATGAGGAATAGCATTTCTCACCTTCCTGTCTTGCTTCTCAGATCACTGTGGGGATAGGAGAATGCTTTGCTTCAAAGAGCTTCTAATAATAATCCCTGCATTAAATTTAGAGTGAAATGTGTCTAGGTTAGATTAAAATTTGTGATAAAAATTAATTTAATATCATAATCTTTTTTAGACCAGAGCTGGCTGGTGTTTAGTAACGAAAATGCCAAACGGTGAAGGGGAGGGGGGAGGTTCAGAGGTGTAATTTTATTGTGTTTAGCTTGAGATGTTGTTTCCTGTATTGAAAACTCACTTCTTCCACAGTATTTCTTAGAAGTTAATCTGAATGACAGGTGAGTAATTTCTTAAAGGGAATTCCAATATTTTTTGTTTTTAAAAAGCATGAGAACTCTGAGGCTGTTACTGACATACCTCTGGCAGTGAAGAGGACAAGATGACAACACGTCCTAAGCAGAAAACTAAAATCACTTTAAGTTTATTTAGCTCTTCTGGTGCATGCAAGTTTTGTGTTTTCTTACACTGTTGCTTTAATACTCTTTAAGTAGCTAATCTTACAACTTTTGAGTGAATTACTATGATGTAATTGTAGCTCTGCTACCAGTTGCTGCACACTTTATAGTTAAAAATTGTCTTTTGGATTTACATCCTATTACCCAGGGCTACATGTAGGCATATTATCACCCAGCAAAGCAGGCAGATGCCAGGAGGAGCGGAGTGCAACAGACCTTATCTTACTATCATTTATTAATTCTGGACCCTGGGAAGACTAGCAGTCAGTGAGAAAAGAGTGCTGGAGGGGAAGGAGGTTCATTCCTGTTCTTTTCCCTTCTCTGCTTATGAGGGGAACTGTGACTTACACCGGTTAATGTCTGTGGAGAGGAAGTGCCCCACCTGTGCAGAACCAGCTGTACGATCAGACCATATTTCTTTAAAGGAGATCAACTTGGATTATTTGAAGTAATAACAAAATGCTATGTGCCTTTACATTAAGGCTATGATCCTACAAGTGGATCATCGTGATGGATCTTTACACCTATGCTAAGTCCCAGTGATTCTAATTAAACTTGATGATAGGATCAAGCTTAACATACGCAGCGTTGTTTCTGCAATGAGCTCAGCACAGATGGGCTCTGTGCTTTTATGGAACCCAGTGAAGTGAATAGGGTCTGGTGCAGCATGAGCAACATTAAGGCCTTATTTTCCATGAATGCGGGTAAGAGGTCAGTTCAAGCAAGGTAACTACACCTTTACTTTACTTCTGTCAGCTACAAGGGTAGCTGATCTAAAATACCCTAGTTCATTACAAAATTAAGGCAAGGTGCATGCAAGAGTGATTCAACGTATGTTATGCTGTTATGAAGAAGACTGACGTACAGAAGAAACGTGGGTGATTGTTACCTAAAGTTGTTGTGAGGAGACATTAGAAGACTGGGGCTCTGGTGGTGATCAATGCATTTTCATGTGTGGCTTCAGGGTGTGCTGCTTTCCATAATTCTGTGATTCTAAAATCAAATTTTTACAAAAGGCTTTGCAAATATTAAAACGAACAAAAAACACCAGCAAATTAAAACGAACAAACTAAACATCAAGAGAGTTTGAGAGTCATGAGGTAGCTGAAGTCCCAGGCTGTGTTTGGAGGGAAGGGAAATGTATTGTAAGGGGAGGGAGTCAGGTAATGGATCCCCAGAGAAATCTCCACTGAGCAGAGGATCTGTACTTGAAAATCTGCTGTGGGGATGTCTCTGTTGCATGCTTCTGAGCTGGGATTTGACCCGTCTTTGACGAGTCTTACTGCCAGCAGTGCTAACCTCTGCAGATCTGCTAGCAGCTCCCAGCAGAGTATGTAAGAGGCGGAAAGTTGTGTCCATTCTCCACTGCATGATGGTACTGACAGACTGGTCTCATTGTGTATTGTGGAAGTTGATGTGTGTGGCTCGTGAATTGTTGAGGTTGTCTTCAGCCAAGTTTGATTTGGTGCTCTGAAATGTAGAGCAAAAACTGAGAGAAACAGGCACTAAGTCCTTCGCTTGGAAAGAAGTACTGCTGCAGTGCCACATCTGGTGATGTAGTGGCCATACATCAAAGCTTTCTTTAGCTCTAATATGTTTGTGGGTATTATAAACAACCATGCCAAATGATCCTGAAACAGACTTCATCAGACACTCAGTCTTAGATGGTAATGATTTTTGGTCATGATTAACTTGATGGCTGTTTTTTCTCTCCGTGTCTTTATCTCTTCTCAGAGACAGTAGCCTGCATATGTAACTCTGTCAGGGATTGAAGTCCTAAGTAGTTATTAACTTGTTCTTAGTGTGCAACGTCTCTGAATTAAAAGGGTAGATCTATCTTCATCTAATGAACACTTAAAACAAGAGAGTTACCAGGCAGGTTTATAGCTGGCTTTAATTGTGTTCTCCGTGCTCACCAAATAAAAGGTGCCTTACATTACAAGGTCCACAGTCCTTGCTCTGCTGGGATTGACATCCCCAAGAGAGAAGAGAGCTGGAGAATTTTCAGAGGAAAGGACGATTGCATCAAACTATATAAAGGGAAAGATGCATTTGAAAAAAATTGTCATGCTGATACCAGATACGTTTCTGCTTCCCTCCCACCCCATTCCCTCTTCTCCATCCTTCCCCTGCATCCCTCCAGTCTTTTATTCTCATGCTATGGCAAACAAACATACTCTCGTCTAATTTAGTGCAGCTTCAGATTGTTTTGATTCATGTTCTTCTGCTTTTGAACCCTGTGGTTCAGAGAGTGGCTGCTACAGTGTGTTCCACACATACCCTTAATATGTTGTTGTTTAAGTATCAGTAAGGAAGTAAGAGTGTTATTATTTTTTACATTTTATTTTCCTTTTTGAGTGGAATAGTGATAATAGAGGTGAGGCAGGGATATTAATCACACATTCTGCTTGCAATACCTTTTTAACTGGCGGTAACTGAAACTTTGACATATCTTTGGTGTTTTCAAAGATATTATCTGTTGCACGGAGAAATTTGCAGGCATGTGGTGCCTGAAAATACACGCAGTGTAGAAGGGCTCAGATGAGATTTATATACTGCAGACTAGCTGCAAAGTTAATTGTGGAGTAGCTCTGACTGAAAAGTGGTTAGGTATCTGAAAGAGAAACAATTAAGTTCTTGTGCTTCTCATGATTTACTTAGATACACAGAAGTTAGTGTTTTTTTTAAAGTGTAATTCATTTTCCTATAAACACTTGATGTTATGATTTAGTCTTTTTATATTATAGAGCAAATACTGGATATCTAAAGGACTAAGCTGAATTCATTTCAGTTAAGTAGCTTTGAAATATCTTGAAATGCATTCACTGAAATCCCACACGGTATGGCCTCGGATTTGAACCATTTATTGTAATCACATAACAAAATATATCAATAGAAATATAAAACACTTTAAAGTTGCTTTGCTATCTAGCAGGTAGTGTGCAGTCAGTAAACTTGGTAGTAGTCTCATTTCCTGTTCAAAGAAGAAACTACTGAAGAACGTGTGGAAAAATGTTTTGGAGCCTTGATCCGTTTTCTGTATCTATGCTGTCAAGGAGCAGTCAGCCAGAGGTGAACGCTGAGGTGGCGTTAATGGAGGAGAAGGCTGAAATATACTAGGTTGGTATTTGAAATGTGATAACCTGGATTTTCTTTACATTCAGTGACCTCTTTGCTTGCTGCAATGCTGACGTTAGTTTTAATGAAGGCAGCTCTTACACAAGCGTTAGAAATGTCTGTAGCTAGTGGAATGCCTTATTCAGTGTGCTCTCATTCTTTCCTTGGCTTGTTTCTTGCTTTCTTTTTTTTTCTGTCCCTTCCCTTTCCCCCCCTCCTTACTGGAAATAGTGCAGTGATGGAACAAAGCATGAAAATGAAGTGTAATAATCTAAAAATAAAATAATAGGGCTTACCTTCCCTCTGTCCTATATTCCTTCTCTCCATCCCGAGATCCATCTAGTAGGCCAATCTTCAGCTACAGTGTCCTTAAAGACTATTTGATTGAGGTAGGAGAATTTAGCTTAATTGGAGCTGAGAGTAATGTGGTCATAATAATGATGGAGATGACGGGACCATATCAATTATATGTCCTCAGTATCTTTGGAACCATGACCGAATACTGTGTGACAGAAGTATATAATTAGGAGTTGCATAAGCAGCCTGATGTTTGTTCTTTTATTAATCATGAAAGATAATAGTGACAATTATTAGAAGAAAGCAACATGTCTAGACATTAAAAGCATGTATTTTCACCATGGACCTGAACCCAACAGCTAATACAGTGCCTATTTACACCTGCCGTGAAGGTAGAAGTTAATTTAACATTAGAAAAGTGCAATAACGGGCACAGTAATAAAGCTGTGCATTGTATTCTGAGGAGGCATGCAGACTTTAGATACAGCAGACAATATATTATAACTTGTTTTCATAGCATTCAGGTTATCAAAACTTACTTTGAATATCTGAATATTTAGTAAGTATAATCAACAGAATTCATTTAAAAGAAAAAGGTGAAACTGAGGTCAGTAGGGGGTTTGCCATTCATGGGCTGCCCTTAACTGTTTATTGCTTCCCCTTTTCCCAGCAAATCCTGTATTTAAGAAGGATTGTAAGGCCTATGTAATCATTGAGGATTTACTTCCTTTGGTGCCTCAGAACTGCACTCGGCAACAACATTGCTGTTTACATTTTTTTTTTAAACATACATATCACCTTTATAAGGTGCAGATTGATGTTACCAGGAAGTATTTTTGGGTGCCAACAATTGTAAATTGTTGCTTGATATTTGAAATTTAGATAGACATAAGTTCAACTCTGGTCTTATGCTGACAGAAGGCACAGGCAGTTCTGCAGGGATCCTAGATAGGACTGATATATACTGAAATTCCGGCTAATGAGGTCAAGAGTGTTTTTTTGTTTGTTTGTTTGCTTGTTTTTGCATGTGCTGGTACAAAATCTTCTTAATCCTCAGTTCTGTTTTAAGATATAGAAGAACTCTAAATATTTAATAGTGTGAAGGCTAAGACACCACTTCCTCTGGTGTCAGTGGTGAATGGACAGCATAATACTCTAAGAAATTTGCTTCATATTTCTTAATGCTTAATGTTCCTGAAGATTACGTGGTGTAGATTGCTAGACAACTGGAATTAATAGTTTAATTAAAGTGCTTGAGAATTTGAGTTTACTTCACATTGTTACCAGTGTTTGATGTAATACAGGTAAAATACTGAAACGTTTGTGTGTTCATATGCAGCTTTCTTACTTGCATCACCTGCAAGGACGCAGTATTTCTAAGTGTCCTTAGCACAAAAAGGAAAAAAAATACATTTGTTAATGGCAAAGGTGTGAAAGGATAGGAACTTAGAGGATTTTCTGTAGAAATGGAAATTTTAATATTAAATTGCTCCATCTAGTGGCAAACTGCTGAAGCTAATTTTTCTTCAGTGATTATTATTCCTTAGCGATTATTATTCCTTTTAAGAATTTCAGATGAAGTTCTTCTGCTTTTCTCTGGGAAGTCCTCTGCCAAGGGAACCTCACATGTGACAAGGTACAAACCTTGTTTTTTTTCTTCCAGTTAGTTCTACAGAATTTTCCTGTTTACTTCAATGGAAGCAAGCCTTATGTGCTCAAGTGTCTGAAGTTCTTTTGAGAACTTTGTCTTAGTACTTTTGGTTTGAGCTCTTCTTGGGGCTGGGAGGGCAAAGTGGGAAGCTGGATTGCATAAATAATGAATACAATAAAGCTGAAGTCTCTGATTTTTTGACAAAGAATTAAAGTACACAATGAATCTTGTACTGAGTACAGTGTGCTGAGATACGTCTTGCATTCTAACATGAAATAAGTTTCTGTTGCAGATTGTTTCATTTGAAACTTAACTGGTATTGATATTGCATTTTTCATAATAATAACGAGCTAATTGAATTGTTTGTTAATGTCAGTATACTTTGTAAGCAATTGGAATTCTTTTGCCAATCAAGGAGAAAACCCCTGTGTTTCCTAGTCATAGGAAAATGGGAGAAAATTCAAAAGGAAAATGTCCAAGGAAAGGTTCTCTGATGCCTTCTTCCTTTGCAAGCCTTGAAAAAACACATTCTGACAAAACTGAAGGGAGCTCTTGAGGAGGCTTGTGTATTTCCCTCAGCCCACTGCTGTGATCCCTTGTGCAGCTGGCTTTAGAGAGAACTCATGCACTTAAGAATGCAAGATCATTGAACAATGAATCAGTTTCAGGGTGGTTGCATGGTATTGTTTTTGTGTTTCTGAACAGAGCACAAAACTGTGCAGCAAGCAGCTGAAGTCCTGCTGAGAAGCAAAAATATTTAAAAACAAAAAGGAAGAAAATGGAAAAGTACTAACATAGTTTAAAAACAAAAATGGCAAGTCTTAGATTAAATATATATATATATATATATCTGTGCTTGAGAATATAACAGATGCACTGAACTTGCTGGCACCCTATGCTTTACTTTTCTCATTCATTTTTCAGTTTTGGTTAATCTGCTACATAAATAATGTATACACCTTTAATTTCCTGGTAGATTAATTCTTACTTCTCATCCAAGTCTGAATACTCCTTTTAGATTAAGAAACTGTTCTCAACACTAGAAGAGTTGCAATTTATTCCAAGACTGTTCCATTATTCAAGTGAATAATGGAACATAAACTTTGTAGTGCACTTTCCCAGACTTCCTCTCCCCAATTAGTTTGGTCACTTAAAATTGCAGATCACTGTTCCTATCTTCCTTTCCCAGGCAAATGAACCCATTAAATATCACAATTGCATAACTTCCCTACATGCTAACTAAAGTTTCCTTGCAACATTCATTTTAACCTCAGCTGTATACTTTTGGCTGAACTTGAGTCTTTGAAATACAAGGCAACATGTCTTGATAATAGTACATGAGCAAGTAATTAACATTGCTGTGAATTGGAATGGCACTTTTCATCTTCTGTGTTTCGTACATAGCTGAGGTCTCGGGCAATAAAGCCAATTAGGTGCACCCCATCTCTCCCTTTTTCTAATGACTGATGGATTTGGGGGTACTCTTTCTGAAGTGTAATTCCTGCAGGTACTCTGTATCAGGGTTGCTGAGAATGAGTTACTTCCCTGGTGCTGGAATCTACAATAGTACTGATAGAAAACCAAACAAAGCTTTGGCCTTTGTTCCTCCTTCTGTTGGACTGGAGAAACAGACATAGCAGCAGTTCAATGATTTTATTTTTTTTTAACCTGGTGGTTTTCAAGGTTCAGGGGAGACGGTTTGGTATTAAAGGGCTTTCATATGTAAGAAAAGAAAGTGTGCTGTTTGAATACTTAAATTGTTTGAAATACTTTGAAATCCACAAATCAAAGACAGTTTAGTCTGGAGTATTGACTTTTATCCAGTTTATTACATGAAATTGTTTGATCCCTTTACATTAATCTTACAGGAATTTGATAAGTATTGCTAATTCAGGTATGTATGCTGTCCACTGAAAATCATTTGATATACAGAACTGCATGTTTTTAGTGTCTTTGAACAACGTTTGCATTGGGAAATGACAGTAGTATAGGACTCATCTTCTCTTCCAAGTAGTTGGAAACAAATTGATGCCTTGTTGTACTTTTTAAGATGTGAGGAGTTTCTTGCCCTGATTGCTTTGGCAATTTTGAAAGAAGGGTTTTGCGTTAATACTCTCTAGCCATAGATTATGCCATTGTGTCAGCATAACATTTGAAAATGGTTGTGTATTACCCATCTTGAATCTGTTATCAAGATTCACTTGACAAAGTTTTGTCTTTGTATGCAAGAAACCCAGTTCTTACATTCTCAGAAGGGAATTGTTAGGCAATATTAGACGGTAGTGGTAGTAAATGCCTTATGGTTCAGCTAACCAATGCTGAAGTTTTCTGTGTTTTGCAGATGGCTCGTTTCCATGAAAGAATGTATCAAAGGTTTGGAAGCAGAACATCTGAATCAGAATAAAGCATTCTTACTCTTTAACAGGTGGAATCACATGGTATTGCACTGACATACCTATGCATCCCCATGTAGAAATTCCTAAATTTCTCAGTTCTGTCATAAAGATAACCAATAAAAAGGCTCAAGTACAGAGCAGAGAAGTGGCTCTTTACTTGGCTTTTGTCAAGACTTCTTTAATTTCTTGTGTTTCCATTGCTAATGTGAGCTTCCCACTGTTTCACTGAACAGTTTCACTGAACTGTTCATGGCATCCTGTTTTCTTTAGCAGAGTTGCGTCACAACAGTTATTGTCAGACGTGGGTAGGAGGGTTACAATGTGCAAGCTGATTTGAAGTAGAAAAGAACAAGGGATTGCAATGGAGGCAAACATCTACTAATGTATTTCACACTGCTTTGCAGGCTTACTGTTAGCTTTGTGTGCTAGAGTGTGGAGTTGGCCTGGACGTTTTGGATGGCTCCTTGTGGACTGTAGAGAAGTTTTTGAGTACCAATGTGTGTAGGGAAATTAGGTTTTCTAAGAAATGTTGTAATCCTTAAATGTGTATATATAATTCTTTTGAAACTTCAGCTGACTGATAGCTGTGGTGTGATTTTTACTTATTTATTTTGTGGAAGCTCTTTGAAAGAGGAAATTTGGTGAGCTAAGCATGATGATCATGGAAATACCTGGTTTGGAGAAGTGCTTTGAAGAAGCATCAATATCTGAATTAAGTCAATGAAGCGAATAAGCTCTATGAAATATCCAAACCTCTGGGAAAATCTACTGACCAACTTGCCTGAAAATAATATACTGTTTATGTTGTTACAAGTGTGTATGCGTACACACTAGAGAGGGAAAGATGGGTCTTACAAACAAGAAAAGTTTGTCATCAACGTAGACAGTGGAAGCTGCAACAGGAAGAAAGGACATGTTTCTGAAGCACACAGGCCCTCTTAATAGCACTTTTCTGGAAAAATTCTACACAGTGCCCCCAACATGCAGGAGATGGCATTTAACCTTTGATTGAAGGCCCCAAAAAAGCCTTAGTGAGAACCAGGGCAGAGAAATATGTACAGATACAGCTACATGTGTATCAGTATGTCTTCTGCAAACCAAAGTTAAAGTTTTGGAATGAAGGTATTTGAACAATCTGGGAGTCTGGAAGGCTGAAACAGCTGCATCATATGATCTTCTCTATCCGTTAAAAGGTCACTGACTTGAAATACATTACAAAAACGTGAAAAGGCAGTATAGCAGTCCAATACGGCTAAAGAAAACACACCTAATTTACTGAGAAGTAGAAATGCCTGTGACTTTCTAGTAATGGGATTGTTTCCTAAGGCTGCTGATTGTTTCCTAAGCTGATGCTTTTGCCAGGAAGAATAGAGAGATGATATTTAACTCATCTTTAGAAGAGACCTATTTCAAACTATGTGATACCGTGTTCATTTGCCATAAGACAATAAGCGCTTCTTTACATATCCTTCTGCACATAGGTCTGCATCATGAGTATCATGTACACATTCACATTTATTCAGTCTGCTGTTTTTAGATCTGTTAGGCTTGCTTTCCATTTACAAACCTAATTCTGTGGCTCACCCACATCATAATCACCATGTAACTTCCCACCCTCGGAAGATAAGATATGCAATCCTATGACTATTTTCTTCTCTTCCATAAAAGAAATAACTTTGAAAAGGTCTCAAGGCATTGCTGTTTGTGGTAGTTATAAAAGAACACTCAGATCGTGATGCTTTCATAGTAGGGTCTACCACTCACATGAGGATAATGGAAAATGGTAATCTCTGAGGTCTCTAAAAACAGATGCTTTTCTAACTTAGTAAAAACTTGAAAACTTGGCAAAAATGAATGTGATTTAGTTTGCTGAAAACAAATTTGGAAAGGCTGAAAGGGGGAGCTAGGGAAATTACTAGTAGATCTGTTTAACCTATTCTAAGAACCAGAAGAATGTCTGCCTTCATTACTTATTTCAAGTGTCTTGGTCACTTGGAGAGCAACATTGTGATAAACAACAATCCAAGTAGCTCAGTTGAATCAGTCATATCATCTTGCATGGTTTCACTCTTTCATCAGATAGCTAATTAAGTGTTAAGGGGGATGTGGTGAGCTTGCATACTTCTGTAATTCGTGTTTCTTTTCTGTTTTTTAGAAAGTGTGGTAGGGAATCAGCTTTTCAGAAGGCTTTGACAACAGCGTGCAGGCAAAGGAGACAACTGTAGCACACATGGTGACTGTGGACTTGCCAGTGCAGAATCCTCTGTTTGAATTGAATAAATCATTTTTTTTTTTTTGGTCTGAGTATACAGAGATCAACTGAACATCATATATATATTAATTCTAATGTTTTTTAGAGGCCTGTCCCTGTGTATGCCCTATGTATGTGTGACTTAAAGGTGGTGCTACCATATGGCATTCTTCTGTGACCGGCCAATCACACAGAGTTCATTGTTTTATCCATTAAATCTTCTTTTAAGGTAGGGTTGCAGATAACTTTTTGTTTGTTTTTGAGATTCCTAGATATCTAAAAGCTGTAGAATATTGTATGCCAGAACATGGAATCCTATAAAAAAGAACTTCAGTCACAATACATCTTTTGATGCTTAGCATTAGAGAATTACTATCCTATAGCAAGTCAATTTTGCCCTAGTAAAATAGCCTGAATGTTCATCAGCTGAAGAAAGTTCATTAACACTGCATAAGTGAAGGTCAGTAGAATCAGGTTTGTATTTCTAGAAAGTGTCCTTTTGCAGAACAACTGAAGGAATGAGGTTAGTGGTTTTCTGTTTCACCTTGTGGACAGGGATTAAGGAGATAAGACTTTTCTCCTTACAGTGACTTCTCCCAAGAAAACTAATAGTCTTTACATTTAAAAAATGCTGAACTTCTGGAGGATCAATTAGAAATGTGTTTTCTGTTTTTGTTGTTTTTCTGCAGAGAACTTCAGTAAGCAAAGGAAACAAGTAAAAACACTTATACGGAGCTCTGCCCTCCGAGTCCTTGCAGGCGAGTTTTTGCTTCAAGCTAATACAGTGAATTTTGTAAAATAGAAAACTCTGCCATCTCTATTCTTTTTCCTGGGAAATTCCTCTCCTTACCTGGGAGGTCTTGCTGGTTGATTGCAGAAGGCTTATAGTCTTTGCATGGGCTGTAGGCTCTTAGCACTCTGCAGAGTGTCCTTTGCTTGTCACCCGCTAGAGTACTTGGAACCTTTTTTTTTTTTTTTTTTTAAATTATTAAATTTTTTAAATTTGTCCTGAGCAGGTTAATAACTCTCCAAATGAAGAAATAGTCTTCCCATTCCCATAGTTTTTTAAACCATTATTGTGAACACACACACACACATGCATGCAGAATACCATTGTATTTTTCATACCTTTCTACTCTTAGCAGGAGGTCTGAGCCCTCAATTCTTCTTTTTATGTTGACTTACAAAAATGACACTAAATCCATGAACTAAGTGAAACAAACTTCCTTAATCAACTCACTAAAGCAGAAAGATAGATGGAACCTGCGTTTCAAAATTAGCTCCAGAGACAGTAGAAAGCACTCAGTGGACGCTTTTGTTAATTTAAAATATTGAGCTGGCAGTCTTGGCTACTCTTTCCCTCCATAGGATGGGGAATACAAGCTTTCTCACTCCTGTTTTAGCCACACATTGTATAACTGATGACTGAATACGTAGATGCAAGGATAAGGAGGTAGTTGAATTACTATGCTCATTTCATCATCTTTTTAACTATCAAGATTTCAGAAATGGTGCCAATTAGAATAAATTGTAACTGCAGTTTTGGCATTCATATGAATTAAATTTTGCAAATGAATTGGATTCTTTATAATCACTTTCTTACAATGGTTCTAATTCTGCTGGTTTTATTTGGGCAGAAGTCCTACTGAAATCCCCATAAGAAATCTAGGATCAGCGTTTAGTATTTGCCTCAGTTCAGTAATTGTTTTCTTTTATGTGACTTTTTAGAGCACTCTGACAAGGAGGGAATGAACAGCTTATCTTATCAAGATTTATAGTCAATAGCTTCTGTAGTCTTGTGAAGAAGATGTCTGGTGTGCAAATAGCAAGGTTAAAGTGATTGCGCATGAAGTAAATACAAACTTCAGCTAGTATTTCATCCTGAAAACTAGTCTGAACAATACTTAGATAACTTCACTAATGGAAGCCCTTTCATAATCTTGACCTATATACAATTTTGTCAAATCCAAGGTCAGATAGAATTTAAAAAAATAAATTTTATTTGAACTTCTGTAACCAAGATTTCACATTTCTGAACATTCTCTTTAATACAAAAACATTTTTTTTTGTTTTAAGTTTTATATAGGTCTCAGTGTTTGATCAGTAGTAATAAAAAAGAAAATACCTATTTGTTTAGGAAATGTCTTCCAAACCATTACAGCTGCAGACAAAAGGAGTTCATTTCAAAATGATTAATGTACTGTAAGTATCTGAAATTGCTTGGTCCTGTAACTTTGTTGCTTTCTCATCAGTCTGCAAAATCAAATGAAGCATCTCTGAAGATTCCTGATTGATGCTGTCAGCTTTGTACTGATATTACAGTGTATTTCAGGAGATGTTCAAAGTGGGGCAATAATTTTCAAGCATCCCATAGTAAAGTTTTTCTATCAGATTATACCAAGTCCATTGCCAAAGAGCTATGCATTTTTGTGTGTTTTGCGTTTGTGGGTGGGAGATTTCATATATGGATCTTTATAAGTATGCATGAGAGAATGATGTATTGGTGATATTGTCTACTTTTATCATGCCATGTCTAAGTGAATTTTTTCCCATAAACCATACTGCCTATTTCTCTTATTATCTATAAATTCAGATTAATTTATTTTCTTGGAAGCCATGTGTTACTTGGTTTCATTTCATAACGTATGTACAAATTTTCCAAATGTTGCTAAAGAATGCTTCAGGCCCAGATCCAGTAATTCATTGGTGGGAATGTTAAAAGTACAGGAAACTGTAACAAAGAAAAATACTTTCCTCCTAAAAATGGAACTTTGACAAGATAGTATTGTTAATTCCTATATTTATTTTTTCTCAGCTTGGTAAGAAAGCAGGAATTATCTTAAAATACCAAGTCTACAAAGTCATGTGTTGATATGGTTTGGCTAAAACAAGATCATGCACTTAAGCAGCGTGAAACTGTGTAAAAATCTTACTGCTGATTTGGTTACTTTATGAAGGCATCCAGTGGACAAATAACTTAGTCAACAAGAAAATACAGCACGAGGAGCACAGCCTTTTGTATCCTTAGGCTGTCCATACAAGCTCTGCAGGAGATCTTGGGCTGTGATATAGGTGGAAATACGCAAGAACTCT
Organism: Anser anser; assembly: GCF_964211835.1. Taxonomy (NCBI): domain Eukaryota; kingdom Metazoa; phylum Chordata; class Aves; order Anseriformes; family Anatidae; genus Anser; species Anser anser. The sequence continues at coordinate 16,227,348 of NC_139728.1, forward strand.
CAAATTCTCTCAGGAACCCCCTCCAGTCCGCAGCAGAATGGCTGGCTGCTAGCCATGCTGTGACTGGCTGCTGGCCAGCTCCAGTACTCTGTGACCCCTTCTAACACAGCTTACGGAGCATGAAGGATGAGCTAATGGTGTTTCAAGCAGCATTAGTGAATCAAATTTAAAATGTGGATTCTCACCCGCAGTGGTGTGGGAAGATTCATGGCTTTAAGGAAAAGGAGCCAGGGAAGAGAAAACACCTCCTAGATTTAGACTACGTGTAGGGGAATAGAAGGTACTCTTTCTCTTCCTAAAACCCCCGTATGCAACATTGGTGGTTTATTTTCTTGCCACAATGGAAAAAATTGTTAGCATAGTGTATTGCCATGTTTTGTGTAGGATATCTTGTATGTGCACTCTGAAAACTGCCTGAAATATCATTATCTGTGTTCTTCTGTCTTATCCTTCCTCTAAAATACAATGGAATATCCTGATTTAGGAAAGAAAAAAAAATCAGAAAAAACACTTCACTTTCATGTTGCCATTTAATTTCCATTGACTTTAATAAGGTTAAAATAGGTTTGTAAATTCTAATAAATGTAAGTATTCTCACTTAGTGCTCAGGTTATTTCAAAATACTAATTCTGAAAGTGTAATGCTGATTTGCTAAACGTATTTTGTAAAATGTATTTTGCCATCTCTTGAGATCAAAACAATTTTGTCTTGAAAATCCAAAAGTGGAGCACAAACACAGTGAAAGTAGTCTCAGGATCATTGTGATGGAGCTAGGGAAAGTTCATTAAATAAGGCCCCCTAACAATAGTCATTTGCCAAAATTATTTATTTTAAGTAGCTGAACCAGTAACAGAAGTGAATATTCTTTTACAGTATAAGGTGGCTAAATTGTGTTCCACTTGGTCTCCATTTTCTTGCTTATTGCTGCAGTCAAATAGGCAAAGCAGTAGCATAATCAAATCTTTATTGTATTGGTGTAATTTGCATGTATTCTTTATTGTTTCAGAACCATCACAAATAGTTATGAAATGAATAACACTCATTTTCATGCTGGATGGATGATTAAAGATTTCTCCATGATATTTTGGGGTTTCTGTGATAAGGAAATTTCCAAAGCCACTCTTTAGTTTTGTCTGTTATGTAGCAAAGTATATTTTCCTTTTCTTTTTTCTTTTTTTTTTTAACTCCAGTATGTGCAGACTGATTCTTTATTGCCTAGGTGACTGTACGAAACACAACCCCTTAAAAGGCTTTTGTACCACAAAAGCTGTCAATAAGGCTGTATCCTAAACACCTTCATTCCTATGAGCGTTACATGCACAAAATTATAATTACTTTTTATGAGCAGTGCCATTGTTTTCAACTTGACTACATTTACAGGGATGTACTCTGTTAGCTTGGCCCAGTGAGGCCTACTACAGCTTTGTTAATGTAAAAGGAAAAAACGTTTGCTGTATTCACTGCAAGTTCAACTGGGCTTACAGTAAGCACCGATTAAGTTCCACCATGCTGTTTGAAAACTCATTCTTCACTAAGAATGGCATAATCAGTAAAAATATATGTCTTGAGAGTTGGAAATGGTGATGCTTTGCTTAATAAGGTTGCTACTGGCAAGAAGACCTTGGATGGGTCTTAGTGTGATCCTATTCTGAAGCTTATCAAGAGCTGCTCCGCTGCCATGTGCTAATTGCAGATCAGTTTGCAGCTGTGTGAATGTGTTTTGTAATGCAGTACCCCCACAACTCCCTCAGGTACTCAGCTCCTTTCTTTGCATGGCTAGATGTTTGAAACCCAGCTAACAGCTTGTGAGAGTTCAGAAAAAGTCTGCCTTCGGTTACAGGTGCTGTTATCTTATGGATTATAACAACGATCAGTAATTTTCAGTGGTCAAGTGCTTGGAATTCTTCACTCAGTCTTCATTTATGGAAAATTATTGAGTTTAGCTAAGGTTGTTTTTTTTATTATTATTATTATTATTATCATTATCATTATTATTATTTTCTCATATTGTTACTGTTTTTCTTCCATTGCCTAGTCAGAATGCATTTCTTTTTCTAGGATAAGTGAATTCACTTGGTCTAAATTGGTCTTCTTTTTTCTTTTTATTTAGGCCAGGAAATGATTTGCATGGCATTGTATCACTTCCCTGTTACATTTTTATTGTGCAAAGTGACATGCTGGGACTGTGCTTGTGTTTTGTAGCATTTGCCTTTGGTCAGTACTGTGTCAATGCAAAACATTAAAAACAATAACATGCTTACTGGCTTTGGGAAAGGGTAAAGGCTGGAAGCTTGGCTGTACATCTCTTACTTATAAAGTTATAACAGTAGTCTCAAACACAGTTTGTATTAGCACCTCTATCAGCAGAGATCCACCTTCTCCCAGGAAGTACATCTTCCGGACTTCCTGAGTAATGAAGTATCTCCCTGAAGATAACCACAAGTACTGCCTGTAGAGTCAGTGAGCTTTGCCACCTCCTTGTCCTTGCTGAAAAGCCCTGTGCTTCTGGCCCTTTAATTGGATGTGAGGAGTTCCTGCACTCAGACAGCAGGAGAGAGATTATGGCAGGGGCTAGTCAGTGTTATGAGAAACACATAATGAGCAATACAGCCTGCAGAATTCTGGAAAGGATAAAGGGGAGACACTTAAAGACAGGTTTTTTCAAAGCGGTCTTATTAGCCTGTGAACCAGGGTTAAAAGATAAGAGATTTCTTGATCATAGACTGGAGCCTGCTTCTTGTGTTTATTGGAAGTTTGTTTTTCTGAAGGTTAGAAAGTGTATTTTCAAGGAGCTTGATAGCTGTAGTAACCTGCCCTGTCTTGATTTTGTATCATTACTGCTTGCAGACTATGAATTAATTCTGAAATGGTAGTTACATAGGACAGTAGCTGAGAATACCTGAAGGTAACCAGAATTTTTAGTAAGTTTTGAGTCCAGAATCCTTACATAATTAATCCTCTGGAATCAAATTGTTTTCATCATTTGGGAGGTAGTGCTACCCGAACTAGGTACGGAAGCCTGTCTTTCCCAGAAGCTTTCCCCTCTCGACTTTTAAGATTAAATGCGAAGTTGGTAGGGACACAACTCCTGCGTAACAATTTATACTTTCCTTATTGAAAGTGTTTTGGAACAAGGTCTTTCATAAATTTTTACATTCTATATCCTTACAGATATAGAATATAATTTTGTGAAATTCCCTCATTAATTGGAAAAGGCTTTTGTTCCACAAAAGAGGAAGTGTGGGGGTATGCAAGGGTGGGCGGGAAGGGTGCACAATAGCTCCTACCGCAGCACAGACTATGCAGGAACAGAGCTATCAGCAAAGTGGAAAATAGGAATCAGCTTTGTTTCTAAGGAAAACAACTCCCAGGAGGAAGCAAAAGTCCATATGTAACGCCATAACTGCTGATGTGCTGTTCAGCTTTGCTTCCCACAGCACAATGAAAGTTCAGTGTATTTTGTTTCTTAAAGTGGCACCCATGAAATTATAGAAATTATGATATATAAAGTTTAATACAGGACGTCTTCAAATATAATGAGTCCCATGCTGCAGTGTGTCTTCTCCCGTGTTGCTCTTCCTTCGTCTGCAGAGGGGTAGACAGCAGCATATAAATAAAATCTCTTATTATGTGGAATGAAGAAGTATCATAGCATAGAAGTATCATAGAAGTATCTTAACCAGACCTCCAGCTCAACACAGTCAGCTAAACCTATGACATTCCAGAGAGAGAATTATCAGCACTGAAGAGTTTACAGTTTCTGTAGGCAAATTTCAATGTTTAACCAGCTTTACCTCAATGCCTTATTACCCTTATCTAACCCACGCTGATAGACTTGTGTTTGTCTTGCTTGTTGATTGTCCATGGTATACGTGCTTAGGAAGGGTCCAACACTTTGAACCCTGGGTCCTTTCAGCCAGTTAAAAGGTGTCGATGCACTCATCTTATCTCCATTAAAGAGGCAGGAATAAATGTTCTATTCTTGCAGAGCCTGCTGAGTGTGATGAAACTGTCTCTGACTTCCTTCAACTGAGGAAACTTCAGGAGTGAGGTGGAGGTGCTGGCACCTGGGAGCTGCCTGTGACACATAGTCAGAGAAGCCAGGCATTAATCCCAAGCCCCTCAGTTGCCTCTCTCAGGAACTCTGTAATTGCGTAGAACGCACTGCAGGAAAGTGGTCACTGGAAACCTGGGGGCTGAGGGAGGGACTGCCGACTGCCTGCTTCTGTATCTGAGAACCAGCAGTGAGCTGGCTGGTTGGCCAGGTACTTCAGTGTTTTCAAATCAAAAGTCCTCAGGAAAGTCTGCTCCTATTGTATCTTGAGTGGCTTAAAAATCACTTAGTATCATGCACATGCCTTTTGATTTCTTTGCCTTTAGGGAGTGTTTGACTCAGGTTTTTAAACTGAACTTGACATTCTATAAAATGTGGAAAGAGACTTTATTTAACTGAAATGAAGCTTTTGCCACTGTAAATACCCTAAATGTAGTATCTTAAATTAAAGTACTTGTATTGATAAATAGTTCAGGTTATAGTTATGCTACTACTGTCACTTGTAACAACTAGGAAAGTAGAGGTAACAGGAGGTATGATCTCTGTCTGTTTTATGCCATTAGAAGTTTTGTGTACATGAAGTTATACTGGCAAAACTGTTGTTGCTGTAATCTGTTCTTTGGATTCTGGCTTTGTTGTATTGGTATAATGCACATCACTGGTTCGTGCAAAATAGGAGTTTGGGGGTATCCCTGTACTGGTATGGCTACTGCATAAATGAATGGCAGGCACCTCTCTGTAGGAGATTCTAATACTTGTTTACTTGCATTGCTACAATTTAACAATGAAGTTTGAGGCCTTTTAATACAGGGTATTAGCACAGAATATTAGGGTTTTTCTGTTATAGTTCTCCTCAGGAGGTTTCTTTCACATCTGCTTGTACAGGGTAATGTCAAAAGTGCAGCCATGTAAAAAATGTCAGTTGAACGCCCCCTAGCTGAAATAATTTTCAGAACATCAATAAGGGAAAGGCTTCCAGGGTGTTCTAATATACAGCTAAGGTGAATCCCACATTTAGTGTTTCGTGTTCATTGGTTTTGACTCAGCCAAGCAGTTACTCTAAGGATGGATGTATTTGTGTTTTCATATACTGATCTTACAAGAAAATGATCTTACATTGAGGAAGCAATCTTGAGTAGGCTCTGCTATGGGAGTTTCTAAGATCATTGAAGAAGTGAAACTTAGCTAGAAAGCAGGTTATAGGATCCTTAAAATGGCCATACACTCTTTTCTTTGCAATGCTGACATCACTGCTTATGCATTATAGAATGATGTGCTCAAGGCTGGAGAAGTATTATCATGCTTAGATTAGCATGGTGGTTGTAAAAATCAAGCTAATGATGATTAGAGACTATTTTTGCTGACGTTATTGAGTGAGTTTTTGTTGTTTCAGTGCTTTCTGTACACGTGAGTGCGCATGAAAAGGTGGACTGCCATCACAAACTGTCTGTATATTATGTCCTCTCATTTCTCCAGGCAGAATTCAAAGAGCTAAGCAGGAGTAATTGATAATATACTACATAAAGTGCTGTCTTTTTGTTCATAACAAGCATTACAGAAGGTACATTGTAGAGTGTAGTAGTTCATTTGTAATCACATCTACATCACATTTCAATTGTTTAAAGTTTTATTTATAATAAGTACAGATCTATATTTACAAATACCAGCAAGACTAAAATGTTCTCTAAAATTTGATCTTTAAACTTACTTTTGAACAGTTTTTCCTGAAATGTGATCAGCACGTACTCTATTGATAGGACTACAAAGAAAAGCTACTACAATCATCATAAATTCCCTCCACTTTCGTAAAGGACTTTTTTTCAGTGTTAATTATTCTTTCTTCTAATTTAGGAAAGGAGAAAATTACATTTTCCTCTCCTCTGTCTTCATTTCTTTCACTGAATGTGAATCACACCAAAACAGATTGCTAAATCGTAAGGATTTAGTACTTTTTTCAGGTCTTCTACTTTTTGCTTCATACTTTAAAGTAGCCATCTAAGGCATACTCTATGAAAATCACCAACAGGTACACTGATATCTGTATTTTTTGCATATATGAAGAAGTGCTGGCTGCAGATACACTATTTTCAGCTAAGAAACTTATTTGCTGCTAAAAAACTTGAGAGGATAATTAGTCTTGAAAAAATCAAGAAAAAGATTTTAGTTAGATGTTAGGTTACGTCTGTGAGGTATCCAAGGTTATCTAAGTCTTGCAAGTCTTGGATATGCCAAACTAGAATGATTATTATTATCAGACTTAAAGAATTACCTACCTACACCAAAATAAAACAATTAATCACACAAACTGTAAATTGCTGTATCAACATTTCTGAGCCATTATTAACTAGCACCAGTACCACCTACTAATTGGTTACTGAGTTCCAACTTTGATGCAATAGCTGTTGTGTGTCTAAGCAGCAAACCTTAATAAAGCAACAGAGGAAATTAAAGTTCAAACTCTCTTAGTTTATCACATGCTGCAGTCTTTTTTTTTTTTTTTAAGACTTCGCAGTCTTTTATTCTGCCATGTTTACCTAAATAGGTGTCTATAATCATGAAGATTCAGTGAGAGAAATGGATTCTACACTCAGATACCTAAAGTCATACCAGAGTTTGAGGAGTGCTCAGCAGTGAGTCAGGGTTTTGGCTTATCCCTGCAATTGGTACTTTTACAGCAAAGAGCTGCATTTGGATCTCAGTTCTTCCAAAGGTCTAGTTCTATGCTGCTCTGTAACAAAATACCAATATGATGTCCTTCTATTACAGGAAATACAGAATGCTTCTACCACAAGTGGATGGAATATTTAATTCTAGTTAGTGACATTTCGTTGTCATTAGAGTATAATATACCAGAAGGAAGAGCTATTTGTTGCCTGTGCAATGTTGTACTAATTCATTCTCTATAGGTCCTCATTTATAATGGAAAATTACAGCCATGAAATTTACAGAAATCCTGTCAGGTTCCTCTTTTCTCTTTTATGCTACAGAATTTCTTAGTCTCAAGAAGCAGGAGCAATCTTTTCTTTCTCCCTGTTTTCAAATAAATGTTCCACAGTTGTAGGTGAAGGACTACAGGCATTGGAAAAACAGCATCACGTCTGGTAATGAAGTCATTACACTTTTAACCATGGTGAAAGTTTTTTGCTCTATACAGCCATGCATGCTTAATGCCGTGCTGGTTGCTCATTTTAAGAACAGTATTCACAGCTCTCTAAGCTCTGTGCTTTACTATCTGGCTTTTTACTTTGCACAAATATACATATATATAACAATATAGCTGACCTCAGGCTCTAAACAGGTTCATTAATATTTACTAACAATGCTGAGCCGTGTTGGTAGATGCACATTGTATGTGTGTGTGTGTTTTTGTTTTCTAAATACTTATGTGACTGAAAGAGGAGAAAGAACCAAGACCAAGAATTAGTTATTACAAGGAGTGCCAGCATGTTATTTTCTGAAAGGTCTCAGGAACTGGGGCACTTGTATTCTTTTGCAGAATATTTTGTGAAATGAGAGGATGGGGAAGAAAAATAAGGAAAAATTAGAAAAAGTTAAAGTCAAAACTCATGGTGTTTCACATTATTTTCCTGCAGAAAGCAAGAAAATTGGCTATTATTATTTACTGTTGACATAGTATACCAGGAGTCAACAGCTATTAAAATTTAATGCAAATCTAACTCAACTCTTCAAATGTGAACAGCGGTTGCATGGTGATACAAGGACAAGGTTAAATGTTATCTGTAGTACTTTGTGCTAGAGTATGTCTGTTCTCTTATGGAACCACTTAGTCTCAAATATGGGCTGAAGAGGAAAGGATGTGGCATGTCTCATGAAACACAATGAAATGAGAGTTTTGTGTGTGTAAAGTAGCTGCTCTTTGGCTATTATCTTGAACCAAACAGCAATACTGTGGTAACCACAGAGTTGTATTTCCACGGCACATCTTTTGGGTCTCCCCCTAGTTGCAATGCTCTGTATTTCTAATAGGAAATAATGGAGAGAAGTTTCCATAGATTTGAAGAAAGTTACTTTTTTGACTGGGGAGCATGAATGGCTGATAGCATATCAACGTCAGGTAAGACCTTCACAGGCAAAGTTCAAGCTGTATGTGCATGCAACATCACTAAAGCTGGTGGAGGTGGTCCTATTTGTATGGTGCATGTAGTTGTAGGAGATTTTACTGCTCCTGGAGCTCTGTTCTGTTCCTTGTGCTGTAGATACCACCCAAGAGACTGAGGTACCAGAACAAGATATGTGAGTTTGTGTATCTACTTACCTAGTGTCCATCCTGATGGATCAAGGCAAACACAGCTTCATTGTTGGTGAAATTAAAACGTCAGATTGGAGTGTGGGGGAGATGTGGATTTTTACCTTTCTGCTGTCCCTGCTTAAGGAGATAACCTTTGGTGGAGATAGGTTAAGGTCTGATTAAGGCCAGCAGCAGTAATTTGCTCTAATAATTTTGCCAAACGTTCTTTATGCAAGCTCTAAGTTTGAATTGTGCTTTTTCAGTATTAATGGATCTTCTACACATCTTTTCAAAATTAACAAGAGCAAATAATACTTTTACAATACTGTTATAACTCTTAAGAAACAAATCTTTAGGAACCCCCTGGATTTTAATAATTACTGGGTCTCCTGACCTTGGATTTTATATCTAAAACTTTTTGAAATTTGACTGTCTCTAGTTACCACTTTAAGTGAGAGGCAGATCATCATATCTTGTATATTTAGCAAGTCCAGTTTTTTGGAAGCTGCTTGGGATTTGACCTTATGTAAATGCTTTTTAAATTACTGAGAATCATTTCACAAATCTAATTAGCATGTGATAAAATCACTTCAACTCACCTCATTTGACACTAGCATTAAAGTAATCCTTGAAGTTTTATTTGTCTATTGTTATAGATTACTGGATTTCATTTTCATGTGAAGAGAGCTTCAAAAAGAGAATCATCCTAAACAGAAATTAAAATCCAGTGCATCATACTTGCAGTACATACCAGTATTTATCTTGGCCGGCAAATTGTCATGTGTCTTCTGAGTAAAAGTAAGCTGTGCTCTGAAGGGAGAGAGAAAAAAGATCTGTACTATGTTTGTAGGAGATGCTGTTTAATCAGCTAGACCAGTTAATAACTCTTGCTGCCTTTTTTTATTTGTCAAGGGCTCAATATTTTTTCAATATGAGGTCTGCTTCAGTGTTCTTTAAATGGCAGTTTATAATTAATGGTACTTGAGTGTATCTCTTATTTCAAAAATTCATACAACATTCTTGGTTACAATTTATACATGATTTCAAAGTATAATTAACGTTCAGCTTTACAAGATATATGCAAACAGATATGCAAATTTGGAAATAAATATGCAAACATATAAAATGTTGTTGAATTAAGTAGTCCTTAACATTTTTAATGAAATCAATATTTTATTCATATTTTGCACACAATTTTGAGTACTTAGTGATTTGATAGTTCTCAAACTTCTGTGGACCATGTCTGAAGATTAATTCTCCAATGGCTCATCTTGTCTTCAAGTCTCCTGAACCTCGTATTTTCCTAATGGAAAACAGGAACTAATCCAAACCCCTCTAAATTATTGAGATTCTTCTCAGTTATGCTGTTTGGGTATTTGAGATAGTAACTTTAGCACGTTACTGAAGCAGTTGAAAATAATCTTTATAAAGATTTTCATATTGAATCAAGTTAAAGATCTATGTAGCCCAGTGTTCTAACAGTGGCCAAAAACACGAACAGCTAAAGAAAATTATGAAAATACACCTCAAGTGCACCACCTGAATGTTTATGTAGCCTACAACCATTTGTGAGTCAAGAAATTTCAATGGCAATTTCTATGTAGTTATTCTCTGTGGGATTCTGTTACATATTTGCTGCCACTAATTCTCCATTCAGCCACAGGCCTCCATTTTCCTAATTTAATCTCTTACTACTATGGCAATTTGTCTGCCTGCATGCCGCCATGTTGCCCTTACAGCAGATATCAGGAAGGTTAGGCACGACTGGTGCCCGTGTGGGTGAGAAGCAAGGAGTAAGAGCCAGACAAGCAGTGGTAGTGTCTCTGCAACAGCCTGGCTGTGAGCTCCTGGCAAGCAACAAACCTCCATAGGTAGCAAAACAACTCAGCCCTGGGGGGGCCTTTTTCCTTTACAGGGTGGAGAGTTTCCAGTTATATGACTTCTGACTTCCATTTGGTGCTGATTCATGGTTCTGGCCAGCTCTGATGTTTCCCTACACAGAGCTTTTACTCCGCTCATCTGCTTTCACCTTCCATATCAGGAAATGAAATCTATTGTGCAGTTGTAGATGTGTGGGTGGAGACAGAGCCTTCCTCCTGTTACCTAAAGTCACAGACTTCTGGCCTTCACTGTCTTGGGAGTCTCCATTAGCCACCTGAATAAGCAAAGCCTCTGGCTGCCCCTCCTTTAAGGCTGTTAGGAGTTCAAGCTCTTTTCTCATCAGGGTCTTTCTGAAGATCCTATTAGTCTTGTTTTCATCTTTCCTGTTGCTGCGCAGTCTGCTTCCCTCTTCTTGCAGCTTGTTTGCTTGGCTACACAACTCAACCAGAGCACACCTCCTGCAGGTAAGGCCACTGCCTCCACCTGCCCCAGCCCCAGGGGGAGGCCCTAGGCTCTCCCTGCAGCCCCAGACTGGGGGAACAGCATCCTCCCTCAGGAGCCTGTCTGTGTGAAGAGCTCTGATGTGCTCTTATGGAAGCAACTACATACCTTCCTACTCTGGGACAGTGATGGCTTTTGGAATGTTCAGTCTTCCCTCATCCTTGCCACCACCCCCAATCTTGTGACTCAGTGGCTTGACATTTTCTCTCTCTGGATGCAGGAGGCTTTTTTCACTGCTGGTAGCCCTTCCTTGTATAATCTTATCAGTAAATTTCCTATGTGATTACTGTCCCTGAATGCTTGCTATCCGTCAGCTTTGTTTGCCCACAAACTTGATCCCTACCAAGGAAATGTTATCTCAGAAGGCAATGCAGTTAAGATACCCAGGCAATCAAGGTATACAGATGTATGGAATTTTGTATTTAACTGATAAGAAAGAAAGGGATCCTGAGAGAAAATCAGGGTTCTGGCTGTAGTTGCTAGTAAATGACTGGGTATTAGTACTGGGAGACTGATAGGTGCTTCACTGTTGTAACAGGTATACATGTTATGATAATGTAAAATGGATTGAGCTAGGAGGTCAAAAAATACTGGTCCTTCAAAACTTCAAACTATACTCTTTATAGTGTTATATAATGCAAGCTGAGGAGAGGCACAGAGAACTGTTGAAGGGTTTGGTGTCATAAAAGCCAAAGGCTGAGGCAGTAGGAAGTGTGTAGAGGTAGATTTCTGTTCTGTCTCTGTTGCCATCCAAAGTATGCTTTAGGGTTGTATATTTCTGAACTACTGAAAGAATATCACAGAACTTCTGCGTTGCAGAAAATAGTGGAATCTAAGAGTTTCTCCAGGCACTTAGCTAGCAAAGTCTTCTCCATCTAGATTCTGGTGTAAGACAGGGTGGCTTGAACAAGCATTGACTTAAATTGAAAGAATTTGAATATCTCAGCATACAAAGGCAAAGTGGATGAGTGTGATGCAGAAAATTGCGTTCGCATCACAATGTGCCATAGAAGGCACACCATACTTGACTGCAATCTCAGAATCTGAACCAATGTTAAGCTATTTACAGCACTTCAAGTAGTACAGATTCTGCAAGATGACTATCAGCCATAGAGTAAATGTGGTTGTATTCTTGGTTTGCAGGGTTACTAATCAAAATAGCATGTCTAGGCTTTAAGTCACTTAGGGTTACTACATAAACTTCTTACACATGTGAAGTGCTGTGCTGATTTCAATGTTGTTAATTATTTAGGATTTGCTCATGTTAGTAAAGTTTGTAGGATTGGTCCCTTATGTTTTTTTCAATAAAACCTAGAATATAATTCATTTAGTTTACATCAATGCACAAGTAATCAAAATTGTAATTATATCTCTAAAGAAACATCACTTAAAAATAGACATATGAATGCTGTTTTGATCATTGCAAACTGCTATTTGAAGTGCAGTGTTTTGGTTATGAGATGTAGAAAAATGTATCTGCCCTTGCAGGTGTGTAGTCAAAATGCCATTTCAGGGCAAATGGTGCAATAGTATTTTCTGAGATATATTTATTTATTACTACAGGTAGAGTGAGTGAAAACCATACAGCTGCTTTCCTGTACATCTGTGGTAGTTTCAACATTTTTAGTTTATTATTGACTGAAATGAAGACCTGCTGGGGACCTGCTGTACTTAGCAAAACAGTTTTCAGAGCTGTGCAACACCCTCTGCCTTCATGCCAAATAACCTTGGTCTTTAAAAAAGGCTGTGTGTATGCAGTCGCTCAGTTCCATATGCCTTTTATTCTCCCAGCATATTTCAGGGCTGGTTTCTTGCAATGTTTTATTTCTGTGGGCTGGATTTCATTTCAACTGATTACCCAGTCCCCTCTTCATTCTATTGTAATTATTTTTTGAATTGTCTCATTCTCCAATGGATTTATGACAATCTGAAAATTAACAACGGCCCCTTAATTGCACAGGGCTATGTGATTCACAGAGTTCTTATTTGACGGATATTTCTTTCCCCTCACTTCCAGCCAGGCAATCCTGTGTGCTTTTCAAACCAGTGTAGAGGTGGTAAAGTGTGTATACATTGAAACTTTTTCTTCCTGGCACTCCATCACTTGGAAAGCAATCTGAGGCTTTTCCATAGGCTGATGTATTGGCAGTAACTTATAAAACCCCCAAAATATGGAAACATGATTTTTGATTATGCTATAAATTGGGATTATTTCCTTCAGGCAGGCGGAAGGACATGCCAGCTGGACTTTATATTTTGGCTGTTAGAAAGCTTTAGGAGCCAAAATTATAATTAGCTCACTCATATTGAAATATGTTCTCTCTAGCTATAATATTTTTTTGCCAGAGCCTGATACAATTCCTGAAAGATGCATTTCCCCTCAGCACGGGAAATATGCATCATATTGTTGGTGTTAAGCAACCACCTGTGCAGTGGCTGTTGCAGTGCTTGCAGCAGGAGGCAGCACACCTGCTAACTGGCACCGCACGCGTGCGTCTGTGCTGCAGGCGCTGCTGTAGAGGCCACGGACTGGCTCTTTGGCTGCTCAGTGCACTCACTGCAGGGATGTACACTCTAGGCAAATGGGGTGTCAATTACTTAGAATTGCGGGAAATACTTCTAAACATGAGATTGGAAGAAAAACGGGGCTAGTTCATCAGTAAAGCATCATTGCAAGGAAGTTACTTGTATTTCAGGAGCCCCTAGTTTGATGTGTTGTAAAGTTGTGCTGAGGGTTTCAGTTGAGATCAGGGTGCCACCTACACGAAGTGACTGTTGCACACTGTAAGTGGGAGGTGGGAATGAAGGACTGGTAGGCACAGCTGAAAGAACCTTTATCTAAGGACTGTGGCAGGAAACATGGGCTACAGCACAGGATGCAAAAATCTGCCAGAGCGCCTCAGCTGAGTGCTTAACGGGGTGACTGAAGTCTCACTGGGGCAGTTGAGCAAGCCACTAAAGCCATCTGTGAGTATTTTCACTCACACCCCTCTGTCACACTTCTGATTTAGCATAGATGGACCCACCATGACAACTGATCCATGTTTCGAGGTAAGAATGAAGGAAACTGAGGCAGAGACAAGTAGTAACTCAGTCAGATTTCATAACAGGTCAGACACAGCAATGCAAACTGAATCCAGATTCTCCTACTTCACGAATCAGTGCCAGCCATCCAACAGTTTCATTAACTTGAGTTGAGAATGTAACTAACATTTTTTTTTCCACACTCTTTGGAGTATGTATTTGCAAGCTGGATGTTTCATTGTGTTAAAGGTGGTGAAATGGCTTTTTTAAATAGTTCTCAGATTCTGTGTTCAGATGGTTCCTTTTACATGTACTTGTTTTTTCTGTCTTTGTTGTGGCTGGTCACCAATTAATAGGGCAGTTTCTCGCAGTGAACCCAGTTCAGAATTCATTTGGGGATATTCATTTGATTAGTATGAAGATGACATGCTTGAATGTTCTGCATCCTTTCTTTTTTGTTTTCTTTTGTATAAAAGACTCTTTTCTGACTTCCTGTTCTACTACTTTCTCCCCAGAGGAGTATAAAACTTTATTGAGGAATATCATTTAATTTGGGTGAGAGACTGAGATAAGGTTCTAGAATTGGTGAAAAGTGAAGAGGGAATATTCAAAGTACAAGATGTTATGTCCATCTGAGAGCTGTGCACCATTCACAGCTGTGGATTTAATTAGCTAGCTCTTCCAGATGAAGGGGCCAGGCAAAGGCAGCCGCCCCTGTTGCCTTGGCACTGGCAAGGTATGTATTCACATTACAGCAGGGGGCTCCAGAGCAGCAGAGAGATTTCACTGAACAGCAGCCAGTCACCTCAGAGCACTGAAAGGCATTTTAAAAAGTATTGAATAGGTTCATTTTATTTATTGTTTCAACTTAAAAAATGACAATATGCCTCTGAATTATGTCTTTAAATGGACAGTCTCTTTTCAGTTTGAATGACTTAACTGATTTTGAAACTGATTACTTGCAGACATAAGAAACACGTAGAGAATAACATTCTTGCAACTACAAATCGATCCGGGTATTTTGTTAGACAAAAAGGATAAGTTCCAAAACTAGAAGAAAGATCTAAAAATGAATGGACCACTTAACTTGAATTTTCAAGACAATTTGTTAGTGCTACTCTTTGAGGGTGATTCCAATATCCAGCAAGTTTTTTTTCCTGGTGATATGAGTTGAAGCATCTTTCTCTCATTACAATGCTCTTTGTTTTTCATCTGTTTAAAAAGTAGGAAGAAAAATGCTTATAATGCTTGAGTTGAAAACTTTCTTATTAATATTAGTAATATTCCAAGGGGCAGCTTAACACAGATGTGACTTAAGTAATAGGCCTCCTGTATCTTAGTTTTACTTAGACCCTTGAATTCATGCTAATCTTAGTTGCCATCTATTAATCTTCTTTCTTCATGTAAGAAGCATGAATACCTGGAGTGTGCTACTCCCAGGTCTTACCAAATCACTAAGCAGAACAACATGTTTAGGACTAGCACTCCAGAAAGTAAGCATAGAGTTGCATTAGTTGAAAATGACTGTAGTTTCCCTGCTGAACATTTAGGATTGTAGTATGGTTTGTAGCATCTATAAAATGTTTTCTCTTGATGGGCCATTTTCTGTGTTTTGAAATCAATGAAATATAAATGATGGGAAAGTGGTAACAAATATGAATAGGATAAAAACTTGAAACCTTTACCATTGGAAAAAGGGGGAATACTTAGGCTTTTATGTTTCATGTTTTTGAAAGTACTAGTAGCTAAAGTGTAAAACCTTAACTTTCCTGTAAGTTACACAGTTATGTACTTGCAAAGGTAGGATCGCCTCTTTCTCGCATGTGTAAGCTGGATGTGTACCATGAAAGCATTTGGTTTCCTCACTTTCTATTGGCTTAAGTTTTAATAACTTAACTAAACTTTTTTTGGAACTAGCTTTTAATTAAAATATATGATACCACAGTACTTCTCTTGGTTATTCATACTGTGGTAGGACCGCATGTAGCCAAAGTAATTCTGATTATGATTTCAAAAATCTCCAGTAAAGAAAAATGTGCTGGTAGCAAGTTACCTGTATATATATATATTTATATATATATATATATATATTTTTTTTTTTGGATGTGTGGAGAAGCAGCAACTATGTCTGTTTGAGGGGAGGAAGAAAGTCTGCAGGTGCTTCAGACCTGATTCTAGTACCTTTGTTCAGTATAATAGTACCGATAAGCACTGTTTTGCTATGTCCCTAGTGATTTGATACAGAACAGCAAGTGTAAGCAAAGATCAGTAATCTCTCCCCCTTCCTCCCTCCCCCCCAAAGCACAATGCTAGGTATTCGTCTTGTTTGATTCTTACCTTTTGCCTATATGTACATAAGCCAAGGTGTCCAAATCTTATACAAGAACAAAGAAACTTTAATTCATTTGCAGCTATAGAAAATAGCTATTTTGCTGTTTGATCTGAAGTGTCTTGCTTTTAAATTTTTTTTTCTTTTCAAAATTTGTCTGCTTTGCTGTCATTGTCTAAGGCAATCTATAGCCCTGAGGCCACTCTGCTACCTGAGGATAATTCTACTGTAGCAGTTACATCTTTTTGATATGTGGACTTCTTTCTTGACAATAGGCTTCTCAGTTACCTATTGTGGACCCTGGGTTTCCCTGGGCCTCAAAAGCACATACTACTGTAATATTCCAGCCAGATCATCTGCAAACTCTGGCTGTTAGTGACCATGTCACAGAAGGTTTCAAATGCTTCCTTTAAATATAGGTGGTTAACCATTATCAGCTATCTAAAACAATATTATATATGTACAGTCAAAAAGAAGCCAAAACTTTGTTTTTGTGCGAGAAAGTACTATAAAAGTGAAAACTGACACAATAAGGGTAAACTTAATGCCTGTACAGAAGGTTCTCTATATCATTTGATGGCTTTAATACAGAGAAGTGGCTGTGTGGAATAACAATCTGTAATTCCTCTGAACCTACCATTGAATGAAGAATCCTCAAAACCAAAAAAAAAAAAAAGACCCATGAATAAATGAATAGGCAATGAGTTGTCAGCTGAAAAGAAGCAATGAAAAACTAGAAAGAGGGAGAAAAATGAAGAGGATTAGATGCCAAAAAACAAGGTGCCAAAAAAATCAGAATCTGTCAGACTGGTACAAGCAACGATCCCTAGTTCCTCATTAGTTCCATATACAGTGCACGTTGCCAGAGTACTCTGGTCCTAGATTAATTTACAAAGTATTTTGATAAACAGTTTGTTCTTTCCACAAGAAGTGCCAGTGGAGACAGGTAAGGGAGGAAGCGTGTACAGAAGTCATGTAATAAAGGCACGATATACAACCAGGGGTTCTAAAAGTTTACTGGATCTCCTCTAATGCTATGTTGAAACAAACAATCATTATTCTTTCCATGTCTTCAATAGATCACCAAAGAACATTTCTCTAATTTTAGCAATTATTTATATGTGGTACTAATATTAATAGAAACACTAAATGCACTTCATCTTTTTTTATATATTGGGGGTAAAGTATGCAATTATCCGGCTGTACTTACACCATTAGGGAGTTCTTTCTGGATCACAGGTAAGTCGGATAAATATTTTGGCTTTGAGTTTATGGTTACAGAGTCTGTGATCAGTTATTGGTGTTTGGCATGCAGCTGCCTGCTCCATCCATTTTTGTGCACTAACTCATTTCCTTGATGTAGGGATTTGGGGATGGAGAAATAATTTCATAAATTATAAGAAAAAAATCTTTCATCTACTTCATTCTGGATATCCATTGCATAAAAACTGTCAAAAACATATTGGTCCCTGCTACAGTTCCATTGATTACAGTGGAGTTAAATCAAAGATGAATGTCTGCTCAATTTAAATCTAATGATTGGTTAAAAAGTCGGGGGGAGAGCCCTATCTAAATCCAGTGCAGTTTTATCCTTGTGTCAGCATTTAATTCCATTTGCATATAAGCCTATTTCCCTTTTCTAAATTTAATTTGTTAGAGCTTGGCCCTCAGCAACAACAGCAACAACAAAGTAATTGCATACAGTATTGGGCAATGGTGCCAATACAGCATGTGCTATAAAAATGTCTCACACGAATTTATAAAACGTAGTCATTAGCAACATTCTGCCTGGTAACAGCAGTATCTAGATGTCTGAAAAAAGAAGTCAGGCTACTTCATAGCATGTGACATTTAATAATATACATACGAAGAAGCCTTTTTTAATATCAGCTATTAGTTGTGGCCATTTCACCAAAGGAAATGCGATATCCATGTCTTACATGACCAATAGGAATCATTCTAGAGTTTAGTTAAGACTAGATAAAACTGGCTGAGGCTTAATTCTTAAGCTACCCTGGATATTATCTGTGACTTTGCTCAAGGTACTTCTGCTGTGTGACTTAGCAGACTTGTTTTAAACTGGGGAGGAGTGGTTGGCATTGTCACAATCTACCTAGTTCGTTTAGCTGTTAATACTCTACTACAGTATTATTTGCTATGTTCTCACATCATCTAGCCTCAAACCACTTAGTCTAGACTTCATTAGACCTTTCTCCTAGCCATCTTATGATAAAAAGATTTCTCTTGGTGAGTTTGACCTAATCTAGAGTCATTCAAATTCTGTTCTTCTTCCAAAGGTAGTATTACCTGAGTCATCTTTATAGGATCCTTTATTCTCATTTTCCCTATCCCAAATATTTGATTGCACCCAAAAGGAGAACCCCCCTAAATCAAAACATTTCCTAAGATTTGGTTTGAATTTCCTTTCTGCTTCTAAAATTAGCTTTTTCATCACATATTCTGATGTATTAAAACTAATAGTGGTAATAGATTCCTATGTCTTGTCACTTTTTCACAACTTTATGATTTAGCAAGAGGAGGTCATTTCCCTGCCACCATTTGTGGAGAGAAGACATTGATGCCAAGAGGTAGAGACATTGTCCTGGGACGCTCTGTGATATGGAGTAAATAACATAGCCTGGAAGAGAAGCCAAATTTTCTGAATTGTAGCCACATAATCTGTGTCCAAGGCTATGCTATACGTACTATATAAGCTTATTGGAGGTGGAAAACAAATACACACCTTCCAAGTTTCCAGTCTCCATGCTTCTCACTTTTTAGTGAGAAAACACTCCATGTTTAGATAAACCAGGTTATTTTCTAACATATCAGATCTTTTTTGTACATGTCGTTCCTCCTATGAACAGGAAAGCCCACCATTGCTCTTGCTACTTACTCCCATTGCCTCCTGTTGTGCTTTGGGCTATCCTCAGTAGGATTAGAAGGCACTCAAGACCTTTCAGGAAACACTTACCACTTTACAGGATTAGGATAAGATTGTCTTTGATTTTTATTTTATTTTTTTGTGGTCACACCCATATGTCACAACTGAACATGGAGAATTAGGCTTTATTTTTATATAATGTTCTAGTTATGTGTAAAAGCTCAAATATAAGAATATATTATTTTTTCTCAATATCCCTGCTTTTCTTTAAAAAAATCAATGAGGATATGTTGGGATTTTTTTTATACATACTTAAATGCTTATCAGAATTGGCAAGTAAAGATGTGGTTTCACCTGACTTAAAAATTGTAACAATTGCACTCCATTACACACTCCTTCCTCTTCTTCCATCCATGTATTCATTATAAATGTCAGATAAGGATAATCCTTCATGTGACATTACTACAGATGGTTGCATAGTGGACTTAAACCAGATGCTGATTGTCTGGATAATCTGGATAAAAGCTGGTAACCTAAACCAAATCCATTTTGTGTATTACTCATGCTAGTAGTTAAGATTTGTATAAAATCTTCATTTCCCTTCAACAGTTTACTTAACTCTTTTGCTTTCCTCTTTTTATACTTTCTGGTTTTGTATTTTGGAGAGGGTTCTTCCACATATCCCACTGTCCTTCTACCTCAGGTAAATCCTGCATGTACACAAACAAGATGCGGGCAGGGGAGAGTCACTTTCTAGACAAGAATGAAGGCTATGTTTATCTTTTGTGTTAAAATTCCCATTGGGCTGGGACTTGACACCCTTCCACAGGCACACCTGGAAAGGCACTTGAAAACCTTTAAGTCAAAGAGGTTTAATGGAAGTATAAGCAGGAAAAAATAGAACTTCTTTCTGTACTTTCTAAGAGTCATTGAAGTTCAGTGTTTAGGCCAGGAGCTGATGGGAGTGCCTTCTAGTGCATGGCCTAGACCTCTGACCAGACTTGAGTGCTTGGAACCCTTTTTTCTGTCTGCTCAGCAAGGAGAAGTATCCTCTCCTGTATGGGATTTTCTCCGAATAGTATGTATTTATTCCGAAGGTGCCCTTTCATTTAGTAAAGGTGTTTGTATTCCAACCTGGGGAATCCACAATGACTGCTTAGTCTAAAAAGAACTCCCTATGTGTCAAGCAGCCATTCATTTACATGAGAACTTCTGTGACATAAATACGGCTATAATTACGGAAATGTAGACAGAACTCTGCATCACTCTCAGAAAATAATGTGCCATATTATGTCATATTTATTCTACTGGTACATACATTTTCCAGTAAAACAGAAGCATTCAAGGATATAATACATTTAACTGAAGAGAATACACTGGGTGTTTAAATCTGGGAATGAGAGACTGCAAGTTTAAACTGATCAATTAAGTAAAGTGTGGTTCTGATAGGGCCAAACACAGTTGGAGGTTGGGATCTCAGCTGGAAGTGCCTGTAGAAAGACTCCTTATAACATTCCCCTTCACTTCCTTTATTCAGCACCCAGGACTTCTGTGCTTGTGTTTGAGATGATGTAGAAGTGGGATTTTTTTGGTTATTCCTGAGCACAGAACTCCTGTAGAGGAAAAGGGAGAGAAAACAGAGATGTGTGGTGCTGCATCTAGTATCTGGATCCTGCCTTGCCTACCTATTACTGCCACTGAATGCTGGCTATGGCAAGAGGACTTGGAGAGAAATGCACTAGGTTATTGTTTGCCATTTCAGAGAATGCCATTTTGTGTTCTTTCATCTCAATTCTTTTTGATGTTGAATTCTTTTTGATCGTAAGTTGTACTTCGAAGATGGTCACTAGTCTTGAAGTTTAGGAAAAGAAGTTTATCAAGAACCCATGTTATCAGCTATTGTGTAGATTTTCATATATTGCCTAGCACACAAGATTTAAATTAGGGTATGCAACGTCAGCAGGTTCCCATATAATAAGTGAGTTAGGGTCTAATCTGATCTCCCTCTAATCTAATGTGCTACAGTGCAATGGTCTGAAGCACGATATGTGTTGGAAAGTTTTAGTGGTTGTCTTCTACTTGTTTTGCTTCCAGTGGATACTAGAGGAGATGGTAAAAGAGTCAAAGTCCCAGGCCAACTTAAGCATGTAGAGTACTGAGGTATGAATACCAGAATATAATATTGACTTCTATTGTCAGTCAGAGCTCTCAGATGGACATCCCTCGTAGTTTGTGGTAGCGCATCCAATAGTTAGAAGTCTATACCTCTCTCAGAGTCCTTAGTGTGTCACTGATTCTAAAAGTATATAGGTCGCACTGTTGGTTTAAATTAATGTAGTTCTACTGAAATCAACAGATTCCAGATGACTTAGAACAGTAGAAAACGTGACCATTCCCTTCATTTGTAGAATGATATGTAGTGAAGTATACTGCTCACTATGGGTCAAACAATTATCTGCAAATTTCTGAAAATGTTTAAAAGACTAGTCTGTAATTACATCCTAGAGCATGCTGCAAGGGTATCTGGTGCAAACCTTCCAGAAGGGGATGAGTAAAGACATCTTGTCCAGATATTTTCTGTCGTTAATGTACACACTGTGATCAGATGCCATCATAATTGTTGTTCATTATGGGATCATAAACCTTTATAGTAGAAGAGAGGGTAACTACTTTGGTCTGAAAGGTTAGGCAAAGGAAGACAAATGATTGCAACAGCTGTGTAAAGGTGAAAGAGGTGGGTAATTACATGAAATGTTGTGAGCAAGAAACCAAACTCTTACAATTATATGTTTTGCGGCAAATGAGGTCTTGGTAGGATGATACACTTTACACTGAATATTAGGATTAATAGTGATAATGTTAATTTTAATGTTTGTGGTTATCAAAGAGTGGAAGCAATAATTGGATCTAATTAATAAGAACTTTTGACTAACCTCTGACAATTACTTCTTTTAATGTAAATTTGTAGGCTGTGACTTTACGTGGCAGAGGCTCCATACTGATTTATTTTAGAGGCTTCCGAAAAGTATGCAAATAAAGTAACAATCTGCTATTGACCGTATAGATGTGGTTTAAAGACCTATGCATAGGGCAGGTATTTTGCTCCCATCTGTTCCATGTTAGAGGAAATGTCAAATTCAGCAGGGTTATTTCTTTGCATGTTGTAGGCTTGGAAATGCCATTTCAGCACTAAAAAGTCTGATTCATCAGGACTGAAACGTCATTTCCAGAAATACTGTTTAGTGGAGTGTGTGTGTGTATGGAAATGATGTCCTAGTATAGAGAGGGTCCTGGGTTATGGGTATTTTATGATCCGCCTATCTCTAATTCATCTTTTGCTTTTGAAACATAACACATGTTCTAGCTGCGCTGATATGGGTTCTTGCTTATTATAGTTAATGGATTATTCATCCTCTTTGTCCTTGACATAATCCTAAGTATGTGCATAAAACTCAGATCATGTTGCCCATAAAAACCAATCAGCCCGAGTTCTTCTGCAAGGTGTTGAACATTCACCCAGAGCAGATGGCAAAGATAATGTTTAATAAAGAGTTAGAGGATTACTTGGAACAGAAATAAGCTAAGAGAAAGGGATAATTTCATTTCATATGAAACTCCATGACATTTCATGTACCCAAGGACTGATTAAAATTATGCCAAAAGCTGCTCTTTTTGGCCAGTTTGTCCTAATACTGACCCTGCTTATGTTGTCAGCTGCTGTATCTGCATGTGTTATTTTACCACTTTGTGAATAACTAAAAGAAAGCTCTTCTGGTTCTCCTGTGGCTGGCAAAAGTAATTCTTAATTAAATGAGGATAGGAGAGGTGGTAGGATTCTGCTAAATGTGTTGAACATATTTAAGCAACTGATACCTCAACTGAGGCTTAGAAGAAAGGTTTTATAGGTCACGTTAAACATAAATTCATTTTAAACGGTGTTTTGCATAATATGTGGAGTTAAGTTTTGGATTACCTTAAATATTTAGATGCTGAATGAAGAACAGAACAGGGAATAGCCCATTAATAATTTTTTGTCTTGTTTTTTTGAAAATTTACTTTCACCATCAAAAAAGGTAGTGGAGTAACAAAACCTACATATTTTGTATGTTGTGTAATGTACGTAATGATGGCTATTTGTCTTTTAATAAGGTTTAATCTTAAGAAATTGAATAAACCAAGTCAAACAGAAGCAAGTATTTTACAATTAGGATATTTCTGGGAATAGTATTGTCCTGTGGTAATTACTATAGCTTTGTTTTATAAATCAGAAGATCTGGCAAAGCATGTCAGGTATGGGTACTGAAGAAGCGCTATAAGTGGAATCTACTGGTGAGCGCTGTATTCTTTGGTCTGAATACAGACCAAAGTATTCCTTGAATCCATTCTTATAAATAAATATGTATGTTCAGGAAAATACATTTTAACATGGTTGATGGGAGGCTGAAGACAAGGGTTTCTTTGAATAGCTTTGGCACAGAATAGGACAGGATCAAAATCCAAACCATTACTTTTCTTTACTGAGAGTAAGTGATCACTGAAGTATAAAAACAGATGTAGGCATCTCTGGCCCCATTCCAGCTCAAGCTTGAAGTTCTAAACAGTCTTTAATGGTATAGCACAGTCAGCTGTTTCTGTAATGCTGAAAATCAAAAGTATTTTAGAATCAACATAGCTGTTTTTGCATTGACATGGGCCAAAGCCTGAATCCTTTAAAAACCTCTCAAAGTTTGGTGGCTTGGATAATATCACTACCTCTTAGTTCCAAAATTCAGCTGAAATACTCTCAAAACCTGATCTGGGCTTTCAAGCCATCTCCTGCTCTTTACTCAAGACAGTGTTTTTCTGTCTTAAGTAAAGGCCCTAGAGCCTTTTCTTCTGCTGCTAATTTTTCCCAATTTAATATATGCTGCTGGTGCTTTTCCAATATCTTTGGAAGATTTTATTGGGCATTTTAAGCAGCAGAGTATATTTAAAATAGTATGGATTGGGGTACAAATATCAAGACTGTTAAGAATGAACTAGAAATTAATGAAGCCCTAATTTCATTGGGAATAGTCAAAAAGCAGGTTTAACTGACCTGTGTTTGAAAACTACCGAATGTCAGATAGTTTACTATAAAACAGACTAGTACAATGATTTTCAAACATTGTTAGGTTTGCTAAATATTTATCCATACTTCATTGCAGCCAGCTTTTGAAACTACAGTGGCAAGAATAAACCCTGACAAGAAGTCTGTCAGCTGATGCATATTATCAAAATCAGATAACACAGCTCGGCAAGAAGATAGAGTCATATCGGGCAGTTGAGATGAGACATAGATAAGTCTAAAGCAAGTTAGGGCTTTATCTCAGCTTAACCTTGAACCAGATGCCCTTTCCAAACCCCTCCAGCCCCCCCTGCAGTGTTTATAGTTTGCTATGGCCATACAATAACAAACAGCTAGAATTAACAGAATTGGAGAGAGAAGAGGTCTTGGAAAGGATGGCATTAAAGTGATCTTTCAGTATGTTTTTCGTTCAAAAGATGTTTTTTAAAATGTGCAGACAGATTGAGAAGATTAATTTTGAAGTGGAACAAGAGATTCAGGAACGAAAGAATTTTTTCTACTTAGGACTTCATGTTAGTTGAATAATGATTGCACTGAAATGTATTGGCAAACAGAAAAAAATATTTAACTCTTTTTCATGTTTTTCTATTTAAATAACATTCATATCAATAAAGTCCAGAATTGATGATCATCGAGGAATGGGTAGGCATTTTAATTCTTTCCCAGATTGTGAATGATTAACATACAAGTCATTTCTCCTGGCACTCAGAATGTTTTTCACCTTGTAAGTCCCTTCGGTTACTCACTCTCCAGCCTGCCAGTTGGTGTGTTCACATCATCCTCAGATATTGCTTTTCTTTTTTCTATCTGCATTTTTTCTGGTCTTGGCAGGTAAAAGTCAGAAAACAAGCTTTGTTTTGATTTCTACTCTTTTTTTTCCCCTCAACTATTGTTTTTCAAAAGTTTTCAGAAATCAAATGTGCACTGGTTCTTTTTTTATTCGTATTTTATCTGTATTGTTTTCCTAACTTGTGTCCTCCAGCTCTCATTCCTCCTTTAATGGATTCTCTGTGCTGCTTTTCTCACAAGGTGAACACTTCATTTTTGCATCTGAATTACGTAGCCATACTTCATTAAAAGATTGCTGGTTTGAGTAGCTTTGGAATAAGTGAGATCCTACCACTAAATGCAGTGCATTTTGAATGCATTTCTTTTGTGCACAATTATTGCTCTTGACTTGGATTAATAGAAAATCTTTTTCTTTTTTCTTTTACGTTTTTTTTCCCCTCCCTGTAAGGTACTTATATTCAAATACATCATTTCGTCTTTCCTTTTTTAAAGTGTTTGTCCAAAGGAAGATTAAAGTTTTGCTTGAATATCATGAAGTACTGTTTTTTTTAAAGTTTTTTTTAACAGAAGCACACAAATTATTGATTGTCCTAATGCAAGTCTCTCTGGAACATACCTTTGTGAAGACTCTCTGTGATGATGTGTGCTTTTCTGTAGTAATAGTTTTGTTGGCAAATGTAATGTTTATGCTTCTTAGTTACATCAGTGGGTTCTAATAAACAGATATCATGCAGCTACAGCAAACCATCTAATAATATTTCATGCACTACTTTTCCCAATAGGAAAGCTAAGCCAGTAGCAGGAATACTTGTCACTGCTTTTTATTACTCACACTCTTAATTTTTATGTAATTTAAGACTAGGGAAACTCCAGAATAATAGAGTATACCACACACGTCCAAAATTCGGAGTACAGTTAAATTCTGAGTATCTAACATCTGAGGTCCCTGCTGAAGATTTGGGTTAACCGTCTTCCTGGATCTGAAGGAATTCATACCTGAGACAGATTTCAGCCTGTAGCTGCAGTTAGATATCTAAAAGAATATCCACAATGACTCAGTTCCTGCTGCTACATTATTGCTGCACCTGTGACTTCTTAAATTAGCCACAGCTGGACTAGCTGGGACCTGCTAGCTGCCAGTGGAGAGAGGCAGACTGTTTCAGGAACACCCATGGTTTCTCCATTGTATGCTATTGAACTGAAAAACAGCAAGAGGAGGATGGTAGCAAGCTCAGGTTCTCTTTGTTCTTACAGGAAAGAACCCTTATTCAGATTTAACTGAATAGAAGCCATGTTGCAACACTCACTTTCTAGGAACCCCTCTAAATTTCTGCATACTACAGAAGACTGCAAGCTTCCT
This sequence comes from Anser anser, assembly GCF_964211835.1. Classification (NCBI taxonomy): domain Eukaryota; kingdom Metazoa; phylum Chordata; class Aves; order Anseriformes; family Anatidae; genus Anser; species Anser anser. The sequence goes on from NC_139728.1 coordinate 16,253,526, forward strand.
TCTTAATTTGGAAGGGGTTGGAAGGAGACCTCAGGGTCACCTGGAAGTAAACGACCATTTTTCATCATTCAAGGCTTCTACTTCATCTGTTTTTCCAAAATTTCCTGGTATAGAGGAGGAACTGGAAAAATCTGTTTAGAATGAGAGATTTGGAAGAACCAATGTTCTGCCAACCTAGTAAATCATGGATTATTTAAAAAAAAAAAAAAGAAGCAGAAGGGTGTTTCTATGCTTCTGATGTGTCCATTCTTAGTTTTCCTCTTCTGTAAAACCCTATGAAAGAAGAATGAATGATATGCTTTAAGAATGCCCTTGATCACCGTAATTACTGAAGCAATTCTCCCTTCCTGCTGTCTTCTGAGACAGCACTATCCCTTGGCTTAGTTTGCCTGTGCAAATTAGTGTTTGAGTTGGCTGTCACTTTGGGCAGTGAGAATGAGGAGAAACTGGACACAGGAAAGATTGAATCACCTCATTTTTTAGTGACATCCTCTCTTCCAACCTCCTTTCTTAAAGAATGAGATGCAAATTGTTCCATGTTTCCAGTGAAGAGTGGTAAAATACAGAATATGTTCTTACTCCTCTGAGATTAAATTAATAGGAAATGTTCTCTGACATCTTGCTTGTAGTCTCTCATTAACAAAAAGGAAAGAAGTCTTCCTGGTTTTCGTTTTGTTTTTAACAACTCTACCCCCTTATAAATACGGACAGATGTTTACATACAAAAATCAAACCTATGAAGTTTCCAATGCAAATAAATGCAAGTATAACACTTAACAATCTAGCAGATAAGTATTTACTGAGTGCCCGGCTTCATTCACTTTTCTCAGCCGTGCTCCTGTTAATATAATAGAGCTGTTTGTGAGTCTAAGTGAGGTGGAAATGATACTGCTTCAGGTTGACACTTCATGGCACAATGCATGAAAAAATTTTATTCTCAACAAAGCCTTCCTTAGTGGAGCTCTTGGAGAAAACAATAAGACTCTCCTGCACTAAACAGAGCCTTGATGATGGCTGAGTGGTTGCTTCACAGTTCTCTTTGAGTCTTTGCTCTCACTTACCCTTTTTCCATCAGATGCTAAAAATGTGATGGAAGAGTAAAAAATGCAAATGAGAACCACAAAGACAACGTATTTGTTTTATGTACATTTAAGTGGCATTACTTAAGCGGGTCAGCTTACTAGGAAATAAAAAGTGATTTGAATGGAGGAGGGCAGGAAAAAGTATATAATTGCTAACCTAGATTGAGATTTTCTCTCTATTGACACTACAGCAAATCCCGTAAATAGAAAATAGATTTACGTTTTCAAAATACATGTATTAATATACTTACATATGAAATGTAAATGTCTTAATTGTTGAGCACGATGAAAGTTTGTAGAGAGTGTCTTGTGAATCAGTAACAATGAAGCCTGGACTTTGTGCAACTGGGAGCCTCATACTACAAATAGAACTAAGTGGCGGAAACCGAGAGTTAACGTGTGGCAGTGTTGCTAAAGATCAAGAGTGTGATCTGTTTTTTAAGGGAATAATGTTTTTGTTACTGAGGCAGAGTTTGGTGATACCTACACACAGCAAAGCCATGCAGAGAAAAGATAAATTTAGGTTGAATGATTTCTCAGTTAAGCAGGGACCAACAGGGAGTTTATAATGAAACAATTTACACTCACTTTGGAATATGACAATGGCAATTTTTCTTTTGCTGAAGACAAACCATTACTGATGTATGTTTGTGACCCAGCAGGAAGTCTTCTAATACAGACTCTTTCCACATCTATTCAGTAGCAGATGTAATTTGTCCAACTTGTCTTGCAGTGTATAATATCATGTATTATTACTACTGTCACATTTTCCTACGATGCTAAAATTCTGGTGAAAAATGTAGATTCCCTTGGAATCACCCAGAAGTGACGTATGTCTTTTAGACTTAAAGTTTTAGTTCTTAGTGAATTAGAGGTTTAAATTCATTCATCTGCTTTCAGATTTCATTTAAACTATTTGTGGTGATCTTGTAATCTCTGATTGGAAAAAAAAAAAGTCAGGTGACATCTTGACATATGATACCAATTCTTCACCCACCTAATATAATGTACCTCAGGATTGCATTGAAAATGCATGATACTAGGCATATTGGCATTACTTGTGTTTTATTTTTCCTGTGTCAGTCGGAGGAAAATATAACAGCACGCATAATATAAAGTAGGAGGCCCCAACTTTCTGTTTTCTGTCAGTTCAGATCCAATAAAGTTCCAAGAAAGATCGATAAAGGCAGTAGAGTGTGGGGACAGAGAATTGCTTATGAGACCAACTGAACTATCTGGAGATGTTCAGGACCACTTTTGCTCAGATGGAACTGTCACTGCGCCCTAGCATCAGACAGAGACATTTGGAAGTCTTCCGTGCTGAATGATAAGATATACAGAATCATCTATGTTAGTATCTAGAAAAACAGAGCTGGTATCTACGAGTACTGGACCTTGAAGAATTACTCATCCAAAGAAAGCTTTGGTTCTTCAAGATAGGTGTTCATCATTTGTTTAATGGGAGAAGGGGTAGCAGAGATTAATTGGGAAGTATTGATAGTTGGACTGAAATACTTATGCAGGCCCAATGGGAATGCATTCTTCTCATTTTTAGATTCTCTGAATGAAAATTTTATACGGACTGTAAAAATATATTTCCTGTTAGGGAAATAGAACCCAATTTCTTTTCTCCTATCCTCTTTTCCTTCCTATTTTGTTTTTACTTCTAAGGAAAAATTAAAGGAAAAAGAAGTGCTGGTTCCACTTTTTTAATGTCAGTAGGCTCCTCTGGTTTATCATGGGAGACCTTTCTGGTAGTGGTGGAAAAATATCTAGGACTAGATTAGTAATTGTGTGTTGCTTCATTTTATTTTGTGATTAAATTTTCAGAGGTGTAGCTCAGGGAGCAGAAAGCCTTAAATAATAGCAAGCAAGGATGTGTACTCAGATGAGATTGTCCAGGGGAGGAAGAATAGGACAGAGCTGGAAAGCCTGGAAAACCATCATTCATTTATGAAGCTGAATGATTCTCAAGCACATTAGTAAATGGACAATTTCTACATTATTTTAAGATCTTTCTGTATTGCAGGTCTGCACCATCATGTCTACAGGAGTTTCAAGGACATTGAAAGGGCAATTGAGGGCCCAGTTTTTTAATGTCACAAATGACCTTGCAGTTTTGCAAGTAAGTCTTAGCAACAGAGATGCTTTCTTTTACATTACTCTGTCTTGGAATCTGCTTGGAATCACCTTCTAGCCATCTGTAAATGAAGAAGTACCTTTAGAGTGAGATAATTGAGGAGGCTTATTTTTTTCTTCTCCCCCCCCCTCCAGGTTTTTATATATTAGATATTTACACCTCCTCCTTACATGAGAGAGAATTTCATCAGGTATAGATCTTGAACCCCTTGTGGCACTTGAGTCAGAGACAATTTTGTTGTGTCTGAAGACTCGTTCATTTGGAGTGTACAATTATTTTGTTAAACAAAGACTGACTGAACTGGACCTGCACTATAAAGAAATCAAAAATCAGTATAGTGGCCTTTTCCACTATCAAAGCCAAGCAAAACGATCTAGTATAACTGACTTGGGCTTGCAGGTTCATATAATTTTGCCGGACCGGCTGTCACATTATAGGAATTAAATACCACAGTATTGAATAGATCAGCCACAATTCCTTGCAGGCTCAGACACTTTCAAAATATTCCACTCTTCAAGTGTAAAATCACAAGCTTCTAGAAACAAATTACTAAATACATGTCCTAATAGGTACTTGTAGTATGTATTTTCTTTTCTCTATGCATGAGTCACTGTAGGCAGTATCTTCTCTGTATTCCAAGCTGGTAGGTGACAATGGGCTGTTCTGGTGGTAGGCTTGTCTGATACTCAAATATAGCAACATCTTGATGATTATGTGATGATTACTACTTTGCAATTGGCATGTCTTAATTCAGCACAGGATCATAACATTCCTAATGAGATATAGCAATAATTTGCCTGTCACAAAATCATCTTTTCCCTCCTGTGTGACACTATGTAACTGTTACAAACATATGTTCCCATAGACCAAAGCACTGATGAATACAGGATTAGCATTATCATATTAGAGAACAAAGATAAGGTTTAGAACTTGATCTGGAACAAAACTATTCGTACAGCGCGTGAATCCTAGAGTTGGTTAAGGCAGTGAGGATATCTGTGCTCTTTTGTGCCTGGCCCATAGGAGCCTTGAACTATTCAGGAAATAGCTGGGGAATAGAAAGAGATTTTCAAAGGGGACTAGGAGAATTAGGCATTGCACTCTGTGCATTACATTCTGTAAGTAATTTCTCTTGGAAACCCTGGGCCATAGTTACACAGGGCTTGGTTTTGCACTCAATCTTTAGGCCCTGATCCTGCAAATTTATATGGGATTAATTTTAAGCATGTGGCCCTGTGGACTTCAATAGGACTGCTTAAGTTTGAAGTCAGGCACATGTGTAAATATTTTCAGAATCAGAGTCCTAGACAAGATTCCCATTTATTTTGATGGGAGTTTTGCCTGAATGCAGATCAAGCCCATGTGTTACAAAACCCATTCTTTGTCACTCCATTTGGACTGTAGTAAGTAGGGAGAAGTTAATTCAGTGATGGAAATATCTATTGCAAGGAAAATTGTTTTCTTACAGATGAATTTCCTTCATGTTGTATATTTTGTTTACTTCATAATAAATATAATAGTAGATATATAAGAATGTGAATATTATCTGAATTCTGTACTGTTGCTTTTGTATTTCACTCAACATGAGTGTGATTGAAGAGATGGTACAAATATTAAAAATGAAATTTTATATGTAGTGATGGGGATCACTCTGAATTGTTATATAACCACTATAAATTTAAAAAGCATTCTACTTCTTTGCTGTGTGATGAGTTTTGGTCATTTTCTAACAAAATCAATGAGGATGGCTGAATGCTTGAAGAGGTTAAAGTTATTGACCATTCAGATGTTTAAAGTTGTTTTATAATCATGCATTTAAGTGGTCAAAATTTAGTGACATTATATCGTTTTTTTTACTAAACATCTTAAGATTAAGATTGTCATTTTAACATAATACCTGACCTACTGCATATTTGTTTGTGGTATCTGATGTAGAACTGAGCTTCAGAGAGTTGTATGAATTTGTGGTAATGCTGTGCTTAACTCACATAAAGCTAGATACTGCAGTATCCATTTCAACTTTTTTTTTTTTCTTTTTTTTGAAGTGAAAGAATGTCTTCAGGTGCAAGACTTGATATATTTTGTGAATGGTTGCATGACAGCCTGTGAACTACTCTTCAACACTGCAGTATCTTTAAACAGGTGGAGGGCAGGGACTGGGGTAGATAAGTATAGGACTTTTTGACACATTGGAGCCACTGCTCTGGATTCCAGTGTGGTCTTTAAGTACAGAGCTGGGTATGATTTCACGGATAACATCTTTCCCACCTATTTCCTGTCCAAATGCATAAACTGATTGGAATCTGGCCTTGAGCGTATTCTGGTATGGGGTACATGCTCGCTCCAGCTACAGCCTACCTACAGGTATACATTATGTTGCTTTAACTTTAACAGTTTCAGAAAACAATGGACTGGCTTTATGTCCGCCAGTGCTACCCCAGTATGTTGCTTTCAAAAGCTACAAATGTTTATAAATACTTAATAAATTCTGAAAATTCATGTGACCAGCACTAGGGTGTCATACTGGCTCTGTGCTATAGGAACAGAATGCAAAGTCAAGCACACAAACAGGAATCATGAGAGCATGCCATGAGCAAAGAACCAGTCCATATGAAGGACTGGAGGAAGAGCACAATGTGAAATACTTGTAATGTTGGTTGGTAGCAAATCCTCTTGAATAGCGTTCACTTTTTTCCATTTATAAGCTAGTGTTAAATGTTTTTTGTGGGATAGAAGTGAATCTTAGATGGCTCATGAACCGTCTTTTCAGTATATAACAAAATACTAAACTGTTGTATATCTCAGATTATCTTCTGTCTCTTTTAGTACTAGTTTCTTATTAGTAACCTCACACAGGCCAGCTTACAGCAGTGATGATTTTTGGACAGTAGTAAAATAGAATAGGTTCAAACTGATGACATGGAAGTGGAAAACAGTATTTATCTTTGTCTGTATTTATCTGTGTCTTCCATCAGCAGACTTTATCCAGGATTAAAATTTGTTACCGAAGATATTAGAGTCACTTGAATAATTCTGATGTAAACTAACTTTAGATCATTCTTGTTCTAATACGTCATCAGCCAAAGTAATGTGGTGAAAAATGTCACTAGTCACTTTGGCTGGGAAAATTTAAGACAGTACTTGTTAAAGTGATTGGAAAACCTCTGATGTTTGTGAGAAAAATTCCACTCCATTTTTATTGAAATATTCAGAAAATCTTGACTCAAGTGAGGCTATGCTCTAAAATGCCAACATGGAACATTATTAATTTTGAACAAATAAGTATGAAAAAGCTTGCAGAAAGTAAGTAATATAGAGCAGATGCAAAATATTTCACCAGTCTCTAGTAATATTACTTGAATATTTCCTGTTACATGGCCATATTTGCATTTCCTTTGTAAGCAAGCCACTTTCCTTTGAAATAAAATCATGGCATACTCATATTTGACATCATTTCTATTACAATAAGATGAAAATTCATTTAAAATGCATTTTCAGTATCACATGGAAATAATTTCTTTACAAAAGCTTGACTTAGCTGAAGAAACTGTGAAAGCAAAAAAATAAATGCAAAATTGCCTCACTAAGCCTAAAGCTCTCTGTTTGAGCACTCATCTTTTGCTTCTGATACTACAAGTAGGTTGCCTTAACCCAGCAGTATGCAGAACTAGTAACTAGCTAGTAACTAGCATATAGAAATGAGATGTCTCTGAAGTTTGTAACATTTATGCCATAAACTCAAAGGCCATAGATAATTAGCAAAATTGGTGCAGCAGAAATTTTACATCTGTGAAAGCTGAAAGAATTTAATATTTTAATGATGTATACTGAAGCTCTTGTGAGTTTGAAAGTCCCTATTGAAATAGTTATTGACAAGTTCTTTTATGTACTCAGTGCACTACCAGCTCAGCAGCACACTGTCATTTTAGAGCAATTGCCCAGCAAACTTTTAAAATGCTGTCACAAAAAATTGCTAAAACAGAGGTAGCTCTTTAATTTGTCTGCCACTTTTTCTGTCACTCCTACTGCACTTTATGTTGAGTGCAAGGCTTAGCTGTCACATCTGAAGTCCTTCCACATACTTCTAGAGGTTGGGTTGAGGCCATGTTGCCAATTTGTCCTACAATGTTAAGGGAACTATTAAATAAAAATATTTTATTCACAGTTCTTTTACTTTTACTTGTACACTTTAATATAGAGAATAGGAAATTATTCCTCCTTCAGTCAGGGAAACTACGTGCGATTTGTAAAGTAGAATGAGTTTCACTAGAGGTGATGATTTGTCTGAACCCAGCTGTTTCACAGGAGTACGTGTGTGTGTGTGTGTGTACATGCTTTTTTCCTGATACTGTCTGGCTGCTTAAGACTGGCCAGTAGTTGATGCTCTGTGCATGTACAGGTTCATCCTATGAAAATTTCCTGCTTACATGTGATGAAAAGGCTTCAGTAGGAAGCTTGTGAATGACTTACCTCAGACTTCCAGGTAGCCAGGATGCTCAGCCGGGATGTGTGACAATACTAAAGGAAGAACTAAAACATGCTTGTTGGCACTGTATTTTTGTAGGGGGCACTGGTTTATCCAGATGCGAAACATTAAAGTGTTCCAAAGCTTTCACTTTTCATGGGATGAGAAGACTTCTTCACAGTTCTAGATCCAGGAAGTTTCTTGCACATTGGCTACTCTTGTGTGTTTCTGGAGGCAGGAAGGCAAAAATGGAATTCATGTTTTTGTACCTCTCTTCTCAAAGGCTTTATTATCTTGTTTGTTTTTGTAGGCCCCTTCCAAATAATAAAATTCCTTGTTATCATTCTCCCAGGACTGAGTGGAGGTATAAAGCAGCTATGTCAGACAGCAACTTCTGTGCCAAGAAGTGGGGAGGAGTTGCTTTAAAGCCACAAGATAGTTGTACAGGCATCAGATTTCCATATGGTTAGTATTGGTCTTCACTGGAGATCCTAAGATTGTGAGCAAGGAGTGGGAATAAATGTCTGGGTCTGTTATCCTTCTTATAAAGGGAACTTAACTATGGCACGTATTGCTGACTCTACAATTGAAATTGAGTGTAAAATTCTGAATTGCAGCAGCTTGATCAGCTAAATGCTCGAACTGCTAGAAAATGGTTTCTGCTGTCTGAATCCCATCACAATTGGAAATGGCATTAGGAGTAGACAGCTGAAGTTCATTATCACGTGGATCACTTTTTGTTTTCTCATTCCCGAAACATTATTTTCATCCTTAGCTTTAGACTTTTTGAGGATAAAATGGGAAAGACAAATTTACTTTTTATCAGATTATTTTTAGATTTCAGTGAAACAAAAATTACACTTTTTCACCATCATTTAATTCTCTCAAGTGTATAGTTAAGTAAAAATAAAAAGAGCCAAGTATGACATATACATTTAAATGATGGAAGAAGAGCTTCTTTTAACACAGAGTTGCTAACAATTTAAGCATTTGACTGTAGGGGGAGTGAATATTCATAATAGAAGAAATTGCACAATATGAAATGACATTATTAGTTACTGACAATCTGTAGATATCAAAGAATGAGCACTGGCACATTAATAAGGATCTTAAAAGCAGTTCCATAGTCTAACATCTTAGTAACTATAAAACTACAACTTCTACATGAGTCACATTTTTGAACTCCAAACTATCTTATAAAATTTAACTAGAACACATTTTTCTTGATACAAATGAGTATATTAATTTCCATAAGATAATATCTCTTACCATATATTTAATTCAGATTCTCTTTCTACTCCCACTAAAATAATTGCTTACGATATACTGACTTGATTTTATATGGCTAATTAGAGCAGAGCATGGAAAAAAATAGGTTTGCAGGTAATACTGAAATTAAATATGTTAATCTGTACCTCGGTGCACACATTTTGTATGAGCTTTAATTTGCTATATAAATTATAGTTCTGCGTTTATAAAATGCCCTTGAAAGAATGTCCTATTTTGTGAACACTAATACCATAGGGAAACAAATATACAAAGCTTTTTGCTATAGGCTATATTTGCATAAATTAAGGCAAGTAGTCAGTCTCTAGCTGAAGACATACTTTTAAAAGATATTCTACATATAGTTGATAAGACTTTGTGTATTTAAGATTTACATTTAGTTACAATATAGCAGGCTTTCATGATGAGCAAGTACATTTTGAACAATGAGAAATAAGCACTATAATAAATACGCTGTGGTTTATCAGCCAGAACATGGAACAAGTAATTCAAAAGGCTCTGGACTCATTTCTTTATGAGCTTGTAGCAAATATCTCCAATACTTTTCTACTTTACAGATGTATTCCAGAAAAAGCTCTCTCAGTGTAGCTGCCCAGTGCAGTATATGCGTTTTGTGATACGACTGCAGCGACCTGCAATTCCCCATGTAGATTCTGGTAACCTCAGCTAAAAGCACTGTAACTTCAGCTTTTTCAGAAAAGCCTCACTGTTTAGAAAACTGTCCTCCCAAGTGAATCCAATTAAGATTCATTAATGATGTGGAGGAGGCGATTGCAAAATCTGTGATGCAGAGTATGTCCCAAATTCTACTTACAGTTTATTACTAAGAAGGGCAAAGGGATATGCATGACCAATACATTTTTATGCTTTTTTTCATAGTCGGGGTCATCGAAACCTTTGCTTCTGTTTAGGCAATTGCAGAAATCCAGTACTGGAATCAAATCCTTAAATATGTACATCTACAGGAAGGAAAGAAAGGAATCTAATTCCTTTCAGTTTCTTGCTCAGGAACAGTATCTCTACTGAAGGTCATGTGTTGTGGAATGCAAAGAAGATATTGCATGGCATTCAAAATGCCCAACAGAAAAATTTGTATCTATTTTGAAATAGCATCTTAATTCATTTTTATTTACAGTAGCTCTGTATCAAGACCTTTTACAAACCTTATCACAGCTCAGAAAATTTTTGATGAGTCCATGATTTAGTTGTTTAATGTGCTAAAGTATTAACATTTGGGCCGTATGTTATAGCTTTCCTTAAGAGGCAGCAGTATGTTCTAAGTCTTTCCATTAGTTGCACAGTAAAAGAACAGAAAACGGAAGAGTTAATTTAACCTTCAGACTGTCAAAGTAAAATAAACAGATTTATAAATGAAAATACCTTGTTTGGAATAGTTCAGAGTGAAGAACTTCATTTTTTATTCATTCTCTTCATACAAGGTGGAGATCATACAAGTGAATGTCTAACGTCCCTCCAAGGGAGTGTCATTGAAAGTACCACCTAGAATTAATAACTAGATGATGTTGAATAAGATTGAGAAAACTGCTCCAGAATCTAATGTTTTGAAATGTCAGGACTATTTTTAGGCAAAGAGAGTTCCAATTTTTCCTCCTGGATATTCTTTGTTCTATATAACACTGTTAGTACAATTAAATAGCCAGTTTAACTTTTTGGCAAAACAACCCTTCAGCAACTGCTTTCCAAAAAATTATTTTAATTACTTGTTGCTACTTTCTGTTGTATGGAAATCAGCATAGCATGACAAGAAATCTCCTTTACTAGAAGAGGAAGAAAGCATGTTGCATAACCAAATTTCCTCAGCTATGACTAAATACATGACAGAATGAGCCAAAGCTCTAGTTGAGAGAATTCTTAGAAGAAATACAATCTTTAACGATACTTTAATAAAGATCTTTAAGCAGTGGTCATAAGTTTACACCTTTTTACCAGTCTTGTCCTGTTACTAACGTAATAAAAGCTATAAAGTAGCAAATAAAAATAAAAAGGGAACATTCAAAACATGGAAATTCCAACAAAATTCAACATAGTTAATGTAATGATATGAAGTTTGAAGAGAAACCTCCAATGGGAAGAAATCTGTCCTAAAAGTGTGATATAGGTACTGTCAGCCAGTCAATTTTTAGTTTTTCATTTTTAGAAATACCGCACAACTGTTAAACTGTCCAGGGAAATTTAACATGGAAGACCGTCATATACAATTTCAAGATAAAGTGAAAATAAACAAATTGAATGGTTGAAGAAAGCCCATTTCCTAACAATTAAATTGACAAGTTGGCTATGATTACAGCAGGAAACTTGGCAGCTGAATAATAAAAAGAGCACAAAAAGGTTTAACACAATTTCCTGGGTGGGCTTAGCCTATAAAGACATTGACCAGATTTATTGAGTGGCTCTGCAGATAAAACCCATGAGCTCTAGTTAGGGATGGTAGAGATCAGGGGAGAAGGATGAATGAGCAATAGGTCCTTTTGCCCCCTTGCAGTGAGATTTCATGCAATCTGATAGTTTGTTATTATTAAGGGCAATATAGCTTGGTTCTCCCTGAAAACTATCAGCTAAGATCAAGCGAAACTTCAAATGAAACAATTTCCTGCAAGACTTGCTAAATTCTGCCTGTCTTTGTTTGGAACACTGGAGGGCAAAACAGGGATGCACTGAAGATCCGTATTTCTGGATGCTCTCCAAATGGAGTCTGTGTTGACACAACACTAAAACACTTTGGATGAATAAGGAATACGTAGGCACTCTTAAGAATGAGAAGAGAGAGGAGAGGGAGAAAGGAAGGAAATTAGAAATAGATATTAATAAAAGGTTTTCCTGACTTTTTTAGATCATATGTTTATCCAGATACTGCATCAGTCTCAGCATCTTTGAGTTAGCGTCTCATTGAGGTGAGAGCTTACCTCATTTCTAAACAATATTTCTAATGGAAATGCAAGTAATTAAAACCACAGTTCTTTGTGTCCATGTTTAAAGATGAAAAATAACTGTACTAATAGCAGGTGTATAAAATATATGCTGAGAATAACACACTAGATTTTTTTTTCTGACTAAGATTGCTGTAGGGCATTAAAAACAATCACAACACTTGCATCTGATACAGGGTCCTTTTAATTAATTAGTCAACAAAGGTCAGGTCTTGAGTCAATGCACCAGAGTCATTGGACTGGACTGGACTAAATCTAATTATTCCCAGTCCTACTATCAGACAAAGATTTCTTGATAATGAATTCTAACAAGGAGTAACAATGATAGGGCTCAAAAAGAGAAGGAAATAAAAGATAAATAAAAGGTGATTCTTCAAAATAAATGAGCTTTATATCAGCATATATTGTCTGAAAACTGCATCATTTCTTAAATCAAACATCTGATTTTTCATTTTAAAAATCTGTGGCTACTATCCCACTGAACTTTTCCATTTGTAAAGGGTATTTTTCAAGCCTGCCAACACAGTTTTCAAACTTCCCATGTTACAAGAAACATCAGTGCATTTAGTTCCTAATATATTCGTTTCACATACATTGACACCTACTTCTTTTTATTGTTGAACATATTTCACACAGAAAATAATGAATCGTGATATTGAGACTGTGAAGCTAATTCTGAATCTGTCACACATTGCATCCCACTTTTGAGCCTTAGCTGGAAGAAATGTCTGTCTGGCAGTAAGGAAGGACAGAATGAAGGAGACAACTTTGGTTTTAATTTACTAGTTCATTAGACTTTTTTTTTTTTTTTTTTACATACAAATTAGCATGGCCACCTGCCTTTCCTTCAGAAGCTCATGTTAGTGCTCTTCTAGCTTGAAGGTTCACATGGAATCAGTTTTTCAAGCTTCAGTGTCACCTGGTTTTGAAAAAAAACACACTGAAAACCAAAGATTTAGGGGCTTTAAAAATTTGGGAAGTGCATTAGTTAAAAAAGTTGGAAATATTAAAAAAATAAATAAATCCAAACACCAAACGAATTATGCTGAGTACTGTCAATATATGTCCAAATTCTTTGACTGTGGCTGTGATACATAAATTCTGTACTGAGTATTGTTTAAATGCCTGGCCTGTGGTACTATGATTTAATAGTTAGCAAATCTGTATTTTTACTCTCAAAGTTACTTTTGCTATATAAGCATAAGGAGGCTTTGTGAGCCATCAAACTTTTTTTTTTTTTTTTCTTTTTACTACAGTTATTTAAGTTAAAAATGACTGAACTAAACTTTCCCCAGAACAGAATTAAAAAAATACTAATTACTTTTCTGGTTGAGTACTTACATGCCAAGTTACAGCCTGGAGCTTTTTTTTTTTTTTTTTTTCCTTCCATGATAAGGGAAGAGGTATGGAGGGATGAAGGCTGACAAGCTTAAGAAATACTTGAACTTTGTCATTTCTGTTTGGAAAAAAAAAAATCATACCAACTTATATGATTCGAAAATACTGAATTTTACACTATGCTGCTATACTGGCTGTATTTTCAAACTTTTATTCAGATATCAAAGTGTACATATTTAGCTAGTAAGAATTCCAGTAAATCCTCCTTAGTCTTGGATCACAACATGAAACATTTAAAAACCCTTCCTTTTTATTTTGGTTCCCCCATCTTTCCGTGATCATGAACAAGTGATATACCTGTATGTCTGGATACTGCCCAAAGCAGAATTGTTCTAGCTTTGTTCAGTGGAATTACCATTTTTCCCCCAGGCATTTTGATGTGAAACTACCATTAATTCCCATTTAATTACACATTGCAGCTCTGCTGAATCTAACTGTACAGAGAGTTATTTGAGAATATATTTTATCAGAAAGTGTTGATTGAATATTCCAGTTTTGAGTATTTTTCTGTAGGAAAAATCATTTTTATGCTGGACTGCGGTAGAAAGAACAGAGACTTCTGGTAACCATAGAGAACTGTCCTGGGAAATGCACATTCAAGTCCTAGCTCTGAAGACTGTTTACGCAAAAAAAATCTCAACAAATTTTCCCTTTCAGAATCACCACTGATCTTTGGGATATGCTTTTGGCATAAGAATGACTGTTGACATTAAAAGCTGAAACCTCAGCTCTGAAATGAGTCTGACTGTAGGTTAGAACGGGATGGAAATGGTACTTTTGCCTGGCACCTAGGACATGCATTTTAGTCCTTCCTTTGTCATTATCCCATATCCTGTGTGAATGCCCTGAACACTTGGTGTGGGTCTGTGGCCTCTTTCCTCCTTTTCACAAAAATCACGCACAGCAAACGTAGTAAGCGATTCTACTGCTAAGCTACAACTGGAGCACCATGCGGAGGGCAACACTTGTTCTGTTCTTTCCTTGAACTCTATTTTGAATTTAAAAATGTATATATTGCAGATGACAACACCCATCTTTGCTCTCTCATTGTTATGACCCTTGCATTATTGTGCCTCACTCAGAAGTCATCATGTCCTTTTTTGACTCAGCATTTCATCGACAAGTTGAGATTTGAAAGAGCCCCAGGCAGAACACTTCCACCTGCTACTTTGATTCTAGTCTGAATGTAATTCTTGTTGTGAATGACCATAAGGTTTCCTTTAAATTCACATATAACCCAAGTTGGCATATCAACTAGCTTTCACTCAAAATATATCACTTCCATCAGAAATCAAATCCTAATTCCCATTCATTCTTTCATTTTTTTTTCAATGAATTCTGCCTTATAAATGACATCTTTGACTCCTGACTAAAACTATTGGACTGAGGATCCTTAGTCCTGTTCCATGGACTTGGCACGGTTTAGCTGGAGCAGTTTTGGTTGATACACAGCTCAGCACTCCCCTGTGGGTCTTGGCTGTTTTGTGCTTACCGCCATTCACAGCCAGTAGGATGCCCTTATGGTCAGTGACAAAGTTGCTGCATTTCTAGCAGTTCAAAGTCTGCCCTAACTTATGCTGGGAACTGAATTATTCTTCAAGTATTAGGAAAACACAGATATGATTAAAAGCTATTCTCCTAGCAGCACAACATGGATTTATAATCACCTATAGTGGGATCTGTTCCTATTTTACTAACAGAACTATTCCCTATATACCTAATAAAACAATCAAACTCTACTGTTTCTTGTCATCCAGGCTCTGCTGGTACCTTAAGATTGGTTATTACCCTCCTTGTCAAGCTCCTGAGAAACAGCTCATGCTAGCTTGAATAGCTTAGGTGCTTTTGTATGTTCTGAAAGCAATTTGCCCATGATACAGTTGTATGAATTATGATTTATCAAACTCTATTGCGTATCTATATAGTGCTGTACATAGATTTAATAACCAGATTCAAACACTTGTTTAATACCAGTGCAAAAGGAGAGATGAAGAAGGTAAGTTTGCCACAAAGGGCAGACTTTTCTTCTCCTTTATGTTTAAAGGAGTGAGATGGTGGTTTACAAGACTTGTTAAAGCTCACAAAGTTAAATAGATGGAATTGCTGTATGCAAATGAGCATTACCTAGAGGATTTTGTTGTTGCTGTTTTCACTAAACTGATATAAAAGGCTTCTCTTTTGGATATCTAGTATTGAAGTTTCCATTCTGTAATAAAATATCTACCCTTTACTTCAGACAAATGCTAGTTAAGGTGGATCCAGAATTTGAGCAAAATAACACAATTAAAATAGAGGGTACCTTGTGCTTTGGCTATGAAACACACGTATTAGGTACAATGACAAGTTCTTATTCACTGCAATAGTTAAATGGGCTAAGAGAGCATGTGTTCAAGCCAACAGAATAAATATGAAGTTGTATCTACAGATTAACAGTTTGATGCCTATCCTATAAATACTCCTATGAGTAATCCCAATGAAGTCATGTCTTCCTAAATGTTTATTTCTAAATGCTTTAAAAGTGGCTGTATTATAAAAATATATTACTTTTCAGAATACCTTCCCATTTCTAATGCATAGTGTCCACTGCCAGCTTACGCATCAGCTCCAGGCAGCAGCGTAACCGGTTTCTCGTAGCTTCTTTGCGATCTGTGAAAAACCTCCGTCCTGCGAGAAGCACTAATTAATACTGGTGAAATCTGCAGAGTTGAACCCTTGTGGGAGTAGCTAAATCAGGGTAAACTGAGAATTAGTTTTTAGTTTAGAAGTATTATTTTATGGTGAGCAACGTTTGAGCCAGATAACGACTGGTGAGCGATTTACGCTTGCAGAGGCTGCCTCGCGATGCGGTGGGCCACGCGTTCTGGGCAGAGCCGGAGGTGCTGCGTCAGGCTGAGGTTTCGACAGTCGCCCATCCAGCTGGCCTTAGTTTGGCCAACAAGCGAGCGGTGGTACAGATGACAGGCTGAGCAGAAGCTCCAGGTGCTCAGCTCACCCGGCTGCACCTTCTCTAGCTCTGAAGGCCCTACCAGGCAATAATAGCGTGCTGGGGTGGTGGCCAGGTGATTCAGTAGCTGGGCAAAGGGTTTTCTAGAAGGCTTGGGCTCACAGGAAGGTCACTGAACAGTGACCTCGGGACAGCCCGAGCGGCAGAGCTTTGTGCTGGCCCACCAGGAGGGGCAGAGCGTGGGACCCCCTTGCGTGCCCGGTGCCTGGGCTGGGTGCAGCCCTGCGGCCAGCCTCAGTGCGCACACTTGGCCAGGGCCTGTGGCTTTCCCTGCTGTGCTGCTTGGCTGTGACTGCATGCCTCGGGCCTCTGCCAGTGGGCATGGGATGGGCAGGGGCAGGGGCAGGGGCAGGGGCAGGGGCAGGCTGCCGCCTGCTGCCGGCCGCGGCGCGGGTAATCACGCGTCCCCCGCTCGCTGCTGATTTGCAAGAGCAGATTAATCAGAGCGCACGGCTTGATGAAATTTGCTGTTATTGTGCCCATTTTTAGCAACATCTTTTATTATCTTCATTATTCATTTACAGGGGACCGGCATCAATTATGCAAATGAGTTCACAGACTTTGCAGATTACTTCATTTGCCGCTATTGTTTGTGGAAATTTAATTATTAAATATTATTAAGCTTGCGTTTTCTTCAATTTTCCGAGGCTTAGTTTCATTTGATTTTTCCTCCAGCTGCTCTCGTTTCCTTTCAGTGCCAAAACAGCTCCTCATCAAAGCGGCTCTGGCATGTGAAGACCAAATAAAATCTCCTCAATTTAATAATTTTGATGTTAGTCCCTTGTTCTCAGCTGCTTGCTCAAAGCAATGCAGAGAGAAACGCAGAGCACATTCAATTTAATGAGCAGAAATTGAATTCAAGTTTGTTCGGAATTGACTTCAATTAAGCAGAGTCTTAATGATAAATTAATCTCTTTTCTTTATTCCCTAGAATTTGTTTTTCAAAGTAGGAAATTGGACTACATTGAAAGACCAAATAAAGAATACCAATTTTAACTAGATTATGGAACCGATAGCAAAATTTAATTCTTTATAGTAACGTACTTGGACAAATAGCATTCACTCTATGGCATGTATTATAATTTATATTCATTGTTACCACTCACACTTTCATGGCATGGATAAAATGGCAGTTGAATTAAATATGGGCTTGTAATAGACTTCAGAGTTTTAATCTTTATTAAGAAACTCTAATTGAATGCATAATTAGCTTTTCAGGGTCTAGGAAACTAGGTTTAATATCTATGTGGGCTGAAAACATGGATCAGGAATTTTTTAAGAGCATTTTTATGAGTTTATTTTTTAGAAGAAGTTATCTTGTAACATAGCTTGTATAAAAAGCCACATTTTAACTTCATTGCAGGAAGCTATGTATGGAGGAGCAGTAGCGAGGATTTTTTTGCACCTTCAAATGCCCAGAGGCAGCTCTGTTTACATTGTGGGTCAATGGTGGGTAGCACAACCTTCTTTCTTTAACACAATGCAAGATACCTTGCATCTACCCCCATTAAAACACATAGTCAGAACAAGACAGCATTATGAATAGTGATGGGACTCTGCCCTTTTCATTCTGTGTTCCTGTCCTGCTGCCCTTAGGAGCTTTAATAGCCTCACTATTTTCCACTGTTATTTTTGTGGTATAGCCACCAGGATCAAGCTCTTTTATTTTGCCATTTCAGACAACAAAGTATTTTTTTTCAAGATTGATGTGTGATTTGGGTGCCTGCTCTAGCTTTTCAGAGGTGATCAAGACTTTCAGAGCCAAGTCTCTTTATGTTGTTTTGAGCTGGTCTTGCCATGTTTTTGAGAATTTTTGAAATTATCTAGCCCCTTTAAGGGGATCTAAGGAATGAAATAGGAAAAAACAACAATCTATGTTACTGTTTATGGCTGAAACTATAAGAATAGTGTTAGATGAGGGATACGGTGATGTCTCAGGTACTGAAGGAATTCATAGTAAGGTTAATGACAAATTCAGAGGGTGCCAAATTCTGTGCTTCTGTGTTTAAGTGAAGAGAGTGGTGAAGTTCTGCCAGCTGAGGAACATTCAGTCTTGTGCCTTATCTACACATATGTTGTTTCCCAGGCACTGAGTAAAGGCATATACTGCTTTTTAAATAAGAAGTAATAAATTGAACAATTTCCTTTAAACACCTTTAACAATCTGCACTGGACTTGTGAGCAGCTCCCACTGTGTATCCAGAACTGGTATGTTTCTGTTTCCCTGGAGTTTCCTGTTATGTTTTCTCAGTATAAAGGATCAAGAAGTGCCAAGGGACTGTTTGCATGGTACACAAATGAAAATATTTATTAAGGGTAAAAGTTTGTTTTTACAGATTTGGGAGATTAAACAGTATTGCTTTAAGGATACCTGTGTTCTGAAGTGTATGGGGCGCCAAAGATTTGATTTCCATTTTCTGAATGAATTTTTCTGCAAATATTCTTCTCTCTTTGGAAATGGGGTCAGAGGTTTTCTAGAAGTCATAAAGAAAGGTTTGTTAATCTAGTGTGCTTGTGTATTATATGTTTCCAAACTGCAGGTATTTAGAAAAAGATGGAATAAATGTTTTTTACAAGAAACTGCAGTTGCAATTCATACACAGCTGTGTTCTTTCATGTAGGAATCATGTCTGTGGGTTCAAGTAAACATAAACCAGATTTATAAATGTATTGAGGTGTTTGCAGCTATAGAAAGCATTGTAAAGGTATTCACAGAATGCTCTAATTAGGGAGAGATGTCAAATCTCCATCAGTCTTTACAAAAGCCTACGTGCCTGATTAAACCTGTGAGATTGCACACACACGTTCCAAAGATTGCTTACCTTAAAAAACATCTAGGAAAAAGTCATTAAGATAGTGTTCCTGTTAGAAATACCTGTGCTGTAATAGCACTGTGGTATTCCATATTCCATTGTTTATCACTGATTCTTTAATCAACTTCCTCAGTGCAGAAGCACTTTTATTGCATATAGATCTTACAGGTTCCCTTTAAGCTCTGACCATTAAACCGAGCTCTTTCCATCTATTTGTCATCATTTGTAGTAATAGTTCTGCAGTTAGGTGCCTACCTTCTGCAGTCCCAGTGTTGTCTGATTAGACTCTTGTTGACACCTGTGCAGTTGAGTCTACTAGCTTTTCTTTTCATCTGAAAAAACCCTACAGGGCCCTATATGTGGTACAGTGAAACAGTTTCTCAAAGTTGCTTGTCTTATGTACAAAGGAAGACCATATGTCAAATGCAGCTTTTCTTTTTTTGTGCGTCTTAAACTGGCTTTCCCCGTTCCAGAACTGAATCTGATCTCAGTGAACATGTCCTTTGCTTTTCCCTCTAATTTAAAAGTATATTTTCCCAGGAGGTTTGGCTTTTTTTGAGTCTCTGTCAGGCAGGAATGGTATGACTCCATAAACAAAGTTCAGCCAAAGCTGTAACTTTCCTAGAGAAGAAAGGAGCCGTAAGAAAAACTTCAGCTAGTGAAAATTCTCAGTCTGAGAAACAGAAATACTGGGCACATATTAATATGCATTTTAAAACAGAAAATTAAGTGTTTTTACAACAGAAATTTGAGTAAATTTTGGCTATACTAATGACTGTAGTAACTAGTAAATTATCTTCGCTTGCAGCTCAAACTCCCTATGTTTCAAAGAAGGATAAGACAAGACACTGGAAAGGAAAATCAGTTGTTATTTGTTCGTACAAGAAAGAACTAAGGGGGAGAAAAAGATTGCCTTGCTTAAATTTTGCTTTGCCTATATGGAAGAGCTTAGGTTGGTTAGTCTTTACCCACCTACGCTACAAATAATACTCCATTTGTGAGGAGATAATATTTATTATTGTATATTCTGAGTTTATTTTCTGGAGATCGAAAAATAGTACATTCCTTACAACCAGTTTTGTACAAGTTGCTTGAATTAATTTCTAACTGGACAGTATTGTTTTTGGTACAGCTCTTTTCTACTCCTGTTTTTTTCTGCACGCTTCTTTAGCAGTCCTGATGGTAAAAACATGTTGCAGGCGTGAGCTAAAGTATTCAAAAGGAAAGAAATGTCACACTTACAAAATCTCTTTAAGAGGCAACCCTTGACTACATTGTCATCTACTATTTCTGAAGTACTATTATCATATCACTTCAGATAACGTTGCATTTTGTGTTGTTGAACAATTTGTTTGTGGCGGAAAGTCTGGCAAATCAATTATCTGTCTCAGCTTTTGAAAGTGTGTGAGCCAAATCTGCATTCTTGACTATTGCAGTCTCTAACCACTGGTATGTGTTGTATTCCTGTGGCCAGAAACAAAGCATGGATTCACCGATCCACCACCATCTTAGTTGGATCGTTTATTCACTCTGTAGTGAACAGTTCCGTAAGTCAGTGGCACAGCTGGTTTGCTTCACAGGTTTGTGCTACATTGCAGGTAAGATCATCCATATTTCAAGCCTGGCTGATGCTCTGAGTAGTTATTTTTAATTCACTTTCAAGGGCAGAACAAAGCTCTATTCTTGAGTATTTTTGTTTCTGAAGAACTGAGAAAGTGTTACAGAAATAATTTTTTCAGTTATCGACGACTGTTATTTGTTGATCATGGGTTGGCCACTGTTGCGTAGTTTGGCTACTTGTCAGATACACTGACAAACTGAAGAACATCGGGAGATGTGACTCGCATTTGTAGGATACCTGGGCAAGCAGCTAAGTTAGCTTTGAAGTAAAATCTCATCTCAAAATTGAACTTAAGGCAGCAATGCTGCTGGTTGAAAAAAGGTCTATAGTATATGACTGCTGACTAAAATAATAAAATATTTACTGCAGAGATATGAGAATTTAATCACATAAAAGTCTGTCAGTAAAGACATACTGGGCCATTATGGCAATGAAAAACATTAAAAGATATTACATCTGTCTCTGAATTTGTAGGAGAAAAAATATGATATTGACAAATAAGTGATTGTGCAATTAGACTGTACTGCAATGTATAAGCAAAAGGTGTAGAGCTAAAAAGATTTTGAGTTTCTGGGCTCAATCATGTGAGATTTCTAACGTAGTTTTCTGAAAAATCGCTAAGTTGGATTTATAGGATCATAGAATCATAGAACAGCCCAGCTTGGAAGGGATCTGGAAAGGTCATCTGGTTCAATCTTCATGGAAAGGGGAACCTGTATGAGATTATGTAGCACCCTGTCTAGTCGCATCTTGAAAACCTCCAGTGATACCTCCAGGATACCACCAAATCCTTGGCAAGGTTGCTCCAGTGATTGTTCTCAATGTAAAAAATTTCTTTCTTCTATCAAGATGAAACCTCTCCCAGTGCAACTTGTACCCATTGCCTCTTGTCTTCTCAGCATGGCTGCTTGTGAAGAGAGAGTCTTTGTCCTCTTTGTAGCCACCCTTCAAGTTCTGGAAAACTGTGATGAGCTCTCCCCTGAGCCTTCTCCAGGTTGAAGGGACCTAATTCCTTCCATCTTTCCTCATAGGGCGGGTTATCCAGCTGTTTGATCATTTTTCTGTCCCTCCACTTTGTCTGTGTTTCTTGTATTGTGGGGACCAGAGCAGGACGCAGTCCTCCAGGTGTGGCCTGACGGGTGCGAAGTGGACTGGGAGAACACTTTATAAAAGGCATTTATAAAATAAATGTGCATTTTTCTCACTTTCCCATAGCTGTGTCCTGAAAAGTAATTTTAATTTTAGTCATGCTCGAATATCAGAGGCTTATCAAGAGTCGTTAGAATGAAAACTTACATAAAAGAAGCATCCTGGTGTTCTTTAAAATGCTTGTTTACTATTGTATTTTCATCTCTGCTCATACAGTAGTCGTCCATAAAATCACTGTTATGGTGTCTTCCTTTTTTGTGCCAAATGACTGCATTACAAGCTATATTTTGTTTTGCCTACTGCTGGGTTTCTTCCACCTTCTCCTGGAGCACCTTCCGTGCAGGAGACTGGATGTTAAACTAAATGGCCTGTGATTCTGATCACGTGTGGCAATTCGTACGATCCTAAGTTTGTGTATTATATTGGAGCTTTGAAACTCTAGTGTTAGAAATGGGATATGGTTGCATTGCCCCAGGGATGCAGAGCTGAAGTACCAAAGGAACAAATTAACAGGATGTCACATTAAAATAATTTTTCAAAGGTAATTTAGGTAACTAGATTAATTTGAATTAATTTAGGAATACTTAAATATAACATAATCACACCTAAATGATGTACAATATAAACAATAATTAAGGTAGAAAAATCAAATTTATGTAAAAAAGAGTCTAGGCTTTCCATGTTTGTACACCTCAAATACATCTGTTGAAAGAAAATAGTATCAGAAGGGAATGGTTTAAATTCCAAATCAGGTAGTAAGCGTAAGGTACCCTTTGACACTCACTTGGAGCCTTTCTGCAGGGAATTTTTTAAAACCTGCCATTCTTTCCTGGCTTTCCAGCCATTAGCAGGGCTGGACAAGCCCTTCTGACTAGTAAAGAAATCTTGCATTTCTGGTGAAAATTAAAAGTGATCTGACCACAGTCTATTATTGTTTATGAAACTATGTATATTGTCTGGTTTAGTTAATACATATGCTTTGGTTCTGTTTTATAAAATGTTTAACAAATGGCACACAAAATCAGCGAACATATGTATCAGTACTTTTTGGTGTGGACGTTTTAACAGCAAAGCATGTTTTAAGGGTGAAATGCATATAAGTGCCAAAATAAAAAGAGCATTTGACGCTTATGACGCAACTGAAATTGATTAAATAGTATGATTAATAATGTGGAAAAACTCATTTACAAATGGTTTGTGAACAGCAAAGAATTCCATTCATTGTAATTCATAGGTCAGGTTGCCCTAGGAGTATTCACCCTATTAATTCAGTCCAAAGAAATGGCAAAAGTATCTGTTTTTATTTTCCCTGCTAACAGATTTCTTCAACTTGCTAATTTCCTTAAAAAGAAAAAATCTTGTTTGTTCATCCAGGCACCAAAGTTCCTCAGGAAAATGTCTGCACAACAGTCAGTAGTCTGTATTCTTTTGTCTTTAAAAACACCATTTTAAAAATTATGGTATGATTAATGACTTTGGTGACTATTAAATCACTTTGATCACGAAGAACTAAAGTGAAAATTCAAAATCAAATAATGTAGGTTTCATTGCTACATGAAAAAGCAAGAATCATCCATAGCCTGATGACAACTAGCTATTTGAATAAATGAGCAATTTTGTTAAATTTTAAGATATAAGGCTATAGGTTGTCATTGCAGTAGATTCCATTGCACCGCTTCCAGGAAATTTACCTAATTTTAGTAATTCTATTATGTTTTACAGAATAGACTCAGCAGTTTCCTGTCTGCAAACTTCCTCCCTGTTACTGAGCAATCAGTTGCTTGAAATACAAGCTATTGACAAGTACGGGGAACAGACAGGTGTTTAATCAAGACTGTGCTTAGATGATAAATGAACCACTGCAGAATATAGCTTACTACTTTGTGTAGTGCTTCTTAATGGAGAATATTCATCTCTGTGCCAAAAGTTTCATCATGTGAACTTTTGGATCCAGAGCTATTCCAAAAAGTGTGCTTAATTGGTGAGAGAGATTCAACACTATGTGTGAACATCAGATTGATTTATAGCCTGTTCAACACTACTAGCATGGTAGTTTTGCAAAGGATGAGATCATAAGCAAGCAGAGAATTTGTCCTAATTAAACTATATATGTATATTGTATCTAATATTAAAACAATCCGTAAGTCCAAAACAAGAGAAGTTATTACTGGATTCTGTTCCTCTGAAGTTAATATTTTTTGCTCTTAATGCTCATCTTATAAATGCCATTGAGGGATCTACCAAAAGAAAAAGATGATGGCAATTATTACTTGAACTTTCTTAGACATCAGCCACAAAGTCTTTTAAAGGAAATGTAACTAAATGAGGAAAATGAAGACTATGGGTGATGGAAACATGAGTCAGAATAAACAAAGTGTAGTCAGATGAAGAATGGCAGCCATGGAAATCTCTGCTGAACCTGATCTGCACTCATATTTACATTCATGCAAGTGTGGTTTGCTGTGAGAACATGGTGATGTGGCATACAGAAGGCAGTAAGACTGTCCTGAAGTGCATTTCCCACGTAACTGATAAAAAAAAAAAGTCTTGCTAAAAAAGGGAGTAACAATCCCTGAACTTTTCTAGTGCTCACTGCAGATTTTCCCCATCGGACGTGGGAGTTACAAATGGAACCAAGTGCATGTCTAGGGACAGTAGTGTCACTGAGGCGAGTCACCTCGTAAGGGAACAGTTGGTGGAAGTGCTGCTGTCTTCTCCTCGTGGGAGGAAGCTCCAGTTGGTGGCTGAATATCTCTAGTTAGTTTATAGGAAGCTTGTTCAGAGAATGTTTGAGTCAGCGTTTTTTAAAGTGTGCTTCTTAAACAGATTGCCTAGTGCCTATCCGAGAGAGAGGCTGTCCAGGAGAAGGTTTGTGTGTGGTGCAAGCTGCTTTTTCTGTGGATGAATTGAAGTAGCTTGTTTTTGTTCCATCAGCACGGCAACTTTCATCAACACACAGCTCTTGGGAAGTAAAACAGATTTTGCAATGTGTCTGAGGTAGTGCCTATTACCCACAACTCCTGTAGAATTAGCCTTTGTTATTAACTCTGGCAAAATCTATTTTCCACTTTAACATCTCAGTAGTAAGTGTATTATTCAAGACCAAGACTTGAGGTACGTAAAATAACCGTCAGTATCATACCCATTAAGCTGTCAGTTTTCAGCGGGGCACTGGTGATATTACCTATGGCTTTCTGTCTTCCTGACTCCCTCCAACAATCTCCTCTCCATCAGCTGCCTCTCTTATGCCCCAGAAACTGCTGTCAGTGGCCTGGCGGATGGCTCATTTGACATGTCTGTCATGTTGTGAAGCGTGTGTAGGAGCTAGATTAAATGAAGAGAAAGCTAGCTCATCTGACTGCCTACTGAGGAGCTTCAGGTCAGGGAAAGCTTTCTCTACATTAGGACTGCAGTAATTGGAGGAGGAGAAAAGTAGAAGGCAAGGGCAGATCTGCAGTAAGGTAGGGAGAGGAAAGCAGAGACTGGATGGGGATGGCTGAAGTACATATGCTGTTGGAGTATAGAAATAATAGCTCTGTTCAGTGCCACATTGGAGTCTTGGGGAACTTTTAAGGAAATCATTTACTGTCAGCTTTTTCAGTCTTAGTCTTTTAGTGCACAGTCTTCTCCTAATGCTTGCAGGCATTAACTCTTCCTGCTTCTAGAAAGCTGGGGAGCAAAAACAGAAGGGCAGTGTAGAAGAGATGAATTCTGTCTGCCTGCGGATAGAAAGAGTGAGGCAACCGCGCCCATGAACCTGAGTCTTTGTGGAGCACACGGTACATTACAGAAAACTCATCTGAATAACTTTGCAAACTCTGGATATCAGCTGCTGTTTTTTCAATAGATTGGTAATGCTCTCAGATACTGTGGTGAGGTGAGCACTGAAAATTTCTGGCACATTTTTAAGTAAAATAAGAAGGCAGCACTTAATATTGCATTAATGAAGAATCATCCCTGGAAAATCGTGGAGAGAGTTATTTTTATGCAAGTGTAGATTTTTGATGCCAAGACAATAAAGAGAAACCACAGTTTGTTCCATTAAGCTTGTATCATATTGTCAGCACTTGCCCATATGGAAAACATATAAATTGTCATGAAAACATGAAAATGGGACAATTTGGTAATGTTTTGAGTAGGCTTTATAAATATCATATGTATTTTTAAATACATAAGTGATGCAGTTTTGAACACAAAAGAACCACAGTTGTGGCAGCCAGATTTTGCTGTGTTCCCAAAGCAGCAAAATTAGCAGAGCTACAAATGTAGTTATTTAAAAGTTGGGAATTTGGAGTAAGTCAGAAAAAGTGTAGTGAAATTAACAGATTTGGTGGGAAACCAATAAAAGCTAAAAGGAGCACAAATATTCATTCTTTTTCTCACTGGAGGTCAGAATTTGTGTATGCTCTTCTAGATTTAACTGAGCTTTTGCACAAAGCCTCAGTCATTAAACCTAACAAGTACCTTGGTGACTGGAGCAAATCTTCGGCTCATGGGTGGATGAATTAGTGATATGGTTGGGCAAAGGGTAGAAATGTGGGCAGCTCTATGACCTTTCATCCCATTATGTGCTTGTACAGGTCTGGAAAGTACTAAGACTTAGGTCTGTAAGTTTACTTTTAGCCATGCTGTTAAACACGCCAGTTGTACAGAATATCAGAGCTCAACAGGTATGAGTGGAAAAATGAGGCTATGCATTAGTTGAGAATCTGGCTCATTATGCAGAGAGGAGGAATCAAAGGCATCTTTGCATTTTTTTCCCCCTTCTCTGCTGTGTTTCCCTTGAGTTATGTGTTGAATTCATGCTGGTCTCAGGTTCAGGAAAAATAACTTTGCTAACACCAACACTGTTGAGTCCTATGGTATGTGTTCCAGTAATTGATGCAGGCTGGAGACTAGGAGATGTTTGGCAAGAAGTGGTGTTATTTTGGGATCCAGCTGGCCTGGGGTTCCCTCACACAGGGTAATCATCCAGTAGCTTTCTGCAGCTTTCTGCCAAAACTCCTTTCTGACTCGATTCCCTGTTTGTTGAGTCAATAACATTCCTGTTTTCCCCATCTCCTGTAAGCTCTTTTCCTATGAAGTTTAAACTCTCCAGAGCACATCAAACATACCTAGCTGAAGTCTCTTACCAGTACTCTAATACAGTTTCTAATGTATTGCATTGTAATTCAGTGGAATGTTCTGTACCTTGAAAACAAAGTCACCTGCCTGTGCTAGGATTACCCTGGGTGTCACCTGGGGAGCCACCTGAAGGAGAGCAGCTTAAGTCTGTGCTCCACGAAAGCCTGCTTGGTGTGCAAAACCCACCCGACTGTCGTTCCCTGCTGATTTGTGACTTATTGGAAGGGGGTACGCTATTGCTATGCAAGTTGTGCTTCCTTCTGTGGATTTTTTACTGCTTTGCACCCTGGTTCTATGAGAATTTGCTTCTGAAGCTGGGGAAATATAACTCAAAACACCAGTGCTTTTAAAATATGCTGTAGAGTGGTTCTGTACGGGAACCTCCCAAGGCGGAGGAAAGAGAACATGCAATTAAAAAGTAGTAGTAGTTATTGTTGTTAGTGACAATGACAGTAATAATAATTTGTCTTTTAATAAAAGTCTGAGGAAAAGTCTAAATGATTCATACTTACATAGAAAACAATATTGAAACATTTACTTCATAGATAGTAGCCAAGAGATAAGATACAATTCTGGTTCTGTATTTATACTCTGTTTTGCAGACATATCTAATCTTCAGTGGCATGAGAAATGTTGTAGAAATGTATCTCATCAAAAATTGCTGCAGCAACGTACTTAAAAAACTGTCCTCTAGAAACCAGGTCAACTTTCATTGTAGCTTACGGTAATACATAAACACAGGATAGTTTTTTATGTCTTAGAATGGAGATAGCATAGATAGTAACATGCTTTCATCTGTTACTTTTATCAGATCGTCTTATCTCCTTTGTGCCATCATACTCAAAATATTCAGAATAGAAGTGTCTGCTTTATTTAATATGCACATGGAGGGCCTGATTCTGTTTACATTGAAGTGATTGGAGATTTCTGTCATTGGTGGGAGCAGAATCAACTATCTGAATTCTCCTCACTGCATTTTGTTAGTGTTCTTCCCAGTTAAACACATGGGGAATAGAGACTGACCTCTGAAATCCTGAAAATATCGTTATAATTGAAAAGATTTTAGCGCTGTAACTTTATCAGCAATTAAGAAACCTGTCTGTTCTGTTCTGCCAAGGTGCCTGTGGGACCTTACAGTGTTAACAATATACAAGGTCTGGCAACAAAATGAGCTCGAGATAATGTTTTTTTTTTTTTTTTTTCTCAGGGCTGTCCTGTTTTAGTAGAAGTGATATTATCAGACAGTGGATGGAACTTTTCTCCTATACCTCTGCTGTCTGAGTGTGGATTTAGGAGGTTTCACTTCCCCCAGACACAGGTTTTTAGCTAGCCTGGCATTCTTTGGAAGAAGATGCTATTAATGTCTCCTGTAATAGTCCCAAACCACCATGTGATGCTGTTTTTTCAGTTGATGTTGTCTTAAAAATCACTTAAATGTCTCTGTATATATTAAAGTGTTCCAGAAAGAGGACTAAAGTTTTAGAGACTCTATGAATAAAGTGAATAAGAATTTCTCAATACAGCTGACAATAAGCTTCTGCATTTGGTTTGAGTGGAAAAACGTAAGTAATTTCATATTTTCTGTCATCTAACTGCTTCTTTTGATTGTATGTTAGCAGCAGTTGGATGAAATAATAACTCTTTTTGTGAGGTCTTTAATACAGAATAATTTTCCTACTTGTGACAATTTTGCGTGCTTTTAGTTTCCTCTAGGCAGAAATGTTTCTGAGAGACTTTGTTTGGTTGAACCCAGTTGGTTGTTCTCCTTCATCTCCAAAGGATGTTGAAGATCAGCTGTAAGTGATAGTCTAGGATCTTTTTTCTTCTTCCAGGCTATCTGCTTGTGTATATGGCGCTACTTCATTGTCAAAGCAAGAGGTTAAGTAGGCAGTATAACTTCCAAGCCAGTCTTCCCAGGCACCTGTGAGATCATACCAGCTGTGAGTCACTTTCTCAGAAAGGTTTTAGAAGCGCAGCTCAATAAGCATCAAATTATGTACATATTTCTGTCAGTTTCATTGATTTCCTGAAATGGTAAATGAACTTGTAAAACTCAGGCATACCAGTAAGCTTGTGAAGTCACTCTTCTTGTGTTTAGATTTTTTTTTTCACCAGACCAGGCAGAGTAAGAAGATGTAAAATGCTTCTATAAAGTAGTCAAAATTTGTATTCAATTCATAAATTTTCTATCAATCCTATTAAATAAGTTTGCATTTTATTTTGGCTGAGTTTTGTTTATCTTTATTATTTAATTTGTTAAGTAGTTAGGAAGTGCAATGACAAGATTTTTGTCTTCTTTTTTGAGACACTAATAGAGATTGATAATTTTAAATCAGATCATTTGAAAATGCTTTTCAAGTTTATGATCTAAGACATGGCCACGTCTTTGGGTCTCAGAAAGCCTTTAGTGAGATTTATGTGCTTTTATCAATGGAGGTATAGAGAAACTATTTTCCTGTTTTCTGTTGCTTTTAAGAGTCAGGAGATATCTGTGGTGAGTCTTGGAGGAGTTTAGCCATGGTAAGTTACTAAAATGCATTTTGGCAGAGGATGGAGAAGTAACTACTGGATCTGTTGTGAAACAAGAGAGTCTTTCAAGCCATTTTTCAAAGTGTTCATAGATCCAATTTCAAGGCAAGTCAGACAATAAAAGTAGTAAGCAAAGAAAACTAATGTGTATGTGGAATACTTTAATTAAAAATAATAATTATAATGGACCCATGGTGCTCATGAACTCGTTTTCTTTTTCTTGTTGATTTGATTTTGCTAAATTTTACTCTCACAGCAAATTATATTGCTGTTCTCTTACATTTCACGTTTGATTGCTGAAATATTGTGGAACAATTTAAATGGGACTTCTATGAAAAAAAAATACACAGCTTTGTTTTTGAATTTAAACAGCATCCTTTATATTAAGGATAGTTGTTTTAGTTTAGGAATTTTATAGTAAAGAATTTCACAATAAAGATCCCAAGCTATCCCACTGTATAGAAAGAATTAAATACTTTGGATGATATTGGTGGATGGTCCTTTGAAAGCATGAAGTAAATGATGACATCCAGGAAATTAAAATGCAGCCTTGGTTAAGGCAGTGTTCAAACAGACTGATTATGGTACAATTTCTACATACAAAATTATTTCCCGTGAAGGCTTTGTTTCTAATCACAGATTCCCATGCAAATACCTGTTCTATTCCTTATCCTGGAAGACCAGGCATCTTCTAAGCATGCTGACAGCTCTACCCTGAGAACGCTCTTTCTGTCGGTAGGGTAGGCTAGTTGTGTATAGGCTGTTGGAAGCCAGCTCTTCATTGCTGCCAGTGAAGTAAAGTTGCACCTGCTTTTGTTTCTTGATGTACATCCTTTAAGATAGGACAGACCCCTTTTCTCTGAAACTCTAAGTCTAGGACAAACCGTAATTTTTCCTTCATTTGTAGTGATTCATGTATTATGGACAACAGTCCAGAATGATACAGGGATTCGGGCAAGAGGGGGAGACTGACTGTCAAACTGTCTTTACGAAGAAACCTTAAAAGTAAAGTATGACGTTGTGGATATTAAGGGTTATGAGAGTGGCAGAGGTTGCTATCAAAGCAGCAGTCTTTAGAAGAGGATTATGGTTCAATTGTCACAACTTACTGAAAACAAAGAGCAATGGCTGGTTTAAGAACACTGTCCTTTTGTTATGTGTTCAGTAAGACAGGGAAAGTGCTTTGCTCAGAGCAAATGTGATATGATCCTGATGTTTTTCCTCCCAAACTTGAAGACAATCCAAACAAAGTGATAGCCTTTAAATAATATGACCACTTTTCTTTTTTTGTGTGTGTATTTTCTTACTTCTTTGTGCAAAAAATGATTGTACAAGAGAGTGACTATTGTGAGGAAATCAAAGTCCTTAATGAGTACACACTGACGTTTCTTAACTTGGAACTTGAGTCTTGGTACAGGACATTGGTGGACATAAGTCTTGGACTAAATTTATGCATGTTTTTATAGCTTGGAATGCGTATGTGAGAAGATGTTCAGAATCTGAGCATCATTTTCTTCATTCAGAGGGGAGGTGGCACCAGCGTGCAGGGCTGATCGCCTGTCTTCAGGTGGTTCAGCTGTGGGATTGAGCAAGAGCTAGTGGAAGTTGAGCCAGGTTTGCGTACTCAGGCAAGGAGGAAAGGAATATTCACAGGTGTTTGAGGGGGAGAGGAGTGGCTATGTCATTCCATTCATATACCTGCAAGCACAACATATATTTTTTGCGGATACTGGCAAAATGGGAATTAAAACCAAAAGATGTTGTGTCCTACATTAGAACGCAATGACAGTTGATTCAGCCTCCGAAAAGGCAGAAACAGAAAAAAAGTCTTAAACCACAGACTGTACACAGAATGTGAAAGTTGTCATGATCAAACATTGTTGATCCAAAATCTATTCTTGTGTAGTTCTCAAGTATTCCTATCTTATCTCATGAGAGAATCAATCTGTTCTCAGTGTATTTTCTGACCTTCTGATCTTCTGATCAAAATAGTCAGGCTTCTTAGGGACAGACTGTCATTATTTTCAACACAAGATATATCTACATTTTGGTGGAAGGAAGGACATGTACAGAATAGTCACAGAGTTAGAATTGCAAAGTTCAAAAAATAGCTGTATCTGTCTTGGGGTTTTCTCATTTTGGTTTGCTTGAAACAAAGTAAGCCTGCACATATCCAATTGTGTTCAAATATTGTAATAACTCAGACCACATAAGAAAAGTGCCCCATCAGATATTGTGAAAGGTTATAAGAAAAGGGTTATTCTCTGACTATGGTTTTTAAAATAACCTGTTAAAATAACATAGTTATTAAAAAACTTTCATAATTATTTAGAACTCCAAATAGACTTTAACTCATTTGATTTTTATAGACTAGTAGTCTTTAATCTCCACAGCAGAATCTGAAGGGTACCTGTTACATACCGGTAAATTAGTTGTCAATCCCTTGGGCAGTATATTTTAATATCAGTATTATATGGTAGATGATATAAATCTTGTGTACGGTATTATTAGCTTAGGCAGCTGCTGACTTAAAAAGGCCAGTTTAACAAGTCACCACTGTATTATGTTTAATTAGGTACAGTTTATATAATGAGGTGTTCAGTTCTAATGGAAAGACATGCTGTGAGCAGCACATCTGCAGGAATAACTATTACAATCAGCATTGCAGAGACCCATGGAACTGCAAATTAGACTTACTTATCTAGAAATAAATTACATCCCAATGCCTTCATAAAGCTCATTAATTAATTCCACTGGCATAAAGGTCTTTTTCTTAATTTCATGTTCCATTAGCATAATAAACACAATTTGAGTTACAACAGTATGATCAGTTTAATGGATGCTATTTATTTTAGTTTTTTATTTAAAGTCCCGGTAACATAGAATTAACATCAATATGCTGTTTGGTCCTTTATTAAAAATTCCCATAGGATAACCAGCACAGATGTTCAATACAGCATCATATATTTGCTGCATTTTATGACTTCACTAATTGGCCATATGGAAAGGTGTTGCTTGGGTTTAATTTTTTTTTTTTTTTTAAATCTGATAAATGGATTGTAATAGTCACAATTGGTTAGTATGTGCAGTTGTACAGGTTAATATACACTGCATGCTGGGAACAAAACAAAAGTAAACAAAGTTTTTAAGTCCATTGATTAGTAGTAGACAGTACCAATATACTTCACAGTATATTAAAATCCATTTCACTAATGTCTAGATCCTGACATAATTATAATTCTCTAATTTATGCAGACACTGTCTAATCTGAAGAAAATGTTAGCAGCTATTTGTTTAGTCACAGCTAGGTTATAGATAACTTTATTGTTGTTCCATTCAGCTTTTCATGAGCCCCACATTTCATGATAAACTACACTGTTAGGAATGTTTCTGATGAGATGTTGTATGCTGCTAGAACAAGAACTTTCATTGCCCACCGAGCTAAATTGGTTACTTTGAGTGGTATCAATATGTAATGCTTTGTTAATTTTTTTTTTAGGAAGATGTCTTAACAAATTTTGTTTTTATTTTATATTGTCCAACTTCTTACGCTAAAGACTACCTGTTAATATAACCAAGCTAATTCTGTTGTCAGCTTGGTGTATATATTTTTTAAAGCTTATCTCTTATATTGTTTTCCCATTTCCTAGTATTTTCTCTCCTCTCTGCATTTAGTATGAATGACTATCACTGCAAATATCTTCTCCTTCAGCCTATAATGAAACCACTTTCCCATGTTACAGAGTGATTTGGGGTAGTACTCATCTGTCATATAAATCCATCATCTGATTTTTCACATAAAAACTGATTTCTGTCATTACACTGTAATTCACCTTTCTGTTTCTCTCTTACTCACTTTCAAAAATCATCTGAACAGGAGTCATCTATCTCTGCTGCTGTGATTTCCTTCTATTACATGACCTCAATTACAGTATCAGAAAGAACTGCACCAGAGCAGATGAGGACAAGTTGCCTAATTTCAGTGTGTGTGTCTGTATGGGCATACACGTATACAAATACATAGTTCTTAAGGGTTACGTGAAAGCATTTTGCTTTGAAGAGTGCTCTGTAGCTCATTGCAGTTTTAATACTCCCAACCCCACACAGACGCATACCCTTGGGGTTTGGGGTTTGAGCTTGTATGTTTTTTTAAACAATTCTTATTCATAACATTAACAGCTGGAATTTTTAAGGCTTTTAAACATGTAACTAATCTGAAGAATTAAATTCCTTTTATCTTGAAACTTAGGTCTATATCATAAATAGAAATTGTCTAGTGACATACAGAAGTAGCCTTTAGTACAATCCCTTGTCGTTGATTCTGAGCTATAGAACACACTGGTTGCACAGAGCAGTGAAGTTGTATCATCAGACTAATGTCTCTTGCTGTATAGAGCAGATGCTGGAATGAAATTTTTAAAAAGGATGCTACATGTTCACAAAATTTGGCAAAATGACAAAAGATAGCTATTTTCAGATGTCTCAGTATTATGGGTCCTAAGACACATGTCAGAAAAACTGATTTTTCACTGAAGGACAAAGCTAACATTATTACACAGCTGCATTGTCTGTGAATATAAAAGATTTTCATGCGCTACATAGTCACACTATGTAAAGTGACAACAGGGGGTTGATTCTATCCCATATTTAAGAAATGGAGACTTGAAAAACCTGTGCATTTTCCAATCCTCGTATAGATATTTGTTAAATAGTTCAATCTGGAAATCTATGTTATAGGTTTTTCAATTTAAAAATATGCTGGGAAAATACTGCCAAGTCTTAGCCTTTTGCAGATGGTTGGGCTAGATGTGGTTAGGTGGACAATCACGTATAGTCTGTCTTTAGCAGTCTAAAGTCAACCCTGTCCAAATTGTGTGGGCATGTGTATGCTAAACCTTGCTCAGATGGCAATGAGCTACTTGAGGGGAGGGACTGAGTGCATTTGGGACAGAGGGAGAGGCAGGCACTTGGAAAATATGGTATCAGAAAGTGGTTCAGGTGATGGTAGCTCTTACTGGATTGCTGTAAAGTAGGAGTGAAGAAGTGAGCTGAGCAGTAAGAATCCGTGGGGACTCTGCAGCCACCCATAGAGCTTTACACAGATTCTTTTTAGCCTGCTATACGTTGCTCTGAGAGCTTAATCTTACCTCTTGTTAGCTGGTGTGATTAGCTTATGTTACAAGTGCAACATTGCTCTGTGGTCTGGCAGGTGAACGTAACCTGCAAGGAAGTTCTGAAAAGACTGCACTGGCCATTAGAAGGAAACCTGTCAGAGGATGAAACCACATTGCTTTACAGCTGGTTGCCCAGGGCTATTTCTGTGCTTTGTTCTGATATCTAAACCTGTGATTCCAGAATTATCTACAGAATTATATCCGTAATGGCAAGTAAATGGCATAGAAGATTTTTGGAGAATCTTCTACCCTGCTTTCACAGCACCTAAGGTATCAGCCTGCATGAAGCTGAGCTCTTTGAGCTGCCTGGCAGTGCACTGAGTACATGGCAACTATTTTTTTCTCATCTGTCTTCTGTGATGGACAACACTATCCTGTCCCCACTTCCACCAGCAACCTTGCACTGTGCAGCTGAACCTCAGATACTAGTCGGGTTTGTAGGGTTGAGTGCTGGGCCTTGCCTGGAATGCACCTAGCAATTCTCTTTATCCGTTGGATTCAGACTACCAGAGAGGTTTTGTGATCAGAGAGAACAGGTTCTTCCTGCTGGTACTCATGCACCTGACTGGTTCCTTTGCTATCCCAAATGTTCCTTGTTTTTTCTTAAAATGTCAGAGGATGGAGAAAGAAAGGACAGCACTCTGGGAATAAGGAGACACTTCTAGAGACTTTTCATTGAATGGGTCCTAGGACCCATCATTGGAAGGAGATGATTGTTCACTGATGGGCAAAGCTAACATTACACTGCTGCACTGCCTGCCCCCCTCTGAGGGGCGATGTTCTGATGAAAGGCTGGCAAGAAAGAATAGGGAGAAACTGTAGCATAGGATGGCACACACAAAAGTTGCTACAAATAGTCATAGTTTTCTTTTGAAATAACTTATTTTTTGAATGTCATTTGGCATCTGATAGGGAAGTAGCAGAGAATCATTCTATTTCAAATGCAACAGGTTTGTGATTTGAGACTGACATGAGTTTAAAAACACTGTGTGAACTGTAGGTTTAGTGACTTAATGAAAGGTCCCCCTTCTGTTTGAGATACTGGAGTATGGCTAGATAGTTCAGGTTAGTAAAATACCTTTTTGTTGTCAAGGCTTCATATTATTTATGAGTAAAGTTTGTTTTATTCATTTTCTTGCAGATTCACTCAGCTGAAGTGAGGTCTTTGTTTTGGGGCTTTTGGGAATGGAAGAGAAGATGTTACAAAGACTAGAACATAGCTGCCTCATTACTCCTGGTCTAGCCCAAGGTGAGAAACTGAAGAAGGTAACTCAGGGAGATCCAGATAATATGTGTCCTAAAAACCCTATGCAAAATCCAGTTTCAGGTAGAAAGGAAACATGCCCTGTCAGGCTTTGTGTTGTAGCTGTGTGTGTGTACTCGTGGCTTGAGATAGAACATCACATCCCATGGCATGGCTACAGGTATTATTTCACAGGTATGGGTGATGGAAAATTTGGCTAGGGAAGAGGCAAGTTGCTGTTAACTTCAGCCAGAGCCTAGTCATAAAATATGTACCTTTGAGTCAGAGCTGAATCAAACGCCTTTGCCACATAGGCCTAAAAATCACCTAAATTTAAATGGAATTAAAATGGGTTGCCTGGATAGAGAAGCTCTGTCAAGGATAGTTCAGATTCTCAAACCTCTCAGCCTTACCTAGAAACTTCGTGTCTAATTGGTATTCTAATATCGGGAGCTGAGATTTCTTAACAGTATGAGGAATTAAAACTAGAACTGAAAGGCTTTGTAGTGCAGCCTTAATACAGACATTGACCAGATGTCAGATTAGTAGAATCAAGTAAAATACTAGTACAGTCAAACATATTTCTAAAAGCTATCCAATGCACGTTATTTCTACAGGGTATTGCAGACGTTTTATTTGCAGCTCAGTGATAAATATTTAAAGATCAGAAATATTATTTAAAAAGCTTCCAGGACTACAGGTGTCACTTTCCCAAGTAGAATCGATTTCCCCAAGTAGTTTATATCTTTGATCCTGTAAGTCTTCATAGAAATGTATGTATTACTTTCTGCTTACGAGTGCTGTAGTGTGCCGTATTTTGCATGGTCTCAGGGAAGAAATATCAGGCACCACGCTGAGGCCTTGGAATTCCAACCAACAATTGCAGTTTTCTGGCTGTTGATTTTTCCCACAGTTCTTGCTTAAAAAAGTAGATACTTCTAGAAAAAAAAATCATCACACAGTAACGCATAGAGAAACTGAACAGTAACGCCAAGGTTGAATCCTTAGGCCTTGTGACCTTTTTTATTTGTTTAAACAGCCTCTTTTAATTAGTAATAGATACTGTTGCACTCAGATAAACATTAGTGATGATTGAAAACAGCACCTTACAAGTGAAGGATTTGTAGAAATTTAATACACATAGCTGAACTCAACTTCTTTAAGAAGTTGCTTTGTTCTTGTCATAACGCTTGAAGTTAATGGACAACTAAAATAGAATGGCTACATGTGTCATACACTGAGTGAAAAGGACTGACTAAAAGCCATTAGCGTCCAGAAAAGGAAGACACAGGCAGAAGTTATATTGCTTCCAGATGAATCCTAACTATTCCCCAACCTCTGTATTAGTATGACAGGCGAGAGGCAGGGCCATTAATCGAAAGGTCAGATAGTGCAATTTTAGCCAGATTTTCTTGATTGAAAAGGCACTGGAAAATTATCTAGAATGCTAGTGTTACCGCATCTACAAAATACTTTTTAAAAACTGTTTTAATGGCTTGATGGTCTAAGTGACAATTCTACCTGTCATACTAAAAGGGAAAGTTAGCTTTCAACACTGCTTATGGTAGAAGTGCTAGAAAAGTTGAGTTATACTGCATTCTGAAAAAAACTTTAAATTCTTTTTTTGTTTCTTCAAAACTCTCTAATGCAGTTAAAGTGTAAACCTGAAAAACCCCTACTATTATTATTGTTCTCAAATTGATTTAATGTCAGCTCTCACACTTTCTTTATTACAGAATTATTTTGCTAATAGAACTATATCAGCATTTTATCCTGAATAGTTTAAAAAATAATAATTTAATAACTTACCCAGATCCTAATTATAGATTTTTGAATCAGTTTCATTAATCATATTTACTATTCATATAATTAAGGTGCATTTTAAACAGTCCACTGTTGACATCAAATACTATATACAAAGCAGGTACTTGAATATATGCAGCATAGAAAACTCCATTATAGACCATCTGTATGTTCCTAAAAAAAACATCTCAAACCCTCCTCTTCAATTTTCAGATGTGTATAGCTAGAGGTTTTCTGCTGAAAAACATACAATACCTGTTGGTTTACTGTGTTTTGCTGTAAGAGGAGAAGATGCTATTGTTTTATATAAAAACCTTTCATTTTCCCATTTTGGTCACAGACGTTGTTCTGTACATCTATGGAAGTATGGTTCTGAGGGAGGTGGAGCAGATGTGTGGTCAGGTAGTGGTCTATTGTCATTTGACTTAGCACAAGCAGAAGCATTGTAAGGCTTGTGTAAGAGATCAGATAAAATCATCTGATGAAGCTGTTTAGGCTTGAAAATTCGTTAACCTGGACTCTTTTTTTATGGATGAGCTTTCTGAGACTTCTTTTCCATTTCATTGTGTTAGAATGTAAGTGCTGTTTGTTAGTAATAGTTAATTGTTCTGTACTGTAGATAGTATGATACATTTGGGACCAATATAGGAAAAAAAACGGTGTGCATGCTGATGTCATGCTTACGAAAGTACTCCTGCTGAATTTTCTTACACGTTGTGGTGTAATGTAGCCTGATGAACTGTGTTCATAGTATGTGCAAACACCCTTTAAGATGTCAGTCCCTCTTTCTGTCACTCCTAAATAACCTGGCTATTTTTTTTTCACTTTGCATTAAAGACATATGGCTTCTCCACTGTTGATACCGTTTATCATGAAATAATACCACTGTCCACTGTTCCCTTTATGCCCTATGCCTATACAACTGTCAAAGAAAAAAAAAACGTTCTCCCTTTCTGCTAATGTTTACCAACTTAAGAGATTTTGTTGTCAGCCTAGTGCTCTCAGAAGGAAATCAATGACTATGCGGTATGGAACTTCCAACGGAAAGACTCAAATTGTCTTCCTTTTTATTTCTTAGGCCACTTTCCATTAGTGTAGTAAAATGAAAGAGGGTGCTAATGCCCAAGATGTCAAAAATGAGTCCTATTTTCAGTTATGTGTTGCTTTTTTTCCTTTTGCTCTTACTTATCCTAAATAAATTTGTCCAGAGGCTTTAATCAGTCTAATGTAACATTATAATCAATTTTATGAGTTATTAAACCATAGTGAATGGCAAATGGCAACAGAGGGCACTCAGTACCTTATAGGGTTGGATCCATAGTAAAAGTTGATGTTTGAAGAGTAAACTTCATACTAGTTTAGGAATTCGTGGTATAATAGCTTTCCATTGCTAGGTTTCATTATGAACTTTTGCTTAGACAGATGGAGAAGCAAGGCTGCATGACAGGATGTACATAAGGATGTATCCTGATTTCATAGGACTTGCCTGCACTGGGCAAATGATGTACTGCAAAGTGTACTTCCTTGTTTTAGATAATGCTTTAATGATGGTGCTTTACTCACGTATAGTTTGGAAAGGACTTTAAACCCATATGTATTGGATCCAGAAGACAAGCCTTCAGGTTTCAGTGTGTATCTCATTTTTACTTTCACATGACAGCTTAACCTGTTACTACTTGATTATAATTAGGTACTTGATTTTCATCAACAATAATTTCTAAGTGAAGCACTTTATGTATTTTTAAAGCAGATTTTGTTTAATACTGAGTGATTTCAGCCAAGGACATCAATTTCTGTGCCTCAGTTTATTTATCCATAATATGATGAGAATTTACCTACCTCAGATATGATATCTGTGTCAAAAACAAATATTTAGCATTTTGAGCTCCTATTGGTCTTAGTGATAATTTTAACTTGCCCCCCTATACTATCATACATTGACCTTAGAAATCCTAACACTATAATTGTTTTTTATATACCTTAAAAAATAGTAAATTTTCCAACATCTTCTCTTTTCACTTATTACCATAGCGTGCCTCTTATTAATGTTGTTGTACAATTCTAATTTTAAAGTCACATGTTTATCTGAGTTTCTAACCTCTGAAGTACTGCCTAGGATTAATCCAAGCTTAGTCTGTATAGAGAGAGTCTTTTGTTTCTCTTCCTTTTTCTTGCTTTACCAGGATATCGCCTGTGTAAGCAAAATCAATGTAAAATGCCTGCTAGAAATGTCTGGAAGTTATCATAAAAGGTTCTATGACACAAATGACAGTCCTGGAGAAATTTGAAAACTGCTTACATTTGCTTCAGTTTTGCTTGGAATGTTGTAGTTTGAAGAGTGGAGTCTGGCAGCACCCGAATGTGTGCACATAGTCATGGGGCTGAGTTTCATTGAACCATTTTCTGTGCAAAGTAAAGGTAACCAAAACAGTCAAGGGTAAAGGACTGTTGGAAAATTTTTACTGAAAAAATTGCTTGTGTAATTTGTGGATATAAAATATATGAATCCCGATTCCTTTTGCATTTATGTGCTGTACGTTGTTTGAGGCCCTTATATGGACACAACAGCAAGGATGGCTGGGGGTTATAAAGAAAAACAGCTACAGACCGATTGGAAAGAATGCTTTGGTGAGGGAAGGACTGACAAGGTATGTGGAAGGAAATTCATTGTGCAGCCTGTCATGGACAAGCAACTGATTTGGAGGGGAAAAGGGAAAAACACGTTTCAAAAAATAACTGAACTGTTAGAGAAAAATAGTTGGATACTCAGTAGTATGTATCTGAGAGATAACTGACCCAGAAAGAGGTTCAGGAAAGGGGAAATGCTTATAGATTTATTGTCTTTTTGTGTGTGCATGTGTGGGTGCGTTTGTATGTATATGTGTATAATATATGTATATTTACATGTGAGGCTCTTGTGCTCTCTCACAAAGAACCGTGTGTGGAAATCTGATCAAAACCTACTTGATTGCTGCTTTTTTGCTGTTATACACGGAGGACTAACCTCAAAACTGGATAACACATGAATGTATGGAAGGTGAATGCATATGCTTTGGGGGAGTCTGATGGTCTGGCATTGGTCTCGGTGACAAGAACATCAACTCTGAGTGGTGCTAATCTCAGAGGGTAACAGGGAAGGGGGCAGAGAGACAAAGACTACCCAAGAAGTGTGACACACTACAGGAAAAGGGACAGAGAGGGAGGGAGCCTGTTCTGAGAAACTCATATTCTAAGGCGTGAAACATAGCAAAACAGTCTAGGGAGAGTTCGACAAGGGGAGCTCCACACATCTCTAAGTATTATGGGTTTTGAAAGAGTTGAGGGGTTAAAAGATTTGTCTTGAGTGGTCAGTAGATACTGATTGCCTGATATTTATGAATTTTGAAGCTGCTTTTTCTGTGAGGGATTGTAATACAGCAATAGCTTCATTCTCTAGCAGTAACACCCTGTGGAGATAGCTATTTCGGATTTTTCACAGAAGTATCTGCTAGTTACACACAGCATTTTCCTTTTCTCAGAAGCCCTCATGATACACTTATGTAGAATTTTATTTATGCCATTTCAAATTCAGAGAGGTGAGCATGGATCCCAGCATGTAGAAGAGATTTTGCTAGTCTATAAGATAAGTCGTGGCAGTCGTGGTAGGGACTTTATTCTCAGCATTCTGTCTTATCCAGCAGCTGGGTTGGAATCCATAAACGTACCTGCTTACCATTCCTGGAAGTTTAATTGGCACTGTACCTGTTTTAAAAGGAGATATATTCTTTAGGGTTATTGAAAGACTACAGTCCAAGTTTTGAAAGTATGAACAATGTTATGGTACAAATACAAATGTAGGCTTAAAAGATGTGCTTTCTGAAATCCATAATTACAACATTTTGCTACCCATGAAGTGGTTGAAATAGATCCGTGTACTCTTCTTGGTGTTTGTTTGTTTGTTTGTTTGCTTTTCCTGGGTGGGAGAAATTCATAGAGGTTGGAGTTGCCTGGGTACTTCAAATTTTCACTTCAGATGTTGTATTTGTGAGCACATTCATATATGTGTTTTCGTAGAAAGAAAGAGAAGGAAAAACCACTGTGTATATGTGTACTTGAATATAATACGTATTTGCAGTGACCAAGCTGGCAGGGTCTGAAGATCAGATTTCTAAAACTGCTTGGGGCTCATCTGACTCTCATGCTGAAACCTGTTAGCAGTTCCCAATGACTTCAATGAGACCAGAGTTAAATTAATACTGAAGCTTTTGAAAATTTAGCAATTTATTTTCTGAACTGTGATTGAATAGCCTGACCTGGTTCTCATGTGCTGCTACTGAAAATTTAAAATATTAAATAAATAAGTAAAATATTATTAAAAAAATAAAATTTCTTAAAATTTTCAAAATTTGTTAAACACTTGCCTACTCTTTCATCTCCTTGTGTGAATCTTGCTGACTGCCTGCGGGATAAGGTGTATGCTAGTACAGTTTAGAATAAGATGATTCTAACAGTGTGCTTTTCTTATAGGGATGACTACAAAAAAGAGCCTAGCTGCTGTTGAGGATGGTCACTTGCCATGCTATTGAATTGCTTTCTTAGACATATTTCTTAAAATCTTTGCCAACATCTTAGAAATGAAGAATTTTAAGAAAGTAAGAGTTGCTATGTAATCAATTCATCTTTTACAGCAAGCTCTTCCAGTTTGAAATAGGCTACTTAAAAGTAGAGTCAAAAGTAGGGGAGTAAATTAGAGTAGCATTTTGCTGAAGTTGTGTATTTAAAGGAGAATTATGCATAGTGCACTTGTTTCACCAGATCCAGATAGCTACTCAGGAATTATAAATGCTTTAACAGCCTGAAGCAGTATTTTGCAAAAATACACAATGATGTTTGTCCTTTTCCTCAGCAGCTTTCATGAGACTGTTTCTATTTAGGATAGCATGTTCAGAAACATTAAAGACTTCTAAATGCTTCTATTAGATACTTCATTAAACTGGATGTAAAGCAGAGAAGGGTGGATCTAGCTAACAAGTACAGCTGCTTCCTGGGCTGGCTGGTCAATGTCTGCAGTGCTGGCTTGGGTATTTGTCAGTAAAGTCTGCCAGACTTAAAATGCTGTGTTTTGTTCAGTAAAGATGTGTCTCTGGTGAATTGCTGAGATTGAGGTTCCAGGGCCTTTTATGCCGTACTTCTGGTTCATCTCGTTTGGCTGTTTTCCGAACAGGGTAAAGGTATTGCAATCACAGTGAAAAGCATGAACTCATCGAATGCGGTTTAAGAAACAGCTCTCTCTTAATCCAAAAAAGTGGTAGCACTGGTAAATCTGACCTCATCTGAAATGTGAATCTTGCAGACACTTATTTACCTTCATAGAAGGCTTATATTCCTATTGACTTTGCAAAGGGTCTAGACCTTATTGTAGCTGTGGAAGTTATCCTCATCTGCATAAGTACTGCGTTCTTTTTTTTTAGACTTGCCAAACCATCAACCAAGCTGATTACATGCAAGAGTAAGTTCCACAAAGTGTTTATTTATTTATATTTAGAATACTGCTTTGTGGTTTTAAAATTTCTGCATTTGATTTCTCCTTGGTATAGTTCAGGCCATGTATTATGTAGAAGGGTATGTCGGAGTACTTAGTGTAGAAAAGTGGATTTAGTGTAGAGGAGGTGTCATCCCCACTTACTTATTTCAGCTGTAATTTGGAAAGACCTAATATTTACCGATACATCTGTTGGAAATTACTCCACAAATGTATGTTTTGCCTCTGTGATCCTAGAGCTCTCCCCCCTTTTCTTTTTCAAATGCAAAAGTTGCACTCATTGTTAAATATTCAAATCTGTGATCAGTGTTACGTTCTCCAGTTATGTTCTCCAGTTGTATGGTCAAGGATTTCCTCTTATCCAGGCATACTCTGCCTGAACTCACTTGAGCCTGGATACATGGTTGCTAGGTTTATGCAGGCCTGTGTTATGTGCTTTTGCTTGGCTTGACTGGGCTTAATTTGGGATCTCTGTACATCAATGTCACTAACTTTTCTCCTCTGCATTAAAATTTCACTTTCTATTTCATTGTATCTGTGATTTTGCTTTATCTGGGC
The DNA here is from genome assembly GCF_964211835.1 of Anser anser. Taxonomy (NCBI): domain Eukaryota; kingdom Metazoa; phylum Chordata; class Aves; order Anseriformes; family Anatidae; genus Anser; species Anser anser. The sequence goes on from NC_139728.1 coordinate 16,297,385, forward strand.
TATCTCACCTCACTGTTTCCCTGGGTAATAAAGGGATGATCTGGATACTGAGTTAGTATTTTCAGTACTGTTCCTTCTTCCTGTCTCAGCATAGCAGAATATCTTAGTTGCTTTTGTGACCACTTTTTTTTGGCTGAGCAGCCCATGGTGCCTCTAGCTCTGTCCTCTCTCTATTCCTGAGCCATTCACAGCCCCTCAGAATACAGGCTGAAGTTATTCCTTCTGGTTCATGATACTTCGCTCATTCATGTAGTATTTGGTGAGTTCACATTGCATTCTACATTCATCCACTGTCCTTAGATCTTTCCATCAGTTCCTCAGAAGTGTCTTAAAATGTGACAGCTGCAAATGCAAATTTGCTTATTCGTATATACTTCATTTTACAGACCAACAACAATCTTAAATATCTGAGCAACGATAGATTTCATTGGAAAGTTGCATTCACAAGTGCAGTTCAGTGAGGATCTCGGAAGGATATGAAGTAGATAGTTTTTAATATAGAATTTTCTTTTAAAACAGAAATTATCTCCTACATAATTCTGTAATGAAATGGGTAAGCAAACAGGTAACAGTGTCCATAAAGCAAAAGTGTGAGCTGGCAGCACCACAGTGCAAACTGCAGTCTGAATTTTTCTTAACTCATGGTAAATGTAAGATAACTTCCTCCTTAGTAATGGGGCAAGAACGGGGAATTAGCACAGAGTAGCTGTAGTGCTGCAGTATTACACTCCAGCTTGCTGCATCTAATTGTTTATTTATCCATATTGTAATAGCTCTCTACAACTCAAACTTTTCCCCTCATTTTGTGATTACTTAATTTCTCTAATAGCTCATTGTTATTGTGGAAGAGCTGCACAGGAGGCAAGTCCAACAGCCTTAACATTTCAATCTGCTTCTGAAACATTTATTTGCATCGCATTCTTCTATTAAGAAAATAGTGTGCATTAACAGCAAAATGAAACAGACTCTGTTGTAGAGGGCTTATGTGGGCGTTGTTATTAGGAACAGGATTAAGGGGACTGTCTTCTGCTCTCCACATGTGTTGGGGTAGGTGTGATCATGCCCAGCGTGACACAGGGGACAGAAGCCCTCTTTCACTTCCTCCATCCAGATCATAGATGTGTTGAACGGGGCTGCTGCTCTGACTGCTGCCATGAAGGATGTGTATGCCTGTTCACAGTCAGGGCTTTCAAGCGTTTTATTTACCACACACAGTTCTTCCTTGGTTTTTGAACAGGCTATAAGGCCTGTTCCACATTTTGAATCCTTACATCATCCTGTTCTGCGCATCCTTTAGGTGCAGAGTTTTTGGTGTACAGGGTATACACTCTTAGCAGATTCTGTGAGTCAGGTGTTCATAAAACTCATGCAGTATTGCATCTGTGTGTAAATTCTAAAAATTTTAAATCCAAGTGATACACAAATCTTCAGTGAATAGGTTCCCGTACTCCCTGTCATTTATTTTTATGGCTAATGGATTTTTTTATATTCCATTTACTACAAATTTTCATTTGGCAGAATTAAGCAGTGCATGAGAAGTGCTTCAACTTGACTTTGATGTACATTCAGTATCAGAAGGAAAGATCAAACCTTTTATCTCCAAACTACAGATCAATTACCTTTCTAAACACTAACCTCATAATTTTCCTTTAAATAAAAGAAAGAAGAAAAAAGGTACCACGATCAGCTGTATTAAGACAAGAAAAATGAAAGTGGTTAGAAAAAATGGAGGCATCATCTAAGATAAGGTACAAGGGAGCATAGACCTGCCATTGTTGGATTAGATGTAGGTGCACAATAATCATATAGAATATAAAAAAGGAAATGGCACCTTAGATTTAGAAGTAAAAAAAAATAAAATCTTAATTTATTGAAACAAGAAGATAGCTAGCTTGCTAATGAATTAAATATATGTCAGGGTTTAAATGTAGCACAGCTTCTGAGTTGTTGGAGCAGGTGACTATCACCAGCAGATTTTGATGATACTATGCTTAGGATGGAATAACCACTTGTTTCCAAAAAAAAAAAACCAAACCAAAAAACAGTCTGTAATATCCTATGTGAAGGTCGGTCTCATAGATTTC